>NW_026902466.1:1425749-2138624 GCF_027409185.1 Cynocephalus volans
CATTATCCTTTACCTACTCTTTAAAGACTATACAAACAGGAATAAGTAAATTATGGATAAAATGTTCTATAACTGGGAGAACTCAACGGCCAGTTGCCCACAGCTTACCTGCTGGTGTCCTGTGACACATATTGAAGCCTCCGTTGTACTTTGAGGAAAAATGTTCAAAACATGCCCAAAGTTCTACCCAGCAGCCGCCCCGGGAACCTGCATGCACTTCTGTCCCACTGCGAGTGGCAACCACATCGGCGGTGCTGGACTCGGGTCAGCCCTGCTGGAATGGCAGTGAAAGAGAAACTCATGTTTCAGCACAGCTAAGACGTAAACGTGCAAGTGCAATTTTTAGTGAACAGTGTCGCGTATACATTTACAGGCGGCCAAGGGATAACTCTGTGACCAAAGGAAAACAAAACCTATTCTAGAAAAACAGCAGCTCTGCCTTTCAGGGATGAGACAACCCTGCAAGCTGCTGAGCTCTCTGCTGGTCACCGGTGATGTCATCCCGGTAGCACTGACCCTGTCACCGCCAGAGGTGCCTCACCCAGTCCCCTCCCATCTGTCCGCTGGACTGGAGGGGCGCCATTCTGTCCACACAGCTTCCTTGAGCACCTGCACCCTTGGGGCCTGCTTGTTGGGAGGAAAGCTGTCACCCGCGGCAGCTGGCTTAAACCTTAGCAGCAGGAGGAACAGCTGCCCGTGGCCAGGCCACTGCCCCAGATGAAACTGTTGCTGCCGGGCCTGGCCATCTCTTCCCAACGGAAATAAGTTGTTTGGGGTTCAGCAGACTCTAGAATGAAGCGGGCCCCTTGGGCACAGGGAGCAACAGCACATCCTAGTGGGCTAATTTCCCCAAAGCTTGAAACTAGGTGTCTTGTCTCACTCCAAGGATGGCTGTGGCACTACAGCATCGCTGGACGCTGGGTGGCAGTAGAGGGCCTCACAGAAACCAGGCACAGACAATCTGGCCTCCAGCAAAGGAATGATGCTAATGCGCTCCTCTGGGTAGAATTTGCACAATAACCCACATGGAAGTCGCAGCAGGACAGGGATGAAAACTATGGGGCAAGAGGTCAAGTCTGCACAATCCCAACCAACCCCACCGATGCCCATGTCCAGTAACCGCACACACTGGATGGCTCCCCACAGGCAAAGGAACAGGTGAGACACACCCCTTCTCTGTACCTGGTGACGGATTCAGGGAAGTCAGGCTCCAGGCCCTCTCTCACTCCCACCGTGTCCTGAATCCTCACCATCAGCTACAGCTGCAAGGACTGTTTCTCTTCTGTGAACCTGCAAGCTAAGGGTCTGAAGCGACACAGTGGAGAAAGCATGCGAGGAAATTCTGCTCCACTTTTCCACCTCAGTGAGGCACGTGCACAATGTAGTTTCCCATCTCAACTGTTGCTTCGCTGTCAAGATTTCTTTTGGTGTGAGAGACCAAGGTGTCAGTAGCAAAAGAAAATGTTTTGCTTTTGCTCCCCTCAGTATGCTTCAACATTTCCAAGTGAATTTCACGTCACAAGGGGAGATGGGGATTGCCCTCAACTGGAATGTGGGTCACCTCCCAGCTGTGTGGTGATGTGTCTGGGGCCAAGGCCAGAGCTGCTGCTTTTCCAGATTTTCCAAGCCAGAAACAAGCACTGTTCACTTTAATAAGGTTAAGTTTAAACCGACATCCTTTTTTGGTGCCTAAACTGTTGACTACATACCCCAGCAAGACAGAAGCGTGTGAAAGCCGTCCATTCACACTCCCCTTCTCCCAGACGGTCACATGCGCATATCCCCAGAGCTGAAGGCACTGTGCAAAGCACGGTGCAGTATATGCGGCCAGTAACCGTGTGTTCTTCTCACTGAACACTTCCAGGGTTGCATCAAGTAAAAGTTGCCTCAACTTTCACTGAAGTAGATAAAAGCTGCAAAAACCCTTACTGATTTCCTAAGTTTACTTCTCTAAGTCCCAAAAGCTAAGACTATAACTACGTTAGCGTTCATGTATGACAAACAAATATTAAATAGTTTACACCTTTATACCAATTTATCTGTAGCTCGTGCAGGTCCAATTGGACCTGGCAGACATCTACAGAACATTTCATGCAACAACTAGAGAATACACATTTTTTCTCATCGGCACATGGAACATTCTCCAGGATAGACCACATGTTAGGTCACAAAACAGGTTTCAGCAAATTTTTCAAAGCTGACATCATTCCTAGTATCTTTTCTGACCACAATTGACTAGCACTGGAAATCAATTACAAGCGAATTTCTGGAAACTACTCCAGTGCATGAAAACTGAACAACAGGCTCCCGAATGACCTATGGGTCCAAGAAGAAATTAAAAAGGAAATCAAAAACGTTCTTGAAACTAATGAAAAAAGATGCATCCTACCAAAACCTGTGGGATACTGTAAAAGCAACAGCGACGAGGTAATATATTGCAATACATGCTCACATCAAAAGGATGGAGAAACTTCACGTAAATGACCGAACCGTACACCTCAAAGAACCACCACCACCACAACAATGCAATCATAAAAGTACTAGAGAGAAAGAAATAATTAACATCAGGGCAGAGTTCAATGAAATGGAGACCCCCAAAACGATACAAAGGATCAGCGAAACACAAAGTTGTTTTTTGAGAAGATAAATAAAATAGACAAACCATTAGCTTTGCCCACTCTCACCACACTCATTCAACATAGTATTGAAAGCCCTAACCAGAGCAATCAAGCAAGACAAAGAAATAAAGGGCATTCAGATTGGGAAGGACAAAGTCAAGTTGTCCCTGTTTGCAGATGACGCGATCTTATAGATAGAAAACCTAAAGGCTACCAGAACGCCCTTACGGCTGACTAACAATTTTAATAATTTTGCGGGGTACAAAATCAACACCCACAGATCAGGAGCATTTTTATACTCCGATAATGAACTGGCAGAAAAAGAAATCAAGAAAGCAAGCCCATTTACAATAGTCACCCCCAAGATAAAATACCTAGGAACCAATTGAACCAAGGAGGTTAATGCAGATCTCTACCATGAGAACTACCAAACACCAGTGAGAGAAATTAAAGAGCACCCAAAAATAGTGGAATGACATACCAGGCTCTGGTACGGGAAGAATTAACATCGTGAAAATGTCCTTTCTACCCATAGCAGTCTACAAATTCAACGCAATCTCCGTCAAAATAGCAACAACTTTCTTCACAGAAATAGAAAAAGCAGTGCTAACATTCATATGGAATACGAAAAGATCCTGAATAGCCAAAGCAATTTTGAGCTTAAAAGCACCCCAAAAACAGAAAGGCTGGAGGCATAACACCACCCAATTTCAAATTCTATGACAAGGCTCAAAACAGCATGGTGATGGCATAGAAACAGACACTCAGATCAATGGAACAGGATAGAAAACCCAGGAATAATCAATTTGCCTACTTACAGCCAACCGATTTTTGACAAAGCCAACCAGAACATACGCTGTGGAAAAGACAGCCTCTTCAGGAAATAAACGGTGCCCGCAAAATTGGACAATCCACATGCAGAAGAATGAAACTGGACCAGCATCTCACCATATGCCAAAATCGACTCGAAATGGATTAAAGACCAGAATATAAGACCCCAAACCATTACATGACTGAAGGAAAACAGAGGGGAAACACTCCAGGAAGTAGGTGGGGGCAAAGGCTTTATGAATAAGACCCGAAACCCACAAGCAACAATATCAAAACTAAACAAATGAGCTAATGTCAAACTAAGAAGCTTCCACACAGCAAAGGAAACAATCAACAGAGCAGAAAGGCACCCTAAAAAAAGGGAGAAAATATGTGTAAACTATACGTCTGCCAAGGGCTTAATATCCAGAACATACCAAGAACTCAAACAGCTGTACAGTATGAAAACAAGTAATCCGATTTAAAACTGGGCAAACGAGATGAATAGACATTTTTCAAAGACATACAAATGGCCAACGGTACACGAAAAAATGCTCAGCATCACTAGTCATCAGAGAAATGCAAATCAAAACCACATTGAGATATCATGTCAACCCAGATAGACTGGCCATTGTTAAAAAGACCATTAATAAGAAATGCTACTGAGGATATGAGGAAAGGAGAACTCTTCTCCAATGTTGGTGGGACTGTAAATTAGCACAGTCACTATGGAAAACAGTAAAGAAGTTTCCTCCAATACAGATAGTACTACCATATGATCCAGCAGTTCCACTACTGGGTATATATCCAAAGAAATGGAAGTCATATGGAAGGGACACCTGCACTCCCATGTTCACTGCAGCTTTACTTACAATAGCCAAAATATAGAACCAACCTCAGTGCCCTTCGACAGATGACTGGATAAAAAAAATGTGATACACGTACACCAAGGAATAATACTCAGTGATAAAGGAAAAGAATGAAATTCTGCCATCGGTAACAACCTGGATGAGTCTGGAGAAAATTATGTTGTGTGAAATAAGCCAGACAAGGGAAGATAAATATCACATGCTCTCACTTATAACTAGGTAGAAAGGAAGGAAGGAAGGAAGGAAGGAAGGAAGGAAGGAAGGAAGGAAGGAAGGAAGGAAGGAAGGAAGGAAGGAAGCAAAGGACTACAACAGTTCCTTGAACTTTCAGAAGGACAGAAGAAACCAATGGTTACTAGAGATGAGGGGATGGACGGAGGGAGGGAGTTGGGGGCGTGATGGGTCAGGCAAAGGGCATAAAGAAAAATCATGATTTGTAATAATGAATATGCTAATAAAAATAATTTAAAAAGTAAGACACTTTAAAACACAAAAAGAATGCCATTATTGACATTCCAGAAAATTCCAGCTATGTGGATAACATTAAAAACCAGCTGTCAAGCTAAATCCTTTATCAGTACAAATTTTGATATTTCTTCAAATTGGGAGGAGAATGTTGGTTTCGATGTACAATGTCTGGTCACTCCCAGCCTCATCTATTTGTCACTGACGACCCTGGGACAGACGGAAAAAAAAAAAAAAAAACGGTTTCTGCAACTTTTAAAATACAGACACGCCCTCCACCACCAACTTTCAATGTCTACAAAACGTCCTTGGGTTCTAGTATTCTTGCACATGTTTGTTCTCTTACAGGAAATTTGCTCCTTAGGATTTCACTGCAATGTGCTTCTGGATCCCATGCCATGATTTATCTCTGAGGACCCCTGTTTCCCTGGATCCATTTCACCCCGTGCCTGGCCACCTGTGTGGCACACACACATAGGAGCAGGAGGACAAGGCTTTGAGATGGGGAACCCGCACAAGCAATTATCTGGGTTTAGGTCTGCAGGTTATTAAGGTTTTCTGTTTCAACTTCCACAGCTAGAACGAAAGTGTAGAAATCTGTTTTCTAGTTAAAATCTGTTCACATCCCAAGTGTTTTTTAAGTTACTTAACAAGCCTTTGGTAGTCCGAAATACCGGGAAGTGTGCCTGTAACTAGAAACACCAGAAACTTCCATTTCAAAATTGTCATAAACCAGGGATACTTTAGAAAAACCTTTTCAGCCCACTTTGTGCCTTGAGTAATGGTGGGTAAACAGTGGAAACCAAGAGAGGCAACATGGAAGCAAACGGATATAAAAGCACAAGGGAGACATCGTGCTCTTGGGGAGAACTAAAATGCAAATTGTGTCTGTAAACGAAAGAAATTATACAGAAATCCCAGAAAAACAATTGACTGAAAATCACACGAACGATCCCATGTTCATCTCATCACCTTGAGAACACGAAGGATACTTTTGTACAGGCAGCACACCTCCTTAAAGCAGCAGCAGAGTGCTTCGTGCACAGCAAGGCCTAGTTCACTGAGCAGCTGGACCTGTGCCCACACCCAGAGGGCAGCACCAGCCACGTGGGTGCAGAGGAGGTTGTCCCGGTGAACTCCACAAGCGGCAGCAACGCTAGGCTCTACGCCACAGGACTTCTGACAACGGACACAGTCGCACAGACTGCAAGTGGACCCCACATCAGCCTCAAGACCTCCCCCACCCGAAAACATCTCCACAGCCAGCCAGGGAGGCAAAGGAAGGGTCTTCATGGCGTGCAGAGTTACAATGAATCTGTGTTCACGCTGCCCCCTCCCACTGTACCCGTCGAGACCCAGACGATGTGCCCTGCTACTACAAAGTCGAAGAGATGTTTGATGGGGGCAGAGCGGAAGAGGCACATTGAATTTGGATCATTTTACCCATGACCCTTCTCTCCTCCCAACCCTCTTTGCGAAAGATGACATTTCTGGGGAAACAGAAGGTGATCAGAAGCAAGTAGCTCAAATGTATGTCCCTTGTAAATTTCGGATATCCATCAATTTCAATTTTGAGATATAGAGAAGTGCTGGGAAGTTTAATTGGCCCTATCAGTGTCAGTGAAGAGCTGATGGAAGAAGTGCGAAAGGCCAAAGGAGAAAACCCATGAGTAGAGAAATTAGCCTTCGGCTAATCTTATCTTCTCTGCTTCCATATATCCCTGTCCGTCCTCAAAAGTTGAGTGAGGTAGGAGATGATAAGATTGAGATTAGGGCAAATTATTTCCCCATCTTTTCCTTTCTCCAGTGCACAGTCTCCTCAACCCGCACACTTGGAGTCTCAGGGTCAGCTCTCCAATACTGGTCGACACAGAGGAAAACCAACTGAACCAAAACGAATCCACCGAATTATCTCTGCTGTGCTTATTTATACCTTCCCGGGTTTTCTTTCCTTTACTGTTAAGTGCCTATAATCAACTTCCATCATTTTAGCAGAGTACTAAAGAGTGACTGCTCCCAACCCCTTCAGATAGGTGATGCTTATGTTTACATCTGCTTATCGGCTCTGTCAAAGTGCTGTTTCGTGGAGGTGCTGTAATTTGATGAACACATGAGACATGCTATTTGCTAGCAAGAAATTCTCAGCTCAAACAAGCTAAGGTGTATGGAGATTCAGTATAACACAGTAATTGGTTAACTCAGTTTACTTGGGACTCCATTTCTTAGGTCTTGGGCTGTTTACATAACCAAAAGGAGTGTGTGTGTGTGTGTGTGTGTGTGTGTGTGTGTACCACACTTGACCTAGCACCTACCTGCACAAGTACCCCCCTGCCAAGTGATGTGTTTAAAGGCCAACAAAAAGGAAAACACAGAACACATTTATAATCCTGAAAATCTAGGGCTACTTAACCTTTCTGCTGCTTAATTTTAAAGGCAAAAAATGTACTATGAGCAGCATAAATAAGAACTGATTTGAGCATAGTTTTATAATAGATAAAATGTACCTGATGGGTCTAATTCAAATTTCTAAAATCTAACTGTGCCGCATTAGTCTGAGATACAAGATCTAAAGCTGCATGATCTAATCTGAGAATTTACGGACCTGTTTGAAATACCTTCATTTGATTAATTTGAAATGGAGGCCAGGGTATGACCTCTAACAGTCTGATCTTTAATAACCGCTCAAGAGATGAGGCAGGAAGTCAGTCGCGCTTAGAATTCTATGCACTTTCCTCTAGTGAGCACACCCTGCGGTTCCACGCGTGCAAGCACACCCCTCGCTCACTGCGGGATCTACAGAGCAGCTGTACATGCCCTTCAAAACTCAAATGCGTGTTATGTGGGTGTGCGGTATAGGGGTAGGACATGAAAAAACTCCCACCTGTCCAGTCCGAGAGAAATTTAACTCCTGAGAAGCACACCTTAGTTGAACATCAGATGCAACACTAATTTGCAGAGGTTCCCACAACATAGGAACAAAAGGGCTGACGTTATGTGTTGATAGCAGATCGTGTGTGAAAACTAAAGTTTTATACGGGGCTGTACGAAGACTAACTGAGGTCTGGAAAATGAGGAATTTTAAATGCTGGACAGTCTCTATACTCAGATTCCGCTGAAGACAATGCAAATACTTATAAGAGCCTGATAATAAAAACAGATTAAAAAAACTTAATCATCAAGGTGAAGCATTTAGTAATGAGGTTTGTACAGCTTTTCGGAAAACACTGACTGGAAGTCCCAACCGGCTAGAGGTAGGCCAGTGTCAGGAGGCATCCCGGACATGGGCATTAGCTTCCAGCACTGATGGTGCAGCCAGTGTCGATGATAAGAATTAAAACACAACTGCAACCCCCAGTCCTGGACAGGCTCAGGAAGCGGCTATCTGGAAAGAGTGGGAGGGGTCCAGGAGGCCAGCCCCCAGGTGATACATACGTTTGCACAACAGTGACGGCGAGCCACTGGAAGTCTTTTCCAGCTGTACTGCGCTGTAATTGTGGTCGCTTGCTCAGGACAGCATGCTGCTTTCACAAGTTGTCTCCTTCCTGAGGGATTTGCTCCTAGAAAAAGCCACCACCGCCTTCTTCACTGTGCCTTCTTCTTCTTCTTTTTCTTTTTTTTCCTGGAGCTTGTCTCTTCTGCAGAGAAGAGCTTTTAACACCTCCCTGGATAGTCAGTAAAACCCCAAGCATTAAGAAGGCCAGAAAATACACGTCCACTTCATTTCACTGAAAAAGAAAGGTCATGATCCTATCCCTTCTTTGGGTCATCCACCCTGAGTCTGCACACCACATTTGCTCAGCAGCAGTCTGGCTACCCTTGCACATCCAGCAAACCCTTAGCACTCCTTCCTCTTATTCAGGATTCCAACTTTTTGAGCGACAAGAAGATCCCTGACACAGAGGGATCCTTGCTGAGGTATGAGAGCAGTGACACAGGATGCAAGAAGAGCACAAATGATGTTTCTTTATCCTCTGCCAAGCCCAGGGCACGCTTGGTGCTGCCATTCTCCTCCTGGGTGCAGCAGCAAACGCTTCTTCGTCAGTTCTATGATCCAACACTGCCGCCCTTAAAAATTAAGTCACCTCAAAAGTTACATAAGTATTTGAAAATACTCAAGAAAACTCTCCAAACACTGCTAGTTACACTTTGCTTGTCATAAATGGAACATCAATCTGAGCCCCAGGACAGGCCAGAGACAAGAACCTGTGATTTCCAGCCAGGCCTGAATTCTCCCCAAATTCCACAGAGTACCAAAACAGGACAATCTTGGCAGGAGCCAAGGGCAGCCTCCTCTACCCTGAAGCAGGCCATGCCTGGAGTCCTTGGCATGAACCGAGGGCAGCATCTCCTGCCTGGAAGCAGTCATGAAGCACACCGAAACACCACTTCCACGTGGGTGGGCCACTGTTGCTTTGCCTCCCACAGATCTGTCCCCCCTTTTCCCCTGGGTGATGGAGCTGCCAAAGATTCCTCAAAGCCCATCTCTTTTGAGCAGTGAGAAGCCCCGGGCTTCTCTTCCTGCATTTATTCTCCAGACCAAGAAGTTACAGGAAGAGACATAGGTGGGGTTTTGAACATAGGTTCAGTTTTACAAGTTTTGCAATAGAAGCTGGTAACATTCAGTCAAAACAAGTCAGATGACACTCTGTTAGGCAATTAAGTGATCCACTATAACAAAGCCTTGATTTACCCGAAATTCCTTTTCCCTCTAGCAGCTTTTTAGTAACGTTGCCTATCAATTAGTCACTTGTCTGTCTTAGAATCAGCAGCCTTGCTGTGTTATGATTCTTTTCCTGCAACAGAGACTCGATGCCCGGGGGTTAAAATTCCTGTCCTTTGCAAGGTCAATATTTGAAACTGCAAGGCTTTTGGTGACTAAAGTCACCTATTACCCAAGAGCAGTAATAGGAAATTAATGTAATACATTAAAAAAGGTAATTGCCTTCCTTAACCACGAAGATGGCATTTTATAAAATTAGCTGCTTCTCTTAAAAGGCAACCTTCATTATCCTTTACCTACTCTTTAAAGACTATACAAACAGGAATAAGTAAATTATGGATAAAATGTTCTATAACTGGGAGAACTCAACGGCCAGTTGCCCACAGCTTACCTGCTGGTGTCCTGTGACACATATTGAAGCCTCCGTTGTACTTTGAGGAAAAATGTTCAAAACATGCCCAAAGTTCTACCCAGCAGCCGCCCCGGGAACCTGCATGCACTTCTGTCCCACTGCGAGTGGCAACCACATCGGCGGTGCTGGACTCGGGTCAGCCCTGCTGGAATGGCAGTGAAAGAGAAACTCATGTTTCAGCACAGCTAAGACGTAAACGTGCAAGTGCAATTTTTAGTGAACAGTGTCGCGTATACATTTACAGGCGGCCAAGGGATAACTCTGTGACCAAAGGAAAACAAAACCTATTCTAGAAAAACAGCAGCTCTGCCTTTCAGGGATGAGACAACCCTGCAAGCTGCTGAGCTCTCTGCTGGTCACCGGTAGCACTGACCCTGTCACCACCAGAGGTGCCTCACCCAGTCCCCTCCCATCTGTCCGCTGGACTGGAGGGGCGCCATTCTGTCCACACAGCTTCCTTGAGCACCTGCACCCTTGGGGCCTGCTTGTTGGGAGGAAAGCTGTCACCCGCGGCAGCTGGCTTAAACCTTAGCAGCAGGAGGAACAGCTGCCCGTGGCCAGGCCACTGCCCCAGATGAAACTGTTGCTGCCGGGCCTGGCCATCTCTTCCCAACGGAAATAAGTTGTTTGGGGTTCAGCAGACTCTAGAATGAAGCGGGCCCCTTGGGCACAGGGAGCAACAGCACATCCTAGTGGGCTAATTTCCCCAAAGCTTGAAACTAGGTGTCTTGTCTCACTCCAAGGATGGCTGTGGCACTACAGCATCGCTGGACGCTGGGTGGCAGTAGAGGGCCTCACAGAAACCAGGCACAGACAATCTGGCCTCCAGCAAAGGAATGATGCTAATGCGCTCCTCTGGGTAGAATTTGCACAATAACCCACATGGAAGTCGCAGCAGGACAGGGATGAAAACTATGGGGCAAGAGGTCAAGTCTGCACAATCCCAACCAACCCCACCGATGCCCATGTCCAGTAACCGCACACACTGGATGGCTCCCCACAGGCAAAGGAACAGGTGAGACACACCCCTTCTCTGTACCTGGTGACGGATTCAGGGAAGTCAGGCTCCAGGCCCTCTCTCACTCCCACCGTGTCCTGAATCCTCACCATCAGCTACAGCTGCAAGGACTGTTTCTCTTCTGTGAACCTGCAAGCTAAGGGTCTGAAGCGACACAGTGGAGAAAGCATGCGAGGAAATTCTGCTCCACTTTTCCACCTCAGTGAGGCACGTGCACAATGTAGTTTCCCATCTCAACTGTTGCTTCGCTGTCAAGATTTCTTTTGGTGTGAGAGACCAAGGTGTCAGTAGCAAAAGAAAATGTTTTGCTTTTGCTCCCCTCAGTATGCTTCAACATTTCCAAGTGAATTTCACGTCACAAGGGGAGATGGGGATTGCCCTCAACTGGAATGTGGGTCACCTCCCAGCTGTGTGGTGATGTGTCTGGGGCCAAGGCCAGAGCTGCTGCTTTTCCAGATTTTCCAAGCCAGAAACAAGCACTGTTCACTTTAATAAGGTTAAGTTTAAACCGACATCCTTTTTTGGTGCCTAAACTGTTGACTACATACCCCAGCAAGACAGAAGCGTGTGAAAGCCGTCCATTCACACTCCCCTTCTCCCAGACGGTCACATGCGCATATCCCCAGAGCTGAAGGCACTGTGCAAAGCACGGTGCAGTATATGCGGCCAGTAACCGTGTGTTCTTCTCACTGAACACTTCCAGGGTTGCATCAAGTAAAAGTTGCCTCAACTTTCACTGAAGTAGATAAAAGCTGCAAAAACCCTTACTGATTTCCTAAGTTTACTTCTCTAAGTCCCAAAAGCTAAGACTATAACTACGTTAGCGTTCATGTATGACAAACAAATATTAAATAGTTTACACCTTTATACCAATTTATCTGTAGCTCGTGCAGGTCCAATTGGACCTGGCAGACATCTACAGAACATTTCATGCAACAACTAGAGAATACACATTTTTTCTCATCGGCACATGGAACATTCTCCAGGATAGACCACATGTTAGGTCACAAAACAGGTTTCAGCAAATTTTTCAAAGCTGACATCATTCCTAGTATCTTTTCTGACCACAATTGACTAGCACTGGAAATCAATTACAAGCGAATTTCTGGAAACTACTCCAGTGCATGAAAACTGAACAACAGGCTCCCGAATGACCTATGGGTCCAAGAAGAAATTAAAAAGGAAATCAAAAACGTTCTTGAAACTAATGAAAAAAGATGCATCCTACCAAAACCTGTGGGATACTGTAAAAGCAACAGCGACGAGGCAATATATTGCAATACATGCTCACATCAAAAGGATGGAGAAACTTCACGTAAATGACCGAACCGTACACCTCAAAGAACCACCACCACCACAACAATGCAATCATAAAAGTACTAGAGAGAAAGAAATAATTAACATCAGGGCAGAGTTCAATGAAATGGAGACCCCCAAAACGATACAAAGGATCAGCGAAACACAAAGTTGTTTTTTGAGAAGATAAATAAAATAGACAAACCATTAGCTTTGCCCACTCTCACCACACTCATTCAACATAGTACTGAAAGCCCTAACCAGAGCAATCAAGCAAGACAAAGAAATAAAGGGCATTCAGATTGGGAAGGACAAAGTCAAGTTGTCCCTGTTTGCAGATGACGCGATCTTATAGATAGAAAACCTAAAGGCTACCAGAACGCCCTTACGGCTGACTAACAATTTTAATAATTTTGCGGGGTACAAAATCAACACCCACAGATCAGGAGCATTTTTATACTCCGATAATGAACTGGCAGAAAAAGAAATCAAGAAAGCAAGCCCATTTACAATAGTCACCCCCAAGATAAAATACCTAGGAACCAATTGAACCAAGGAGGTTAATGCAGATCTCTACAATGAGAACTACCAAACACCAGTGAGAGAAATTAAAGAGCACCCAAAAATAGTGGAATGACATACCAGGCTCTGGTACGGGAAGAATTAACATCGTGAAAATGTCCTTTCTACCCATAGCAGTCTACAAATTCAACGCAATCTCCGTCAAAATAGCAACAACTTTCTTCACAGAAATAGAAAAAGCAGTGCTAACATTCATATGGAATACGAAAAGATCCTGAATAGCCAAAGCAATTTTGAGCTTAAAAGCACCCCAAAAACAGAAAGGCTGGAGGCATAACACCACCCAATTTCAAATTCTATGACAAGGCTCAAAACAGCATGGTGATGGCATAGAAACAGACACTCAGATCAATGGAACAGGATAGAAAACCCAGGAATAATCAATTTGCCTACTTACAGCCAACCGATTTTTGACAAAGCCAACCAGAACATACGCTGTGGAAAAGACAGCCTCTTCAGGAAATAAACGGTGCCCGCAAAATTGGACAATCCACATGCAGAAGAATGAAACTGGACCAGCATCTCACCATATGCCAAAATCGACTCGAAATGGATTAAAGACCAGAATATAAGACCCCAAACCATTACATGACTGAAGGAAAACAGAGGGGAAACACTCCAGGAAGTAGGTGGGGGCAAAGGCTTTATGAATAAGACCCGAAAACCCACAAGCAACAACATAAAAACTAAACAAATGAGCTAATGTCAAACTAAGAAGCTTCCACACAGCAAAGGAAACAATCAACAGAGCAGAAAGGCACCCTAAAAAAAGGGAGAAAATATGTGTAAACTATACGTCTGCCAAGGGCTTAATATCCAGAACATACCAAGAACTCAAACAGCTGTACAGTATGAAAACAAGTAATCCGATTTAAAACTGGGCAAACGAGATGAATAGACATTTTTCAAAGACATACAAATGGCCAACGGTACACGAAAAAATGCTCAGCATCACTAGTCATCAGAGAAATGCAAATCAAAACCACATTGAGATATCATGTCAACCCAGATAGACTGGCCATTGTTAAAAAGACCATTAATAAGAAATGCTACTGAGGATATGAGGAAAGGAGAACTCTTCTCCAATGTTGGTGGGACTGTAAATTAGCACAGTCACTATGGAAAACAGTAAAGAAGTTTCCTCCAATACAGATAGTACTACCATATGATCCAGCAGTTCCACTACTGGGTATATATCCAAAGAAATGGAAGTCATATGGAAGGGACACCTGCACTCCCATGTTCACTGCAGCTTTACTTACAATAGCCAAAATATAGAACCAACCTCAGTGCCCTTCGACAGATGACTGGATAAAAAAAATGTGATACACGTACACCATGGAATAATACTCAGTGATAAAGGAAAAGAATGAAATTCTGCCATCGGTAACAACCTGGATGAGTCTGGAGAAAATTATGTTGTGTGAAATAAGCCAGACAAGGGAAGATAAATATCACATGCTCTCACTTATAACTAGGTAGAAAGGAAGGAAGGAAGGAAGGAAGGAAGGAAGGAAGGAAGGAAGGAAGGAAGGAAGGAAGGAAGGAAGGAAGGAAGGAAGCAAAGGACTACAACAGTTCCTTGAACTTTCAGAAGGACAGAAGAAACCAATGGTTACTAGAGATGAGGGGATGGACGGAGGGAGGGAGTTGGGGGCGTGATGGGTCAGGCAAAGGGCATAAAGAAAAATCATGATTTGTAATAATGAATATGCTAATAAAAATAATTTAAAAAGTAAGACACTTTAAAACACAAAAAGAATGCCATTATTGACATTCCAGAAAATTCCAGCTATGTGGATAACATTAAAAACCAGCTGTCAAGCTAAATCCTTTATCAGTACAAATTTTGATATTTCTTCAAATTGGGAGGAGAATGTTGGTTTCGATGTACAATGTCTGGTCACTCCCAGCCTCATCTATTTGTCACTGACGACCCTGGGACAGACGGAAAAAAAAAAAAAAACGGTTTCTGCAACTTTTAAAATACAGACACGCCCTCCACCACCAACTTTCAATTTCTACAAAACGTCCTTGGGTTCTAGTATTCTTGCACATGTTTGTTCTCTTACAGGAAATTTGCTCCTTAGGATTTCACTGCAATGTGCTTCTGGATCCCATGCCATGATTTATCTCTGAGGACCCCTGTTCCCCTGGATCCATTTCACCCCGTGCCTGGCCACCTGTGTGGCACACACACATAGGAGCAGGAGGACAAGGCTTTGAGATGGGGAACCCGCACAAGCAATTATCTGGGTTTAGGTCTGCAGGTTATTAAGGTTTTCCGTTTCAACTTCCACAGCTAGAACGAAAGTGTAGAAATCCGTTTTCTAGTTAAAATCTGTTCACATCCCAAGTGTTTTTTAAGTTACTTAACAAGCCTTTGGTAGTCCGAAATACCGGGAAGTGTGCCTGTAACTAGAAACACCAGAAACTTCCATTTCAAAATTGTCATAAACCAGGGATACTTTAGAAAAACCTTTTCAGCCCACTTCGTGCCTTGAGTAATGGTGGGTAAACAGTGGAAACCAAGAGAGGCAACACGGAAGCAAACGGATATAAAAGCACAAGGGAGACATCATGCTCTTGGGGAGAACTAAAATGCAAATTGTGTCTGTAAACGAAAGAAATTATACAGAAATCCCAGAAAAACAATTGACTGAAAATCAGACGAACGATCCCATGTTCATCTCATCACCTTGAGAACACGAAGGATACTTTTGTACAGGCAGCACACCTCCTTAAAGCAGCAGCAGAGTGCTTCGTGCACAGCAAGGCCTAGTTCACTGAGCAGCTGGACCTGTGCCCACACCCAGAGGGCAGCACCAGCCACGTGGGTGCAGAGGAGGTTGTCCCGGTGAACTCCACAAGCGGCAGCAACGCTAGGCTCTACGCCACAGGACTTCTGACAACGGACACAGTCGCACAGACTGCAAGTGGACCCCACATCAGCCTCAAGACCTCCCCCACCCGAAAACATCTCCACAGCCAGCCAGGGAGGCAAAGGAAGGGTCTTCATGGCGTGCAGAGTTACAATGAATCTGTGTTCACGCTGCCCCCTCCCACTGTACCCGTCGAGACCCAGACGATGTGCCCTGCTACTACAAAGTCGAAGAGATGTTTGATGGGGGCAGAGCGGAAGAGGCACATTGAATTTGGATCATTTTACCCATGACCCTTCTCTCCTCCCAACCCTCTTTGCGAAAGATGACATTTCTGGGGAAACAGAAGGTGATCAGAAGCAAGTAGCTCAAATGTATGTCCCTTGTAAATTTCGGATATCCATCAATTTCAATTTTGAGATATAGAGAAGTGCTGGGAAGTTTAATTGGTCCTATCAGTGTCAGTGAAGAGCTGATGGAAGAAGTGCGAAAGGCCAAAGGAGAAAACCCATGAGTAGAGAAATTAGCCTTCGGCTAATCTTATCTTCTCTGCTTCCATATATCCCTGTCCGTCCTCAAAAGTTGAGTGAGGTAGGAGATGATAAGATTGAGATTAGGGCAAATTATTTCCCCATCTTTTCCTTTCTCCAGTGCACAGTCTCCTCAACCCGCACACTTGGAGTCTCAGGGTCAGCTCTCCAATACTGGTCGACACAGAGGAAAACCAACTGAACCAAAACGAATCCACCGAATTATCTCTGCTGTGCTTATTTATACCTTCCCGGGTTTTCTTTCCTTTACTGTTAAGTGCCTATAATCAACTTCCATCATTTTAGCAGAGTACTAAAGAGTGACTGCTCCCAACCCCTTCAGATAGGTGATGCTTATGTTTACATCTGCTTATCAGCTCTGTCAAAGTGCTGTTTCGTGGAGGTGCTGTAATTTGATGAACACATGAGACATGCTATTTGCTAGCAAGAAATTCTCAGCTCAAACAAGCTAAGGTGTATGGAGATTCAGTATAACACAGTAATTGGTTAACTCAGTTTACTTGGGACTCCATTTCTTAGGTCTTGGGCTGTTTACATAACCAAAAGGAGTGTGTGTGTGTGTGTGTGTGTGTGTGTGTGTGTGTGTGTGTGTGTGTACCACACTTGACCTAGCACCTACCTGCACAAGTACCCCCCTGCCAAGTGATGTGTTTAAAGGCCAACAAAAAGGAAAACACAGAACACATTTATAATCCTGAAAATCTAGGGCTACTTAACCTTTCTGCTGCTTAATTTTAAAGGCAAAAAATGTACTATGAGCAGCATAAATAAGAACTGATTTGAGCATAGTTTTATAATAGATAAAATGTACCTGATGGGTCTAATTCAAATTTCTAAAATCTAACTGTGCCGCATTAGTCTGAGATACAAGATCTAAAGCTGCATGATCTAATCTGAGAATTTACGGACCTGTTTGAAATACCTTCATTTGATTAATTTGAAATGGAGGCCAGGGTATGACCTCTAACAGTCTGATCTTTAATAACCGCTCAAGAGATGAGGCAGGAAGTCAGTCGCGCTTAGAATTCTATGCACTTTCCTCTAGTGAGCACACCCTGCGGTTCCACGCGTGCAAGCACACCCCTCGCTCACTGCGGGATCTACAGAGCAGCTGTACATGCCCTTCAAAACTCAAATGCGTGTTATGTGGGTGTGCGGTATAGGGGTAGGACATGAAAAAACTCCCACCTGTCCAGTCCGAGAGAAATTTAACTCCTGAGAAGCACACCTTAGTTGAACATCAGATGCAACACTAATTTGCAGAGGTTCCCACAACATAGGAACAAAAGGGCTGACGTTATGTGTTGATAGCAGATCGTGTGTGAAAACTAAAGTTTTATACGGGGCTGTACGAAGACTAACTGAGGTCTGGAAAATGAGGAATTTTAAATGCTGGACAGTCTCTATACTCAGATTCCGCTGAAGACAATGCAAATACTTATAAGAGCCTGATAATAAAAACAGATTAAAAAAACTTAATCATCAAGGTGAAGCATTTAGTAATGAGGTTTGTACAGCTTTTCGGAAAACACTGACTGGAAGTCCCAACCGGCTAGAGGTAGGCCAGTGTCAGGAGGCATCCCGGACATGGGCATTAGCTTCCAGCACTGATGGTGCAGCCAGTGTCGATGATAAGAATTAAAACACAACTGCAACCCCCAGTCCTGGACAGGCTCAGGAAGCGGCTATCTGGAAAGAGTGGGAGGGGTCCAGGAGGCCAGCCCCCAGGTGATACATACGTTTGCACAACAGTGACGGCGAGCCACTGGAAGTCTTTTCCAGCTGTACTGCGCTGTAATTGTGGTCGCTTGCTCAGGACAGCATGCTGCTTTCACAAGTTGTCTCCTTCCTGAGGGATTTGCTCCTAGAAAAAGCCACCACCGCCTTCTTCACTGTGCCTTCTTCTTCTTCTTTTTCTTTTTTTTCCTGGAGCTTGTCTCTTCTGCAGAGAAGAGCTTTTAACACCTCCCTGGATAGTCAGTAAAACCCCAAGCATTAAGAAGGCCAGAAAATACACGTCCACTTCATTTCACTGAAAAAGAAAGGTCATGATCCTATCCCTTCTTTGGGTCATCCACCCTGAGTCTGCACACCACATTTGCTCAGCAGCAGTCTGGCTACCCTTGCACATCCAGCAAACCCTTAGCACTCCTTCCTCTTATTCAGGATTCCAACTTTTTGAGCGACAAGAAGATCCCTGACACAGAGGGATCCTTGCTGAGGTATGAGAGCAGTGACACAGGATGCAAGAAGAGCACAAATGATGTTTCTTTATCCTCTGCCAAGCCCAGGGCACGCTTGGTGCTGCCATTCTCCTCCTGGGTGCAGCAGCAAACGCTTCTTCGTCAGTTCTATGATCCAACACTGCCGCCCTTAAAAATTAAGTCACCTCAAAAGTTACATAAGTATTTGAAAATACTCAAGAAAACTCTCCAAACACTGCTAGTTACACTTTGCTTGTCATAAATGGAACATCAATCTGAGCCCCAGGACAGGCCAGAGACAAGAACCTGTGATTTCCAGCCAGGCCTGAATTCTCCCCAAATTCCACAGAGTACCAAAACAGGACAATCTTGGCAGGAGCCAAGGGCAGCCTCCTCTACCCTGAAGCAGGCCATGCCTGGAGTCCTTGGCATGAACCGAGGGCAGCATCTCCTGCCTGGAAGCAGTCATGAAGCACACCGAAACACCACTTCCACGTGGGTGGGCCACTGTTGCTTTGCCTCCCACAGATCTGTCCCCCCTTTTCCCCTGGGTGATGGAGCTGCCAAAGATTCCTCAAAGCCCATCTCTTTTGAGCAGTGAGAAGCCCCGGGCTTCTCTTCCTGCATTTATTCTCCAGACCAAGAAGTTACAGGAAGAGACATAGGTGGGGTTTTGAACATAGGTTCAGTTTTACAAGTTTTGCAATAGAAGCTGGTAACATTCAGTCAAAACAAGTCAGATGACACTCTGTTAGGCAATTAAGTGATCCACTATAACAAAGCCTTGATTTACCCGAAATTCCTTTTCCCTCTAGCAGCTTTTTAGTAACGTTGCCTATCAATTAGTCACTTGTCTGTCTTAGAATCAGCAGCCTTGCTGTGTTATGATTCTTTTCCTGCAACAGAGACTCGATGCCCGGGGGTTAAAATTCCTGTCCTTTGCAAGGTCAATATTTGAAACTGCAAGGCTTTTGGTGACTAAAGTCACCTATTACCCAAGAGCAGTAATAGGAAATTAATGTAATACATTAAAAAAGGTAATTGCCTTCCTTAACCACGAAGATGGCATTTTATAAAATTAGCTGCTTCTCTTAAAAGGCAACCTTCATTATCCTTTACCTACTCTTTAAAGACTATACAAACAGGAATAAGTAAATTATGGATAAAATGTTCTATAACTGGGAGAACTCAACGGCCAGTTGCCCACAGCTTACCTGCTGGTGTCCTGTGACACATATTGAAGCCTCCGTTGTACTTTGAGGAAAAATGTTCAAAACATGCCCAAAGTTCTACCCAGCAGCCGCCCCGGGAACCTGCATGCACTTCTGTCCCACTGCGAGTGGCAACCACATCGGCGGTGCTGGACTCGGGTCAGCCCTGCTGGAATGGCAGTGAAAGAGAAACTCATGTTTCAGCACAGCTAAGACGTAAACGTGCAAGTGCAATTTTTAGTGAACAGTGTCGCGTATACATTTACAGGCGGCCAAGGGATAACTCTGTGACCAAAGGAAAACAAAACCTATTCTAGAAAAACAGCAGCTCTGCCTTTCAGGGATGAGACAACCCTGCAAGCTGCTGAGCTCTCTGCTGGTCACCGGTAGCACTGACCCTGTCACCACCAGAGGTGCCTCACCCAGTCCCCTCCCATCTGTCCGCTGGACTGGAGGGGCGCCATTCTGTCCACACAGCTTCCTTGAGCACCTGCACCCTTGGGGCCTGCTTGTTGGGAGGAAAGCTGTCACCCGCGGCAGCTGGCTTAAACCTTAGCAGCAGGAGGAACAGCTGCCCGTGGCCAGGCCACTGCCCCAGATGAAACTGTTGCTGCCGGGCCTGGCCATCTCTTCCCAACGGAAATAAGTTGTTTGGGGTTCAGCAGACTCTAGAATGAAGCGGGCCCCTTGGGCACAGGGAGCAACAGCACATCCTAGTGGGCTAATTTCCCCAAAGCTTGAAACTAGGTGTCTTGTCTCACTCCAAGGATGGCTGTGGCACTACAGCATCGCTGGACGCTGGGTGGCAGTAGAGGGCCTCACAGAAACCAGGCACAGACAATCTGGCCTCCAGCAAAGGAATGATGCTAATGCGCTCCTCTGGGTAGAATTTGCACAATAACCCACATGGAAGTCGCAGCAGGACAGGGATGAAAACTATGGGGCAAGAGGTCAAGTCTGCACAATCCCAACCAACCCCACCGATGCCCATGTCCAGTAACCGCACACACTGGATGGCTCCCCACAGGCAAAGGAACAGGTGAGACACACCCCTTCTCTGTACCTGGTGACGGATTCAGGGAAGTCAGGCTCCAGGCCCTCTCTCACTCCCACCGTGTCCTGAATCCTCACCATCAGCTACAGCTGCAAGGACTGTTTCTCTTCTGTGAACCTGCAAGCTAAGGGTCTGAAGCGACACAGTGGAGAAAGCATGCGAGGAAATTCTGCTCCACTTTTCCACCTCAGTGAGGCACGTGCACAATGTAGTTTCCCATCTCAACTGTTGCTTCGCTGTCAAGATTTCTTTTGGTGTGAGAGACCAAGGTGTCAGTAGCAAAAGAAAATGTTTTGCTTTTGCTCCCCTCAGTATGCTTCAACATTTCCAAGTGAATTTCACGTCACAAGGGGAGATGGGGATTGCCCTCAACTGGAATGTGGGTCACCTCCCAGCTGTGTGGTGATGTGTCTGGGGCCAAGGCCAGAGCTGCTGCTTTTCCAGATTTTCCAAGCCAGAAACAAGCACTGTTCACTTTAATAAGGTTAAGTTTAAACCGACATCCTTTTTTGGTGCCTAAACTGTTGACTACATACCCCAGCAAGACAGAAGCGTGTGAAAGCCGTCCATTCACACTCCCCTTCTCCCAGACGGTCACATGCGCATATCCCCAGAGCTGAAGGCACTGTGCAAAGCACGGTGCAGTATATGCGGCCAGTAACCGTGTGTTCTTCTCACTGAACACTTCCAGGGTTGCATCAAGTAAAAGTTGCCTCAACTTTCACTGAAGTAGATAAAAGCTGCAAAAACCCTTACTGATTTCCTAAGTTTACTTCTCTAAGTCCCAAAAGCTAAGACTATAACTACGTTAGCGTTCATGTATGACAAACAAATATTAAATAGTTTACACCTTTATACCAATTTATCTGTAGCTCGTGCAGGTCCAATTGGACCTGGCAGACATCTACAGAACATTTCATGCAACAACTAGAGAATACACATTTTTTCTCATCGGCACATGGAACATTCTCCAGGATAGACCACATGTTAGGTCACAAAACAGGTTTCAGCAAATTTTTCAAAGCTGACATCATTCCTAGTATCTTTTCTGACCACAATTGACTAGCACTGGAAATCAATTACAAGCGAATTTCTGGAAACTACTCCAGTGCATGAAAACTGAACAACAGGCTCCCGAATGACCTATGGGTCCAAGAAGAAATTAAAAAGGAAATCAAAAACGTTCTTGAAACTAATGAAAAAAGATGCATCCTACCAAAACCTGTGGGATACTGTAAAAGCAACAGCGACGAGGCAATATATTGCAATACATGCTCACATCAAAAGGATGGAGAAACTTCACGTAAATGACCGAACCGTACACCTCAAAGAACCACCACCACCACAACAATGCAATCATAAAAGTACTAGAGAGAAAGAAATAATTAACATCAGGGCAGAGTTCAATGAAATGGAGACCCCCAAAACGATACAAAGGATCAGCGAAACACAAAGTTGTTTTTTGAGAAGATAAATAAAATAGACAAACCATTAGCTTTGCCCACTCTCACCACACTCATTCAACATAGTACTGAAAGCCCTAACCAGAGCAATCAAGCAAGACAAAGAAATAAAGGGCATTCAGATTGGGAAGGACAAAGTCAAGTTGTCCCTGTTTGCAGATGACGCGATCTTATAGATAGAAAACCTAAAGGCTACCAGAACGCCCTTACGGCTGACTAACAATTTTAATAATTTTGCGGGGTACAAAATCAACACCCACAGATCAGGAGCATTTTTATACTCCGATAATGAACTGGCAGAAAAAGAAATCAAGAAAGCAAGCCCATTTACAATAGTCACCCCCAAGATAAAATACCTAGGAACCAATTGAACCAAGGAGGTTAATGCAGATCTCTACAATGAGAACTACCAAACACCAGTGAGAGAAATTAAAGAGCACCCAAAAATAGTGGAATGACATACCAGGCTCTGGTACGGGAAGAATTAACATCGTGAAAATGTCCTTTCTACCCATAGCAGTCTACAAATTCAACGCAATCTCCGTCAAAATAGCAACAACTTTCTTCACAGAAATAGAAAAAGCAGTGCTAACATTCATATGGAATACGAAAAGATCCTGAATAGCCAAAGCAATTTTGAGCTTAAAAGCACCCCAAAAACAGAAAGGCTGGAGGCATAACACCACCCAATTTCAAATTCTATGACAAGGCTCAAAACAGCATGGTGATGGCATAGAAACAGACACTCAGATCAATGGAACAGGATAGAAAACCCAGGAATAATCAATTTGCCTACTTACAGCCAACCGATTTTTGACAAAGCCAACCAGAACATACGCTGTGGAAAAGACAGCCTCTTCAGGAAATAAACGGTGCCCGCAAAATTGGACAATCCACATGCAGAAGAATGAAACTGGACCAGCATCTCACCATATGCCAAAATCGACTCGAAATGGATTAAAGACCAGAATATAAGACCCCAAACCATTACATGACTGAAGGAAAACAGAGGGGAAACACTCCAGGAAGTAGGTGGGGGCAAAGGCTTTATGAATAAGACCCGAAAACCCACAAGCAACAACATAAAAACTAAACAAATGAGCTAATGTCAAACTAAGAAGCTTCCACACAGCAAAGGAAACAATCAACAGAGCAGAAAGGCACCCTAAAAAAAGGGAGAAAATATGTGTAAACTATACGTCTGCCAAGGGCTTAATATCCAGAACATACCAAGAACTCAAACAGCTGTACAGTATGAAAACAAGTAATCCGATTTAAAACTGGGCAAACGAGATGAATAGACATTTTTCAAAGACATACAAATGGCCAACGGTACACGAAAAAATGCTCAGCATCACTAGTCATCAGAGAAATGCAAATCAAAACCACATTGAGATATCATGTCAACCCAGATAGACTGGCCATTGTTAAAAAGACCATTAATAAGAAATGCTACTGAGGATATGAGGAAAGGAGAACTCTTCTCCAATGTTGGTGGGACTGTAAATTAGCACAGTCACTATGGAAAACAGTAAAGAAGTTTCCTCCAATACAGATAGTACTACCATATGATCCAGCAGTTCCACTACTGGGTATATATCCAAAGAAATGGAAGTCATATGGAAGGGACACCTGCACTCCCATGTTCACTGCAGCTTTACTTACAATAGCCAAAATATAGAACCAACCTCAGTGCCCTTCGACAGATGACTGGATAAAAAAAATGTGATACACGTACACCATGGAATAATACTCAGTGATAAAGGAAAAGAATGAAATTCTGCCATCGGTAACAACCTGGATGAGTCTGGAGAAAATTATGTTGTGTGAAATAAGCCAGACAAGGGAAGATAAATATCACATGCTCTCACTTATAACTAGGTAGAAAGGAAGGAAGGAAGGAAGGAAGGAAGGAAGGAAGGAAGGAAGGAAGGAAGGAAGGAAGGAAGGAAGGAAGGAAGCAAAGGACTACAACAGTTCCTTGAACTTTCAGAAGGACAGAAGAAACCAATGGTTACTAGAGATGAGGGGATGGACGGAGGGAGGGAGTTGGGGGCGTGATGGGTCAGGCAAAGGGCATAAAGAAAAATCATGATTTGTAATAATGAATATGCTAATAAAAATAATTTAAAAAGTAAGACACTTTAAAACACAAAAAGAATGCCATTATTGACATTCCAGAAAATTCCAGCTATGTGGATAACATTAAAAACCAGCTGTCAAGCTAAATCCTTTATCAGTACAAATTTTGATATTTCTTCAAATTGGGAGGAGAATGTTGGTTTCGATGTACAATGTCTGGTCACTCCCAGCCTCATCTATTTGTCACTGACGACCCTGGGACAGACGGAAAAAAAAAAAAAAACGGTTTCTGCAACTTTTAAAATACAGACACGCCCTCCACCACCAACTTTCAATTTCTACAAAACGTCCTTGGGTTCTAGTATTCTTGCACATGTTTGTTCTCTTACAGGAAATTTGCTCCTTAGGATTTCACTGCAATGTGCTTCTGGATCCCATGCCATGATTTATCTCTGAGGACCCCTGTTCCCCTGGATCCATTTCACCCCGTGCCTGGCCACCTGTGTGGCACACACACATAGGAGCAGGAGGACAAGGCTTTGAGATGGGGAACCCGCACAAGCAATTATCTGGGTTTAGGTCTGCAGGTTATTAAGGTTTTCCGTTTCAACTTCCACAGCTAGAACGAAAGTGTAGAAATCCGTTTTCTAGTTAAAATCTGTTCACATCCCAAGTGTTTTTTAAGTTACTTAACAAGCCTTTGGTAGTCCGAAATACCGGGAAGTGTGCCTGTAACTAGAAACACCAGAAACTTCCATTTCAAAATTGTCATAAACCAGGGATACTTTAGAAAAACCTTTTCAGCCCACTTCGTGCCTTGAGTAATGGTGGGTAAACAGTGGAAACCAAGAGAGGCAACACGGAAGCAAACGGATATAAAAGCACAAGGGAGACATCATGCTCTTGGGGAGAACTAAAATGCAAATTGTGTCTGTAAACGAAAGAAATTATACAGAAATCCCAGAAAAACAATTGACTGAAAATCAGACGAACGATCCCATGTTCATCTCATCACCTTGAGAACACGAAGGATACTTTTGTACAGGCAGCACACCTCCTTAAAGCAGCAGCAGAGTGCTTCGTGCACAGCAAGGCCTAGTTCACTGAGCAGCTGGACCTGTGCCCACACCCAGAGGGCAGCACCAGCCACGTGGGTGCAGAGGAGGTTGTCCCGGTGAACTCCACAAGCGGCAGCAACGCTAGGCTCTACGCCACAGGACTTCTGACAACGGACACAGTCGCACAGACTGCAAGTGGACCCCACATCAGCCTCAAGACCTCCCCCACCCGAAAACATCTCCACAGCCAGCCAGGGAGGCAAAGGAAGGGTCTTCATGGCGTGCAGAGTTACAATGAATCTGTGTTCACGCTGCCCCCTCCCACTGTACCCGTCGAGACCCAGACGATGTGCCCTGCTACTACAAAGTCGAAGAGATGTTTGATGGGGGCAGAGCGGAAGAGGCACATTGAATTTGGATCATTTTACCCATGACCCTTCTCTCCTCCCAACCCTCTTTGCGAAAGATGACATTTCTGGGGAAACAGAAGGTGATCAGAAGCAAGTAGCTCAAATGTATGTCCCTTGTAAATTTCGGATATCCATCAATTTCAATTTTGAGATATAGAGAAGTGCTGGGAAGTTTAATTGGTCCTATCAGTGTCAGTGAAGAGCTGATGGAAGAAGTGCGAAAGGCCAAAGGAGAAAACCCATGAGTAGAGAAATTAGCCTTCGGCTAATCTTATCTTCTCTGCTTCCATATATCCCTGTCCGTCCTCAAAAGTTGAGTGAGGTAGGAGATGATAAGATTGAGATTAGGGCAAATTATTTCCCCATCTTTTCCTTTCTCCAGTGCACAGTCTCCTCAACCCGCACACTTGGAGTCTCAGGGTCAGCTCTCCAATACTGGTCGACACAGAGGAAAACCAACTGAACCAAAACGAATCCACCGAATTATCTCTGCTGTGCTTATTTATACCTTCCCGGGTTTTCTTTCCTTTACTGTTAAGTGCCTATAATCAACTTCCATCATTTTAGCAGAGTACTAAAGAGTGACTGCTCCCAACCCCTTCAGATAGGTGATGCTTATGTTTACATCTGCTTATCAGCTCTGTCAAAGTGCTGTTTCGTGGAGGTGCTGTAATTTGATGAACACATGAGACATGCTATTTGCTAGCAAGAAATTCTCAGCTCAAACAAGCTAAGGTGTATGGAGATTCAGTATAACACAGTAATTGGTTAACTCAGTTTACTTGGGACTCCATTTCTTAGGTCTTGGGCTGTTTACATAACCAAAAGGAGTGTGTGTGTGTGTGTGTGTGTGTGTGTGTGTACCACACTTGACCTAGCACCTACCTGCACAAGTACCCCCCTGCCAAGTGATGTGTTTAAAGGCCAACAAAAAGGAAAACACAGAACACATTTATAATCCTGAAAATCTAGGGCTACTTAACCTTTCTGCTGCTTAATTTTAAAGGCAAAAAATGTACTATGAGCAGCATAAATAAGAACTGATTTGAGCATAGTTTTATAATAGATAAAATGTACCTGATGGGTCTAATTCAAATTTCTAAAATCTAACTGTGCCGCATTAGTCTGAGATACAAGATCTAAAGCTGCATGATCTAATCTGAGAATTTACGGACCTGTTTGAAATACCTTCATTTGATTAATTTGAAATGGAGGCCAGGGTATGACCTCTAACAGTCTGATCTTTAATAACCGCTCAAGAGATGAGGCAGGAAGTCAGTCGCGCTTAGAATTCTATGCACTTTCCTCTAGTGAGCACACCCTGCGGTTCCACGCGTGCAAGCACACCCCTCGCTCACTGCGGGATCTACAGAGCAGCTGTACATGCCCTTCAAAACTCAAATGCGTGTTATGTGGGTGTGCGGTATAGGGGTAGGACATGAAAAAACTCCCACCTGTCCAGTCCGAGAGAAATTTAACTCCTGAGAAGCACACCTTAGTTGAACATCAGATGCAACACTAATTTGCAGAGGTTCCCACAACATAGGAACAAAAGGGCTGACGTTATGTGTTGATAGCAGATCGTGTGTGAAAACTAAGGTTTTATACGGGGCTGTACGAAGACTAACTGAGGTCTGGAAAATGAGGAATTTTAAATGCTGGACAGTCTCTATACTCAGATTCCGCTGAAGACAATGCAAATACTTATAAGAGCCTGATAATAAAAACAGATTAAAAAAACTTAATCATCAAGGTGAAGCATTTAGTAATGAGGTTTGTACAGCTTTTCGGAAAACACTGACTGGAAGTCCCAACCGGCTAGAGGTAGGCCAGTGTCAGGAGGCATCCCGGACATGGGCATTAGCTTCCAGCACTGATGGTGCAGCCAGTGTCGATGATAAGAATTAAAACACAACTGCAACCCCCAGTCCTGGACAGGCTCAGGAAGCGGCTATCTGGAAAGAGTGGGAGGGGTCCAGGAGGCCAGCCCCCAGGTGATACATACGTTTGCACAACAGTGACGGCGAGCCACTGGAAGTCTTTTCCAGCTGTACTGCGCTGTAATTGTGGTCGCTTGCTCAGGACAGCATGCTGCTTTCACAAGTTGTCTCCTTCCTGAGGGATTTGCTCCTAGAAAAAGCCACCACCGCCTTCTTCACTGTGCCTTCTTCTTCTTCTTTTTCTTTTTTTACCTGGAGCTTGTCTCTTCTGCAGAGAAGAGCTTTTAACACCTCCCTGGATAGTCAGTAAAACCCCAAGCATTAAGAAGGCCAGAAAATACACGTCCACTTCATTTCACTGAAAAAGAAAGGTCATGATCCTATCCCTTCTTTGGGTCATCCACCCTGAGTCTGCACACCACATTTGCTCAGCAGCAGTCTGGCTACCCTTGCACATCCAGCAAACCCTTAGCACTCCTTCCTCTTATTCAGGATTCCAACTTTTTGAGCGACAAGAAGATCCCTGACACAGAGGGATCCTTGCTGAGGTATGAGAGCAGTGACACAGGATGCAAGAAGAGCACAAATGATGTTTCTTTATCCTCTGCCAAGCCCAGGGCACGCTTGGTGCTGCCATTCTCCTCCTGGGTGCAGCAGCAAACGCTTCTTCGTCAGTTCTATGATCCAACACTGCCGCCCTTAAAAATTAAGTCACCTCAAAAGTTACATAAGTATTTGAAAATACTCAAGAAAACTCTCCAAACACTGCTAGTTACACTTTGCTTGTCATAAATGGAACATCAATCTGAGCCCCAGGACAGGCCAGAGACAAGAACCTGTGATTTCCAGCCAGGCCTGAATTCTCCCCAAATTCCACAGAGTACCAAAACAGGACAATCTTGGCAGGAGCCAAGGGCAGCCTCCTCTACCCTGAAGCAGGCCATGCCTGGAGTCCTTGGCATGAACCGAGGGCAGCATCTCCTGCCTGGAAGCAGTCATGAAGCACACCGAAACACCACTTCCACGTGGGTGGGCCACTGTTGCTTTGCCTCCCACAGATCTGTCCCCCCTTTTCCCCTGGGTGATGGAGCTGCCAAAGATTCCTCAAAGCCCATCTCTTTTGAGCAGTGAGAAGCCCCGGGCTTCTCTTCCTGCATTTATTCTCCAGACCAAGAAGTTACAGGAAGAGACATAGGTGGGGTTTTGAACATAGGTTCAGTTTTACAAGTTTTGCAATAGAAGCTGGTAACATTCAGTCAAAACAAGTCAGATGACACTCTGTTAGGCAATTAAGTGATCCACTATAACAAAGCCTTGATTTACCCGAAATTCCTTTTCCCTCTAGCAGCTTTTTAGTAACGTTGCCTATCAATTAGTCACTTGTCTGTCTTAGAATCAGCAGCCTTGCTGTGTTATGATTCTTTTCCTGCAACAGAGACTCGATGCCCGGGGGTTAAAATTCCTGTCCTTTGCAAGGTCAATATTTGAAACTGCAAGGCTTTTGGTGACTAAAGTCACCTATTACCCAAGAGCAGTAATAGGAAATTAATGTAATACATTAAAAAAGGTAATTGCCTTCCTTAACCACGAAGATGGCATTTTATAAAATTAGCTGCTTCTCTTAAAAGGCAACCTTCATTATCCTTTACCTACTCTTTAAAGACTATACAAACAGGAATAAGTAAATTATGGATAAAATGTTCTATAACTGGGAGAACTCAACGGCCAGTTGCCCACAGCTTACCTGCTGGTGTCCTGTGACACATATTGAAGCCTCCGTTGTACTTTGAGGAAAAATGTTCAAAACATGCCCAAAGTTCTACCCAGCAGCCGCCCCGGGAACCTGCATGCACTTCTGTCCCACTGCGAGTGGCAACCACATCGGCGGTGCTGGACTCGGGTCAGCCCTGCTGGAATGGCAGTGAAAGAGAAACTCATGTTTCAGCACAGCTAAGACGTAAACGTGCAAGTGCAATTTTTAGTGAACAGTGTCGCGTATACATTTACAGGCGGCCAAGGGATAACTCTGTGACCAAAGGAAAACAAAACCTATTCTAGAAAAACAGCAGCTCTGCCTTTCAGGGATGAGACAACCCTGCAAGCTGCTGAGCTCTCTGCTGGTCACCGGTGATGTCATCCCGGTAGCACTGACCCTGTCACCGCCAGAGGTGCCTCACCCAGTCCCCTCCCATCTGTCCGCTGGACTGGAGGGGCGCCATTCTGTCCACACAGCTTCCTTGAGCACCTGCACCCTTGGGGCCTGCTTGTTGGGAGGAAAGCTGTCACCCGCGGCAGCTGGCTTAAACCTTAGCAGCAGGAGGAACAGCTGCCCGTGGCCAGGCCACTGCCCCAGATGAAACTGTTGCTGCCGGGCCTGGCCATCTCTTCCCAACGGAAATAAGTTGTTTGGGGTTCAGCAGACTCTAGAATGAAGCGGGCCCCTTGGGCACAGGGAGCAACAGCACATCCTAGTGGGCTAATTTCCCCAAAGCTTGAAACTAGGTGTCTTGTCTCACTCCAAGGATGGCTGTGGCACTACAGCATCGCTGGACGCTGGGTGGCAGTAGAGGGCCTCACAGAAACCAGGCACAGACAATCTGGCCTCCAGCAAAGGAATGATGCTAATGCGCTCCTCTGGGTAGAATTTGCACAATAACCCACATGGAAGTCGCAGCAGGACAGGGATGAAAACTATGGGGCAAGAGGTCAAGTCTGCACAATCCCAACCAACCCCACCGATGCCCATGTCCAGTAACCGCACACACTGGATGGCTCCCCACAGGCAAAGGAACAGGTGAGACACACCCCTTCTCTGTACCTGGTGACGGATTCAGGGAAGTCAGGCTCCAGGCCCTCTCTCACTCCCACCGTGTCCTGAATCCTCACCATCAGCTACAGCTGCAAGGACTGTTTCTCTTCTGTGAACCTGCAAGCTAAGGGTCTGAAGCGACACAGTGGAGAAAGCATGCGAGGAAATTCTGCTCCACTTTTCCACCTCAGTGAGGCACGTGCACAATGTAGTTTCCCATCTCAACTGTTGCTTCGCTGTCAAGATTTCTTTTGGTGTGAGAGACCAAGGTGTCAGTAGCAAAAGAAAATGTTTTGCTTTTGCTCCCCTCAGTATGCTTCAACATTTCCAAGTGAATTTCACGTCACAAGGGGAGATGGGGATTGCCCTCAACTGGAATGTGGGTCACCTCCCAGCTGTGTGGTGATGTGTCTGGGGCCAAGGCCAGAGCTGCTGCTTTTCCAGATTTTCCAAGCCAGAAACAAGCACTGTTCACTTTAATAAGGTTAAGTTTAAACCGACATCCTTTTTTGGTGCCTAAACTGTTGACTACATACCCCAGCAAGACAGAAGCGTGTGAAAGCCGTCCATTCACACTCCCCTTCTCCCAGACGGTCACATGCGCATATCCCCAGAGCTGAAGGCACTGTGCAAAGCACGGTGCAGTATATGCGGCCAGTAACCGTGTGTTCTTCTCACTGAACACTTCCAGGGTTGCATCAAGTAAAAGTTGCCTCAACTTTCACTGAAGTAGATAAAAGCTGCAAAAACCCTTACTGATTTCCTAAGTTTACTTCTCTAAGTCCCAAAAGCTAAGACTATAACTACGTTAGCGTTCATGTATGACAAACAAATATTAAATAGTTTACACCTTTATACCAATTTATCTGTAGCTCGTGCAGGTCCAATTGGACCTGGCAGACATCTACAGAACATTTCATGCAACAACTAGAGAATACACATTTTTTCTCATCGGCACATGGAACATTCTCCAGGATAGACCACATGTTAGGTCACAAAACAGGTTTCAGCAAATTTTTCAAAGCTGACATCATTCCTAGTATCTTTTCTGACCACAATTGACTAGCACTGGAAATCAATTACAAGCGAATTTCTGGAAACTACTCCAGTGCATGAAAACTGAACAACAGGCTCCCGAATGACCTATGGGTCCAAGAAGAAATTAAAAAGGAAATCAAAAACGTTCTTGAAACTAATGAAAAAAGATGCATCCTACCAAAACCTGTGGGATACTGTAAAAGCAACAGCGACGAGGTAATATATTGCAATACATGCTCACATCAAAAGGATGGAGAAACTTCACGTAAATGACCGAACCGTACACCTCAAAGAACCACCACCACCACAACAATGCAATCATAAAAGTACTAGAGAGAAAGAAATAATTAACATCAGGGCAGAGTTCAATGAAATGGAGACCCCCAAAACGATACAAAGGATCAGCGAAACACAAAGTTGTTTTTTGAGAAGATAAATAAAATAGACAAACCATTAGCTTTGCCCACTCTCACCACACTCATTCAACATAGTATTGAAAGCCCTAACCAGAGCAATCAAGCAAGACAAAGAAATAAAGGGCATTCAGATTGGGAAGGACAAAGTCAAGTTGTCCCTGTTTGCAGATGACGCGATCTTATAGATAGAAAACCTAAAGGCTACCAGAACGCCCTTACGGCTGACTAACAATTTTAATAATTTTGCGGGGTACAAAACCAACACCCACAGATCAGGAGCATTTTTATACTCCGATAATGAACTGGCAGAAAAAGAAATCAAGAAAGCAAGCCCATTTACAATAGTCACCCCCAAGATAAAATACCTAGGAACCAATTGAACCAAGGAGGTTAATGCAGATCTCTACAATGAGAACTACCAAACACCAGTGAGAGAAATTAAAGAGCACCCAAAAATAGTGGAATGACATACCAGGCTCTGGTACGGGAAGAATTAACATCGTGAAAATGTCCTTTCTACCCATAGCAGTCTACAAATTCAACGCAATCTCCGTCAAAATAGCAACAACTTTCTTCACAGAAATAGAAAAAGCAGTGCTAACATTCATATGGAATACGAAAAGATCCTGAATAGCCAAAGCAATTTTGAGCTTAAAAGCACCCCAAAAACAGAAAGGCTGGAGGCATAACACCACCCAATTTCAAATTCTATGACAAGGCTCAAAACAGCATGGTGATGGCATAGAAACAGACACTCAGATCAATGGAACAGGATAGAAAACCCAGGAATAATCAATTTGCCTACTTACAGCCAACCGATTTTTGACAAAGCCAACCAGAACATACGCTGTGGAAAAGACAGCCTCTTCAGGAAATAAACGGTGCCCGCAAAATTGGACAATCCACATGCAGAAGAATGAAACTGGACCAGCATCTCACCATATGCCAAAATCGACTCGAAATGGATTAAAGACCAGAATATAAGACCCCAAACCATTACATGACTGAAGGAAAACAGAGGGGAAACACTCCAGGAAGTAGGTGGGGGCAAAGGCTTTATGAATAAGACCCGAAACCCACAAGCAACAATATCAAAACTAAACAAATGAGCTAATGTCAAACTAAGAAGCTTCCACACAGCAAAGGAAACAATCAACAGAGCAGAAAGGCACCCTAAAAAAAGGGAGAAAATATGTGTAAACTATACGTCTGCCAAGGGCTTAATATCCAGAACATACCAAGAACTCAAACAGCTGTACAGTATGAAAACAAGTAATCCGATTTAAAACTGGGCAAACGAGATGAATAGACATTTTTCAAAGACATACAAATGGCCAACGGTACACGAAAAAATGCTCAGCATCACTAGTCATCAGAGAAATGCAAATCAAAACCACATTGAGATATCATGTCAACCCAGATAGACTGGCCATTGTTAAAAAGACCATTAATAAGAAATGCTACTGAGGATATGAGGAAAGGAGAACTCTTCTCCAATGTTGGTGGGACTGTAAATTAGCACAGTCACTATGGAAAACAGTAAAGAAGTTTCCTCCAATACAGATAGTACTACCATATGATCCAGCAGTTCCACTACTGGGTATATATCCAAAGAAATGGAAGTCATATGGAAGGGACACCTGCACTCCCATGTTCACTGCAGCTTTACTTACAATAGCCAAAATATAGAACCAACCTCAGTGCCCTTCGACAGATGACTGGATAAAAAAAATGTGATACACGTACACCAAGGAATAATACTCAGTGATAAAGGAAAAGAATGAAATTCTGCCATCGGTAACAACCTGGATGAGTCTGGAGAAAATTATGTTGTGTGAAATAAGCCAGACAAGGGAAGATAAATATCACATGCTCTCACTTATAACTAGGTAGAAAGGAAGGAAGGAAGGAAGGAAGGAAGGAAGGAAGGAAGGAAGGAAGGAAGGAAGGAAGGAAGGAAGGAAGCAAAGGACTACAACAGTTCCTTGAACTTTCAGAAGGACAGAAGAAACCAATGGTTACTAGAGATGAGGGGATGGACGGAGGGAGGGAGTTGGGGGCGTGATGGGTCAGGCAAAGGGCATAAAGAAAAATCATGATTTGTAATAATGAATATGCTAATAAAAATAATTTAAAAAGTAAGACACTTTAAAACACAAAAAGAATGCCATTATTGACATTCCAGAAAATTCCAGCTATGTGGATAACATTAAAAACCAGCTGTCAAGCTAAATCCTTTATCAGTACAAATTTTGATATTTCTTCAAATTGGGAGGAGAATGTTGGTTTCGATGTACAATGTCTGGTCACTCCCAGCCTCATCTATTTGTCACTGACGACCCTGGGACAGACGGAAAAAAAAAAAAAAAAACGGTTTCTGCAACTTTTAAAATACAGACACGCCCTCCACCACCAACTTTCAATGTCTACAAAACGTCCTTGGGTTCTAGTATTCTTGCACATGTTTGTTCTCTTACAGGAAATTTGCTCCTTAGGATTTCACTGCAATGTGCTTCTGGATCCCATGCCATGATTTATCTCTGAGGACCCCTGTTTCCCTGGATCCATTTCACCCCGTGCCTGGCCACCTGTGTGGCACACACACATAGGAGCAGGAGGACAAGGCTTTGAGATGGGGAACCCGCACAAGCAATTATCTGGGTTTAGGTCTGCAGGTTATTAAGGTTTTCTGTTTCAACTTCCACAGCTAGAACGAAAGTGTAGAAATCTGTTTTCTAGTTAAAATCTGTTCACATCCCAAGTGTTTTTTAAGTTACTTAACAAGCCTTTGGTAGTCCGAAATACCGGGAAGTGTGCCTGTAACTAGAAACACCAGAAACTTCCATTTCAAAATTGTCATAAACCAGGGATACTTTAGAAAAACCTTTTCAGCCCACTTTGTGCCTTGAGTAATGGTGGGTAAACAGTGGAAACCAAGAGAGGCAACATGGAAGCAAACGGATATAAAAGCACAAGGGAGACATCGTGCTCTTGGGGAGAACTAAAATGCAAATTGTGTCTGTAAACGAAAGAAATTATACAGAAATCCCAGAAAAACAATTGACTGAAAATCACACGAACGATCCCATGTTCATCTCATCACCTTGAGAACACGAAGGATACTTTTGTACAGGCAGCACACCTCCTTAAAGCAGCAGCAGAGTGCTTCGTGCACAGCAAGGCCTAGTTCACTGAGCAGCTGGACCTGTGCCCACACCCAGAGGGCAGCACCAGCCACGTGGGTGCAGAGGAGGTTGTCCCGGTGAACTCCACAAGCGGCAGCAACGCTAGGCTCTACGCCACAGGACTTCTGACAACGGACACAGTCGCACAGACTGCAAGTGGACCCCACATCAGCCTCAAGACCTCCCCCACCCGAAAACATCTCCACAGCCAGCCAGGGAGGCAAAGGAAGGGTCTTCATGGCGTGCAGAGTTACAATGAATCTGTGTTCACGCTGCCCCCTCCCACTGTACCCGTCGAGACCCAGACGATGTGCCCTGCTACTACAAAGTCGAAGAGATGTTTGATGGGGGCAGAGCGGAAGAGGCACATTGAATTTGGATCATTTTACCCATGACCCTTCTCTCCTCCCAACCCTCTTTGCGAAAGATGACATTTCTGGGGAAACAGAAGGTGATCAGAAGCAAGTAGCTCAAATGTATGTCCCTTGTAAATTTCGGATATCCATCAATTTCAATTTTGAGATATAGAGAAGTGCTGGGAAGTTTAATTGGCCGTATCAGTGTCAGTGAAGAGCTGATGGAAGAAGTGCGAAAGGCCAAAGGAGAAAACCCATGAGTAGAGAAATTAGCCTTCGGCTAATCTTATCTTCTCTGCTTCCATATATCCCTGTCCGTCCTCAAAAGTTGAGTGAGGTAGGAGATGATAAGATTGAGATTAGGGCAAATTATTTCCCCATCTTTTCCTTTCTCCAGTGCACAGTCTCCTCAACCCGCACACTTGGAGTCTCAGGGTCAGCTCTCCAATACTGGTCGACACAGAGGAAAACCAACTGAACCAAAACGAATCCACCGAATTATCTCTGCTGTGCTTATTTATACCTTCCCGGGTTTTCTTTCCTTTACTGTTAAGTGCCTATAATCAACTTCAATCATTTTAGCAGAGTACTAAAGAGTGACTGCTCCCAACCCCTTCAGATAGGTGATGCTTATGTTTACATCTGCTTATCAGCTCTGTCAAAGTGCTGTTTCGTGGAGGTGCTGTAATTTGATGAACACATGAGACATGCTATTTGCTAGCAAGAAATTCTCAGCTCAAACAAGCTAAGGTGTATGGAGATTCAGTATAACACAGTAATTGGTTAACTCAGTTTACTTGGGACTCCATTTCTTAGGTCTTGGGCTGTTTACATAACCAAAAGGAGTGTGTGTGTGTGTGTGTGTGTGTGTGTGTGTGTGTGTACCACACTTGACCTAGCACCTACCTGCACAAGTACCCCCCTGCCAAGTGATGTGTTTAAAGGCCAACAAAAAGGAAAACACAGAACACATTTATAATCCTGAAAATCTAGGGCTACTTAACCTTTCTGCTGCTTAATTTTAAAGGCAAAAAATGTACTATGAGCAGCATAAATAAGAACTGATTTGAGCATAGTTTTATAATAGATAAAATGTACCTGATGGGTCTAATTCAAATTTCTAAAATCTAACTGTGCCGCATTAGTCTGAGATACAAGATCTAAAGCTGCATGATCTAATCTGAGAATTTACGGACCTGTTTGAAATACCTTCATTTGATTAATTTGAAATGGAGGCCAGGGTATGACCTCTAACAGTCTGATCTTTAATAACCGCTCAAGAGATGAGGCAGGAAGTCAGTCGCGCTTAGAATTCTATGCACTTTCCTCTAGTGAGCACACCCTGCGGTTCCACGCGTGCAAGCACACCCCTCGCTCACTGCGGGATCTACAGAGCAGCTGTACATGCCCTTCAAAACTCAAATGCGTGTTATGTGGGTGTGCGGTATAGGGGTAGGACATGAAAAAACTCCCACCTGTCCAGTCCGAGAGAAATTTAACTCCTGAGAAGCACACCTTAGTTGAACATCAGATGCAACACTAATTTGCAGAGGTTCCCACAACATAGGAACAAAAGGGCTGACGTTATGTGTTGATAGCAGATCGTGTGTGAAAACTAAGGTTTTATACGGGGCTGTACGAAGACTAACTGAGGTCTGGAAAATGAGGAATTTTAAATGCTGGACAGTCTCTATACTCAGATTCCGCTGAAGACAATGCAAATACTTATAAGAGCCTGATAATAAAAACAGATTAAAAAAACTTAATCATCAAGGTGAAGCATTTAGTAATGAGGTTTGTACAGCTTTTCGGAAAACACTGACTGGAAGTCCCAACCGGCTAGAGGTAGGCCAGTGTCAGGAGGCATCCCGGACATGGGCATTAGCTTCCAGCACTGATGGTGCAGCCAGTGTCGATGATAAGAATTAAAACACAACTGCAACCCCCAGTCCTGGACAGGCTCAGGAAGCGGCTATCTGGAAAGAGTGGGAGGGGTCCAGGAGGCCAGCCCCCAGGTGATACATACGTTTGCACAACAGTGACGGCGAGCCACTGGAAGTCTTTTCCAGCTGTACTGCGCTGTAATTGTGGTCGCTTGCTCAGGACAGCATGCTGCTTTCACAAGTTGTCTCCTTCCTGAGGGATTTGCTCCTAGAAAAAGCCACCACCGCCTTCTTCACTGTGCCTTCTTCTTCTTCTTTTTCTTTTTTTTCCTGGAGCTTGTCTCTTCTGCAGAGAAGAGCTTTTAACACCTCCCTGGATAGTCAGTAAAACCCCAAGCATTAAGAAGGCCAGAAAATACACGTCCACTTCATTTCACTGAAAAAGAAAGGTCATGATCCTATCCCTTCTTTGGGTCATCCACCCTGAGTCTGCACACCACATTTGCTCAGCAGCAGTCTGGCTACCCTTGCACATCCAGCAAACCCTTAGCACTCCTTCCTCTTATTCAGGATTCCAACTTTTTGAGCGACAAGAAGATCCCTGACACAGAGGGATCCTTGCTGAGGTATGAGAGCAGTGACACAGGATGCAAGAAGAGCACAAATGATGTTTCTTTATCCTCTGCCAAGCCCAGGGCACGCTTGGTGCTGCCATTCTCCTCCTGGGTGCAGCAGCAAACGCTTCTTCGTCAGTTCTATGATCCAACACTGCCGCCCTTAAAAATTAAGTCACCTCAAAAGTTACATAAGTATTTGAAAATACTCAAGAAAACTCTCCAAACACTGCTAGTTACACTTTGCTTGTCATAAATGGAACATCAATCTGAGCCCCAGGACAGGCCAGAGACAAGAACCTGTGATTTCCAGCCAGGCCTGAATTCTCCCCAAATTCCACAGAGTACCAAAACAGGACAATCTTGGCAGGAGCCAAGGGCAGCCTCCTCTACCCTGAAGCAGGCCATGCCTGGAGTCCTTGGCATGAACCGAGGGCAGCATCTCCTGCCTGGAAGCAGTCATGAAGCACACCGAAACACCACTTCCACGTGGGTGGGCCACTGTTGCTTTGCCTCCCACAGATCTGTCCCCCCTTTTCCCCTGGGTGATGGAGCTGCCAAAGATTCCTCAAAGCCCATCTCTTTTGAGCAGTGAGAAGCCCCGGGCTTCTCTTCCTGCATTTATTCTCCAGACCAAGAAGTTACAGGAAGAGACATAGGTGGGGTTTTGAACATAGGTTCAGTTTTACAAGTTTTGCAATAGAAGCTGGTAACATTCAGTCAAAACAAGTCAGATGACACTCTGTTAGGCAATTAAGTGATCCACTATAACAAAGCCTTGATTTACCCGAAATTCCTTTTCCCTCTAGCAGCTTTTTAGTAACGTTGCCTATCAATTAGTCACTTGTCTGTCTTAGAATCAGCAGCCTTGCTGTGTTATGATTCTTTTCCTGCAACAGAGACTCGATGCCCGGGGGTTAAAATTCCTGTCCTTTGCAAGGTCAATATTTGAAACTGCAAGGCTTTTGGTGACTAAAGTCACCTATTACCCAAGAGCAGTAATAGGAAATTAATGTAATACATTAAAAAAGGTAATTGCCTTCCTTAACCACGAAGATGGCATTTTATAAAATTAGCTGCTTCTCTTACAAGCCAACCTTCATTATCCTTTACCTACTCTTTAAAGACTATACAAACAGGAATAAGTAAATTATGGATAAAATGTTCTATAACTGGGAGAACTCAACGGCCAGTTGCCCACAGCTTACCTGCTGGTGTCCTGTGACACATATTGAAGCCTCCGTTGTACTTTGAGGAAAAATGTTCAAAACATGCCCAAAGTTCTACCCAGCAGCCGCCCCGGGAACCTGCATGCACTTCTGTCCCACTGCGAGTGGCAACCACATCGGCGGTGCTGGACTCGGGTCAGCCCTGCTGGAATGGCAGTGAAAGAGAAACTCATGTTTCAGCACAGCTAAGACGTAAACGTGCAAGTGCAATTTTTAGTGAACAGTGTCGCGTATACATTTACAGGCGGCCAAGGGATAACTCTGTGACCAAAGGAAAACAAAACCTATTCTAGAAAAACAGCAGCTCTGCCTTTCAGGGATGAGACAACCCTGCAAGCTGCTGAGCTCTCTGCTGGTCACCGGTGATGTCATCCCGGTAGCACTGACCCTGTCACCGCCAGAGGTGCCTCACCCAGTCCCCTCCCATCTGTCCGCTGGACTGGAGGGGCGCCATTCTGTCCACACAGCTTCCTTGAGCACCTGCACCCTTGGGGCCTGCTTGTTGGGAGGAAAGCTGTCACCCGCGGCAGCTGGCTTAAACCTTAGCAGCAGGAGGAACAGCTGCCCGTGGCCAGGCCACTGCCCCAGATGAAACTGTTGCTGCCGGGCCTGGCCATCTCTTCCCAACGGAAATAAGTTGTTTGGGGTTCAGCAGACTCTAGAATGAAGCGGGCCCCTTGGGCACAGGGAGCAACAGCACATCCTAGTGGGCTAATTTCCCCAAAGCTTGAAACTAGGTGTCTTGTCTCACTCCAAGGATGGCTGTGGCACTACAGCATCGCTGGACGCTGGGTGGCAGTAGAGGGCCTCACAGAAACCAGGCACAGACAATCTGGCCTCCAGCAAAGGAATGATGCTAATGCGCTCCTCTGGGTAGAATTTGCACAATAACCCACATGGAAGTCGCAGCAGGACAGGGATGAAAACTATGGGGCAAGAGGTCAAGTCTGCACAATCCCAACCAACCCCACCGATGCCCATGTCCAGTAACCGCACACACTGGATGGCTCCCCACAGGCAAAGGAACAGGTGAGACACACCCCTTCTCTGTACCTGGTGACGGATTCAGGGAAGTCAGGCTCCAGGCCCTCTCTCACTCCCACCGTGTCCTGAATCCTCACCATCAGCTACAGCTGCAAGGACTGTTTCTCTTCTGTGAACCTGCAAGCTAAGGGTCTGAAGCGACACAGTGGAGAAAGCATGCGAGGAAATTCTGCTCCACTTTTCCACCTCAGTGAGGCACGTGCACAATGTAGTTTCCCATCTCAACTGTTGCTTCGCTGTCAAGATTTCTTTTGGTGTGAGAGACCAAGGTGTCAGTAGCAAAAGAAAATGTTTTGCTTTTGCTCCCCTCAGTATGCTTCAACATTTCCAAGTGAATTTCACGTCACAAGGGGAGATGGGGATTGCCCTCAACTGGAATGTGGGTCACCTCCCAGCTGTGTGGTGATGTGTCTGGGGCCAAGGCCAGAGCTGCTGCTTTTCCAGATTTTCCAAGCCAGAAACAAGCACTGTTCACTTTAATAAGGTTAAGTTTAAACCGACATCCTTTTTTGGTGCCTAAACTGTTGACTACATACCCCAGCAAGACAGAAGCGTGTGAAAGCCGTCCATTCACACTCCCCTTCTCCCAGACGGTCACATGCGCATATCCCCAGAGCTGAAGGCACTGTGCAAAGCACGGTGCAGTATATGCGGCCAGTAACCGTGTGTTCTTCTCACTGAACACTTCCAGGGTTGCATCAAGTAAAAGTTGCCTCAACTTTCACTGAAGTAGATAAAAGCTGCAAAAACCCTTACTGATTTCCTAAGTTTACTTCTCTAAGTCCCAAAAGCTAAGACTATAACTACGTTAGCGTTCATGTATGACAAACAAATATTAAATAGTTTACACCTTTATACCAATTTATCTGTAGCTCGTGCAGGTCCAATTGGACCTGGCAGACATCTACAGAACATTTCATGCAACAACTAGAGAATACACATTTTTTCTCATCGGCACATGGAACATTCTCCAGGATAGACCACATGTTAGGTCACAAAACAGGTTTCAGCAAATTTTTCAAAGCTGACATCATTCCTAGTATCTTTTCTGACCACAATTGACTAGCACTGGAAATCAATTACAAGCGAATTTCTGGAAACTACTCCAGTGCATGAAAACTGAACAACAGGCTCCCGAATGACCTATGGGTCCAAGAAGAAATTAAAAAGGAAATCAAAAACGTTCTTGAAACTAATGAAAAAAGATGCATCCTACCAAAACCTGTGGGATACTGTAAAAGCAACAGCGACGAGGTAATATATTGCAATACATGCTCACATCAAAAGGATGGAGAAACTTCACGTAAATGACCGAACCGTACACCTCAAAGAACCACCACCACCACAACAATGCAATCATAAAAGTACTAGAGAGAAAGAAATAATTAACATCAGGGCAGAGTTCAATGAAATGGAGACCCCCAAAACGATACAAAGGATCAGCGAAACACAAAGTTGTTTTTTGAGAAGATAAATAAAATAGACAAACCATTAGCTTTGCCCACTCTCACCACACTCATTCAACATAGTATTGAAAGCCCTAACCAGAGCAATCAAGCAAGACAAAGAAATAAAGGGCATTCAGATTGGGAAGGACAAAGTCAAGTTGTCCCTGTTTGCAGATGACGCGATCTTATAGATAGAAAACCTAAAGGCTACCAGAACGCCCTTACGGCTGACTAACAATTTTAATAATTTTGCGGGGTACAAAATCAACACCCACAGATCAGGAGCATTTTTATACTCCGATAATGAACTGGCAGAAAAAGAAATCAAGAAAGCAAGCCCATTTACAATAGTCACCCCCAAGATAAAATACCTAGGAACCAATTGAACCAAGGAGGTTAATGCAGATCTCTACAATGAGAACTACCAAACACCAGTGAGAGAAATTAAAGAGCACCCAAAAATAGTGGAATGACATACCAGGCTCTGGTACGGGAAGAATTAACATCGTGAAAATGTCCTTTCTACCCATAGCAGTCTACAAATTCAACGCAATCTCCGTCAAAATAGCAACAACTTTCTTCACAGAAATAGAAAAAGCAGTGCTAACATTCATATGGAATACGAAAAGATCCTGAATAGCCAAAGCAATTTTGAGCTTAAAAGCACCCCAAAAACAGAAAGGCTGGAGGCATAACACCACCCAATTTCAAATTCTATGACAAGGCTCAAAACAGCATGGTGATGGCATAGAAACAGACACTCAGATCAATGGAACAGGATAGAAAACCCAGGAATAATCAATTTGCCTACTTACAGCCAACCGATTTTTGACAAAGCAAACCAGAACATACGCTGTGGAAAAGACAGCCTCTTCAGGAAATAAACGGTGCCCGCAAAATTGGACAATCCACATGCAGAAGAATGAAACTGGACCAGCATCTCACCATATGCCAAAATCGACTCGAAATGGATTAAAGACCAGAATATAAGACCCCAAACCATTACATGACTGAAGGAAAACAGAGGGGAAACACTCCAGGAAGTAGGTGGGGGCAAAGGCTTTATGAATAAGACCCGAAACCCACAAGCAACAATATCAAAACTAAACAAATGAGCTAATGTCAAACTAAGAAGCTTCCACACAGCAAAGGAAACAATCAACAGAGCAGAAAGGCACCCTAAAAAAAGGGAGAAAATATGTGTAAACTATACGTCTGCCAAGGGCTTAATATCCAGAACATACCAAGAACTCAAACAGCTGTACAGTATGAAAACAAGTAATCCGATTTAAAACTGGGCAAACGAGATGAATAGACATTTTTCAAAGACATACAAATGGCCAACGGTACACGAAAAAATGCTCAGCATCACTAGTCATCAGAGAAATGCAAATCAAAACCACATTGAGATATCATGTCAACCCAGATAGACTGGCCATTGTTAAAAAGACCATTAATAAGAAATGCTACTGAGGATATGAGGAAAGGAGAACTCTTCTCCAATGTTGGTGGGACTGTAAATTAGCACAGTCACTATGGAAAACAGTAAAGAAGTTTCCTCCAATACAGATAGTACTACCATATGATCCAGCAGTTCCACTACTGGGTATATATCCAAAGAAATGGAAGTCATATGGAAGGGACACCTGCACTCCCATGTTCACTGCAGCTTTACTTACAATAGCCAAAATATAGAACCAACCTCAGTGCCCTTCGACAGATGACTGGATAAAAAAAATGTGATACACGTACACCAAGGAATAATACTCAGTGATAAAGGAAAAGAATGAAATTCTGCCATCGGTAACAACCTGGATGAGTCTGGAGAAAATTATGTTGTGTGAAATAAGCCAGACAAGGGAAGATAAATATCACATGTTCTCACTTATAACTAGGTAGAAAGGAAGGAAGGAAGGAAGGAAGGAAGGAAGGAAGGAAGGAAGGAAGGAAGGAAGGAAGGAAGCAAAGGACTACAACAGTTCCTTGAACTTTCAGAAGGACAGAAGAAACCAATGGTTACTAGAGATGAGGGGATGGACGGAGGGAGGGAGTTGGGGGCGTGATGGGTCAGGCAAAGGGCATAAAGAAAAATCATGATTTGTAATAATGAATATGCTAATAAAAATAATTTAAAAAGTAAGACACTTTAAAACACAAAAAGAATGCCATTATTGACATTCCAGAAAATTCCAGCTATGTGGATAACATTAAAAACCAGCTGTCAAGCTAAATCCTTTATCAGTACAAATTTTGATATTTCTTCAAATTGGGAGGAGAATGTTGGTTTCGATGTACAATGTCTGGTCACTCCCAGCCTCATCTATTTGTCACTGACGACCCTGGGACAGACGGAAAAAAAAAAAAAAAACGGTTTCTGCAACTTTTAAAATACAGACACGCCCTCCACCACCAACTTTCAATGTCTACAAAACGTCCTTGGGTTCTAGTATTCTTGCACATGTTTGTTCTCTTACAGGAAATTTGCTCCTTAGGATTTCACTGCAATGTGCTTCTGGATCCCATGCCATGATTTATCTCTGAGGACCCCTGTTTCCCTGGATCCATTTCACCCCGTGCCTGGCCACCTGTGTGGCACACACACATAGGAGCAGGAGGACAAGGCTTTGAGATGGGGAACCCGCACAAGCAATTATCTGGGTTTAGGTCTGCAGGTTATTAAGGTTTTCCGTTTCAACTTCCACAGCTAGAACGAAAGTGTAGAAATCTGTTTTCTAGTTAAAATCTGTTCACATCCCAAGTGTTTTTTAAGTTACTTAACAAGCCTTTGGTAGTCCGAAATACCGGGAAGTGTGCCTGTAACTAGAAACACCAGAAACTTCCATTTCAAAATTGTCATAAACCAGGGATACTTTAGAAAAACCTTTTCAGCCCACTTTGTGACTTGAGTAATGGTGGGTAAACAGTGGAAACCAAGAGAGGCAACATGGAAGCAAACGGATATAAAAGCACAAGGGAGACATCGTGCTCTTGGGGAGAACTAAAATGCAAATTGTGTCTGTAAACGAAAGAAATTATACAGAAATCCCAGAAAAACAATTGACTGAAAATCACACGAACGATCCCATGTTCATCTCATCACCTTGAGAACACGAAGGATACTTTTGTACAGGCAGCACACCTCCTTAAAGCAGCAGCAGAGTGCTTCGTGCACAGCAAGGCCTAGTTCACTGAGCAGCTGGACCTGTGCCCACACCCAGAGGGCAGCACCAGCCACGTGGGTGCAGAGGAGGTTGTCCCGGTGAACTCCACAAGCGGCAGCAACGCTCGGCTCTACGCCACAGGACTTCTGACAACGGACACAGTCGCACAGACTGCAAGTGGACCCCACATCAGCCTCAAGACCTCCCCCACCCGAAAACATCTCCACAGCCAGCCAGGGAGGCAAAGGAAGGGTCTTCATGGCGTGCAGAGTTACAATGAATCTGTGTTCACGCTGCCCCCTCCCACTGTACCCGTCGAGACCCAGACGATGTGCCCTGCTACTACAAAGTCGAAGAGATGTTTGATGGGGGCAGAGCGGAAGAGGCACATTGAATTTGGATCATTTTACCCATGACCCTTCTCTCCTCCCAACCCTCTTTGCGAAAGATGACATTTCTGGGGAAACAGAAGGTGATCAGAAGCAAGTAGCTCAAATGTATGTCCCTTGTAAATTTCGGATATCCATCAATTTCAATTTTGAGATATAGAGAAGTGCTGGGAAGTTTAATTGGCCGTATCAGTGTCAGTGAAGAGCTGATGGAAGAAGTGCGAAAGGCCAAAGGAGAAAACCCATGAGTAGAGAAATTAGCCTTCGGCTAATCTTATCTTCTCTGCTTCCATATATCCCTGTCCGTCCTCAAAAGTTGAGTGAGGTAGGAGATGATAAGATTGAGATTAGGGCAAATTATTTCCCCATCTTTTCCTTTCTCCAGTGCACAGTCTCCTCAACCCGCACACTTGGAGTCTCAGGGTCAGCTCTCCAATACTGGTCGACACAGAGGAAAACCAACTGAACCAAAACGAATCCACCGAATTATCTCTGCTGTGCTTATTTATACCTTCCCGGGTTTTCTTTCCTTTACTGTTAAGTGCCTATAATCAACTTCAATCATTTTAGCAGAGTACTAAAGAGTGACTGCTCCCAACCCCTTCAGATAGGTGATGCTTATGTTTACATCTGCTTATCAGCTCTGTCAAAGTGCTGTTTCGTGGAGGTGCTGTAATTTGATGAACACATGAGACATGCTATTTGCTAGCAAGAAATTCTCAGCTCAAACAAGCTAAGGTGTATGGAGATTCAGTATAACACAGTAATTGGTTAACTCAGTTTACTTGGGACTCCATTTCTTAGGTCTTGGGCTGTTTACATAACCAAAAGGAGTGTGTGTGTGTGTGTGTGTGTGTGTACCACACTTGACCTAGCACCTACCTGCACAAGTACCCCCCTGCCAAGTGATGTGTTTAAAGGCCAACAAAAAGGAAAACACAGAACACATTTATAATCCTGAAAATCTAGGGCTACTTAACCTTTCTGCTGCTTAATTTTAAAGGCAAAAAATGTACTATGAGCAGCATAAATAAGAACTGATTTGAGCATAGTTTTATAATAGATAAAATGTACCTGATGGGTCTAATTCAAATTTCTAAAATCTAACTGTGCCGCATTAGTCTGAGATACAAGATCTAAAGCTGCATGATCTAATCTGAGAATTTACGGACCTGTTTGAAATACCTTCATTTGATTAATTTGAAATGGAGGCCAGGGTATGACCTCTAACAGTCTGATCTTTAATAACCGCTCAAGAGATGAGGCAGGAAGTCAGTCGCGCTTAGAATTCTATGCACTTTCCTCTAGTGAGCACACCCTGCGGTTCCACGCGTGCAAGCACACCCCTCGCTCACTGCGGGATCTACAGAGCAGCTGTACATGCCCTTCAAAACTCAAATGCGTGTTATGTGGGTGTGCGGTATAGGGGTAGGACATGAAAAAACTCCCACCTGTCCAGTCTGAGAGAAATTTAACTCCTGAGAAGCACACCTTAGTTGAACATCAGATGCAACACTAATTTGCAGAGGTTCCCACAACATAGGAACAAAAGGGCTGACGTTATGTGTTGATAGCAGATCGTGTGTGAAAACTAAGGTTTTATACGGGGCTGTACGAAGACTAACTGAGGTCTGGAAAATGAGGAATTTTAAATGCTGGACAGTCTCTATACTCAGATTCCGCTGAAGACAATGCAAATACTTATAAGAGCCTGATAATAAAAACAGATTAAAAAAACTTAATCATCAAGGTGAAGCATTTAGTAATGAGGTTTGTACAGCTTTTCGGAAAACACTGACTGGAAGTCCCAACCGGCTAGAGGTAGGCCAGTGTCAGGAGGCATCCCGGACATGGGCATTAGCTTCCAGCACTGATGGTGCAGCCAGTGTCGATGATAAGAATTAAAACACAACTGCAACCCCCAGTCCTGGACAGGCTCAGGAAGCGGCTATCTGGAAAGAGTGGGAGGGGTCCAGGAGGCCAGCCCCCAGGTGATACATACGTTTGCACAACAGTGACGGCGAGCCACTGGAAGTCTTTTCCAGCTGTACTGCGCTGTAATTGTGGTCGCTTGCTCAGGACAGCATGCTGCTTTCACAAGTTGTCTCCTTCCTGAGGGATTTGCTCCTAGAAAAAGCCACCACCGCCTTCTTCACTGTGCCTTCTTCTTCTTCTTTTTCTTTTTTTTCCTGGAGCTTGTCTCTTCTGCAGAGAAGAGCTTTTAACACCTCCCTGGATAGTCAGTAAAACCCCAAGCATTAAGAAGGCCAGAAAATACACGTCCACTTCATTTCACTGAAAAAGAAAGGTCATGATCCTATCCCTTCTTTGGGTCATCCACCCTGAGTCTGCACACCACATTTGCTCAGCAGCAGTCTGGCTACCCTTGCACATCCAGCAAACCCTTAGCACTCCTTCCTCTTATTCAGGATTCCAACTTTTTGAGCGACAAGAAGATCCCTGACACAGAGGGATCCTTGCTGAGGTATGAGAGCAGTGACACAGGATGCAAGAAGAGCACAAATGATGTTTCTTTATCCTCTGCCAAGCCCAGGGCACGCTTGGTGCTGCCATTCTCCTCCTGGGTGCAGCAGCAAACGCTTCTTCGTCAGTTCTATGATCCAACACTGCCGCCCTTAAAAATTAAGTCACCTCAAAAGTTACATAAGTATTTGAAAATACTCAAGAAAACTCTCCAAACACTGCTAGTTACACTTTGCTTGTCATAAATGGAACATCAATCTGAGCCCCAGGACAGGCCAGAGACAAGAACCTGTGATTTCCAGCCAGGCCTGAATTCTCCCCAAATTCCACAGAGTACCAAAACAGGACAATCTTGGCAGGAGCCAAGGGCAGCCTCCTCTACCCTGAAGCAGGCCATGCCTGGAGTCCTTGGCATGAACCGAGGGCAGCATCTCCTGCCTGGAAGCAGTCATGAAGCACACCGAAACACCACTTCCACGTGGGTGGGCCACTGTTGCTTTGCCTCCCACAGATCTGTCCCCCCTTTTCCCCTGGGTGATGGAGCTGCCAAAGATTCCTCAAAGCCCATCTCTTTTGAGCAGTGAGAAGCCCCGGGCTTCTCTTCCTGCATTTATTCTCCAGACCAAGAAGTTACAGGAAGAGACATAGGTGGGGTTTTGAACATAGGTTCAGTTTTACAAGTTTTGCAATAGAAGCTGGTAACATTCAGTCAAAACAAGTCAGATGACACTCTGTTAGGCAATTAAGTGATCCACTATAACAAAGCCTTGATTTACCCGAAATTCCTTTTCCCTCTAGCAGCTTTTTAGTAACGTTGCCTATCAATTAGTCACTTGTCTGTCTTAGAATCAGCAGCCTTGCTGTGTTATGATTCTTTTCCTGCAACAGAGACTCGATGCCCGGGGGTTAAAATTCCTGTCCTTTGCAAGGTCAATATTTGAAACTGCAAGGCTTTTGGTGACTAAAGTCACCTATTACCCAAGAGCAGTAATAGGAAATTAATGTAATACATTAAAAAAGGTAATTGCCTTCCTTAACCACGAAGATGGCATTTTATAAAATTAGCTGCTTCTCTTAAAAGGCAACCTTCATTATCCTTTACCTACTCTTTAAAGACTATACAAACAGGAATAAGTAAATTATGGATAAAATGTTCTATAACTGGGAGAACTCAACGGCCAGTTGCCCACAGCTTACCTGCTGGTGTCCTGTGACACATATTGAAGCCTCCGTTGTACTTTGAGGAAAAATGTTCAAAACATGCCCAAAGTTCTACCCAGCAGCCGCCCCGGGAACCTGCATGCACTTCTGTCCCACTGCGAGTGGCAACCACATCGGCGGTGCTGGACTCGGGTCAGCCCTGCTGGAATGGCAGTGAAAGAGAAACTCATGTTTCAGCACAGCTAAGACGTAAACGTGCAAGTGCAATTTTTAGTGAACAGTGTCGCGTATACATTTACAGGCGGCCAAGGGATAACTCTGTGACCAAAGGAAAACAAAACCTATTCTAGAAAAACAGCAGCTCTGCCTTTCAGGGATGAGACAACCCTGCAAGCTGCTGAGCTCTCTGCTGGTCACCGGTAGCACTGACCCTGTCACCACCAGAGGTGCCTCACCCAGTCCCCTCCCATCTGTCCGCTGGACTGGAGGGGCGCCATTCTGTCCACACAGCTTCCTTGAGCACCTGCACCCTTGGGGCCTGCTTGTTGGGAGGAAAGCTGTCACCCGCGGCAGCTGGCTTAAACCTTAGCAGCAGGAGGAACAGCTGCCCGTGGCCAGGCCACTGCCCCAGATGAAACTGTTGCTGCCGGGCCTGGCCATCTCTTCCCAACGGAAATAAGTTGTTTGGGGTTCAGCAGACTCTAGAATGAAGCGGGCCCCTTGGGCACAGGGAGCAACAGCACATCCTAGTGGGCTAATTTCCCCAAAGCTTGAAACTAGGTGTCTTGTCTCACTCCAAGGATGGCTGTGGCACTACAGCATCGCTGGACGCTGGGTGGCAGTAGAGGGCCTCACAGAAACCAGGCACAGACAATCTGGCCTCCAGCAAAGGAATGATGCTAATGCGCTCCTCTGGGTAGAATTTGCACAATAACCCACATGGAAGTCGCAGCAGGACAGGGATGAAAACTATGGGGCAAGAGGTCAAGTCTGCACAATCCCAACCAACCCCACCGATGCCCATGTCCAGTAACCGCACACACTGGATGGCTCCCCACAGGCAAAGGAACAGGTGAGACACACCCCTTCTCTGTACCTGGTGACGGATTCAGGGAAGTCAGGCTCCAGGCCCTCTCTCACTCCCACCGTGTCCTGAATCCTCACCATCAGCTACAGCTGCAAGGACTGTTTCTCTTCTGTGAACCTGCAAGCTAAGGGTCTGAAGCGACACAGTGGAGAAAGCATGCGAGGAAATTCTGCTCCACTTTTCCACCTCAGTGAGGCACGTGCACAATGTAGTTTCCCATCTCAACTGTTGCTTCGCTGTCAAGATTTCTTTTGGTGTGAGAGACCAAGGTGTCAGTAGCAAAAGAAAATGTTTTGCTTTTGCTCCCCTCAGTATGCTTCAACATTTCCAAGTGAATTTCACGTCACAAGGGGAGATGGGGATTGCCCTCAACTGGAATGTGGGTCACCTCCCAGCTGTGTGGTGATGTGTCTGGGGCCAAGGCCAGAGCTGCTGCTTTTCCAGATTTTCCAAGCCAGAAACAAGCACTGTTCACTTTAATAAGGTTAAGTTTAAACCGACATCCTTTTTTGGTGCCTAAACTGTTGACTACATACCCCAGCAAGACAGAAGCGTGTGAAAGCCGTCCATTCACACTCCCCTTCTCCCAGACGGTCACATGCGCATATCCCCAGAGCTGAAGGCACTGTGCAAAGCACGGTGCAGTATATGCGGCCAGTAACCGTGTGTTCTTCTCACTGAACACTTCCAGGGTTGCATCAAGTAAAAGTTGCCTCAACTTTCACTGAAGTAGATAAAAGCTGCAAAAACCCTTACTGATTTCCTAAGTTTACTTCTCTAAGTCCCAAAAGCTAAGACTATAACTACGTTAGCGTTCATGTATGACAAACAAATATTAAATAGTTTACACCTTTATACCAATTTATCTGTAGCTCGTGCAGGTCCAATTGGACCTGGCAGACATCTACAGAACATTTCATGCAACAACTAGAGAATACACATTTTTTCTCATCGGCACATGGAACATTCTCCAGGATAGACCACATGTTAGGTCACAAAACAGGTTTCAGCAAATTTTTCAAAGCTGACATCATTCCTAGTATCTTTTCTGACCACAATTGACTAGCACTGGAAATCAATTACAAGCGAATTTCTGGAAACTACTCCAGTGCATGAAAACTGAACAACAGGCTCCCGAATGACCTATGGGTCCAAGAAGAAATTAAAAAGGAAATCAAAAACGTTCTTGAAACTAATGAAAAAAGATGCATCCTACCAAAACCTGTGGGATACTGTAAAAGCAACAGCGACGAGGCAATATATTGCAATACATGCTCACATCAAAAGGATGGAGAAACTTCACGTAAATGACCGAACCGTACACCTCAAAGAACCACCACCACCACAACAATGCAATCATAAAAGTACTAGAGAGAAAGAAATAATTAACATCAGGGCAGAGTTCAATGAAATGGAGACCCCCAAAACGATACAAAGGATCAGCGAAACACAAAGTTGTTTTTTGAGAAGATAAATAAAATAGACAAACCATTAGCTTTGCCCACTCTCACCACACTCATTCAACATAGTACTGAAAGCCCTAACCAGAGCAATCAAGCAAGACAAAGAAATAAAGGGCATTCAGATTGGGAAGGACAAAGTCAAGTTGTCCCTGTTTGCAGATGACGCGATCTTATAGATAGAAAACCTAAAGGCTACCAGAACGCCCTTACGGCTGACTAACAATTTTAATAATTTTGCGGGGTACAAAACCAACACCCACAGATCAGGAGCATTTTTATACTCCGATAATGAACTGGCAGAAAAAGAAATCAAGAAAGCAAGCCCATTTACAATAGTCACCCCCAAGATAAAATACCTAGGAACCAATTGAACCAAGGAGGTTAATGCAGATCTCTACAATGAGAACTACCAAACACCAGTGAGAGAAATTAAAGAGCACCCAAAAATAGTGGAATGACATACCAGGCTCTGGTACGGGAAGAATTAACATCGTGAAAATGTCCTTTCTACCCATAGCAGTCTACAAATTCAACGCAATCTCCGTCAAAATAGCAACAACTTTCTTCACAGAAATAGAAAAAGCAGTGCTAACATTCATATGGAATACGAAAAGATCCTGAATAGCCAAAGCAATTTTGAGCTTAAAAGCACCCCAAAAACAGAAAGGCTGGAGGCATAACACCACCCAATTTCAAATTCTATGACAAGGCTCAAAACAGCATGGTGATGGCATAGAAACAGACACTCAGATCAATGGAACAGGATAGAAAACCCAGGAATAATCAATTTGCCTACTTACAGCCAACCGATTTTTGACAAAGCCAACCAGAACATACGCTGTGGAAAAGACAGCCTCTTCAGGAAATAAACGGTGCCCGCAAAATTGGACAATCCACATGCAGAAGAATGAAACTGGACCAGCATCTCACCATATGCCAAAATCGACTCGAAATGGATTAAAGACCAGAATATAAGACCCCAAACCATTACATGACTGAAGGAAAACAGAGGGGAAACACTCCAGGAAGTAGGTGGGGGCAAAGGCTTTATGAATAAGACCCGAAAACCCACAAGCAACAACATAAAAACTAAACAAATGAGCTAATGTCAAACTAAGAAGCTTCCACACAGCAAAGGAAACAATCAACAGAGCAGAAAGGCACCCTAAAAAAAGGGAGAAAATATGTGTAAACTATACGTCTGCCAAGGGCTTAATATCCAGAACATACCAAGAACTCAAACAGCTGTACAGTATGAAAACAAGTAATCCGATTTAAAACTGGGCAAACGAGATGAATAGACATTTTTCAAAGACATACAAATGGCCAACGGTACACGAAAAAATGCTCAGCATCACTAGTCATCAGAGAAATGCAAATCAAAACCACATTGAGATATCATGTCAACCCAGATAGACTGGCCATTGTTAAAAAGACCATTAATAAGAAATGCTACTGAGGATATGAGGAAAGGAGAACTCTTCTCCAATGTTGGTGGGACTGTAAATTAGCACAGTCACTATGGAAAACAGTAAAGAAGTTTCCTCCAATACAGATAGTACTACCATATGATCCAGCAGTTCCACTACTGGGTATATATCCAAAGAAATGGAAGTCATATGGAAGGGACACCTGCACTCCCATGTTCACTGCAGCTTTACTTACAATAGCCAAAATATAGAACCAACCTCAGTGCCCTTCGACAGATGACTGGATAAAAAAAATGTGATACACGTACACCATGGAATAATACTCAGTGATAAAGGAAAAGAATGAAATTCTGCCATCGGTAACAACCTGGATGAGTCTGGAGAAAATTATGTTGTGTGAAATAAGCCAGACAAGGGAAGATAAATATCACATGCTCTCACTTATAACTAGGTAGAAAGGAAGGAAGGAAGGAAGGAAGGAAGGAAGGAAGGAAGGAAGGAAGGAAGGAAGGAAGGAAGGAAGGAAGGAAGGAAGGAAGCAAAGGACTACAACAGTTCCTTGAACTTTCAGAAGGACAGAAGAAACCAATGGTTACTAGAGATGAGGGGATGGACGGAGGGAGGGAGTTGGGGGCGTGATGGGTCAGGCAAAGGGCATAAAGAAAAATCATGATTTGTAATAATGAATATGCTAATAAAAATAATTTAAAAAGTAAGACACTTTAAAACACAAAAAGAATGCCATTATTGACATTCCAGAAAATTCCAGCTATGTGGATAACATTAAAAACCAGCTGTCAAGCTAAATCCTTTATCAGTACAAATTTTGATATTTCTTCAAATTGGGAGGAGAATGTTGGTTTCGATGTACAATGTCTGGTCACTCCCAGCCTCATCTATTTGTCACTGACGACCCTGGGACAGACGGAAAAAAAAAAAAAAACGGTTTCTGCAACTTTTAAAATACAGACACGCCCTCCACCACCAACTTTCAATTTCTACAAAACGTCCTTGGGTTCTAGTATTCTTGCACATGTTTGTTCTCTTACAGGAAATTTGCTCCTTAGGATTTCACTGCAATGTGCTTCTGGATCCCATGCCATGATTTATCTCTGAGGACCCCTGTTCCCCTGGATCCATTTCACCCCGTGCCTGGCCACCTGTGTGGCACACACACATAGGAGCAGGAGGACAAGGCTTTGAGATGGGGAACCCGCACAAGCAATTATCTGGGTTTAGGTCTGCAGGTTATTAAGGTTTTCCGTTTCAACTTCCACAGCTAGAACGAAAGTGTAGAAATCCGTTTTCTAGTTAAAATCTGTTCACATCCCAAGTGTTTTTTAAGTTACTTAACAAGCCTTTGGTAGTCCGAAATACCGGGAAGTGTGCCTGTAACTAGAAACACCAGAAACTTCCATTTCAAAATTGTCATAAACCAGGGATACTTTAGAAAAACCTTTTCAGCCCACTTCGTGCCTTGAGTAATGGTGGGTAAACAGTGGAAACCAAGAGAGGCAACACGGAAGCAAACGGATATAAAAGCACAAGGGAGACATCATGCTCTTGGGGAGAACTAAAATGCAAATTGTGTCTGTAAACGAAAGAAATTATACAGAAATCCCAGAAAAACAATTGACTGAAAATCACACGAACGATCCCATGTTCATCTCATCACCTTGAGAACACGAAGGATACTTTTGTACAGGCAGCACACCTCCTTAAAGCAGCAGCAGAGTGCTTCGTGCACAGCAAGGCCTAGTTCACTGAGCAGCTGGACCTGTGCCCACACCCAGAGGGCAGCACCAGCCACGTGGGTGCAGAGGAGGTTGTCCCGGTGAACTCCACAAGCGGCAGCAACGCTAGGCTCTACGCCACAGGACTTCTGACAACGGACACAGTCGCACAGACTGCAAGTGGACCCCACATCAGCCTCAAGACCTCCCCCACCCGAAAACATCTCCACAGCCAGCCAGGGAGGCAAAGGAAGGGTCTTCATGGCGTGCAGAGTTACAATGAATCTGTGTTCACGCTGCCCCCTCCCACTGTACCCGTCGAGACCCAGACGATGTGCCCTGCTACTACAAAGTCGAAGAGATGTTTGATGGGGGCAGAGCGGAAGAGGCACATTGAATTTGGATCATTTTACCCATGACCCTTCTCTCCTCCCAACCCTCTTTGCGAAAGATGACATTTCTGGGGAAACAGAAGGTGATCAGAAGCAAGTAGCTCAAATGTATGTCCCTTGTAAATTTCGGATATCCATCAATTTCAATTTTGAGATATAGAGAAGTGCTGGGAAGTTTAATTGGCCCTATCAGTGTCAGTGAAGAGCTGATGGAAGAAGTGCGAAAGGCCAAAGGAGAAAACCCATGAGTAGAGAAATTAGCCTTCGGCTAATCTTATCTTCTCTGCTTCCATATATCCCTGTCCGTCCTCAAAAGTTGAGTGAGGTAGGAGATGATAAGATTGAGATTAGGGCAAATTATTTCCCCATCTTTTCCTTTCTCCAGTGCACAGTCTCCTCAACCCGCACACTTGGAGTCTCAGGGTCAGCTCTCCAATACTGGTCGACACAGAGGAAAACCAACTGAACCAAAACGAATCCACCGAATTATCTCTGCTGTGCTTATTTATACCTTCCCGGGTTTTCTTTCCTTTACTGTTAAGTGCCTATAATCAACTTCCATCATTTTAGCAGAGTACTAAAGAGTGACTGCTCCCAACCCCTTCAGATAGGTGATGCTTATGTTTACATCTGCTTATCGGCTCTGTCAAAGTGCTGTTTCGTGGAGGTGCTGTAATTTGATGAACACATGAGACATGCTATTTGCTAGCAAGAAATTCTCAGCTCAAACAAGCTAAGGTGTATGGAGATTCAGTATAACACAGTAATTGGTTAACTCAGTTTACTTGGGACTCCATTTCTTAGGTCTTGGGCTGTTTACATAACCAAAAGGAGTGTGTGTGTGTGTGTTTGTGTGTGTACCACACTTGACCTAGCACCTACCTGCACAAGTACCCCCCTGCCAAGTGATGTGTTTAAAGGCCAACAAAAAGGAAAACACAGAACACATTTATAATCCTGAAAATCTAGGGCTACTTAACCTTTCTGCTGCTTAATTTTAAAGGCAAAAAATGTACTATGAGCAGCATAAATAAGAACTGATTTGAGCATAGTTTTATAATAGATAAAATGTACCTGATGGGTCTAATTCAAATTTCTAAAATCTAACTGTGCCGCATTAGTCTGAGATACAAGATCTAAAGCTGCATGATCTAATCTGAGAATTTACGGACCTGTTTGAAATACCTTCATTTGATTAATTTGAAATGGAGGCCAGGGTATGACCTCTAACAGTCTGATCTTTAATAACCGCTCAAGAGATGAGGCAGGAAGTCAGTCGCGCTTAGAATTCTATGCACTTTCCTCTAGTGAGCACACCCTGCGGTTCCACGCGTGCAAGCACACCCCTCGCTCACTGCGGGATCTACAGAGCAGCTGTACATGCCCTTCAAAACTCAAATGCGTGTTATGTGGGTGTGCGGTATAGGGGTAGGACATGAAAAAACTCCCACCTGTCCAGTCCGAGAGAAATTTAACTCCTGAGAAGCACACCTTAGTTGAACATCAGATGCAACACTAATTTGCAGAGGTTCCCACAACATAGGAACAAAAGGGCTGACGTTATGTGTTGATAGCAGATCGTGTGTGAAAACTAAAGTTTTATACGGGGCTGTACGAAGACTAACTGAGGTCTGGAAAATGAGGAATTTTAAATGCTGGACAGTCTCTATACTCAGATTCCGCTGAAGACAATGCAAATACTTATAAGAGCCTGATAATAAAAACAGATTAAAAAAACTTAATCATCAAGGTGAAGCATTTAGTAATGAGGTTTGTACAGCTTTTCGGAAAACACTGACTGGAAGTCCCAACCGGCTAGAGGTAGGCCAGTGTCAGGAGGCATCCCGGACATGGGCATTAGCTTCCAGCACTGATGGTGCAGCCAGTGTCGATGATAAGAATTAAAACACAACTGCAACCCCCAGTCCTGGACAGGCTCAGGAAGCGGCTATCTGGAAAGAGTGGGAGGGGTCCAGGAGGCCAGCCCCCAGGTGATACATACGTTTGCACAACAGTGACGGCGAGCCACTGGAAGTCTTTTCCAGCTGTACTGCGCTGTAATTGTGGTCGCTTGCTCAGGACAGCATGCTGCTTTCACAAGTTGTCTCCTTCCTGAGGGATTTGCTCCTAGAAAAAGCCACCACCGCCTTCTTCACTGTGCCTTCTTCTTCTTCTTTTTCTTTTTTTTCCTGGAGCTTGTCTCTTCTGCAGAGAAGAGCTTTTAACACCTCCCTGGATAGTCAGTAAAACCCCAAGCATTAAGAAGGCCAGAAAATACACGTCCACTTCATTTCACTGAAAAAGAAAGGTCATGATCCTATCCCTTCTTTGGGTCATCCACCCTGAGTCTGCACACCACATTTGCTCAGCAGCAGTCTGGCTACCCTTGCACATCCAGCAAACCCTTAGCACTCCTTCCTCTTATTCAGGATTCCAACTTTTTGAGCGACAAGAAGATCCCTGACACAGAGGGATCCTTGCTGAGGTATGAGAGCAGTGACACAGGATGCAAGAAGAGCACAAATGATGTTTCTTTATCCTCTGCCAAGCCCAGGGCACGCTTGGTGCTGCCATTCTCCTCCTGGGTGCAGCAGCAAACGCTTCTTCGTCAGTTCTATGATCCAACACTGCCGCCCTTAAAAATTAAGTCACCTCAAAAGTTACATAAGTATTTGAAAATACTCAAGAAAACTCTCCAAACACTGCTAGTTACACTTTGCTTGTCATAAATGGAACATCAATCTGAGCCCCAGGACAGGCCAGAGACAAGAACCTGTGATTTCCAGCCAGGCCTGAATTCTCCCCAAATTCCACAGAGTACCAAAACAGGACAATCTTGGCAGGAGCCAAGGGCAGCCTCCTCTACCCTGAAGCAGGCCATGCCTGGAGTCCTTGGCATGAACCGAGGGCAGCATCTCCTGCCTGGAAGCAGTCATGAAGCACACCGAAACACCACTTCCACGTGGGTGGGCCACTGTTGCTTTGCCTCCCACAGATCTGTCCCCCCTTTTCCCCTGGGTGATGGAGCTGCCAAAGATTCCTCAAAGCCCATCTCTTTTGAGCAGTGAGAAGCCCCGGGCTTCTCTTCCTGCATTTATTCTCCAGACCAAGAAGTTACAGGAAGAGACATAGGTGGGGTTTTGAACATAGGTTCAGTTTTACAAGTTTTGCAATAGAAGCTGGTAACATTCAGTCAAAACAAGTCAGATGACACTCTGTTAGGCAATTAAGTGATCCACTATAACAAAGCCTTGATTTACCCGAAATTCCTTTTCCCTCTAGCAGCTTTTTAGTAACGTTGCCTATCAATTAGTCACTTGTCTGTCTTAGAATCAGCAGCCTTGCTGTGTTATGATTCTTTTCCTGCAACAGAGACTCGATGCCCGGGGGTTAAAATTCCTGTCCTTTGCAAGGTCAATATTTGAAACTGCAAGGCTTTTGGTGACTAAAGTCACCTATTACCCAAGAGCAGTAATAGGAAATTAATGTAATACATTAAAAAAGGTAATTGCCTTCCTTAACCACGAAGATGGCATTTTATAAAATTAGCTGCTTCTCTTAAAAGGCAACCTTCATTATCCTTTACCTACTCTTTAAAGACTATACAAACAGGAATAAGTAAATTATGGATAAAATGTTCTATAACTGGGAGAACTCAACGGCCAGTTGCCCACAGCTTACCTGCTGGTGTCCTGTGACACATATTGAAGCCTCCGTTGTACTTTGAGGAAAAATGTTCAAAACATGCCCAAAGTTCTACCCAGCAGCCGCCCCGGGAACCTGCATGCACTTCTGTCCCACTGCGAGTGGCAACCACATCGGCGGTGCTGGACTCGGGTCAGCCCTGCTGGAATGGCAGTGAAAGAGAAACTCATGTTTCAGCACAGCTAAGACGTAAACGTGCAAGTGCAATTTTTAGTGAACAGTGTCGCGTATACATTTACAGGCGGCCAAGGGATAACTCTGTGACCAAAGGAAAACAAAACCTATTCTAGAAAAACAGCAGCTCTGCCTTTCAGGGATGAGACAACCCTGCAAGCTGCTGAGCTCTCTGCTGGTCACCGGTAGCACTGACCCTGTCACCACCAGAGGTGCCTCACCCAGTCCCCTCCCATCTGTCCGCTGGACTGGAGGGGCGCCATTCTGTCCACACAGCTTCCTTGAGCACCTGCACCCTTGGGGCCTGCTTGTTGGGAGGAAAGCTGTCACCCGCGGCAGCTGGCTTAAACCTTAGCAGCAGGAGGAACAGCTGCCCGTGGCCAGGCCACTGCCCCAGATGAAACTGTTGCTGCCGGGCCTGGCCATCTCTTCCCAACGGAAATAAGTTGTTTGGGGTTCAGCAGACTCTAGAATGAAGCGGGCCCCTTGGGCACAGGGAGCAACAGCACATCCTAGTGGGCTAATTTCCCCAAAGCTTGAAACTAGGTGTCTTGTCTCACTCCAAGGATGGCTGTGGCACTACAGCATCGCTGGACGCTGGGTGGCAGTAGAGGGCCTCACAGAAACCAGGCACAGACAATCTGGCCTCCAGCAAAGGAATGATGCTAATGCGCTCCTCTGGGTAGAATTTGCACAATAACCCACATGGAAGTCGCAGCAGGACAGGGATGAAAACTATGGGGCAAGAGGTCAAGTCTGCACAATCCCAACCAACCTCACCGAGCCCATGTCCAGTAACCGCACACACTGGATGGCTCCCCACAGGCAAAGGAACAGGTGAGACACACCCCTTCTCTGTACCTGGTGACGGATTCAGGGAAGTCAGGCTCCAGGCCCTCTCTCACTCCCACCGTGTCCTGAATCCTCACCATCAGCTACAGCTGCAAGGACTGTTTCTCTTCTGTGAACCTGCAAGCTAAGGGTCTGAAGCGACACAGTGGAGAAAGCATGCGAGGAAATTCTGCTCCACTTTTCCACCTCAGTGAGGCACGTGCACAATGTAGTTTCCCATCTCAACTGTTGCTTCGCTGTCAAGATTTCTTTTGGTGTGAGAGACCAAGGTGTCAGTAGCAAAAGAAAATGTTTTGCTTTTGCTCCCCTCAGTATGCTTCAACATTTCCAAGTGAATTTCACGTCACAAGGGGAGATGGGGATTGCCCTCAACTGGAATGTGGGTCACCTCCCAGCTGTGTGGTGATGTGTCTGGGGCCAAGGCCAGAGCTGCTGCTTTTCCAGATTTTCCAAGCCAGAAACAAGCACTGTTCACTTTAATAAGGTTAAGTTTAAACCGACATCCTTTTTTGGTGCCTAAACTGTTGACTACATACCCCAGCAAGACAGAAGCGTGTGAAAGCCGTCCATTCACACTCCCCTTCTCCCAGACGGTCACATGCGCATATCCCCAGAGCTGAAGGCACTGTGCAAAGCACGGTGCAGTATATGCGGCCAGTAACCGTGTGTTCTTCTCACTGAACACTTCCAGGGTTGCATCAAGTAAAAGTTGCCTCAACTTTCACTGAAGTAGATAAAAGCTGCAAAAACCCTTACTGATTTCCTAAGTTTACTTCTCTAAGTCCCAAAAGCTAAGACTATAACTACGTTAGCGTTCATGTATGACAAACAAATATTAAATAGTTTACACCTTTATACCAATTTATCTGTAGCTCGTGCAGGTCCAATTGGACCTGGCAGACATCTACAGAACATTTCATGCAACAACTAGAGAATACACATTTTTTCTCATCGGCACATGGAACATTCTCCAGGATAGACCACATGTTAGGTCACAAAACAGGTTTCAGCAAATTTTTCAAAGCTGACATCATTCCTAGTATCTTTTCTGACCACAATTGACTAGCACTGGAAATCAATTACAAGCGAATTTCTGGAAACTACTCCAGTGCATGAAAACTGAACAACAGGCTCCCGAATGACCTATGGGTCCAAGAAGAAATTAAAAAGGAAATCAAAAACGTTCTTGAAACTAATGAAAAAAGATGCATCCTACCAAAACCTGTGGGATACTGTAAAAGCAACAGCGACGAGGCAATATATTGCAATACATGCTCACATCAAAAGGATGGAGAAACTTCACGTAAATGACCGAACCGTACACCTCAAAGAACCACCACCACCACAACAATGCAATCATAAAAGTACTAGAGAGAAAGAAATAATTAACATCAGGGCAGAGTTCAATGAAATGGAGACCCCCAAAACGATACAAAGGATCAGCGAAACACAAAGTTGTTTTTTGAGAAGATAAATAAAATAGACAAACCATTAGCTTTGCCCACTCTCACCACACTCATTCAACATAGTACTGAAAGCCCTAACCAGAGCAATCAAGCAAGACAAAGAAATAAAGGGCATTCAGATTGGGAAGGACAAAGTCAAGTTGTCCCTGTTTGCAGATGACGCGATCTTATAGATAGAAAACCTAAAGGCTACCAGAACGCCCTTACGGCTGACTAACAATTTTAATAATTTTGCGGGGTACAAAACCAACACCCACAGATCAGGAGCATTTTTATACTCCGATAATGAACTGGCAGAAAAAGAAATCAAGAAAGCAAGCCCATTTACAATAGTCACCCCCAAGATAAAATACCTAGGAACCAATTGAACCAAGGAGGTTAATGCAGATCTCTACAATGAGAACTACCAAACACCAGTGAGAGAAATTAAAGAGCACCCAAAAATAGTGGAATGACATACCAGGCTCTGGTACGGGAAGAATTAACATCGTGAAAATGTCCTTTCTACCCATAGCAGTCTACAAATTCAACGCAATCTCCGTCAAAATAGCAACAACTTTCTTCACAGAAATAGAAAAAGCAGTGCTAACATTCATATGGAATACGAAAAGATCCTGAATAGCCAAAGCAATTTTGAGCTTAAAAGCACCCCAAAAACAGAAAGGCTGGAGGCATAACACCACCCAATTTCAAATTCTATGACAAGGCTCAAAACAGCATGGTGATGGCATAGAAACAGACACTCAGATCAATGGAACAGGATAGAAAACCCAGGAATAATCAATTTGCCTACTTACAGCCAACCGATTTTTGACAAAGCCAACCAGAACATACGCTGTGGAAAAGACAGCCTCTTCAGGAAATAAACGGTGCCCGCAAAATTGGACAATCCACATGCAGAAGAATGAAACTGGACCAGCATCTCACCATATGCCAAAATCGACTCGAAATGGATTAAAGACCAGAATATAAGACCCCAAACCATTACATGACTGAAGGAAAACAGAGGGGAAACACTCCAGGAAGTAGGTGGGGGCAAAGGCTTTATGAATAAGACCCGAAAACCCACAAGCAACAACATAAAAACTAAACAAATGAGCTAATGTCAAACTAAGAAGCTTCCACACAGCAAAGGAAACAATCAACAGAGCAGAAAGGCACCCTAAAAAAAGGGAGAAAATATGTGTAAACTATACGTCTGCCAAGGGCTTAATATCCAGAACATACCAAGAACTCAAACAGCTGTACAGTATGAAAACAAGTAATCCGATTTAAAACTGGGCAAACGAGATGAATAGACATTTTTCAAAGACATACAAATGGCCAACGGTACACGAAAAAATGCTCAGCATCACTAGTCATCAGAGAAATGCAAATCAAAACCACATTGAGATATCATGTCAACCCAGATAGACTGGCCATTGTTAAAAAGACCATTAATAAGAAATGCTACTGAGGATATGAGGAAAGGAGAACTCTTCTCCAATGTTGGTGGGACTGTAAATTAGCACAGTCACTATGGAAAACAGTAAAGAAGTTTCCTCCAATACAGATAGTACTACCATATGATCCAGCAGTTCCACTACTGGGTATATATCCAAAGAAATGGAAGTCATATGGAAGGGACACCTGCACTCCCATGTTCACTGCAGCTTTACTTACAATAGCCAAAATATAGAACCAACCTCAGTGCCCTTCGACAGATGACTGGATAAAAAAAATGTGATACACGTACACCATGGAATAATACTCAGTGATAAAGGAAAAGAATGAAATTCTGCCATCGGTAACAACCTGGATGAGTCTGGAGAAAATTATGTTGTGTGAAATAAGCCAGACAAGGGAAGATAAATATCACATGCTCTCACTTATAACTAGGTAGAGGAAGGAAGGAAGGAAGGAAGGAAGGAAGGAAGGAAGGAAGGAAGGAAGGAAGGAAGGAAGGAAGGAAGGAAGGAAGCAAAGGACTACAACAGTTCCTTGAACTTTCAGAAGGACAGAAGAAACCAATGGTTACTAGAGATGAGGGGATGGACGGAGGGAGGGAGTTGGGGGCGTGATGGGTCAGGCAAAGGGCATAAAGAAAAATCATGATTTGTAATAATGAATATGCTAATAAAAATAATTTAAAAAGTAAGACACTTTAAAACACAAAAAGAATGCCATTATTGACATTCCAGAAAATTCCAGCTATGTGGATAACATTAAAAACCAGCTGTCAAGCTAAATCCTTTATCAGTACAAATTTTGATATTTCTTCAAATTGGGAGGAGAATGTTGGTTTCGATGTACAATGTCTGGTCACTCCCAGCCTCATCTATTTGTCACTGACGACCCTGGGACAGACGGAAAAAAAAAAAAAAACGGTTTCTGCAACTTTTAAAATACAGACACGCCCTCCACCACCAACTTTCAATTTCTACAAAACGTCCTTGGGTTCTAGTATTCTTGCACATGTTTGTTCTCTTACAGGAAATTTGCTCCTTAGGATTTCACTGCAATGTGCTTCTGGATCCCATGCCATGATTTATCTCTGAGGACCCCTGTTCCCCTGGATCCATTTCACCCCGTGCCTGGCCACCTGTGTGGCACACACACATAGGAGCAGGAGGACAAGGCTTTGAGATGGGGAACCCGCACAAGCAATTATCTGGGTTTAGGTCTGCAGGTTATTAAGGTTTTCCGTTTCAACTTCCACAGCTAGAACGAAAGTGTAGAAATCCGTTTTCTAGTTAAAATCTGTTCACATCCCAAGTGTTTTTTAAGTTACTTAACAAGCCTTTGGTAGTCCGAAATACCGGGAAGTGTGCCTGTAACTAGAAACACCAGAAACTTCCATTTCAAAATTGTCATAAACCAGGGATACTTTAGAAAAACCTTTTCAGCCCACTTCGTGCCTTGAGTAATGGTGGGTAAACAGTGGAAACCAAGAGAGGCAACACGGAAGCAAACGGATATAAAAGCACAAGGGAGACATCATGCTCTTGGGGAGAACTAAAATGCAAATTGTGTCTGTAAACGAAAGAAATTATACAGAAATCCCAGAAAAACAATTGACTGAAAATCACACGAACGATCCCATGTTCATCTCATCACCTTGAGAACACGAAGGATACTTTTGTACAGGCAGCACACCTCCTTAAAGCAGCAGCAGAGTGCTTCGTGCACAGCAAGGCCTAGTTCACTGAGCAGCTGGACCTGTGCCCACACCCAGAGGGCAGCACCAGCCACGTGGGTGCAGAGGAGGTTGTCCCGGTGAACTCCACAAGCGGCAGCAACGCTAGGCTCTACGCCACAGGACTTCTGACAACGGACACAGTCGCACAGACTGCAAGTGGACCCCACATCAGCCTCAAGACCTCCCCCACCCGAAAACATCTCCACAGCCAGCCAGGGAGGCAAAGGAAGGGTCTTCATGGCGTGCAGAGTTACAATGAATCTGTGTTCACGCTGCCCCCTCCCACTGTACCCGTCGAGACCCAGACGATGTGCCCTGCTACTACAAAGTCGAAGAGATGTTTGATGGGGGCAGAGCGGAAGAGGCACATTGAATTTGGATCATTTTACCCATGACCCTTCTCTCCTCCCAACCCTCTTTGCGAAAGATGACATTTCTGGGGAAACAGAAGGTGATCAGAAGCAAGTAGCTCAAATGTATGTCCCTTGTAAATTTCGGATATCCATCAATTTCAATTTTGAGATATAGAGAAGTGCTGGGAAGTTTAATTGGTCCTATCAGTGTCAGTGAAGAGCTGATGGAAGAAGTGCGAAAGGCCAAAGGAGAAAACCCATGAGTAGAGAAATTAGCCTTCGGCTAATCTTATCTTCTCTGCTTCCATATATCCCTGTCCGTCCTCAAAAGTTGAGTGAGGTAGGAGATGATAAGATTGAGATTAGGGCAAATTATTTCCCCATCTTTTCCTTTCTCCAGTGCACAGTCTCCTCAACCCGCACACTTGGAGTCTCAGGGTCAGCTCTCCAATACTGGTCGACACAGAGGAAAACCAACTGAACCAAAACGAATCCACCGAATTATCTCTGCTGTGCTTATTTATACCTTCCCGGGTTTTCTTTCCTTTACTGTTAAGTGCCTATAATCAACTTCCATCATTTTAGCAGAGTACTAAAGAGTGACTGCTCCCAACCCCTTCAGATAGGTGATGCTTATGTTTACATCTGCTTATCAGCTCTGTCAAAGTGCTGTTTCGTGGAGGTGCTGTAATTTGATGAACACATGAGACATGCTATTTGCTAGCAAGAAATTCTCAGCTCAAACAAGCTAAGGTGTATGGAGATTCAGTATAACACAGTAATTGGTTAACTCAGTTTACTTGGGACTCCATTTCTTAGGTCTTGGGCTGTTTACATAACCAAAAGGAGTGTGTGTGTGTGTGTGTGTGTGTGTGTGTGTGTGTGTGTGTGTGTGTGTGTGTACCACACTTGACCTAGCACCTACCTGCACAAGTACCCCCCTGCCAAGTGATGTGTTTAAAGGCCAACAAAAAGGAAAACACAGAACACATTTATAATCCTGAAAATCTAGGGCTACTTAACCTTTCTGCTGCTTAATTTTAAAGGCAAAAAATGTACTATGAGCAGCATAAATAAGAACTGATTTGAGCATAGTTTTATAATAGATAAAATGTACCTGATGGGTCTAATTCAAATTTCTAAAATCTAACTGTGCCGCATTAGTCTGAGATACAAGATCTAAAGCTGCATGATCTAATCTGAGAATTTACGGACCTGTTTGAAATACCTTCATTTGATTAATTTGAAATGGAGGCCAGGGTATGACCTCTAACAGTCTGATCTTTAATAACCGCTCAAGAGATGAGGCAGGAAGTCAGTCGCGCTTAGAATTCTATGCACTTTCCTCTAGTGAGCACACCCTGCGGTTCCACGCGTGCAAGCACACCCCTCGCTCACTGCGGGATCTACAGAGCAGCTGTACATGCCCTTCAAAACTCAAATGCGTGTTATGTGGGTGTGCGGTATAGGGGTAGGACATGAAAAAACTCCCACCTGTCCAGTCCGAGAGAAATTTAACTCCTGAGAAGCACACCTTAGTTGAACATCAGATGCAACACTAATTTGCAGAGGTTCCCACAACATAGGAACAAAAGGGCTGACGTTATGTGTTGATAGCAGATCGTGTGTGAAAACTAAAGTTTTATACGGGGCTGTACGAAGACTAACTGAGGTCTGGAAAATGAGGAATTTTAAATGCTGGACAGTCTCTATACTCAGATTCCGCTGAAGACAATGCAAATACTTATAAGAGCCTGATAATAAAAACAGATTAAAAAAACTTAATCATCAAGTTTAGTAATGAGGTTTGTACAGCTTTTCGGAAAACACTGACTGGAAGTCCCAACCGGCTAGAGGTAGGCCAGTGTCAGGAGGCATCCCGGACATGGGCATTAGCTTCCAGCACTGATGGTGCAGCCAGTGTCGATGATAAGAATTAAAACACAACTGCAACCCCCAGTCCTGGACAGGCTCAGGAAGCGGCTATCTGGAAAGAGTGGGAGGGGTCCAGGAGGCCAGCCCCCAGGTGATACATACGTTTGCACAACAGTGACGGCGAGCCACTGGAAGTCTTTTCCAGCTGTACTGCGCTGTAATTGTGGTCGCTTGCTCAGGACAGCATGCTGCTTTCACAAGTTGTCTCCTTCCTGAGGGATTTGCTCCTAGAAAAAGCCACCACCGCCTTCTTCACTGTGCCTTCTTCTTCTTCTTTTTCTTTTTTTTCCTGGAGCTTGTCTCTTCTGCAGAGAAGAGCTTTTAACACCTCCCTGGATAGTCAGTAAAACCCCAAGCATTAAGAAGGCCAGAAAATACACGTCCACTTCATTTCACTGAAAAAGAAAGGTCATGATCCTATCCCTTCTTTGGGTCATCCACCCTGAGTCTGCACACCACATTTGCTCAGCAGCAGTCTGGCTACCCTTGCACATCCAGCAAACCCTTAGCACTCCTTCCTCTTATTCAGGATTCCAACTTTTTGAGCGACAAGAAGATCCCTGACACAGAGGGATCCTTGCTGAGGTATGAGAGCAGTGACACAGGATGCAAGAAGAGCACAAATGATGTTTCTTTATCCTCTGCCAAGCCCAGGGCACGCTTGGTGCTGCCATTCTCCTCCTGGGTGCAGCAGCAAACGCTTCTTCGTCAGTTCTATGATCCAACACTGCCGCCCTTAAAAATTAAGTCACCTCAAAAGTTACATAAGTATTTGAAAATACTCAAGAAAACTCTCCAAACACTGCTAGTTACACTTTGCTTGTCATAAATGGAACATCAATCTGAGCCCCAGGACAGGCCAGAGACAAGAACCTGTGATTTCCAGCCAGGCCTGAATTCTCCCCAAATTCCACAGAGTACCAAAACAGGACAATCTTGGCAGGAGCCAAGGGCAGCCTCCTCTACCCTGAAGCAGGCCATGCCTGGAGTCCTTGGCATGAACCGAGGGCAGCATCTCCTGCCTGGAAGCAGTCATGAAGCACACCGAAACACCACTTCCACGTGGGTGGGCCACTGTTGCTTTGCCTCCCACAGATCTGTCCCCCCTTTTCCCCTGGGTGATGGAGCTGCCAAAGATTCCTCAAAGCCCATCTCTTTTGAGCAGTGAGAAGCCCCGGGCTTCTCTTCCTGCATTTATTCTCCAGACCAAGAAGTTACAGGAAGAGACATAGGTGGGGTTTTGAACATAGGTTCAGTTTTACAAGTTTTGCAATAGAAGCTGGTAACATTCAGTCAAAACAAGTCAGATGACACTCTGTTAGGCAATTAAGTGATCCACTATAACAAAGCCTTGATTTACCCGAAATTCCTTTTCCCTCTAGCAGCTTTTTAGTAACGTTGCCTATCAATTAGTCACTTGTCTGTCTTAGAATCAGCAGCCTTGCTGTGTTATGATTCTTTTCCTGCAACAGAGACTCGATGCCCGGGGGTTAAAATTCCTGTCCTTTGCAAGGTCAATATTTGAAACTGCAAGGCTTTTGGTGACTAAAGTCACCTATTACCCAAGAGCAGTAATAGGAAATTAATGTAATACATTAAAAAAGGTAATTGCCTTCCTTAACCACGAAGATGGCATTTTATAAAATTAGCTGCTTCTCTTAAAAGGCAACCTTCATTATCCTTTACCTACTCTTTAAAGACTATACAAACAGGAATAAGTAAATTATGGATAAAATGTTCTATAACTGGGAGAACTCAACGGCCAGTTGCCCACAGCTTACCTGCTGGTGTCCTGTGACACATATTGAAGCCTCCGTTGTACTTTGAGGAAAAATGTTCAAAACATGCCCAAAGTTCTACCCAGCAGCCGCCCCGGGAACCTGCATGCACTTCTGTCCCACTGCGAGTGGCAACCACATCGGCGGTGCTGGACTCGGGTCAGCCCTGCTGGAATGGCAGTGAAAGAGAAACTCATGTTTCAGCACAGCTAAGACGTAAACGTGCAAGTGCAATTTTTAGTGAACAGTGTCGCGTATACATTTACAGGCGGCCAAGGGATAACTCTGTGACCAAAGGAAAACAAAACCTATTCTAGAAAAACAGCAGCTCTGCCTTTCAGGGATGAGACAACCCTGCAAGCTGCTGAGCTCTCTGCTGGTCACCGGTAGCACTGACCCTGTCACCACCAGAGGTGCCTCACCCAGTCCCCTCCCATCTGTCCGCTGGACTGGAGGGGCGCCATTCTGTCCACACAGCTTCCTTGAGCACCTGCACCCTTGGGGCCTGCTTGTTGGGAGGAAAGCTGTCACCCGCGGCAGCTGGCTTAAACCTTAGCAGCAGGAGGAACAGCTGCCCGTGGCCAGGCCACTGCCCCAGATGAAACTGTTGCTGCCGGGCCTGGCCATCTCTTCCCAACGGAAATAAGTTGTTTGGGGTTCAGCAGACTCTAGAATGAAGCGGGCCCCTTGGGCACAGGGAGCAACAGCACATCCTAGTGGGCTAATTTCCCCAAAGCTTGAAACTAGGTGTCTTGTCTCACTCCAAGGATGGCTGTGGCACTACAGCATCGCTGGACGCTGGGTGGCAGTAGAGGGCCTCACAGAAACCAGGCACAGACAATCTGGCCTCCAGCAAAGGAATGATGCTAATGCGCTCCTCTGGGTAGAATTTGCACAATAACCCACATGGAAGTCGCAGCAGGACAGGGATGAAAACTATGGGGCAAGAGGTCAAGTCTGCACAATCCCAACCAACCCCACCGATGCCCATGTCCAGTAACCGCACACACTGGATGGCTCCCCACAGGCAAAGGAACAGGTGAGACACACCCCTTCTCTGTACCTGGTGACGGATTCAGGGAAGTCAGGCTCCAGGCCCTCTCTCACTCCCACCGTGTCCTGAATCCTCACCATCAGCTACAGCTGCAAGGACTGTTTCTCTTCTGTGAACCTGCAAGCTAAGGGTCTGAAGCGACACAGTGGAGAAAGCATGCGAGGAAATTCTGCTCCACTTTTCCACCTCAGTGAGGCACGTGCACAATGTAGTTTCCCATCTCAACTGTTGCTTCGCTGTCAAGATTTCTTTTGGTGTGAGAGACCAAGGTGTCAGTAGCAAAAGAAAATGTTTTGCTTTTGCTCCCCTCAGTATGCTTCAACATTTCCAAGTGAATTTCACGTCACAAGGGGAGATGGGGATTGCCCTCAACTGGAATGTGGGTCACCTCCCAGCTGTGTGGTGATGTGTCTGGGGCCAAGGCCAGAGCTGCTGCTTTTCCAGATTTTCCAAGCCAGAAACAAGCACTGTTCACTTTAATAAGGTTAAGTTTAAACCGACATCCTTTTTTGGTGCCTAAACTGTTGACTACATACCCCAGCAAGACAGAAGCGTGTGAAAGCCGTCCATTCACACTCCCCTTCTCCCAGACGGTCACATGCGCATATCCCCAGAGCTGAAGGCACTGTGCAAAGCACGGTGCAGTATATGCGGCCAGTAACCGTGTGTTCTTCTCACTGAACACTTCCAGGGTTGCATCAAGTAAAAGTTGCCTCAACTTTCACTGAAGTAGATAAAAGCTGCAAAAACCCTTACTGATTTCCTAAGTTTACTTCTCTAAGTCCCAAAAGCTAAGACTATAACTACGTTAGCGTTCATGTATGACAAACAAATATTAAATAGTTTACACCTTTATACCAATTTATCTGTAGCTCGTGCAGGTCCAATTGGACCTGGCAGACATCTACAGAACATTTCATGCAACAACTAGAGAATACACATTTTTTCTCATCGGCACATGGAACATTCTCCAGGATAGACCACATGTTAGGTCACAAAACAGGTTTCAGCAAATTTTTCAAAGCTGACATCATTCCTAGTATCTTTTCTGACCACAATTGACTAGCACTGGAAATCAATTACAAGCGAATTTCTGGAAACTACTCCAGTGCATGAAAACTGAACAACAGGCTCCCGAATGACCTATGGGTCCAAGAAGAAATTAAAAAGGAAATCAAAAACGTTCTTGAAACTAATGAAAAAAGATGCATCCTACCAAAACCTGTGGGATACTGTAAAAGCAACAGCGACGAGGCAATATATTGCAATACATGCTCACATCAAAAGGATGGAGAAACTTCACGTAAATGACCGAACCGTACACCTCAAAGAACCACCACCACCACAACAATGCAATCATAAAAGTACTAGAGAGAAAGAAATAATTAACATCAGGGCAGAGTTCAATGAAATGGAGACCCCCAAAACGATACAAAGGATCAGCGAAACACAAAGTTGTTTTTTGAGAAGATAAATAAAATAGACAAACCATTAGCTTTGCCCACTCTCACCACACTCATTCAACATAGTACTGAAAGCCCTAACCAGAGCAATCAAGCAAGACAAAGAAATAAAGGGCATTCAGATTGGGAAGGACAAAGTCAAGTTGTCCCTGTTTGCAGATGACGCGATCTTATAGATAGAAAACCTAAAGGCTACCAGAACGCCCTTACGGCTGACTAACAATTTTAATAATTTTGCGGGGTACAAAACCAACACCCACAGATCAGGAGCATTTTTATACTCCGATAATGAACTGGCAGAAAAAGAAATCAAGAAAGCAAGCCCATTTACAATAGTCACCCCCAAGATAAAATACCTAGGAACCAATTGAACCAAGGAGGTTAATGCAGATCTCTACAATGAGAACTACCAAACACCAGTGAGAGAAATTAAAGAGCACCCAAAAATAGTGGAATGACATACCAGGCTCTGGTACGGGAAGAATTAACATCGTGAAAATGTCCTTTCTACCCATAGCAGTCTACAAATTCAACGCAATCTCCGTCAAAATAGCAACAACTTTCTTCACAGAAATAGAAAAAGCAGTGCTAACATTCATATGGAATACGAAAAGATCCTGAATAGCCAAAGCAATTTTGAGCTTAAAAGCACCCCAAAAACAGAAAGGCTGGAGGCATAACACCACCCAATTTCAAATTCTATGACAAGGCTCAAAACAGCATGGTGATGGCATAGAAACAGACACTCAGATCAATGGAACAGGATAGAAAACCCAGGAATAATCAATTTGCCTACTTACAGCCAACCGATTTTTGACAAAGCCAACCAGAACATACGCTGTGGAAAAGACAGCCTCTTCAGGAAATAAACGGTGCCCGCAAAATTGGACAATCCACATGCAGAAGAATGAAACTGGACCAGCATCTCACCATATGCCAAAATCGACTCGAAATGGATTAAAGACCAGAATATAAGACCCCAAACCATTACATGACTGAAGGAAAACAGAGGGGAAACACTCCAGGAAGTAGGTGGGGGCAAAGGCTTTATGAATAAGACCCGAAAACCCACAAGCAACAACATAAAAACTAAACAAATGAGCTAATGTCAAACTAAGAAGCTTCCACACAGCAAAGGAAACAATCAACAGAGCAGAAAGGCACCCTAAAAAAAGGGAGAAAATATGTGTAAACTATACGTCTGCCAAGGGCTTAATATCCAGAACATACCAAGAACTCAAACAGCTGTACAGTATGAAAACAAGTAATCCGATTTAAAACTGGGCAAACGAGATGAATAGACATTTTTCAAAGACATACAAATGGCCAACGGTACACGAAAAAATGCTCAGCATCACTAGTCATCAGAGAAATGCAAATCAAAACCACATTGAGATATCATGTCAACCCAGATAGACTGGCCATTGTTAAAAAGACCATTAATAAGAAATGCTACTGAGGATATGAGGAAAGGAGAACTCTTCTCCAATGTTGGTGGGACTGTAAATTAGCACAGTCACTATGGAAAACAGTAAAGAAGTTTCCTCCAATACAGATAGTACTACCATATGATCCAGCAGTTCCACTACTGGGTATATATCCAAAGAAATGGAAGTCATATGGAAGGGACACCTGCACTCCCATGTTCACTGCAGCTTTACTTACAATAGCCAAAATATAGAACCAACCTCAGTGCCCTTCGACAGATGACTGGATAAAAAAAATGTGATACACGTACACCATGGAATAATACTCAGTGATAAAGGAAAAGAATGAAATTCTGCCATCGGTAACAACCTGGATGAGTCTGGAGAAAATTATGTTGTGTGAAATAAGCCAGACAAGGGAAGATAAATATCACATGCTCTCACTTATAACTAGGTAGGAAGGAAGGAAGGAAGGAAGGAAGGAAGGAAGGAAGGAAGGAAGGAAGGAAGGAAGGAAGGAAGGAAGGAAGGAAGGAAGCAAAGGACTACAACAGTTCCTTGAACTTTCAGAAGGACAGAAGAAACCAATGGTTACTAGAGATGAGGGGATGGACGGAGGGAGGGAGTTGGGGGCGTGATGGGTCAGGCAAAGGGCATAAAGAAAAATCATGATTTGTAATAATGAATATGCTAATAAAAATAATTTAAAAAGTAAGACACTTTAAAACACAAAAAGAATGCCATTATTGACATTCCAGAAAATTCCAGCTATGTGGATAACATTAAAAACCAGCTGTCAAGCTAAATCCTTTATCAGTACAAATTTTGATATTTCTTCAAATTGGGAGGAGAATGTTGGTTTCGATGTACAATGTCTGGTCACTCCCAGCCTCATCTATTTGTCACTGACGACCCTGGGACAGACGGAAAAAAAAAAAAAAACGGTTTCTGCAACTTTTAAAATACAGACACGCCCTCCACCACCAACTTTCAATTTCTACAAAACGTCCTTGGGTTCTAGTATTCTTGCACATGTTTGTTCTCTTACAGGAAATTTGCTCCTTAGGATTTCACTGCAATGTGCTTCTGGATCCCATGCCATGATTTATCTCTGAGGACCCCTGTTCCCCTGGATCCATTTCACCCCGTGCCTGGCCACCTGTGTGGCACACACACATAGGAGCAGGAGGACAAGGCTTTGAGATGGGGAACCCGCACAAGCAATTATCTGGGTTTAGGTCTGCAGGTTATTAAGGTTTTCCGTTTCAACTTCCACAGCTAGAACGAAAGTGTAGAAATCCGTTTTCTAGTTAAAATCTGTTCACATCCCAAGTGTTTTTTAAGTTACTTAACAAGCCTTTGGTAGTCCGAAATACCGGGAAGTGTGCCTGTAACTAGAAACACCAGAAACTTCCATTTCAAAATTGTCATAAACCAGGGATACTTTAGAAAAACCTTTTCAGCCCACTTCGTGCCTTGAGTAATGGTGGGTAAACAGTGGAAACCAAGAGAGGCAACACGGAAGCAAACGGATATAAAAGCACAAGGGAGACATCATGCTCTTGGGGAGAACTAAAATGCAAATTGTGTCTGTAAACGAAAGAAATTATACAGAAATCCCAGAAAAACAATTGACTGAAAATCACACGAACGATCCCATGTTCATCTCATCACCTTGAGAACACGAAGGATACTTTTGTACAGGCAGCACACCTCCTTAAAGCAGCAGCAGAGTGCTTCGTGCACAGCAAGGCCTAGTTCACTGAGCAGCTGGACCTGTGCCCACACCCAGAGGGCAGCACCAGCCACGTGGGTGCAGAGGAGGTTGTCCCGGTGAACTCCACAAGCGGCAGCAACGCTAGGCTCTACGCCACAGGACTTCTGACAACGGACACAGTCGCACAGACTGCAAGTGGACCCCACATCAGCCTCAAGACCTCCCCCACCCGAAAACATCTCCACAGCCAGCCAGGGAGGCAAAGGAAGGGTCTTCATGGCGTGCAGAGTTACAATGAATCTGTGTTCACGCTGCCCCCTCCCACTGTACCCGTCGAGACCCAGACGATGTGCCCTGCTACTACAAAGTCGAAGAGATGTTTGATGGGGGCAGAGCGGAAGAGGCACATTGAATTTGGATCATTTTACCCATGACCCTTCTCTCCTCCCAACCCTCTTTGCGAAAGATGACATTTCTGGGGAAACAGAAGGTGATCAGAAGCAAGTAGCTCAAATGTATGTCCCTTGTAAATTTCGGATATCCATCAATTTCAATTTTGAGATATAGAGAAGTGCTGGGAAGTTTAATTGGTCCTATCAGTGTCAGTGAAGAGCTGATGGAAGAAGTGCGAAAGGCCAAAGGAGAAAACCCATGAGTAGAGAAATTAGCCTTCGGCTAATCTTATCTTCTCTGCTTCCATATATCCCTGTCCGTCCTCAAAAGTTGAGTGAGGTAGGAGATGATAAGATTGAGATTAGGGCAAATTATTTCCCCATCTTTTCCTTTCTCCAGTGCACAGTCTCCTCAACCCGCACACTTGGAGTCTCAGGGTCAGCTCTCCAATACTGGTCGACACAGAGGAAAACCAACTGAACCAAAACGAATCCACCGAATTATCTCTGCTGTGCTTATTTATACCTTCCCGGGTTTTCTTTCCTTTACTGTTAAGTGCCTATAATCAACTTCCATCATTTTAGCAGAGTACTAAAGAGTGACTGCTCCCAACCCCTTCAGATAGGTGATGCTTATGTTTACATCTGCTTATCAGCTCTGTCAAAGTGCTGTTTCGTGGAGGTGCTGTAATTTGATGAACACATGAGACATGCTATTTGCTAGCAAGAAATTCTCAGCTCAAACAAGCTAAGGTGTATGGAGATTCAGTATAACACAGTAATTGGTTAACTCAGTTTACTTGGGACTCCATTTCTTAGGTCTTGGGCTGTTTACATAACCAAAAGGAGTGTGTGTGTGTGTGTGTGTGTGTGTGTGTGTGTGTGTGTGTGTGTGTGTGTGTGTACCACACTTGACCTAGCACCTACCTGCACAAGTACCCCCCTGCCAAGTGATGTGTTTAAAGGCCAACAAAAAGGAAAACACAGAACACATTTATAATCCTGAAAATCTAGGGCTACTTAACCTTTCTGCTGCTTAATTTTAAAGGCAAAAAATGTACTATGAGCAGCATAAATAAGAACTGATTTGAGCATAGTTTTATAATAGATAAAATGTACCTGATGGGTCTAATTCAAATTTCTAAAATCTAACTGTGCCGCATTAGTCTGAGATACAAGATCTAAAGCTGCATGATCTAATCTGAGAATTTACGGACCTGTTTGAAATACCTTCATTTGATTAATTTGAAATGGAGGCCAGGGTATGACCTCTAACAGTCTGATCTTTAATAACCGCTCAAGAGATGAGGCAGGAAGTCAGTCGCGCTTAGAATTCTATGCACTTTCCTCTAGTGAGCACACCCTGCGGTTCCACGCGTGCAAGCACACCCCTCGCTCACTGCGGGATCTACAGAGCAGCTGTACATGCCCTTCAAAACTCAAATGCGTGTTATGTGGGTGTGCGGTATAGGGGTAGGACATGAAAAAACTCCCACCTGTCCAGTCCGAGAGAAATTTAACTCCTGAGAAGCACACCTTAGTTGAACATCAGATGCAACACTAATTTGCAGAGGTTCCCACAACATAGGAACAAAAGGGCTGACGTTATGTGTTGATAGCAGATCGTGTGTGAAAACTAAAGTTTTATACGGGGCTGTACGAAGACTAACTGAGGTCTGGAAAATGAGGAATTTTAAATGCTGGACAGTCTCTATACTCAGATTCCGCTGAAGACAATGCAAATACTTATAAGAGCCTGATAATAAAAACAGATTAAAAAAACTTAATCATCAAGGTGAAGCATTTAGTAATGAGGTTTGTACAGCTTTTCGGAAAACACTGACTGGAAGTCCCAACCGGCTAGAGGTAGGCCAGTGTCAGGAGGCATCCCGGACATGGGCATTAGCTTCCAGCACTGATGGTGCAGCCAGTGTCGATGATAAGAATTAAAACACAACTGCAACCCCCAGTCCTGGACAGGCTCAGGAAGCGGCTATCTGGAAAGAGTGGGAGGGGTCCAGGAGGCCAGCCCCCAGGTGATACATACGTTTGCACAACAGTGACGGCGAGCCACTGGAAGTCTTTTCCAGCTGTACTGCGCTGTAATTGTGGTCGCTTGCTCAGGACAGCATGCTGCTTTCACAAGTTGTCTCCTTCCTGAGGGATTTGCTCCTAGAAAAAGCCACCACCGCCTTCTTCACTGTGCCTTCTTCTTCTTCTTTTTCTTTTTTTTCCTGGAGCTTGTCTCTTCTGCAGAGAAGAGCTTTTAACACCTCCCTGGATAGTCAGTAAAACCCCAAGCATTAAGAAGGCCAGAAAATACACGTCCACTTCATTTCACTGAAAAAGAAAGGTCATGATCCTATCCCTTCTTTGGGTCATCCACCCTGAGTCTGCACACCACATTTGCTCAGCAGCAGTCTGGCTACCCTTGCACATCCAGCAAACCCTTAGCACTCCTTCCTCTTATTCAGGATTCCAACTTTTTGAGCGACAAGAAGATCCCTGACACAGAGGGATCCTTGCTGAGGTATGAGAGCAGTGACACAGGATGCAAGAAGAGCACAAATGATGTTTCTTTATCCTCTGCCAAGCCCAGGGCACGCTTGGTGCTGCCATTCTCCTCCTGGGTGCAGCAGCAAACGCTTCTTCGTCAGTTCTATGATCCAACACTGCCGCCCTTAAAAATTAAGTCACCTCAAAAGTTACATAAGTATTTGAAAATACTCAAGAAAACTCTCCAAACACTGCTAGTTACACTTTGCTTGTCATAAATGGAACATCAATCTGAGCCCCAGGACAGGCCAGAGACAAGAACCTGTGATTTCCAGCCAGGCCTGAATTCTCCCCAAATTCCACAGAGTACCAAAACAGGACAATCTTGGCAGGAGCCAAGGGCAGCCTCCTCTACCCTGAAGCAGGCCATGCCTGGAGTCCTTGGCATGAACCGAGGGCAGCATCTCCTGCCTGGAAGCAGTCATGAAGCACACCGAAACACCACTTCCACGTGGGTGGGCCACTGTTGCTTTGCCTCCCACAGATCTGTCCCCCCTTTTCCCCTGGGTGATGGAGCTGCCAAAGATTCCTCAAAGCCCATCTCTTTTGAGCAGTGAGAAGCCCCGGGCTTCTCTTCCTGCATTTATTCTCCAGACCAAGAAGTTACAGGAAGAGACATAGGTGGGGTTTTGAACATAGGTTCAGTTTTACAAGTTTTGCAATAGAAGCTGGTAACATTCAGTCAAAACAAGTCAGATGACACTCTGTTAGGCAATTAAGTGATCCACTATAACAAAGCCTTGATTTACCCGAAATTCCTTTTCCCTCTAGCAGCTTTTTAGTAACGTTGCCTATCAATTAGTCACTTGTCTGTCTTAGAATCAGCAGCCTTGCTGTGTTATGATTCTTTTCCTGCAACAGAGACTCGATGCCCGGGGGTTAAAATTCCTGTCCTTTGCAAGGTCAATATTTGAAACTGCAAGGCTTTTGGTGACTAAAGTCACCTATTACCCAAGAGCAGTAATAGGAAATTAATGTAATACATTAAAAAAGGTAATTGCCTTCCTTAACCACGAAGATGGCATTTTATAAAATTAGCTGCTTCTCTTAAAAGGCAACCTTCATTATCCTTTACCTACTCTTTAAAGACTATACAAACAGGAATAAGTAAATTATGGATAAAATGTTCTATAACTGGGAGAACTCAACGGCCAGTTGCCCACAGCTTACCTGCTGGTGTCCTGTGACACATATTGAAGCCTCCGTTGTACTTTGAGGAAAAATGTTCAAAACATGCCCAAAGTTCTACCCAGCAGCCGCCCCGGGAACCTGCATGCACTTCTGTCCCACTGCGAGTGGCAACCACATCGGCGGTGCTGGACTCGGGTCAGCCCTGCTGGAATGGCAGTGAAAGAGAAACTCATGTTTCAGCACAGCTAAGACGTAAACGTGCAAGTGCAATTTTTAGTGAACAGTGTCGCGTATACATTTACAGGCGGCCAAGGGATAACTCTGTGACCAAAGGAAAACAAAACCTATTCTAGAAAAACAGCAGCTCTGCCTTTCAGGGATGAGACAACCCTGCAAGCTGCTGAGCTCTCTGCTGGTCACCGGTAGCACTGACCCTGTCACCACCAGAGGTGCCTCACCCAGTCCCCTCCCATCTGTCCGCTGGACTGGAGGGGCGCCATTCTGTCCACACAGCTTCCTTGAGCACCTGCACCCTTGGGGTCTGCTTGTTGGGAGGAAAGCTGTCACCCGCGGCAGCTGGCTTAAACCTTAGCAGCAGGAGGAACAGCTGCCCGTGGCCAGGCCACTGCCCCAGATGAAACTGTTGCTGCCGGGCCTGGCCATCTCTTCCCAACGGAAATAAGTTGTTTGGGGTTCAGCAGACTCTAGAATGAAGCGGGCCCCTTGGGCACAGGGAGCAACAGCACATCCTAGTGGGCTAATTTCCCCAAAGCTTGAAACTAGGTGTCTTGTCTCACTCCAAGGATGGCTGTGGCACTACAGCATCGCTGGACGCTGGGTGGCAGTAGAGGGCCTCACAGAAACCAGGCACAGACAATCTGGCCTCCAGCAAAGGAATGATGCTAATGCGCTCCTCTGGGTAGAATTTGCACAATAACCCACATGGAAGTCGCAGCAGGACAGGGATGAAAACTATGGGGCAAGAGGTCAAGTCTGCACAATCCCAACCAACCCCACCGATGCCCATGTCCAGTAACCGCACACACTGGATGGCTCCCCACAGGCAAAGGAACAGGTGAGACACACCCCTTCTCTGTACCTGGTGACGGATTCAGGGAAGTCAGGCTCCAGGCCCTCTCTCACTCCCACCGTGTCCTGAATCCTCACCATCAGCTACAGCTGCAAGGACTGTTTCTCTTCTGTGAACCTGCAAGCTAAGGGTCTGAAGCGACACAGTGGAGAAAGCATGCGAGGAAATTCTGCTCCACTTTTCCACCTCAGTGAGGCACGTGCACAATGTAGTTTCCCATCTCAACTGTTGCTTCGCTGTCAAGATTTCTTTTGGTGTGAGAGACCAAGGTGTCAGTAGCAAAAGAAAATGTTTTGCTTTTGCTCCCCTCAGTATGCTTCAACATTTCCAAGTGAATTTCACGTCACAAGGGGAGATGGGGATTGCCCTCAACTGGAATGTGGGTCACCTCCCAGCTGTGTGGTGATGTGTCTGGGGCCAAGGCCAGAGCTGCTGCTTTTCCAGATTTTCCAAGCCAGAAACAAGCACTGTTCACTTTAATAAGGTTAAGTTTAAACCGACATCCTTTTTTGGTGCCTAAACTGTTGACTACATACCCCAGCAAGACAGAAGCGTGTGAAAGCCGTCCATTCACACTCCCCTTCTCCCAGACGGTCACATGCGCATATCCCCAGAGCTGAAGGCACTGTGCAAAGCACGGTGCAGTATATGCGGCCAGTAACCGTGTGTTCTTCTCACTGAACACTTCCAGGGTTGCATCAAGTAAAAGTTGCCTCAACTTTCACTGAAGTAGATAAAAGCTGCAAAAACCCTTACTGATTTCCTAAGTTTACTTCTCTAAGTCCCAAAAGCTAAGACTATAACTACGTTAGCGTTCATGTATGACAAACAAATATTAAATAGTTTACACCTTTATACCAATTTATCTGTAGCTCGTGCAGGTCCAATTGGACCTGGCAGACATCTACAGAACATTTCATGCAACAACTAGAGAATACACATTTTTTCTCATCGGCACATGGAACATTCTCCAGGATAGACCACATGTTAGGTCACAAAACAGGTTTCAGCAAATTTTTCAAAGCTGACATCATTCCTAGTATCTTTTCTGACCACAATTGACTAGCACTGGAAATCAATTACAAGCGAATTTCTGGAAACTACTCCAGTGCATGAAAACTGAACAACAGGCTCCCGAATGACCTATGGGTCCAAGAAGAAATTAAAAAGGAAATCAAAAACGTTCTTGAAACTAATGAAAAAAGATGCATCCTACCAAAACCTGTGGGATACTGTAAAAGCAACAGCGACGAGGCAATATATTGCAATACATGCTCACATCAAAAGGATGGAGAAACTTCACGTAAATGACCGAACCGTACACCTCAAAGAACCACCACCACCACAACGATGCAATCATAAAAGTACTAGAGAGAAAGAAATAATTAACATCAGGGCAGAGTTCAATGAAATGGAGACCCCCAAAACGATACAAAGGATCAGCGAAACACAAAGTTGTTTTTTGAGAAGATAAATAAAATAGACAAACCATTAGCTTTGCCCACTCTCACCACACTCATTCAACATAGTACTGAAAGCCCTAACCAGAGCAATCAAGCAAGACAAAGAAATAAAGGGCATTCAGATTGGGAAGGACAAAGTCAAGTTGTCCCTGTTTGCAGATGACGCGATCTTATAGATAGAAAACCTAAAGGCTACCAGAACGCCCTTACGGCTGACTAACAATTTTAATAATTTTGCGGGGTACAAAACCAACACCCACAGATCAGGAGCATTTTTATACTCCGATAATGAACTGGCAGAAAAAGAAATCAAGAAAGCAAGCCCATTTACAATAGTCACCCCCAAGATAAAATACCTAGGAACCAATTGAACCAAGGAGGTTAATGCAGATCTCTACAATGAGAACTACCAAACACCAGTGAGAGAAATTAAAGAGCACCCAAAAATAGTGGAATGACATACCAGGCTCTGGTACGGGAAGAATTAACATCGTGAAAATGTCCTTTCTACCCATAGCAGTCTACAAATTCAACGCAATCTCCGTCAAAATAGCAACAACTTTCTTCACAGAAATAGAAAAAGCAGTGCTAACATTCATATGGAATACGAAAAGATCCTGAATAGCCAAAGCAATTTTGAGCTTAAAAGCACCCCAAAAACAGAAAGGCTGGAGGCATAACACCACCCAATTTCAAATTCTATGACAAGGCTCAAAACAGCATGGTGATGGCATAGAAACAGACACTCAGATCAATGGAACAGGATAGAAAACCCAGGAATAATCAATTTGCCTACTTACAGCCAACCGATTTTTGACAAAGCCAACCAGAACATACGCTGTGGAAAAGACAGCCTCTTCAGGAAATAAACGGTGCCCGCAAAATTGGACAATCCACATGCAGAAGAATGAAACTGGACCAGCATCTCACCATATGCCAAAATCGACTCGAAATGGATTAAAGACCAGAATATAAGACCCCAAACCATTACATGACTGAAGGAAAACAGAGGGGAAACACTCCAGGAAGTAGGTGGGGGCAAAGGCTTTATGAATAAGACCCGAAAACCCACAAGCAACAACATAAAAACTAAACAAATGAGCTAATGTCAAACTAAGAAGCTTCCACACAGCAAAGGAAACAATCAACAGAGCAGAAAGGCACCCTAAAAAAAGGGAGAAAATATGTGTAAACTATACGTCTGCCAAGGGCTTAATATCCAGAACATACCAAGAACTCAAACAGCTGTACAGTATGAAAACAAGTAATCCGATTTAAAACTGGGCAAACGAGATGAATAGACATTTTTCAAAGACATACAAATGGCCAACGGTACACGAAAAAATGCTCAGCATCACTAGTCATCAGAGAAATGCAAATCAAAACCACATTGAGATATCATGTCAACCCAGATAGACTGGCCATTGTTAAAAAGACCATTAATAAGAAATGCTACTGAGGATATGAGGAAAGGAGAACTCTTCTCCAATGTTGGTGGGACTGTAAATTAGCACAGTCACTATGGAAAACAGTAAAGAAGTTTCCTCCAATACAGATAGTACTACCATATGATCCAGCAGTTCCACTACTGGGTATATATCCAAAGAAATGGAAGTCATATGGAAGGGACACCTGCACTCCCATGTTCACTGCAGCTTTACTTACAATAGCCAAAATATAGAACCAACCTCAGTGCCCTTCGACAGATGACTGGATAAAAAAAATGTGATACACGTACACCATGGAATAATACTCAGTGATAAAGGAAAAGAATGAAATTCTGCCATCGGTAACAACCTGGATGAGTCTGGAGAAAATTATGTTGTGTGAAATAAGCCAGACAAGGGAAGATAAATATCACATGCTCTCACTTATAACTAGGTAGGAAGGAAGGAAGGAAGGAAGGAAGGAAGGAAGGAAGGAAGGAAGGAAGGAAGGAAGGAAGGAAGGAAGGAAGGAAGGAAGCAAAGGACTACAACAGTTCCTTGAACTTTCAGAAGGACAGAAGAAACCAATGGTTACTAGAGATGAGGGGATGGACGGAGGGAGGGAGTTGGGGGCGTGATGGGTCAGGCAAAGGGCATAAAGAAAAATCATGATTTGTAATAATGAATATGCTAATAAAAATAATTTAAAAAGTAAGACACTTTAAAACACAAAAAGAATGCCATTATTGACATTCCAGAAAATTCCAGCTATGTGGATAACATTAAAAACCAGCTGTCAAGCTAAATCCTTTATCAGTACAAATTTTGATATTTCTTCAAATTGGGAGGAGAATGTTGGTTTCGATGTACAATGTCTGGTCACTCCCAGCCTCATCTATTTGTCACTGACGACCCTGGGACAGACGGAAAAAAAAAAAAAAACGGTTTCTGCAACTTTTAAAATACAGACACGCCCTCCACCACCAACTTTCAATTTCTACAAAACGTCCTTGGGTTCTAGTATTCTTGCACATGTTTGTTCTCTTACAGGAAATTTGCTCCTTAGGATTTCACTGCAATGTGCTTCTGGATCCCATGCCATGATTTATCTCTGAGGACCCCTGTTCCCCTGGATCCATTTCACCCCGTGCCTGGCCACCTGTGTGGCACACACACATAGGAGCAGGAGGACAAGGCTTTGAGATGGGGAACCCGCACAAGCAATTATCTGGGTTTAGGTCTGCAGGTTATTAAGGTTTTCCGTTTCAACTTCCACAGCTAGAACGAAAGTGTAGAAATCCGTTTTCTAGTTAAAATCTGTTCACATCCCAAGTGTTTTTTAAGTTACTTAACAAGCCTTTGGTAGTCCGAAATACCGGGAAGTGTGCCTGTAACTAGAAACACCAGAAACTTCCATTTCAAAATTGTCATAAACCAGGGATACTTTAGAAAAACCTTTTCAGCCCACTTCGTGCCTTGAGTAATGGTGGGTAAACAGTGGAAACCAAGAGAGGCAACACGGAAGCAAACGGATATAAAAGCACAAGGGAGACATCATGCTCTTGGGGAGAACTAAAATGCAAATTGTGTCTGTAAACGAAAGAAATTATACAGAAATCCCAGAAAAACAATTGACTGAAAATCACACGAACGATCCCATGTTCATCTCATCACCTTGAGAACACGAAGGATACTTTTGTACAGGCAGCACACCTCCTTAAAGCAGCAGCAGAGTGCTTCGTGCACAGCAAGGCCTAGTTCACTGAGCAGCTGGACCTGTGCCCACACCCAGAGGGCAGCACCAGCCACGTGGGTGCAGAGGAGGTTGTCCCGGTGAACTCCACAAGCGGCAGCAACGCTAGGCTCTACGCCACAGGACTTCTGACAACGGACACAGTCGCACAGACTGCAAGTGGACCCCACATCAGCCTCAAGACCTCCCCCACCCGAAAACATCTCCACAGCCAGCCAGGGAGGCAAAGGAAGGGTCTTCATGGCGTGCAGAGTTACAATGAATCTGTGTTCACGCTGCCCCCTCCCACTGTACCCGTCGAGACCCAGACGATGTGCCCTGCTACTACAAAGTCGAAGAGATGTTTGATGGGGGCAGAGCGGAAGAGGCACATTGAATTTGGATCATTTTACCCATGACCCTTCTCTCCTCCCAACCCTCTTTGCGAAAGATGACATTTCTGGGGAAACAGAAGGTGATCAGAAGCAAGTAGCTCAAATGTATGTCCCTTGTAAATTTCGGATATCCATCAATTTCAATTTTGAGATATAGAGAAGTGCTGGGAAGTTTAATTGGTCCTATCAGTGTCAGTGAAGAGCTGATGGAAGAAGTGCGAAAGGCCAAAGGAGAAAACCCATGAGTAGAGAAATTAGCCTTCGGCTAATCTTATCTTCTCTGCTTCCATATATCCCTGTCCGTCCTCAAAAGTTGAGTGAGGTAGGAGATGATAAGATTGAGATTAGGGCAAATTATTTCCCCATCTTTTCCTTTCTCCAGTGCACAGTCTCCTCAACCCGCACACTTGGAGTCTCAGGGTCAGCTCTCCAATACTGGTCGACACAGAGGAAAACCAACTGAACCAAAACGAATCCACCGAATTATCTCTGCTGTGCTTATTTATACCTTCCCGGGTTTTCTTTCCTTTACTGTTAAGTGCCTATAATCAACTTCCATCATTTTAGCAGAGTACTAAAGAGTGACTGCTCCCAACCCCTTCAGATAGGTGATGCTTATGTTTACATCTGCTTATCAGCTCTGTCAAAGTGCTGTTTCGTGGAGGTGCTGTAATTTGATGAACACATGAGACATGCTATTTGCTAGCAAGAAATTCTCAGCTCAAACAAGCTAAGGTGTATGGAGATTCAGTATAACACAGTAATTGGTTAACTCAGTTTACTTGGGACTCCATTTCTTAGGTCTTGGGCTGTTTACATAACCAAAAGGAGTGTGTGTGTGTGTGTGTGTGTGTGTGTGTGTGTGTGTGTGTGTGTGTGTACCACACTTGACCTAGCACCTACCTGCACAAGTACCCCCCTGCCAAGTGATGTGTTTAAAGGCCAACAAAAAGGAAAACACAGAACACATTTATAATCCTGAAAATCTAGGGCTACTTAACCTTTCTGCTGCTTAATTTTAAAGGCAAAAAATGTACTATGAGCAGCATAAATAAGAACTGATTTGAGCATAGTTTTATAATAGATAAAATGTACCTGATGGGTCTAATTCAAATTTCTAAAATCTAACTGTGCCGCATTAGTCTGAGATACAAGATCTAAAGCTGCATGATCTAATCTGAGAATTTACGGACCTGTTTGAAATACCTTCATTTGATTAATTTGAAATGGAGGCCAGGGTATGACCTCTAACAGTCTGATCTTTAATAACCGCTCAAGAGATGAGGCAGGAAGTCAGTCGCGCTTAGAATTCTATGCACTTTCCTCTAGTGAGCACACCCTGCGGTTCCACGCGTGCAAGCACACCCCTCGCTCACTGCGGGATCTACAGAGCAGCTGTACATGCCCTTCAAAACTCAAATGCGTGTTATGTGGGTGTGCGGTATAGGGGTAGGACATGAAAAAACTCCCACCTGTCCAGTCCGAGAGAAATTTAACTCCTGAGAAGCACACCTTAGTTGAACATCAGATGCAACACTAATTTGCAGAGGTTCCCACAACATAGGAACAAAAGGGCTGACGTTATGTGTTGATAGCAGATCGTGTGTGAAAACTAAAGTTTTATACGGGGCTGTACGAAGACTAACTGAGGTCTGGAAAATGAGGAATTTTAAATGCTGGACAGTCTCTATACTCAGATTCCGCTGAAGACAATGCAAATACTTATAAGAGCCTGATAATAAAAACAGATTAAAAAAACTTAATCATCAAGGTGAAGCATTTAGTAATGAGGTTTGTACAGCTTTTCGGAAAACACTGACTGGAAGTCCCAACCGGCTAGAGGTAGGCCAGTGTCAGGAGGCATCCCGGACATGGGCATTAGCTTCCAGCACTGATGGTGCAGCCAGTGTCGATGATAAGAATTAAAACACAACTGCAACCCCCAGTCCTGGACAGGCTCAGGAAGCGGCTATCTGGAAAGAGTGGGAGGGGTCCAGGAGGCCAGCCCCCAGGTGATACATACGTTTGCACAACAGTGACGGCGAGCCACTGGAAGTCTTTTCCAGCTGTACTGCGCTGTAATTGTGGTCGCTTGCTCAGGACAGCATGCTGCTTTCACAAGTTGTCTCCTTCCTGAGGGATTTGCTCCTAGAAAAAGCCACCACCGCCTTCTTCACTGTGCCTTCTTCTTCTTCTTTTTCTTTTTTTTCCTGGAGCTTGTCTCTTCTGCAGAGAAGAGCTTTTAACACCTCCCTGGATAGTCAGTAAAACCCCAAGCATTAAGAAGGCCAGAAAATACACGTCCACTTCATTTCACTGAAAAAGAAAGGTCATGATCCTATCCCTTCTTTGGGTCATCCACCCTGAGTCTGCACACCACATTTGCTCAGCAGCAGTCTGGCTACCCTTGCACATCCAGCAAACCCTTAGCACTCCTTCCTCTTATTCAGGATTCCAACTTTTTGAGCGACAAGAAGATCCCTGACACAGAGGGATCCTTGCTGAGGTATGAGAGCAGTGACACAGGATGCAAGAAGAGCACAAATGATGTTTCTTTATCCTCTGCCAAGCCCAGGGCACGCTTGGTGCTGCCATTCTCCTCCTGGGTGCAGCAGCAAACGCTTCTTCGTCAGTTCTATGATCCAACACTGCCGCCCTTAAAAATTAAGTCACCTCAAAAGTTACATAAGTATTTGAAAATACTCAAGAAAACTCTCCAAACACTGCTAGTTACACTTTGCTTGTCATAAATGGAACATCAATCTGAGCCCCAGGACAGGCCAGAGACAAGAACCTGTGATTTCCAGCCAGGCCTGAATTCTCCCCAAATTCCACAGAGTACCAAAACAGGACAATCTTGGCAGGAGCCAAGGGCAGCCTCCTCTACCCTGAAGCAGGCCATGCCTGGAGTCCTTGGCATGAACCGAGGGCAGCATCTCCTGCCTGGAAGCAGTCATGAAGCACACCGAAACACCACTTCCACGTGGGTGGGCCACTGTTGCTTTGCCTCCCACAGATCTGTCCCCCCTTTTCCCCTGGGTGATGGAGCTGCCAAAGATTCCTCAAAGCCCATCTCTTTTGAGCAGTGAGAAGCCCCGGGCTTCTCTTCCTGCATTTATTCTCCAGACCAAGAAGTTACAGGAAGAGACATAGGTGGGGTTTTGAACATAGGTTCAGTTTTACAAGTTTTGCAATAGAAGCTGGTAACATTCAGTCAAAACAAGTCAGATGACACTCTGTTAGGCAATTAAGTGATCCACTATAACAAAGCCTTGATTTACCCGAAATTCCTTTTCCCTCTAGCAGCTTTTTAGTAACGTTGCCTATCAATTAGTCACTTGTCTGTCTTAGAATCAGCAGCCTTGCTGTGTTATGATTCTTTTCCTGCAACAGAGACTCGATGCCCGGGGGTTAAAATTCCTGTCCTTTGCAAGGTCAATATTTGAAACTGCAAGGCTTTTGGTGACTAAAGTCACCTATTACCCAAGAGCAGTAATAGGAAATTAATGTAATACATTAAAAAAGGTAATTGCCTTCCTTAACCACGAAGATGGCATTTTATAAAATTAGCTGCTTCTCTTAAAAGGCAACCTTCATTATCCTTTACCTACTCTTTAAAGACTATACAAACAGGAATAAGTAAATTATGGATAAAATGTTCTATAACTGGGAGAACTCAACGGCCAGTTGCCCACAGCTTACCTGCTGGTGTCCTGTGACACATATTGAAGCCTCCGTTGTACTTTGAGGAAAAATGTTCAAAACATGCCCAAAGTTCTACCCAGCAGCCGCCCCGGGAACCTGCATGCACTTCTGTCCCACTGCGAGTGGCAACCACATCGGCGGTGCTGGACTCGGGTCAGCCCTGCTGGAATGGCAGTGAAAGAGAAACTCATGTTTCAGCACAGCTAAGACGTAAACGTGCAAGTGCAATTTTTAGTGAACAGTGTCGCGTATACATTTACAGGCGGCCAAGGGATAACTCTGTGACCAAAGGAAAACAAAACCTATTCTAGAAAAACAGCAGCTCTGCCTTTCAGGGATGAGACAACCCTGCAAGCTGCTGAGCTCTCTGCTGGTCACCGGTGATGTCATCCCGGTAGCACTGACCCTGTCACCGCCAGAGGTGCCTCACCCAGTCCCCTCCCATCTGTCCGCTGGACTGGAGGGGCGCCATTCTGTCCACACAGCTTCCTTGAGCACCTGCACCCTTGGGGCCTGCTTGTTGGGAGGAAAGCTGTCACCCGCGGCAGCTGGCTTAAACCTTAGCAGCAGGAGGAACAGCTGCCCGTGGCCAGGCCACTGCCCCAGATGAAACTGTTGCTGCCGGGCCTGGCCATCTCTTCCCAACGGAAATAAGTTGTTTGGGGTTCAGCAGACTCTAGAATGAAGCGGGCCCCTTGGGCACAGGGAGCAACAGCACATCCTAGTGGGCTAATTTCCCCAAAGCTTGAAACTAGGTGTCTTGTCTCACTCCAAGGATGGCTGTGGCACTACAGCATCGCTGGACGCTGGGTGGCAGTAGAGGGCCTCACAGAAACCAGGCACAGACAATCTGGCCTCCAGCAAAGGAATGATGCTAATGCGCTCCTCTGGGTAGAATTTGCACAATAACCCACATGGAAGTCGCAGCAGGACAGGGATGAAAACTATGGGGCAAGAGGTCAAGTCTGCACAATCCCAACCAACCCCACCGATGCCCATGTCCAGTAACCGCACACACTGGATGGCTCCCCACAGGCAAAGGAACAGGTGAGACACACCCCTTCTCTGTACCTGGTGACGGATTCAGGGAAGTCAGGCTCCAGGCCCTCTCTCACTCCCACCGTGTCCTGAATCCTCACCATCAGCTACAGCTGCAAGGACTGTTTCTCTTCTGTGAACCTGCAAGCTAAGGGTCTGAAGCGACACAGTGGAGAAAGCATGCGAGGAAATTCTGCTCCACTTTTCCACCTCAGTGAGGCACGTGCACAATGTAGTTTCCCATCTCAACTGTTGCTTCGCTGTCAAGATTTCTTTTGGTGTGAGAGACCAAGGTGTCAGTAGCAAAAGAAAATGTTTTGCTTTTGCTCCCCTCAGTATGCTTCAACATTTCCAAGTGAATTTCACGTCACAAGGGGAGATGGGGATTGCCCTCAACTGGAATGTGGGTCACCTCCCAGCTGTGTGGTGATGTGTCTGGGGCCAAGGCCAGAGCTGCTGCTTTTCCAGATTTTCCAAGCCAGAAACAAGCACTGTTCACTTTAATAAGGTTAAGTTTAAACCGACATCCTTTTTTGGTGCCTAAACTGTTGACTACATACCCCAGCAAGACAGAAGCGTGTGAAAGCCGTCCATTCACACTCCCCTTCTCCCAGACGGTCACATGCGCATATCCCCAGAGCTGAAGGCACTGTGCAAAGCACGGTGCAGTATATGCGGCCAGTAACCGTGTGTTCTTCTCACTGAACACTTCCAGGGTTGCATCAAGTAAAAGTTGCCTCAACTTTCACTGAAGTAGATAAAAGCTGCAAAAACCCTTACTGATTTCCTAAGTTTACTTCTCTAAGTCCCAAAAGCTAAGACTATAACTACGTTAGCGTTCATGTATGACAAACAAATATTAAATAGTTTACACCTTTATACCAATTTATCTGTAGCTCGTGCAGGTCCAATTGGACCTGGCAGACATCTACAGAACATTTCATGCAACAACTAGAGAATACACATTTTTTCTCATCGGCACATGGAACATTCTCCAGGATAGACCACATGTTAGGTCACAAAACAGGTTTCAGCAAATTTTTCAAAGCTGACATCATTCCTAGTATCTTTTCTGACCACAATTGACTAGCACTGGAAATCAATTACAAGCGAATTTCTGGAAACTACTCCAGTGCATGAAAACTGAACAACAGGCTCCCGAATGACCTATGGGTCCAAGAAGAAATTAAAAAGGAAATCAAAAACGTTCTTGAAACTAATGAAAAAAGATGCATCCTACCAAAACCTGTGGGATACTGTAAAAGCAACAGCGACGAGGTAATATATTGCAATACATGCTCACATCAAAAGGATGGAGAAACTTCACGTAAATGACCGAACCGTACACCTCAAAGAACCACCACCACCACAACAATGCAATCATAAAAGTACTAGAGAGAAAGAAATAATTAACATCAGGGCAGAGTTCAATGAAATGGAGACCCCCAAAACGATACAAAGGATCAGCGAAACACAAAGTTGTTTTTTGAGAAGATAAATAAAATAGACAAACCATTAGCTTTGCCCACTCTCACCACACTCATTCAACATAGTATTGAAAGCCCTAACCAGAGCAATCAAGCAAGACAAAGAAATAAAGGGCATTCAGATTGGGAAGGACAAAGTCAAGTTGTCCCTGTTTGCAGATGACGCGATCTTATAGATAGAAAACCTAAAGGCTACCAGAACGCCCTTACGGCTGACTAACAATTTTAATAATTTTGCGGGGTACAAAATCAACACCCACAGATCAGGAGCATTTTTATACTCCGATAATGAACTGGCAGAAAAAGAAATCAAGAAAGCAAGCCCATTTACAATAGTCACCCCCAAGATAAAATACCTAGGAACCAATTGAACCAAGGAGGTTAATGCAGATCTCTACCATGAGAACTACCAAACACCAGTGAGAGAAATTAAAGAGCACCCAAAAATAGTGGAATGACATACCAGGCTCTGGTACGGGAAGAATTAACATCGTGAAAATGTCCTTTCTACCCATAGCAGTCTACAAATTCAACGCAATCTCCGTCAGAATAGCAACAACTTTCTTCACAGAAATAGAAAAAGCAGTGCTAACATTCATATGGAATACGAAAAGATCCTGAATAGCCAAAGCAATTTTGAGCTTAAAAGCACCCCAAAAACAGAAAGGCTGGAGGCATAACACCACCCAATTTCAAATTCTATGACAAGGCTCAAAACAGCATGGTGATGGCATAGAAACAGACACTCAGATCAATGGAACAGGATAGAAAACCCAGGAATAATCAATTTGCCTACTTACAGCCAACCGATTTTTGACAAAGCCAACCAGAACATACGCTGTGGAAAAGACAGCCTCTTCAGGAAATAAACGGTGCCCGCAAAATTGGACAATCCACATGCAGAAGAATGAAACTGGACCAGCATCTCACCATATGCCAAAATCGACTCGAAATGGATTAAAGACCAGAATATAAGACCCCAAACCATTACATGACTGAAGGAAAACAGAGGGGAAACACTCCAGGAAGTAGGTGGGGGCAAAGGCTTTATGAATAAGACCCGAAACCCACAAGCAACAATATAAAAACTAAACAAATGAGCTAATGTCAAACTAAGAAGCTTCCACACAGCAAAGGAAACAATCAACAGAGCAGAAAGGCACCCTAAAAAAAGGGAGAAAATATGTGTAAACTATACGTCTGCCAAGGGCTTAATATCCAGAACATACCAAGAACTCAAACAGCTGTACAGTATGAAAACAAGTAATCCGATTTAAAACTGGGCAAACGAGATGAATAGACATTTTTCAAAGACATACAAATGGCCAACGGTACACGAAAAAATGCTCAGCATCACTAGTCATCAGAGAAATGCAAATCAAAACCACATTGAGATATCATGTCAACCCAGATAGACTGGCCATTGTTAAAAAGACCATTAATAAGAAATGCTACTGAGGATATGAGGAAAGGAGAACTCTTCTCCAATGTTGGTGGGACTGTAAATTAGCACAGTCACTATGGAAAACAGTAAAGAAGTTTCCTCCAATACAGATAGTACTACCATATGATCCAGCAGTTCCACTACTGGGTATATATCCAAAGAAATGGAAGTCATATGGAAGGGACACCTGCACTCCCATGTTCACTGCAGCTTTACTTACAATAGCCAAAATATAGAACCAACCTCAGTGCCCTTCGACAGATGACTGGATAAAAAAAATGTGATACACGTACACCAAGGAATAATACTCAGTGATAAAGGAAAAGAATGAAATTCTGCCATCGGTAACAACCTGGATGAGTCTGGAGAAAATTATGTTGTGTGAAATAAGCCAGACAAGGGAAGATAAATATCACATGCTCTCACTTATAACTAGGTAGAAAGGAAGGAAGGAAGGAAGGAAGGAAGGAAGGAAGGAAGGAAGGAAGGAAGGAAGGAAGGAAGGAAGCAAAGGACTACAACAGTTCCTTGAACTTTCAGAAGGACAGAAGAAACCAATGGTTACTAGAGATGAGGGGATGGACGGAGGGAGGGAGTTGGGGGCGTGATGGGTCAGGCAAAGGGCATAAAGAAAAATCATGATTTGTAATAATGAATATGCTAATAAAAATAATTTAAAAAGTAAGACACTTTAAAACACAAAAAGAATGCCATTATTGACATTCCAGAAAATTCCAGCTATGTGGATAACATTAAAAACCAGCTGTCAAGCTAAATCCTTTATCAGTACAAATTTTGATATTTCTTCAAATTGGGAGGAGAATGTTGGTTTCGATGTACAATGTCTGGTCACTCCCAGCCTCATCTATTTGTCACTGACGACCCTGGGACAGACGGAAAAAAAAAAAAAACGGTTTCTGCAACTTTTAAAATACAGACACGCCCTCCACCACCAACTTTCAATGTCTACAAAACGTCCTTGGGTTCTAGTATTCTTGCACATGTTTGTTCTCTTACAGGAAATTTGCTCCTTAGGATTTCACTGCAATGTGCTTCTGGATCCCATGCCATGATTTATCTCTGAGGACCCCTGTTTCCCTGGATCCATTTCACCCCGTGCCTGGCCACCTGTGTGGCACACACACATAGGAGCAGGAGGACAAGGCTTTGAGATGGGGAACCCGCACAAGCAATTATCTGGGTTTAGGTCTGCAGGTTATTAAGGTTTTCCGTTTCAACTTCCACAGCTAGAACGAAAGTGTAGAAATCTGTTTTCTAGTTAAAATCTGTTCACATCCCAAGTGTTTTTTAAGTTACTTAACAAGCCTTTGGTAGTCCGAAATACCGGGAAGTGTGCCTGTAACTAGAAACACCAGAAACTTCCATTTCAAAATTGTCATAAACCAGGGATACTTTAGAAAAACCTTTTCAGCCCACTTTGTGCCTTGAGTAATGGTGGGTAAACAGTGGAAACCAAGAGAGGCAACATGGAAGCAAACGGATATAAAAGCACAAGGGAGACATCGTGCTCTTGGGGAGAACTAAAATGCAAATTGTGTCTGTAAACGAAAGAAATTATACAGAAATCCCAGAAAAACAATTGACTGAAAATCACACGAACGATCCCATGTTCATCTCATCACCTTGAGAACACGAAGGATACTTTTGTACAGGCAGCACACCTCCTTAAAGCAGCAGCAGAGTGCTTCGTGCACAGCAAGGCCTAGTTCACTGAGCAGCTGGACCTGTGCCCACACCCAGAGGGCAGCACCAGCCACGTGGGTGCAGAGGAGGTTGTCCCGGTGAACTCCACAAGCGGCAGCAACGCTAGGCTCTACGCCACAGGACTTCTGACAACGGACACAGTCGCACAGACTGCAAGTGGACCCCACATCAGCCTCAAGACCTCCCCCACCCGAAAACATCTCCACAGCCAGCCAGGGAGGCAAAGGAAGGGTCTTCATGGCGTGCAGAGTTACAATGAATCTGTGTTCACGCTGCCCCCTCCCACTGTACCCGTCGAGACCCAGACGATGTGCCCTGCTACTACAAAGTCGAAGAGATGTTTGATGGGGGCAGAGCGGAAGAGGCACATTGAATTTGGATCATTTTACCCATGACCCTTCTCTCCTCCCAACCCTCTTTGGGAAAGATGACATTTCTGGGGAAACAGAAGGTGATCAGAAGCAAGTAGCTCAAATGTATGTCCCTTGTAAATTTCGGATATCCATCAATTTCAATTTTGAGATATAGAGAAGTGCTGGGAAGTTTAATTGGCCGTATCAGTGTCAGTGAAGAGCTGATGGAAGAAGTGCGAAAGGCCAAAGGAGAAAACCCATGAGTAGAGAAATTAGCCTTCGGCTAATCTTATCTTCTCTGCTTCCATATATCCCTGTCCGTCCTCAAAAGTTGAGTGAGGTAGGAGATGATAAGATTGAGATTAGGGCAAATTATTTCCCCATCTTTTCCTTTCTCCAGTGCACAGTCTCCTCAACCCGCACACTTGGAGTCTCAGGGTCAGCTCTCCAATACTGGTCGACACAGAGGAAAACCAACTGAACCAAAACGAATCCACCGAATTATCTCTGCTGTGCTTATTTATACCTTCCCGGGTTTTCTTTCCTTTACTGTTAAGTGCCTATAATCAACTTCAATCATTTTAGCAGAGTACTAAAGAGTGACTGCTCCCAACCCCTTCAGATAGGTGATGCTTATGTTTACATCTGCTTATCAGCTCTGTCAAAGTGCTGTTTCGTGGAGGTGCTGTAATTTGATGAACACATGAGACATGCTATTTGCTAGCAAGAAATTCTCAGCTCAAACAAGCTAAGGTGTATGGAGATTCAGTATAACACAGTAATTGGTTAACTCAGTTTACTTGGGACTCCATTTCTTAGGTCTTGGGCTGTTTACATAACCAAAAGGAGTGTGTGTGTGTGTGTGTGTGTGTGTGTGTGTGTGTGTGTACCACACTTGACCTAGCACCTACCTGCACAAGTACCCCCCTGCCAAGTGATGTGTTTAAAGGCCAACAAAAAGGAAAACACAGAACACATTTATAATCCTGAAAATCTAGGGCTACTTAACCTTTCTGCTGCTTAATTTTAAAGGCAAAAAATGTACTATGAGCAGCATAAATAAGAACTGATTTGAGCATAGTTTTATAATAGATAAAATGTACCTGATGGGTCTAATTCAAATTTCTAAAATCTAACTGTGCCGCATTAGTCTGAGATACAAGATCTAAAGCTGCATGATCTAATCTGAGAATTTACGGACCTGTTTGAAATACCTTCATTTGATTAATTTGAAATGGAGGCCAGGGTATGACCTCTAACAGTCTGATCTTTAATAACCGCTCAAGAGATGAGGCAGGAAGTCAGTCGCGCTTAGAATTCTATGCACTTTCCTCTAGTGAGCACACCCTGCGGTTCCACGCGTGCAAGCACACCCCTCGCTCACTGCGGGATCTACAGAGCAGCTGTACATGCCCTTCAAAACTCAAATGCGTGTTATGTGGGTGTGCGGTATAGGGGTAGGACATGAAAAAACTCCCACCTGTCCAGTCCGAGAGAAATTTAACTCCTGAGAAGCACACCTTAGTTGAACATCAGATGCAACACTAATTTGCAGAGGTTCCCACAACATAGGAACAAAAGGGCTGACGTTATGTGTTGATAGCAGATCGTGTGTGAAAACTAAGGTTTTATACGGGGCTGTACGAAGACTAACTGAGGTCTGGAAAATGAGGAATTTTAAATGCTGGACAGTCTCTATACTCAGATTCCGCTGAAGACAATGCAAATACTTATAAGAGCCTGATAATAAAAACAGATTAAAAAAACTTAATCATCAAGGTGAAGCATTTAGTAATGAGGTTTGTACAGCTTTTCGGAAAACACTGACTGGAAGTCCCAACCGGCTAGAGGTAGGCCAGTGTCAGGAGGCATCCCGGACATGGGCATTAGCTTCCAGCACTGATGGTGCAGCCAGTGTCGATGATAAGAATTAAAACACAACTGCAACCCCCAGTCCTGGACAGGCTCAGGAAGCGGCTATCTGGAAAGAGTGGGAGGGGTCCAGGAGGCCAGCCCCCAGGTGATACATACGTTTGCACAACAGTGACGGCGAGCCACTGGAAGTCTTTTCCAGCTGTACTGCGCTGTAATTGTGGTCGCTTGCTCAGGACAGCATGCTGCTTTCACAAGTTGTCTCCTTCCTGAGGGATTTGCTCCTAGAAAAAGCCACCACCGCCTTCTTCACTGTGCCTTCTTCTTCTTCTTTTTCTTTTTTTTCCTGGAGCTTGTCTCTTCTGCAGAGAAGAGCTTTTAACACCTCCCTGGATAGTCAGTAAAACCCCAAGCATTAAGAAGGCCAGAAAATACACGTCCACTTCATTTCACTGAAAAAGAAAGGTCATGATCCTATCCCTTCTTTGGGTCATCCACCCTGAGTCTGCACACCACATTTGCTCAGCAGCAGTCTGGCTACCCTTGCACATCCAGCAAACCCTTAGCACTCCTTCCTCTTATTCAGGATTCCAACTTTTTGAGCGACAAGAAGATCCCTGACACAGAGGGATCCTTGCTGAGGTATGAGAGCAGTGACACAGGATGCAAGAAGAGCACAAATGATGTTTCTTTATCCTCTGCCAAGCCCAGGGCACGCTTGGTGCTGCCATTCTCCTCCTGGGTGCAGCAGCAAACGCTTCTTCGTCAGTTCTATGATCCAACACTGCCGCCCTTAAAAATTAAGTCACCTCAAAAGTTACATAAGTATTTGAAAATACTCAAGAAAACTCTCCAAACACTGCTAGTTACACTTTGCTTGTCATAAATGGAACATCAATCTGAGCCCCAGGACAGGCCAGAGACAAGAACCTGTGATTTCCAGCCAGGCCTGAATTCTCCCCAAATTCCACAGAGTACCAAAACAGGACAATCTTGGCAGGAGCCAAGGGCAGCCTCCTCTACCCTGAAGCAGGCCATGCCTGGAGTCCTTGGCATGAACCGAGGGCAGCATCTCCTGCCTGGAAGCAGTCATGAAGCACACCGAAACACCACTTCCACGTGGGTGGGCCACTGTTGCTTTGCCTCCCACAGATCTGTCCCCCCTTTTCCCCTGGGTGATGGAGCTGCCAAAGATTCCTCAAAGCCCATCTCTTTTGAGCAGTGAGAAGCCCCGGGCTTCTCTTCCTGCATTTATTCTCCAGACCAAGAAGTTACAGGAAGAGACATAGGTGGGGTTTTGAACATAGGTTCAGTTTTACAAGTTTTGCAATAGAAGCTGGTAACATTCAGTCAAAACAAGTCAGATGACACTCTGTTAGGCAATTAAGTGATCCACTATAACAAAGCCTTGATTTACCCGAAATTCCTTTTCCCTCTAGCAGCTTTTTAGTAACGTTGCCTATCAATTAGTCACTTGTCTGTCTTAGAATCAGCAGCCTTGCTGTGTTATGATTCTTTTCCTGCAACAGAGACTCGATGCCCGGGGGTTAAAATTCCTGTCCTTTGCAAGGTCAATATTTGAAACTGCAAGGCTTTTGGTGACTAAAGTCACCTATTACCCAAGAGCAGTAATAGGAAATTAATGTAATACATTAAAAAAGGTAATTGCCTTCCTTAACCACGAAGATGGCATTTTATAAAATTAGCTGCTTCTCTTACAAGCCAACCTTCATTATCCTTTACCTACTCTTTAAAGACTATACAAACAGGAATAAGTAAATTATGGATAAAATGTTCTATAACTGGGAGAACTCAACGGCCAGTTGCCCACAGCTTACCTGCTGGTGTCCTGTGACACATATTGAAGCCTCCGTTGTACTTTGAGGAAAAATGTTCAAAACATGCCCAAAGTTCTACCCAGCAGCCGCCCCGGGAACCTGCATGCACTTCTGTCCCACTGCGAGTGGCAACCACATCGGCGGTGCTGGACTCGGGTCAGCCCTGCTGGAATGGCAGTGAAAGAGAAACTCATGTTTCAGCACAGCTAAGACGTAAACGTGCAAGTGCAATTTTTAGTGAACAGTGTCGCGTATACATTTACAGGCGGCCAAGGGATAACTCTGTGACCAAAGGAAAACAAAACCTATTCTAGAAAAACAGCAGCTCTGCCTTTCAGGGATGAGACAACCCTGCAAGCTGCTGAGCTCTCTGCTGGTCACCGGTGATGTCATCCCGGTAGCACTGACCCTGTCACCGCCAGAGGTGCCTCACCCAGTCCCCTCCCATCTGTCCGCTGGACTGGAGGGGCGCCATTCTGTCCACACAGCTTCCTTGAGCACCTGCACCCTTGGGGCCTGCTTGTTGGGAGGAAAGCTGTCACCCGCGGCAGCTGGCTTAAACCTTAGCAGCAGGAGGAACAGCTGCCCGTGGCCAGGCCACTGCCCCAGATGAAACTGTTGCTGCCGGGCCTGGCCATCTCTTCCCAACGGAAATAAGTTGTTTGGGGTTCAGCAGACTCTAGAATGAAGCGGGCCCCTTGGGCACAGGGAGCAACAGCACATCCTAGTGGGCTAATTTCCCCAAAGCTTGAAACTAGGTGTCTTGTCTCACTCCAAGGATGGCTGTGGCACTACAGCATCGCTGGACGCTGGGTGGCAGTAGAGGGCCTCACAGAAACCAGGCACAGACAATCTGGCCTCCAGCAAAGGAATGATGCTAATGCGCTCCTCTGGGTAGAATTTGCACAATAACCCACATGGAAGTCGCAGCAGGACAGGGATGAAAACTATGGGGCAAGAGGTCAAGTCTGCACAATCCCAACCAACCCCACCGATGCCCATGTCCAGTAACCGCACACACTGGATGGCTCCCCACAGGCAAAGGAACAGGTGAGACACACCCCTTCTCTGTACCTGGTGACGGATTCAGGGAAGTCAGGCTCCAGGCCCTCTCTCACTCCCACCGTGTCCTGAATCCTCACCATCAGCTACAGCTGCAAGGACTGTTTCTCTTCTGTGAACCTGCAAGCTAAGGGTCTGAAGCGACACAGTGGAGAAAGCATGCGAGGAAATTCTGCTCCACTTTTCCACCTCAGTGAGGCACGTGCACAATGTAGTTTCCCATCTCAACTGTTGCTTCGCTGTCAAGATTTCTTTTGGTGTGAGAGACCAAGGTGTCAGTAGCAAAAGAAAATGTTTTGCTTTTGCTCCCCTCAGTATGCTTCAACATTTCCAAGTGAATTTCACGTCACAAGGGGAGATGGGGATTGCCCTCAACTGGAATGTGGGTCACCTCCCAGCTGTGTGGTGATGTGTCTGGGGCCAAGGCCAGAGCTGCTGCTTTTCCAGATTTTCCAAGCCAGAAACAAGCACTGTTCACTTTAATAAGGTTAAGTTTAAACCGACATCCTTTTTTGGTGCCTAAACTGTTGACTACATACCCCAGCAAGACAGAAGCGTGTGAAAGCCGTCCATTCACACTCCCCTTCTCCCAGACGGTCACATGCGCATATCCCCAGAGCTGAAGGCACTGTGCAAAGCACGGTGCAGTATATGCGGCCAGTAACCGTGTGTTCTTCTCACTGAACACTTCCAGGGTTGCATCAAGTAAAAGTTGCCTCAACTTTCACTGAAGTAGATAAAAGCTGCAAAAACCCTTACTGATTTCCTAAGTTTACTTCTCTAAGTCCCAAAAGCTAAGACTATAACTACGTTAGCGTTCATGTATGACAAACAAATATTAAATAGTTTACACCTTTATACCAATTTATCTGTAGCTCGTGCAGGTCCAATTGGACCTGGCAGACATCTACAGAACATTTCATGCAACAACTAGAGAATACACATTTTTTCTCATCGGCACATGGAACATTCTCCAGGATAGACCACATGTTAGGTCACAAAACAGGTTTCAGCAAATTTTTCAAAGCTGACATCATTCCTAGTATCTTTTCTGACCACAATTGACTAGCACTGGAAATCAATTACAAGCGAATTTCTGGAAACTACTCCAGTGCATGAAAACTGAACAACAGGCTCCCGAATGACCTATGGGTCCAAGAAGAAATTAAAAAGGAAATCAAAAACGTTCTTGAAACTAATGAAAAAAGATGCATCCTACCAAAACCTGTGGGATACTGTAAAAGCAACAGCGACGAGGCAATATATTGCAATACATGCTCACATCAAAAGGATGGAGAAACTTCACGTAAATGACCGAACCGTACACCTCAAAGAACCACCACCACCACAACAATGCAATCATAAAAGTACTAGAGAGAAAGAAATAATTAACATCAGGGCAGAGTTCAATGAAATGGAGACCCCCAAAACGATACAAAGGATCAGCGAAACACAAAGTTGTTTTTTGAGAAGATAAATAAAATAGACAAACCATTAGCTTTGCCCACTCTCACCACACTCATTCAACATAGTACTGAAAGCCCTAACCAGAGCAATCAAGCAAGACAAAGAAATAAAGGGCATTCAGATTGGGAAGGACAAAGTCAAGTTGTCCCTGTTTGCAGATGACGCGATCTTATAGATAGAAAACCTAAAGGCTACCAGAACGCCCTTACGGCTGACTAACAATTTTAATAATTTTGCGGGGTACAAAACCAACACCCACAGATCAGGAGCATTTTTATACTCCGATAATGAACTGGCAGAAAAAGAAATCAAGAAAGCAAGCCCATTTACAATAGTCACCCCCAAGATAAAATACCTAGGAACCAATTGAACCAAGGAGGTTAATGCAGATCTCTACAATGAGAACTACCAAACACCAGTGAGAGAAATTAAAGAGCACCCAAAAATAGTGGAATGACATACCAGGCTCTGGTACGGGAAGAATTAACATCGTGAAAATGTCCTTTCTACCCATAGCAGTCTACAAATTCAACGCAATCTCCGTCAAAATAGCAACAACTTTCTTCACAGAAATAGAAAAAGCAGTGCTAACATTCATATGGAATACGAAAAGATCCTGAATAGCCAAAGCAATTTTGAGCTTAAAAGCACCCCAAAAACAGAAAGGCTGGAGGCATAACACCACCCAATTTCAAATTCTATGACAAGGCTCAAAACAGCATGGTGATGGCATAGAAACAGACACTCAGATCAATGGAACAGGATAGAAAACCCAGGAATAATCAATTTGCCTACTTACAGCCAACCGATTTTTGACAAAGCAAACCAGAACATACGCTGTGGAAAAGACAGCCTCTTCAGGAAATAAACGGTGCCCGCAAAATTGGACAATCCACATGCAGAAGAATGAAACTGGACCAGCATCTCACCATATGCCAAAATCGACTCGAAATGGATTAAAGACCAGAATATAAGACCCCAAACCATTACATGACTGAAGGAAAACAGAGGGGAAACACTCCAGGAAGTAGGTGGGGGCAAAGGCTTTATGAATAAGACCCGAAACCCACAAGCAACAATATCAAAACTAAACAAATGAGCTAATGTCAAACTAAGAAGCTTCCACACAGCAAAGGAAACAATCAACAGAGCAGAAAGGCACCCTAAAAAAAGGGAGAAAATATGTGTAAACTATACGTCTGCCAAGGGCTTAATATCCAGAACATACCAAGAACTCAAACAGCTGTACAGTATGAAAACAAGTAATCCGATTTAAAACTGGGCAAACGAGATGAATAGACATTTTTCAAAGACATACAAATGGCCAACGGTACACGAAAAAATGCTCAGCATCACTAGTCATCAGAGAAATGCAAATCAAAACCACATTGAGATATCATGTCAACCCAGATAGACTGGCCATTGTTAAAAAGACCATTAATAAGAAATGCTACTGAGGATATGAGGAAAGGAGAACTCTTCTCCAATGTTGGTGGGACTGTAAATTAGCACAGTCACTATGGAAAACAGTAAAGAAGTTTCCTCCAATACAGATAGTACTACCATATGATCCAGCAGTTCCACTACTGGGTATATATCCAAAGAAATGGAAGTCATATGGAAGGGACACCTGCACTCCCATGTTCACTGCAGCTTTACTTACAATAGCCAAAATATAGAACCAACCTCAGTGCCCTTCGACAGATGACTGGATAAAAAAAATGTGATACACGTACACCAAGGAATAATACTCAGTGATAAAGGAAAAGAATGAAATTCTGCCATCGGTAACAACCTGGATGAGTCTGGAGAAAATTATGTTGTGTGAAATAAGCCAGACAAGGGAAGATAAATATCACATGTTCTCACTTATAACTAGGTAGAAAGGAAGGAAGGAAGGAAGGAAGGAAGGAAGGAAGGAAGGAAGGAAGGAAGGAAGGAAGGAAGGAAGGAAGGAAGGAAGGAAGCAAAGGACTACAACAGTTCCTTGAACTTTCAGAAGGACAGAAGAAACCAATGGTTACTAGAGATGAGGGGATGGACGGAGGGAGGGAGTTGGGGGCGTGATGGGTCAGGCAAAGGGCATAAAGAAAAATCATGATTTGTAATAATGAATATGCTAATAAAAATAATTTAAAAAGTAAGACACTTTAAAACACAAAAAGAATGCCATTATTGACATTCCAGAAAATTCCAGCTATGTGGATAACATTAAAAACCAGCTGTCAAGCTAAATCCTTTATCAGTACAAATTTTGATATTTCTTCAAATTGGGAGGAGAATGTTGGTTTCGATGTACAATGTCTGGTCACTCCCAGCCTCATCTATTTGTCACTGACGACCCTGGGACAGACGGAAAAAAAAAAAAAAAACGGTTTCTGCAACTTTTAAAATACAGACACGCCCTCCACCACCAACTTTCAATGTCTACAAAACGTCCTTGGGTTCTAGTATTCTTGCACATGTTTGTTCTCTTACAGGAAATTTGCTCCTTAGGATTTCACTGCAATGTGCTTCTGGATCCCATGCCATGATTTATCTCTGAGGACCCCTGTTTCCCTGGATCCATTTCACCCCGTGCCTGGCCACCTGTGTGGCACACACACATAGGAGCAGGAGGACAAGGCTTTGAGATGGGGAACCCGCACAAGCAATTATCTGGGTTTAGGTCTGCAGGTTATTAAGGTTTTCCGTTTCAACTTCCACAGCTAGAACGAAAGTGTAGAAATCTGTTTTCTAGTTAAAATCTGTTCACATCCCAAGTGTTTTTTAAGTTACTTAACAAGCCTTTGGTAGTCCGAAATACCGGGAAGTGTGCCTGTAACTAGAAACACCAGAAACTTCCATTTCAAAATTGTCATAAACCAGGGATACTTTAGAAAAACCTTTTCAGCCCACTTTGTGCCTTGAGTAATGGTGGGTAAACAGTGGAAACCAAGAGAGGCAACATGGAAGCAAACGGATATAAAAGCACAAGGGAGACATCGTGCTCTTGGGGAGAACTAAAATGCAAATTGTGTCTGTAAACGAAAGAAATTATACAGAAATCCCAGAAAAACAATTGACTGAAAATCACACGAACGATCCCATGTTCATCTCATCACCTTGAGAACACGAAGGATACTTTTGTACAGGCAGCACACCTCCTTAAAGCAGCAGCAGAGTGCTTCGTGCACAGCAAGGCCTAGTTCACTGAGCAGCTGGACCTGTGCCCACACCCAGAGGGCAGCACCAGCCACGTGGGTGCAGAGGAGGTTGTCCCGGTGAACTCCACAAGCGGCAGCAACGCTCGGCTCTACGCCACAGCACTTCTGACAACGGACACAGTCGCACAGACTGCAAGTGGACCCCACATCAGCCTCAAGACCTCCCCCACCCGAAAACATCTCCACAGCCAGCCAGGGAGGCAAAGGAAGGGTCTTCATGGCGTGCAGAGTTACAATGAATCTGTGTTCACGCTGCCCCCTCCCACTGTACCCGTCGAGACCCAGACGATGTGCCCTGCTACTACAAAGTCGAAGAGATGTTTGATGGGGGCAGAGCGGAAGAGGCACATTGAATTTGGATCATTTTACCCATGACCCTTCTCTCCTCCCAACCCTCTTTGCGAAAGATGACATTTCTGGGGAAACAGAAGGTGATCAGAAGCAAGTAGCTCAAATGTATGTCCCTTGTAAATTTCGGATATCCATCAATTTCAATTTTGAGATATAGAGAAGTGCTGGGAAGTTTAATTGGCCGTATCAGTGTCAGTGAAGAGCTGATGGAAGAAGTGCGAAAGGCCAAAGGAGAAAACCCATGAGTAGAGAAATTAGCCTTCGGCTAATCTTATCTTCTCTGCTTCCATATATCCCTGTCCGTCCTCAAAAGTTGAGTGAGGTAGGAGATGATAAGATTGAGATTAGGGCAAATTATTTCCCCATCTTTTCCTTTCTCCAGTGCACAGTCTCCTCAACCCGCACACTTGGAGTCTCAGGGTCAGCTCTCCAATACTGGTCGACACAGAGGAAAACCAACTGAACCAAAACGAATCCACCGAATTATCTCTGCTGTGCTTATTTATACCTTCCCGGGTTTTCTTTCCTTTACTGTTAAGTGCCTATAATCAACTTCAATCATTTTAGCAGAGTACTAAAGAGTGACTGCTCCCAACCCCTTCAGATAGGTGATGCTTATGTTTACATCTGCTTATCAGCTCTGTCAAAGTGCTGTTTCGTGGAGGTGCTGTAATTTGATGAACACATGAGACATGCTATTTGCTAGCAAGAAATTCTCAGCTCAAACAAGCTAAGGTGTATGGAGATTCAGTATAACACAGTAATTGGTTAACTCAGTTTACTTGGGACTCCATTTCTTAGGTCTTGGGCTGTTTACATAACCAAAAGGAGTGTGTGTGTGTGTGTGTGTGTGTGTACCACACTTGACCTAGCACCTACCTGCACAAGTACCCCCCTGCCAAGTGATGTGTTTAAAGGCCAACAAAAAGGAAAACACAGAACACATTTATAATCCTGAAAATCTAGGGCTACTTAACCTTTCTGCTGCTTAATTTTAAAGGCAAAAAATGTACTATGAGCAGCATAAATAAGAACTGATTTGAGCATAGTTTTATAATAGATAAAATGTACCTGATGGGTCTAATTCAAATTTCTAAAATCTAACTGTGCCGCATTAGTCTGAGATACAAGATCTAAAGCTGCATGATCTAATCTGAGAATTTACGGACCTGTTTGAAATACCTTCATTTGATTAATTTGAAATGGAGGCCAGGGTATGACCTCTAACAGTCTGATCTTTAATAACCGCTCAAGAGATGAGGCAGGAAGTCAGTCGCGCTTAGAATTCTATGCACTTTCCTCTAGTGAGCACACCCTGCGGTTCCACGCGTGCAAGCACACCCCTCGCTCACTGCGGGATCTACAGAGCAGCTGTACATGCCCTTCAAAACTCAAATGCGTGTTATGTGGGTGTGCGGTATAGGGGTAGGACATGAAAAAACTCCCACCTGTCCAGTCTGAGAGAAATTTAACTCCTGAGAAGCACACCTTAGTTGAACATCAGATGCAACACTAATTTGCAGAGGTTCCCACAACATAGGAACAAAAGGGCTGACGTTATGTGTTGATAGCAGATCGTGTGTGAAAACTAAGGTTTTATACGGGGCTGTACGAAGACTAACTGAGGTCTGGAAAATGAGGAATTTTAAATGCTGGACAGTCTCTATACTCAGATTCCGCTGAAGACAATGCAAATACTTATAAGAGCCTGATAATAAAAACAGATTAAAAAAACTTAATCATCAAGGTGAAGCATTTAGTAATGAGGTTTGTACAGCTTTTCGGAAAACACTGACTGGAAGTCCCAACCGGCTAGAGGTAGGCCAGTGTCAGGAGGCATCCCGGACATGGGCATTAGCTTCCAGCACTGATGGTGCAGCCAGTGTCGATGATAAGAATTAAAACACAACTGCAACCCCCAGTCCTGGACAGGCTCAGGAAGCGGCTATCTGGAAAGAGTGGGAGGGGTCCAGGAGGCCAGCCCCCAGGTGATACATACGTTTGCACAACAGTGACGGCGAGCCACTGGAAGTCTTTTCCAGCTGTACTGCGCTGTAATTGTGGTCGCTTGCTCAGGACAGCATGCTGCTTTCACAAGTTGTCTCCTTCCTGAGGGATTTGCTCCTAGAAAAAGCCACCACCGCCTTCTTCACTGTGCCTTCTTCTTCTTCTTTTTCTTTTTTTTCCTGGAGCTTGTCTCTTCTGCAGAGAAGAGCTTTTAACACCTCCCTGGATAGTCAGTAAAACCCCAAGCATTAAGAAGGCCAGAAAATACACGTCCACTTCATTTCACTGAAAAAGAAAGGTCATGATCCTATCCCTTCTTTGGGTCATCCACCCTGAGTCTGCACACCACATTTGCTCAGCAGCAGTCTGGCTACCCTTGCACATCCAGCAAACCCTTAGCACTCCTTCCTCTTATTCAGGATTCCAACTTTTTGAGCGACAAGAAGATCCCTGACACAGAGGGATCCTTGCTGAGGTATGAGAGCAGTGACACAGGATGCAAGAAGAGCACAAATGATGTTTCTTTATCCTCTGCCAAGCCCAGGGCACGCTTGGTGCTGCCATTCTCCTCCTGGGTGCAGCAGCAAACGCTTCTTCGTCAGTTCTATGATCCAACACTGCCGCCCTTAAAAATTAAGTCACCTCAAAAGTTACATAAGTATTTGAAAATACTCAAGAAAACTCTCCAAACACTGCTAGTTACACTTTGCTTGTCATAAATGGAACATCAATCTGAGCCCCAGGACAGGCCAGAGACAAGAACCTGTGATTTCCAGCCAGGCCTGAATTCTCCCCAAATTCCACAGAGTACCAAAACAGGACAATCTTGGCAGGAGCCAAGGGCAGCCTCCTCTACCCTGAAGCAGGCCATGCCTGGAGTCCTTGGCATGAACCGAGGGCAGCATCTCCTGCCTGGAAGCAGTCATGAAGCACACCGAAACACCACTTCCACGTGGGTGGGCCACTGTTGCTTTGCCTCCCACAGATCTGTCCCCCCTTTTCCCCTGGGTGATGGAGCTGCCAAAGATTCCTCAAAGCCCATCTCTTTTGAGCAGTGAGAAGCCCCGGGCTTCTCTTCCTGCATTTATTCTCCAGACCAAGAAGTTACAGGAAGAGACATAGGTGGGGTTTTGAACATAGGTTCAGTTTTACAAGTTTTGCAATAGAAGCTGGTAACATTCAGTCAAAACAAGTCAGATGACACTCTGTTAGGCAATTAAGTGATCCACTATAACAAAGCCTTGATTTACCCGAAATTCCTTTTCCCTCTAGCAGCTTTTTAGTAACATTGCCTATCAATTAGTCACTTGTCTGTCTTAGAATCAGCAGCCTTGCTGTGTTATGATTCTTTTCCTGCAACAGAGACTCGATGCCCGGGGGTTAAAATTCCTGTCCTTTGCAAGGTCAATATTTGAAACTGCAAGGCTTTTGGTGACTAAAGTCACCTATTACCCAAGAGCAGTAATAGGAAATTAATGTAATACATTAAAAAAGGTAATTGCCTTCCTTAACCACGAAGATGGCATTTTATAAAATTAGCTGCTTCTCTTACAAGCCAACCTTCATTATCCTTTACCTACTCTTTAAAGACTATACAAACAGGAATAAGTAAATTATGGATAAAATGTTCTATAACTGGGAGAACTCAACGGCCAGTTGCCCACAGCTTACCTGCTGGTGTCCTGTGACACATATTGAAGCCTCCGTTGTACTTTGAGGAAAAATGTTCAAAACATGCCCAAAGTTCTACCCAGCAGCCGCCCCGGGAACCTGCATGCACTTCTGTCCCACTGCGAGTGGCAACCACATCGGCGGTGCTGGACTCGGGTCAGCCCTGCTGGAATGGCAGTGAAAGAGAAACTCATGTTTCAGCACAGCTAAGACGTAAACGTGCAAGTGCAATTTTTAGTGAACAGTGTCGCGTATACATTTACAGGCGGCCAAGGGATAACTCTGTGACCAAAGGAAAACAAAACCTATTCTAGAAAAACAGCAGCTCTGCCTTTCAGGGATGAGACAACCCTGCAAGCTGCTGAGCTCTCTGCTGGTCACCGGTAGCACTGACCCTGTCACCACCAGAGGTGCCTCACCCAGTCCCCTCCCATCTGTCCGCTGGACTGGAGGGGCGCCATTCTGTCCACACAGCTTCCTTGAGCACCTGCACCCTTGGGGCCTGCTTGTTGGGAGGAAAGCTGTCACCCGCGGCAGCTGGCTTAAACCTTAGCAGCAGGAGGAACAGCTGCCCGTGGCCAGGCCACTGCCCCAGATGAAACTGTTGCTGCCGGGCCTGGCCATCTCTTCCCAACGGAAATAAGTTGTTTGGGGTTCAGCAGACTCTAGAATGAAGCGGGCCCCTTGGGCACAGGGAGCAACAGCACATCCTAGTGGGCTAATTTCCCCAAAGCTTGAAACTAGGTGTCTTGTCTCACTCCAAGGATGGCTGTGGCACTACAGCATCGCTGGACGCTGGGTGGCAGTAGAGGGCCTCACAGAAACCAGGCACAGACAATCTGGCCTCCAGCAAAGGAATGATGCTAATGCGCTCCTCTGGGTAGAATTTGCACAATAACCCACATGGAAGTCGCAGCAGGACAGGGATGAAAACTATGGGGCAAGAGGTCAAGTCTGCACAATCCCAACCAACCCCACCGATGCCCATGTCCAGTAACCGCACACACTGGATGGCTCCCCACAGGCAAAGGAACAGGTGAGACACACCCCTTCTCTGTACCTGGTGACGGATTCAGGGAAGTCAGGCTCCAGGCCCTCTCTCACTCCCACCGTGTCCTGAATCCTCACCATCAGCTACAGCTGCAAGGACTGTTTCTCTTCTGTGAACCTGCAAGCTAAGGGTCTGAAGCGACACAGTGGAGAAAGCATGCGAGGAAATTCTGCTCCACTTTTCCACCTCAGTGAGGCACGTGCACAATGTAGTTTCCCATCTCAACTGTTGCTTCGCTGTCAAGATTTCTTTTGGTGTGAGAGACCAAGGTGTCAGTAGCAAAAGAAAATGTTTTGCTTTTGCTCCCCTCAGTATGCTTCAACATTTCCAAGTGAATTTCACGTCACAAGGGGAGATGGGGATTGCCCTCAACTGGAATGTGGGTCACCTCCCAGCTGTGTGGTGATGTGTCTGGGGCCAAGGCCAGAGCTGCTGCTTTTCCAGATTTTCCAAGCCAGAAACAAGCACTGTTCACTTTAATAAGGTTAAGTTTAAACCGACATCCTTTTTTGGTGCCTAAACTGTTGACTACATACCCCAGCAAGACAGAAGCGTGTGAAAGCCGTCCATTCACACTCCCCTTCTCCCAGACGGTCACATGCGCATATCCCCAGAGCTGAAGGCACTGTGCAAAGCACGGTGCAGTATATGCGGCCAGTAACCGTGTGTTCTTCTCACTGAACACTTCCAGGGTTGCATCAAGTAAAAGTTGCCTCAACTTTCACTGAAGTAGATAAAAGCTGCAAAAACCCTTACTGATTTCCTAAGTTTACTTCTCTAAGTCCCAAAAGCTAAGACTATAACTACGTTAGCGTTCATGTATGACAAACAAATATTAAATAGTTTACACCTTTATACCAATTTATCTGTAGCTCGTGCAGGTCCAATTGGACCTGGCAGACATCTACAGAACATTTCATGCAACAACTAGAGAATACACATTTTTTCTCATCGGCACATGGAACATTCTCCAGGATAGACCACATGTTAGGTCACAAAACAGGTTTCAGCAAATTTTTCAAAGCTGACATCATTCCTAGTATCTTTTCTGACCACAATTGACTAGCACTGGAAATCAATTACAAGCGAATTTCTGGAAACTACTCCAGTGCATGAAAACTGAACAACAGGCTCCCGAATGACCTATGGGTCCAAGAAGAAATTAAAAAGGAAATCAAAAACGTTCTTGAAACTAATGAAAAAAGATGCATCCTACCAAAACCTGTGGGATACTGTAAAAGCAACAGCGACGAGGCAATATATTGCAATACATGCTCACATCAAAAGGATGGAGAAACTTCACGTAAATGACCGAACCGTACACCTCAAAGAACCACCACCACCACAACAATGCAATCATAAAAGTACTAGAGAGAAAGAAATAATTAACATCAGGGCAGAGTTCAATGAAATGGAGACCCCCAAAACGATACAAAGGATCAGCGAAACACAAAGTTGTTTTTTGAGAAGATAAATAAAATAGACAAACCATTAGCTTTGCCCACTCTCACCACACTCATTCAACATAGTACTGAAAGCCCTAACCAGAGCAATCAAGCAAGACAAAGAAATAAAGGGCATTCAGATTGGGAAGGACAAAGTCAAGTTGTCCCTGTTTGCAGATGACGCGATCTTATAGATAGAAAACCTAAAGGCTACCAGAACGCCCTTACGGCTGACTAACAATTTTAATAATTTTGCGGGGTACAAAACCAACACCCACAGATCAGGAGCATTTTTATACTCCGATAATGAACTGGCAGAAAAAGAAATCAAGAAAGCAAGCCCATTTACAATAGTCACCCCCAAGATAAAATACCTAGGAACCAATTGAACCAAGGAGGTTAATGCAGATCTCTACAATGAGAACTACCAAACACCAGTGAGAGAAATTAAAGAGCACCCAAAAATAGTGGAATGACATACCAGGCTCTGGTACGGGAAGAATTAACATCGTGAAAATGTCCTTTCTACCCATAGCAGTCTACAAATTCAACGCAATCTCCGTCAAAATAGCAACAACTTTCTTCACAGAAATAGAAAAAGCAGTGCTAACATTCATATGGAATACGAAAAGATCCTGAATAGCCAAAGCAATTTTGAGCTTAAAAGCACCCCAAAAACAGAAAGGCTGGAGGCATAACACCACCCAATTTCAAATTCTATGACAAGGCTCAAAACAGCATGGTGATGGCATAGAAACAGACACTCAGATCAATGGAACAGGATAGAAAACCCAGGAATAATCAATTTGCCTACTTACAGCCAACCGATTTTTGACAAAGCCAACCAGAACATACGCTGTGGAAAAGACAGCCTCTTCAGGAAATAAACGGTGCCCGCAAAATTGGACAATCCACATGCAGAAGAATGAAACTGGACCAGCATCTCACCATATGCCAAAATCGACTCGAAATGGATTAAAGACCAGAATATAAGACCCCAAACCATTACATGACTGAAGGAAAACAGAGGGGAAACACTCCAGGAAGTAGGTGGGGGCAAAGGCTTTATGAATAAGACCCGAAAACCCACAAGCAACAACATAAAAACTAAACAAATGAGCTAATGTCAAACTAAGAAGCTTCCACACAGCAAAGGAAACAATCAACAGAGCAGAAAGGCACCCTAAAAAAAGGGAGAAAATATGTGTAAACTATACGTCTGCCAAGGGCTTAATATCCAGAACATACCAAGAACTCAAACAGCTGTACAGTATGAAAACAAGTAATCCGATTTAAAACTGGGCAAACGAGATGAATAGACATTTTTCAAAGACATACAAATGGCCAACGGTACACGAAAAAATGCTCAGCATCACTAGTCATCAGAGAAATGCAAATCAAAACCACATTGAGATATCATGTCAACCCAGATAGACTGGCCATTGTTAAAAAGACCATTAATAAGAAATGCTACTGAGGATATGAGGAAAGGAGAACTCTTCTCCAATGTTGGTGGGACTGTAAATTAGCACAGTCACTATGGAAAACAGTAAAGAAGTTTCCTCCAATACAGATAGTACTACCATATGATCCAGCAGTTCCACTACTGGGTATATATCCAAAGAAATGGAAGTCATATGGAAGGGACACCTGCACTCCCATGTTCACTGCAGCTTTACTTACAATAGCCAAAATATAGAACCAACCTCAGTGCCCTTCGACAGATGACTGGATAAAAGAAATGTGATACACGTACACCATGGAATAATACTCAGTGATAAAGGAAAAGAATGAAATTCTGCCATCGGTAACAACCTGGATGAGTCTGGAGAAAATTATGTTGTGTGAAATAAGCCAGACAAGGGAAGATAAATATCACATGCTCTCACTTATAACTAGGTAGAAAGGAAGGAAGGAAGGAAGGAAGGAAGGAAGGAAGGAAGGAAGGAAGGAAGGAAGGAAGGAAGGAAGGAAGCAAAGGACTACAACAGTTCCTTGAACTTTCAGAAGGACAGAAGAAACCAATGGTTACTAGAGATGAGGGGATGGACGGAGGGAGGGAGTTGGGGGCGTGATGGGTCAGGCAAAGGGCATAAAGAAAAATCATGATTTGTAATAATGAATATGCTAATAAAAATAATTTAAAAAGTAAGACACTTTAAAACACAAAAAGAATGCCATTATTGACATTCCAGAAAATTCCAGCTATGTGGATAACATTAAAAACCAGCTGTCAAGCTAAATCCTTTATCAGTACAAATTTTGATATTTCTTCAAATTGGGAGGAGAATGTTGGTTTCGATGTACAATGTCTGGTCACTCCCAGCCTCATCTATTTGTCACTGACGACCCTGGGACAGACGGAAAAAAAAAAAAAACGGTTTCTGCAACTTTTAAAATACAGACACGCCCTCCACCACCAACTTTCAATTTCTACAAAACGTCCTTGGGTTCTAGTATTCTTGCACATGTTTGTTCTCTTACAGGAAATTTGCTCCTTAGGATTTCACTGCAATGTGCTTCTGGATCCCATGCCATGATTTATCTCTGAGGACCCCTGTTCCCCTGGATCCATTTCACCCCGTGCCTGGCCACCTGTGTGGCACACACACATAGGAGCAGGAGGACAAGGCTTTGAGATGGGGAACCCGCACAAGCAATTATCTGGGTTTAGGTCTGCAGGTTATTAAGGTTTTCCGTTTCAACTTCCACAGCTAGAACGAAAGTGTAGAAATCCGTTTTCTAGTTAAAATCTGTTCACATCCCAAGTGTTTTTTAAGTTACTTAACAAGCCTTTGGTAGTCCGAAATACCGGGAAGTGTGCCTGTAACTAGAAACACCAGAAACTTCCATTTCAAAATTGTCATAAACCAGGGATACTTTAGAAAAACCTTTTCAGCCCACTTCGTGCCTTGAGTAATGGTGGGTAAACAGTGGAAACCAAGAGAGGCAACACGGAAGCAAACGGATATAAAAGCACAAGGGAGACATCATGCTCTTGGGGAGAACTAAAATGCAAATTGTGTCTGTAAACGAAAGAAATTATACAGAAATCCCAGAAAAACAATTGACTGAAAATCACACGAACGATCCCATGTTCATCTCATCACCTTGAGAACACGAAGGATACTTTTGTACAGGCAGCACACCTCCTTAAAGCAGCAGCAGAGTGCTTCGTGCACAGCAAGGCCTAGTTCACTGAGCAGCTGGACCTGTGCCCACACCCAGAGGGCAGCACCAGCCACGTGGGTGCAGAGGAGGTTGTCCCGGTGAACTCCACAAGCGGCAGCAACGCTAGGCTCTACGCCACAGGACTTCTGACAACGGACACAGTCGCACAGACTGCAAGTGGACCCCACATCAGCCTCAAGACCTCCCCCACCCGAAAACATCTCCACAGCCAGCCAGGGAGGCAAAGGAAGGGTCTTCATGGCGTGCAGAGTTACAATGAATCTGTGTTCACGCTGCCCCCTCCCACTGTACCCGTCGAGACCCAGACGATGTGCCCTGCTACTACAAAGTCGAAGAGATGTTTGATGGGGGCAGAGCGGAAGAGGCACATTGAATTTGGATCATTTTACCCATGACCCTTCTCTCCTCCCAACCCTCTTTGCGAAAGATGACATTTCTGGGGAAACAGAAGGTGATCAGAAGCAAGTAGCTCAAATGTATGTCCCTTGTAAATTTCGGATATCCATCAATTTCAATTTTGAGATATAGAGAAGTGCTGGGAAGGTTAATTGGCCCTATCAGTGTCAGTGAAGAGCTGATGGAAGAAGTGCGAAAGGCCAAAGGAGAAAACCCATGAGTAGAGAAATTAGCCTTCGGCTAATCTTATCTTCTCTGCTTCCATATATCCCTGTCCGTCCTCAAAAGTTGAGTGAGGTAGGAGATGATAAGATTGAGATTAGGGCAAATTATTTCCCCATCTTTTCCTTTCTCCAGTGCACAGTCTCCTCAACCCGCACACTTGGAGTCTCAGGGTCAGCTCTCCAATACTGGTCGACACAGAGGAAAACCAACTGAACCAAAACGAATCCACCGAATTATCTCTGCTGTGCTTATTTATACCTTCCCGGGTTTTCTTTCCTTTACTGTTAAGTGCCTATAATCAACTTCCATCATTTTAGCAGAGTACTAAAGAGTGACTGCTCCCAACCCCTTCAGATAGGTGATGCTTATGTTTACATCTGCTTATCAGCTCTGTCAAAGTGCTGTTTCGTGGAGGTGCTGTAATTTGATGAACACATGAGACATGCTATTTGCTAGCAAGAAATTCTCAGCTCAAACAAGCTAAGGTGTATGGAGATTCAGTATAACACAGTAATTGGTTAACTCAGTTTACTTGGGACTCCATTTCTTAGGTCTTGGGCTGTTTACATAACCAAAAGGAGTGTGTGTGTGTGTGTGTGTGTGTGTGTGTGTGTGTGTGTGTGTGTGTGTGTACCACACTTGACCTAGCACCTACCTGCACAAGTACCCCCCTGCCAAGTGATGTGTTTAAAGGCCAACAAAAAGGAAAACACAGAACACATTTATAATCCTGAAAATCTAGGGCTACTTAACCTTTCTGCTGCTTAATTTTAAAGGCAAAAAATGTACTATGAGCAGCATAAATAAGAACTGATTTGAGCATAGTTTTATAATAGATAAAATGTACCTGATGGGTCTAATTCAAATTTCTAAAATCTAACTGTGCCGCATTAGTCTGAGATACAAGATCTAAAGCTGCATGATCTAATCTGAGAATTTACGGACCTGTTTGAAATACCTTCATTTGATTAATTTGAAATGGAGGCCAGGGTATGACCTCTAACAGTCTGATCTTTAATAACCGCTCAAGAGATGAGGCAGGAAGTCAGTCGCGCTTAGAATTCTATGCACTTTCCTCTAGTGAGCACACCCTGCGGTTCCACGCGTGCAAGCACACCCCTCGCTCACTGCGGGATCTACAGAGCAGCTGTACATGCCCTTCAAAACTCAAATGCGTGTTATGTGGGTGTGCGGTATAGGGGTAGGACATGAAAAAACTCCCACCTGTCCAGTCCGAGAGAAATTTAACTCCTGAGAAGCACACCTTAGTTGAACATCAGATGCAACACTAATTTGCAGAGGTTCCCACAACATAGGAACAAAAGGGCTGACGTTATGTGTTGATAGCAGATCGTGTGTGAAAACTAAAGTTTTATACGGGGCTGTACGAAGACTAACTGAGGTCTGGAAAATGAGGAATTTTAAATGCTGGACAGTCTCTATACTCAGATTCCGCTGAAGACAATGCAAATACTTATAAGAGCCTGATAATAAAAACAGATTAAAAAAACTTAATCATCAAGGTGAAGCATTTAGTAATGAGGTTTGTACAGCTTTTCGGAAAACACTGACTGGAAGTCCCAACCGGCTAGAGGTAGGCCAGTGTCAGGAGGCATCCCGGACATGGGCATTAGCTTCCAGCACTGATGGTGCAGCCAGTGTCGATGATAAGAATTAAAACACAACTGCAACCCCCAGTCCTGGACAGGCTCAGGAAGCGGCTATCTGGAAAGAGTGGGAGGGGTCCAGGAGGCCAGCCCCCAGGTGATACATACGTTTGCACAACAGTGACGGCGAGCCACTGGAAGTCTTTTCCAGCTGTACTGCGCTGTAATTGTGGTCGCTTGCTCAGGACAGCATGCTGCTTTCACAAGTTGTCTCCTTCCTGAGGGATTTGCTCCTAGAAAAAGCCACCACCGCCTTCTTCACTGTGCCTTCTTCTTCTTCTTTTTCTTTTTTTTCCTGGAGCTTGTCTCTTCTGCAGAGAAGAGCTTTTAACACCTCCCTGGATAGTCAGTAAAACCCCAAGCATTAAGAAGGCCAGAAAATACACGTCCACTTCATTTCACTGAAAAAGAAAGGTCATGATCCTATCCCTTCTTTGGGTCATCCACCCTGAGTCTGCACACCACATTTGCTCAGCAGCAGTCTGGCTACCCTTGCACATCCAGCAAACCCTTAGCACTCCTTCCTCTTATTCAGGATTCCAACTTTTTGAGCGACAAGAAGATCCCTGACACAGAGGGATCCTTGCTGAGGTATGAGAGCAGTGACACAGGATGCAAGAAGAGCACAAATGATGTTTCTTTATCCTCTGCCAAGCCCAGGGCACGCTTGGTGCTGCCATTCTCCTCCTGGGTGCAGCAGCAAACGCTTCTTCGTCAGTTCTATGATCCAACACTGCCGCCCTTAAAAATTAAGTCACCTCAAAAGTTACATAAGTATTTGAAAATACTCAAGAAAACTCTCCAAACACTGCTAGTTACACTTTGCTTGTCATAAATGGAACATCAATCTGAGCCCCAGGACAGGCCAGAGACAAGAACCTGTGATTTCCAGCCAGGCCTGAATTCTCCCCAAATTCCACAGAGTACCAAAACAGGACAATCTTGGCAGGAGCCAAGGGCAGCCTCCTCTACCCTGAAGCAGGCCATGCCTGGAGTCCTTGGCATGAACCGAGGGCAGCATCTCCTGCCTGGAAGCAGTCATGAAGCACACCGAAACACCACTTCCACGTGGGTGGGCCACTGTTGCTTTGCCTCCCACAGATCTGTCCCCCCTTTTCCCCTGGGTGATGGAGCTGCCAAAGATTCCTCAAAGCCCATCTCTTTTGAGCAGTGAGAAGCCCCGGGCTTCTCTTCCTGCATTTATTCTCCAGACCAAGAAGTTACAGGAAGAGACATAGGTGGGGTTTTGAACATAGGTTCAGTTTTACAAGTTTTGCAATAGAAGCTGGTAACATTCAGTCAAAACAAGTCAGATGACACTCTGTTAGGCAATTAAGTGATCCACTATAACAAAGCCTTGATTTACCCGAAATTCCTTTTCCCTCTAGCAGCTTTTTAGTAACGTTGCCTATCAATTAGTCACTTGTCTGTCTTAGAATCAGCAGCCTTGCTGTGTTATGATTCTTTTCCTGCAACAGAGACTCGATGCCCGGGGGTTAAAATTCCTGTCCTTTGCAAGGTCAATATTTGAAACTGCAAGGCTTTTGGTGACTAAAGTCACCTATTACCCAAGAGCAGTAATAGGAAATTAATGTAATACATTAAAAAAGGTAATTGCCTTCCTTAACCACGAAGATGGCATTTTATAAAATTAGCTGCTTCTCTTAAAAGGCAACCTTCATTATCCTTTACCTACTCTTTAAAGACTATACAAACAGGAATAAGTAAATTATGGATAAAATGTTCTATAACTGGGAGAACTCAACGGCCAGTTGCCCACAGCTTACCTGCTGGTGTCCTGTGACACATATTGAAGCCTCCGTTGTACTTTGAGGAAAAATGTTCAAAACATGCCCAAAGTTCTACCCAGCAGCCGCCCCGGGAACCTGCATGCACTTCTGTCCCACTGCGAGTGGCAACCACATCGGCGGTGCTGGACTCGGGTCAGCCCTGCTGGAATGGCAGTGAAAGAGAAACTCATGTTTCAGCACAGCTAAGACGTAAACGTGCAAGTGCAATTTTTAGTGAACAGTGTCGCGTATACATTTACAGGCGGCCAAGGGATAACTCTGTGACCAAAGGAAAACAAAACCTATTCTAGAAAAACAGCAGCTCTGCCTTTCAGGGATGAGACAACCCTGCAAGCTGCTGAGCTCTCTGCTGGTCACCGGTAGCACTGACCCTGTCACCACCAGAGGTGCCTCACCCAGTCCCCTCCCATCTGTCCGCTGGACTGGAGGGGCGCCATTCTGTCCACACAGCTTCCTTGAGCACCTGCACCCTTGGGGCCTGCTTGTTGGGAGGAAAGCTGTCACCCGCGGCAGCTGGCTTAAACCTTAGCAGCAGGAGGAACAGCTGCCCGTGGCCAGGCCACTGCCCCAGATGAAACTGTTGCTGCCGGGCCTGGCCATCTCTTCCCAACGGAAATAAGTTGTTTGGGGTTCAGCAGACTCTAGAATGAAGCGGGCCCCTTGGGCACAGGGAGCAACAGCACATCCTAGTGGGCTAATTTCCCCAAAGCTTGAAACTAGGTGTCTTGTCTCACTCCAAGGATGGCTGTGGCACTACAGCATCGCTGGACGCTGGGTGGCAGTAGAGGGCCTCACAGAAACCAGGCACAGACAATCTGGCCTCCAGCAAAGGAATGATGCTAATGCGCTCCTCTGGGTAGAATTTGCACAATAACCCACATGGAAGTCGCAGCAGGACAGGGATGAAAACTATGGGGCAAGAGGTCAAGTCTGCACAATCCCAACCAACCCCACCGATGCCCATGTCCAGTAACCGCACACACTGGATGGCTCCCCACAGGCAAAGGAACAGGTGAGACACACCCCTTCTCTGTACCTGGTGACGGATTCAGGGAAGTCAGGCTCCAGGCCCTCTCTCACTCCCACCGTGTCCTGAATCCTCACCATCAGCTACAGCTGCAAGGACTGTTTCTCTTCTGTGAACCTGCAAGCTAAGGGTCTGAAGCGACACAGTGGAGAAAGCATGCGAGGAAATTCTGCTCCACTTTTCCACCTCAGTGAGGCACGTGCACAATGTAGTTTCCCATCTCAACTGTTGCTTCGCTGTCAAGATTTCTTTTGGTGTGAGAGACCAAGGTGTCAGTAGCAAAAGAAAATGTTTTGCTTTTGCTCCCCTCAGTATGCTTCAACATTTCCAAGTGAATTTCACGTCACAAGGGGAGATGGGGATTGCCCTCAACTGGAATGTGGGTCACCTCCCAGCTGTGTGGTGATGTGTCTGGGGCCAAGGCCAGAGCTGCTGCTTTTCCAGATTTTCCAAGCCAGAAACAAGCACTGTTCACTTTAATAAGGTTAAGTTTAAACCGACATCCTTTTTTGGTGCCTAAACTGTTGACTACATACCCCAGCAAGACAGAAGCGTGTGAAAGCCGTCCATTCACACTCCCCTTCTCCCAGACGGTCACATGCGCATATCCCCAGAGCTGAAGGCACTGTGCAAAGCACGGTGCAGTATATGCGGCCAGTAACCGTGTGTTCTTCTCACTGAACACTTCCAGGGTTGCATCAAGTAAAAGTTGCCTCAACTTTCACTGAAGTAGATAAAAGCTGCAAAAACCCTTACTGATTTCCTAAGTTTACTTCTCTAAGTCCCAAAAGCTAAGACTATAACTACGTTAGCGTTCATGTATGACAAACAAATATTAAATAGTTTACACCTTTATACCAATTTATCTGTAGCTCGTGCAGGTCCAATTGGACCTGGCAGACATCTACAGAACATTTCATGCAACAACTAGAGAATACACATTTTTTCTCATCGGCACATGGAACATTCTCCAGGATAGACCACATGTTAGGTCACAAAACAGGTTTCAGCAAATTTTTCAAAGCTGACATCATTCCTAGTATCTTTTCTGACCACAATTGACTAGCACTGGAAATCAATTACAAGCGAATTTCTGGAAACTACTCCAGTGCATGAAAACTGAACAACAGGCTCCCGAATGACCTATGGGTCCAAGAAGAAATTAAAAAGGAAATCAAAAACGTTCTTGAAACTAATGAAAAAAGATGCATCCTACCAAAACCTGTGGGATACTGTAAAAGCAACAGCGACGAGGCAATATATTGCAATACATGCTCACATCAAAAGGATGGAGAAACTTCACGTAAATGACCGAACCGTACACCTCAAAGAACCACCACCACCACAACAATGCAATCATAAAAGTACTAGAGAGAAAGAAATAATTAACATCAGGGCAGAGTTCAATGAAATGGAGACCCCCAAAACGATACAAAGGATCAGCGAAACACAAAGTTGTTTTTTGAGAAGATAAATAAAATAGACAAACCATTAGCTTTGCCCACTCTCACCACACTCATTCAACATAGTACTGAAAGCCCTAACCAGAGCAATCAAGCAAGACAAAGAAATAAAGGGCATTCAGATTGGGAAGGACAAAGTCAAGTTGTCCCTGTTTGCAGATGACGCGATCTTATAGATAGAAAACCTAAAGGCTACCAGAACGCCCTTACGGCTGACTAACAATTTTAATAATTTTGCGGGGTACAAAACCAACACCCACAGATCAGGAGCATTTTTATACTCCGATAATGAACTGGCAGAAAAAGAAATCAAGAAAGCAAGCCCATTTACAATAGTCACCCCCAAGATAAAATACCTAGGAACCAATTGAACCAAGGAGGTTAATGCAGATCTCTACAATGAGAACTACCAAACACCAGTGAGAGAAATTAAAGAGCACCCAAAAATAGTGGAATGACATACCAGGCTCTGGTACGGGAAGAATTAACATCGTGAAAATGTCCTTTCTACCCATAGCAGTCTACAAATTCAACGCAATCTCCGTCAAAATAGCAACAACTTTCTTCACAGAAATAGAAAAAGCAGTGCTAACATTCATATGGAATACGAAAAGATCCTGAATAGCCAAAGCAATTTTGAGCTTAAAAGCACCCCAAAAACAGAAAGGCTGGAGGCATAACACCACCCAATTTCAAATTCTATGACAAGGCTCAAAACAGCATGGTGATGGCATAGAAACAGACACTCAGATCAATGGAACAGGATAGAAAACCCAGGAATAATCAATTTGCCTACTTACAGCCAACCGATTTTTGACAAAGCCAACCAGAACATACGCTGTGGAAAAGACAGCCTCTTCAGGAAATAAACGGTGCCCGCAAAATTGGACAATCCACATGCAGAAGAATGAAACTGGACCAGCATCTCACCATATGCCAAAATCGACTCGAAATGGATTAAAGACCAGAATATAAGACCCCAAACCATTACATGACTGAAGGAAAACAGAGGGGAAACACTCCAGGAAGTAGGTGGGGGCAAAGGCTTTATGAATAAGACCCGAAAACCCACAAGCAACAACATAAAAACTAAACAAATGAGCTAATGTCAAACTAAGAAGCTTCCACACAGCAAAGGAAACAATCAACAGAGCAGAAAGGCACCCTAAAAAAAGGGAGAAAATATGTGTAAACTATACGTCTGCCAAGGGCTTAATATCCAGAACATACCAAGAACTCAAACAGCTGTACAGTATGAAAACAAGTAATCCGATTTAAAACTGGGCAAACGAGATGAATAGACATTTTTCAAAGACATACAAATGGCCAACGGTACACGAAAAAATGCTCAGCATCACTAGTCATCAGAGAAATGCAAATCAAAACCACATTGAGATATCATGTCAACCCAGATAGACTGGCCATTGTTAAAAAGACCATTAATAAGAAATGCTACTGAGGATATGAGGAAAGGAGAACTCTTCTCCAATGTTGGTGGGACTGTAAATTAGCACAGTCACTATGGAAAACAGTAAAGAAGTTTCCTCCAATACAGATAGTACTACCATATGATCCAGCAGTTCCACTACTGGGTATATATCCAAAGAAATGGAAGTCATATGGAAGGGACACCTGCACTCCCATGTTCACTGCAGCTTTACTTACAATAGCCAAAATATAGAACCAACCTCAGTGCCCTTCGACAGATGACTGGATAAAAAAAATGTGATACACGTACACCATGGAATAATACTCAGTGATAAAGGAAAAGAATGAAATTCTGCCATCGGTAACAACCTGGATGAGTCTGGAGAAAATTATGTTGTGTGAAATAAGCCAGACAAGGGAAGATAAATATCACATGCTCTCACTTATAACTAGGTAGAAAGGAAGGAAGGAAGGAAGGAAGGAAGGAAGGAAGGAAGGAAGGAAGGAAGGAAGGAAGGAAGGAAGGAAGGAAGGAAGGAAGCAAAGGACTACAACAGTTCCTTGAACTTTCAGAAGGACAGAAGAAACCAATGGTTACTAGAGATGAGGGGATGGACGGAGGGAGGGAGTTGGGGGCGTGATGGGTCAGGCAAAGGGCATAAAGAAAAATCATGATTTGTAATAATGAATATGCTAATAAAAATAATTTAAAAAGTAAGACACTTTAAAACACAAAAAGAATGCCATTATTGACATTCCAGAAAATTCCAGCTATGTGGATAACATTAAAAACCAGCTGTCAAGCTAAATCCTTTATCAGTACAAATTTTGATATTTCTTCAAATTGGGAGGAGAATGTTGGTTTCGATGTACAATGTCTGGTCACTCCCAGCCTCATCTATTTGTCACTGACGACCCTGGGACAGACGGAAAAAAAAAAAAACGGTTTCTGCAACTTTTAAAATACAGACACGCCCTCCACCACCAACTTTCAATTTCTACAAAACGTCCTTGGGTTCTAGTATTCTTGCACATGTTTGTTCTCTTACAGGAAATTTGCTCCTTAGGATTTCACTGCAATGTGCTTCTGGATCCCATGCCATGATTTATCTCTGAGGACCCCTGTTCCCCTGGATCCATTTCACCCCGTGCCTGGCCACCTGTGTGGCACACACACATAGGAGCAGGAGGACAAGGCTTTGAGATGGGGAACCCGCACAAGCAATTATCTGGGTTTAGGTCTGCAGGTTATTAAGGTTTTCCGTTTCAACTTCCACAGCTAGAACGAAAGTGTAGAAATCCGTTTTCTAGTTAAAATCTGTTCACATCCCAAGTGTTTTTTAAGTTACTTAACAAGCCTTTGGTAGTCCGAAATACCGGGAAGTGTGCCTGTAACTAGAAACACCAGAAACTTCCATTTCAAAATTGTCATAAACCAGGGATACTTTAGAAAAACCTTTTCAGCCCACTTCGTGCCTTGAGTAATGGTGGGTAAACAGTGGAAACCAAGAGAGGCAACATGGAAGCAAACGGATATAAAAGCTCAAGGGAGACATCGTGCTCTTGGGGAGAACTAAAATGCAAATTGTGTCTGTAAACGAAAGAAATTATACAGAAATCCCAGAAAAACAATTGACTGAAAATCACACGAACGATCCCATGTTCATCTCATCACCTTGAGAACACGAAGGATACTTTTGTACAGGCAGCACACCTCCTTAAAGCAGCAGCAGAGTGCTTCGTGCACAGCAAGGCCTAGTTCACTGAGCAGCTGGACCTGTGCCCACACCCAGAGGGCAGCACCAGCCACGTGGGTGCAGAGGAGGTTGTCCCGGTGAACTCCACAAGCGGCAGCAACGCTAGGCTCTACGCCACAGGACTTCTGACAACGGACACAGTCGCACAGACTGCAAGTGGACCCCACATCAGCCTCAAGACCTCCCCCACCCGAAAACATCTCCACAGCCAGCCAGGGAGGCAAAGGAAGGGTCTTCATGGCGTGCAGAGTTACAATGAATCTGTGTTCACGCTGCCCCCTCCCACTGTACCCGTCGAGACCCAGACGATGTGCCCTGCTACTACAAAGTCGAAGAGATGTTTGATGGGGGCAGAGCGGAAGAGGCACATTGAATTTGGATCATTTTACCCATGACCCTTCTCTCCTCCCAACCCTCTTTGCGAAAGATGACATTTCTGGGGAAACAGAAGGTGATCAGAAGCAAGTAGCTCAAATGTATGTCCCTTGTAAATTTCGGATATCCATCAATTTCAATTTTGAGATATAGAGAAGTGCTGGGAAGGTTAATTGGCCCTATCAGTGTCAGTGAAGAGCTGATGGAAGAAGTGCGAAAGGCCAAAGGAGAAAACCCATGAGTAGAGAAATTAGCCTTCGGCTAATCTTATCTTCTCTGCTTCCATATATCCCTGTCCGTCCTCAAAAGTTGAGTGAGGTAGGAGATGATAAGATTGAGATTAGGGCAAATTATTTCCCCATCTTTTCCTTTCTCCAGTGCACAGTCTCCTCAACCCGCACACTTGGAGTCTCAGGGTCAGCTCTCCAATACTGGTCGACACAGAGGAAAACCAACTGAACCAAAACGAATCCACCGAATTATCTCTGCTGTGCTTATTTATACCTTCCCGGGTTTTCTTTCCTTTACTGTTAAGTGCCTATAATCAACTTCCATCATTTTAGCAGAGTACTAAAGAGTGACTGCTCCCAACCCCTTCAGATAGGTGATGCTTATGTTTACATCTGCTTATCAGCTCTGTCAAAGTGCTGTTTCGTGGAGGTGCTGTAATTTGATGAACACATGAGACATGCTATTTGCTAGCAAGAAATTCTCAGCTCAAACAAGCTAAGGTGTATGGAGATTCAGTATAACACAGTAATTGGTTAACTCAGTTTACTTGGGACTCCATTTCTTAGGTCTTGGGCTGTTTACATAACCAAAAGGAGTGTGTGTGTGTGTGTGTGTGTGTGTGTGTGTGTGTGTGTGTGTACCACACTTGACCTAGCACCTACCTGCACAAGTACCCCCCTGCCAAGTGATGTGTTTAAAGGCCAACAAAAAGGAAAACACAGAACACATTTATAATCCTGAAAATCTAGGGCTACTTAACCTTTCTGCTGCTTAATTTTAAAGGCAAAAAATGTACTATGAGCAGCATAAATAAGAACTGATTTGAGCATAGTTTTATAATAGATAAAATGTACCTGATGGGTCTAATTCAAATTTCTAAAATCTAACTGTGCCGCATTAGTCTGAGATACAAGATCTAAAGCTGCATGATCTAATCTGAGAATTTACGGACCTGTTTGAAATACCTTCATTTGATTAATTTGAAATGGAGGCCAGGGTATGACCTCTAACAGTCTGATCTTTAATAACCGCTCAAGAGATGAGGCAGGAAGTCAGTCGCGCTTAGAATTCTATGCACTTTCCTCTAGTGAGCACACCCTGCGGTTCCACGCGTGCAAGCACACCCCTCGCTCACTGCGGGATCTACAGAGCAGCTGTACATGCCCTTCAAAACTCAAATGCGTGTTATGTGGGTGTGCGGTATAGGGGTAGGACATGAAAAAACTCCCACCTGTCCAGTCCGAGAGAAATTTAACTCCTGAGAAGCACACCTTAGTTGAACATCAGATGCAACACTAATTTGCAGAGGTTCCCACAACATAGGAACAAAAGGGCTGACGTTATGTGTTGATAGCAGATCGTGTGTGAAAACTAAAGTTTTATACGGGGCTGTACGAAGACTAACTGAGGTCTGGAAAATGAGGAATTTTAAATGCTGGACAGTCTCTATACTCAGATTCCGCTGAAGACAATGCAAATACTTATAAGAGCCTGATAATAAAAACAGATTAAAAAAACTTAATCATCAAGGTGAAGCATTTAGTAATGAGGTTTGTACAGCTTTTCGGAAAACACTGACTGGAAGTCCCAACCGGCTAGAGGTAGGCCAGTGTCAGGAGGCATCCCGGACATGGGCATTAGCTTCCAGCACTGATGGTGCAGCCAGTGTCGATGATAAGAATTAAAACACAACTGCAACCCCCAGTCCTGGACAGGCTCAGGAAGCGGCTATCTGGAAAGAGTGGGAGGGGTCCAGGAGGCCAGCCCCCAGGTGATACATACGTTTGCACAACAGTGACGGCGAGCCACTGGAAGTCTTTTCCAGCTGTACTGCGCTGTAATTGTGGTCGCTTGCTCAGGACAGCATGCTGCTTTCACAAGTTGTCTCCTTCCTGAGGGATTTGCTCCTAGAAAAAGCCACCACCGCCTTCTTCACTGTGCCTTCTTCTTCTTCTTTTTCTTTTTTTTCCTGGAGCTTGTCTCTTCTGCAGAGAAGAGCTTTTAACACCTCCCTGGATAGTCAGTAAAACCCCAAGCATTAAGAAGGCCAGAAAATACACGTCCACTTCATTTCACTGAAAAAGAAAGGTCATGATCCTATCCCTTCTTTGGGTCATCCACCCTGAGTCTGCACACCACATTTGCTCAGCAGCAGTCTGGCTACCCTTGCACATCCAGCAAACCCTTAGCACTCCTTCCTCTTATTCAGGATTCCAACTTTTTGAGCGACAAGAAGATCCCTGACACAGAGGGATCCTTGCTGAGGTATGAGAGCAGTGACACAGGATGCAAGAAGAGCACAAATGATGTTTCTTTATCCTCTGCCAAGCCCAGGGCACGCTTGGTGCTGCCATTCTCCTCCTGGGTGCAGCAGCAAACGCTTCTTCGTCAGTTCTATGATCCAACACTGCCGCCCTTAAAAATTAAGTCACCTCAAAAGTTACATAAGTATTTGAAAATACTCAAGAAAACTCTCCAAACACTGCTAGTTACACTTTGCTTGTCATAAATGGAACATCAATCTGAGCCCCAGGACAGGCCAGAGACAAGAACCTGTGATTTCCAGCCAGGCCTGAATTCTCCCCAAATTCCACAGAGTACCAAAACAGGACAATCTTGGCAGGAGCCAAGGGCAGCCTCCTCTACCCTGAAGCAGGCCATGCCTGGAGTCCTTGGCATGAACCGAGGGCAGCATCTCCTGCCTGGAAGCAGTCATGAAGCACACCGAAACACCACTTCCACGTGGGTGGGCCACTGTTGCTTTGCCTCCCACAGATCTGTCCCCCCTTTTCCCCTGGGTGATGGAGCTGCCAAAGATTCCTCAAAGCCCATCTCTTTTGAGCAGTGAGAAGCCCCGGGCTTCTCTTCCTGCATTTATTCTCCAGACCAAGAAGTTACAGGAAGAGACATAGGTGGGGTTTTGAACATAGGTTCAGTTTTACAAGTTTTGCAATAGAAGCTGGTAACATTCAGTCAAAACAAGTCAGATGACACTCTGTTAGGCAATTAAGTGATCCACTATAACAAAGCCTTGATTTACCCGAAATTCCTTTTCCCTCTAGCAGCTTTTTAGTAACGTTGCCTATCAATTAGTCACTTGTCTGTCTTAGAATCAGCAGCCTTGCTGTGTTATGATTCTTTTCCTGCAACAGAGACTCGATGCCCGGGGGTTAAAATTCCTGTCCTTTGCAAGGTCAATATTTGAAACTGCAAGGCTTTTGGTGACTAAAGTCACCTATTACCCAAGAGCAGTAATAGGAAATTAATGTAATACATTAAAAAAGGTAATTGCCTTCCTTAACCACGAAGATGGCATTTTATAAAATTAGCTGCTTCTCTTCAAAGGCAACCTTCATTATCCTTTACCTACTCTTTAAAGACTATACAAACAGGAATAAGTAAATTATGGATAAAATGTTCTATAACTGGGAGAACTCAACGGCCAGTTGCCCACAGCTTACCTGCTGGTGTCCTGTGACACATATTGAAGCCTCCGTTGTACTTTGAGGAAAAATGTTCAAAACATGCCCAAAGTTCTACCCAGCAGCCGCCCCGGGAACCTGCATGCACTTCTGTCCCACTGCGAGTGGCAACCACATCGGCGGTGCTGGACTCGGGTCAGCCCTGCTGGAATGGCAGTGAAAGAGAAACTCATGTTTCAGCACAGCTAAGACGTAAACGTGCAAGTGCAATTTTTAGTGAACAGTGTCGCGTATACATTTACAGGCGGCCAAGGGATAACTCTGTGACCAAAGGAAAACAAAACCTATTCTAGAAAAACAGCAGCTCTGCCTTTCAGGGATGAGACAACCCTGCAAGCTGCTGAGCTCTCTGCTGGTCACCGGTAGCACTGACCCTGTCACCACCAGAGGTGCCTCACCCAGTCCCCTCCCATCTGTCCGCTGGACTGGAGGGGCGCCATTCTGTCCACACAGCTTCCTTGAGCACCTGCACCCTTGGGGCCTGCTTGTTGGGAGGAAAGCTGTCACCCGCGGCAGCTGGCTTAAACCTTAGCAGCAGGAGGAACAGCTGCCCGTGGCCAGGCCACTGCCCCAGATGAAACTGTTGCTGCCGGGCCTGGCCATCTCTTCCCAACGGAAATAAGTTGTTTGGGGTTCAGCAGACTCTAGAATGAAGCGGGCCCCTTGGGCACAGGGAGCAACAGCACATCCTAGTGGGCTAATTTCCCCAAAGCTTGAAACTAGGTGTCTTGTCTCACTCCAAGGATGGCTGTGGCACTACAGCATCGCTGGACGCTGGGTGGCAGTAGAGGGCCTCACAGAAACCAGGCACAGACAATCTGGCCTCCAGCAAAGGAATGATGCTAATGCGCTCCTCTGGGTAGAATTTGCACAATAACCCACATGGAAGTCGCAGCAGGACAGGGATGAAAACTATGGGGCAAGAGGTCAAGTCTGCACAATCCCAACCAACCCCACCGATGCCCATGTCCAGTAACCGCACACACTGGATGGCTCCCCACAGGCAAAGGAACAGGTGAGACACACCCCTTCTCTGTACCTGGTGACGGATTCAGGGAAGTCAGGCTCCAGGCCCTCTCTCACTCCCACCGTGTCCTGAATCCTCACCATCAGCTACAGCTGCAAGGACTGTTTCTCTTCTGTGAACCTGCAAGCTAAGGGTCTGAAGCGACACAGTGGAGAAAGCATGCGAGGAAATTCTGCTCCACTTTTCCACCTCAGTGAGGCACGTGCACAATGTAGTTTCCCATCTCAACTGTTGCTTCGCTGTCAAGATTTCTTTTGGTGTGAGAGACCAAGGTGTCAGTAGCAAAAGAAAATGTTTTGCTTTTGCTCCCCTCAGTATGCTTCAACATTTCCAAGTGAATTTCACGTCACAAGGGGAGATGGGGATTGCCCTCAACTGGAATGTGGGTCACCTCCCAGCTGTGTGGTGATGTGTCTGGGGCCAAGGCCAGAGCTGCTGCTTTTCCAGATTTTCCAAGCCAGAAACAAGCACTGTTCACTTTAATAAGGTTAAGTTTAAACCGACATCCTTTTTTGGTGCCTAAACTGTTGACTACATACCCCAGCAAGACAGAAGCGTGTGAAAGCCGTCCATTCACACTCCCCTTCTCCCAGACGGTCACATGCGCATATCCCCAGAGCTGAAGGCACTGTGCAAAGCACGGTGCAGTATATGCGGCCAGTAACCGTGTGTTCTTCTCACTGAACACTTCCAGGGTTGCATCAAGTAAAAGTTGCCTCAACTTTCACTGAAGTAGATAAAAGCTGCAAAAACCCTTACTGATTTCCTAAGTTTACTTCTCTAAGTCCCAAAAGCTAAGACTATAACTACGTTAGCGTTCATGTATGACAAACAAATATTAAATAGTTTACACCTTTATACCAATTTATCTGTAGCTCGTGCAGGTCCAATTGGACCTGGCAGACATCTACAGAACATTTCATGCAACAACTAGAGAATACACATTTTTTCTCATCGGCACATGGAACATTCTCCAGGATAGACCACATGTTAGGTCACAAAACAGGTTTCAGCAAATTTTTCAAAGCTGACATCATTCCTAGTATCTTTTCTGACCACAATTGACTAGCACTGGAAATCAATTACAAGCGAATTTCTGGAAACTACTCCAGTGCATGAAAACTGAACAACAGGCTCCCGAATGACCTATGGGTCCAAGAAGAAATTAAAAAGGAAATCAAAAACGTTCTTGAAACTAATGAAAAAAGATGCATCCTACCAAAACCTGTGGGATACTGTAAAAGCAACAGCGACGAGGCAATATATTGCAATACATGCTCACATCAAAAGGATGGAGAAACTTCACGTAAATGACCGAACCGTACACCTCAAAGAACCACCACCACCACAACAATGCAATCATAAAAGTACTAGAGAGAAAGAAATAATTAACATCAGGGCAGAGTTCAATGAAATGGAGACCCCCAAAACGATACAAAGGATCAGCGAAACACAAAGTTGTTTTTTGAGAAGATAAATAAAATAGACAAACCATTAGCTTTGCCCACTCTCACCACACTCATTCAACATAGTACTGAAAGCCCTAACCAGAGCAATCAAGCAAGACAAAGAAATAAAGGGCATTCAGATTGGGAAGGACAAAGTCAAGTTGTCCCTGTTTGCAGATGACGCGATCTTATAGATAGAAAACCTAAAGGCTACCAGAACGCCCTTACGGCTGACTAACAATTTTAATAATTTTGCGGGGTACAAAACCAACACCCACAGATCAGGAGCATTTTTATACTCCGATAATGAACTGGCAGAAAAAGAAATCAAGAAAGCAAGCCCATTTACAATAGTCACCCCCAAGATAAAATACCTAGGAACCAATTGAACCAAGGAGGTTAATGCAGATCTCTACAATGAGAACTACCAAACACCAGTGAGAGAAATTAAAGAGCACCCAAAAATAGTGGAATGACATACCAGGCTCTGGTACGGGAAGAATTAACATCGTGAAAATGTCCTTTCTACCCATAGCAGTCTACAAATTCAACGCAATCTCCGTCAAAATAGCAACAACTTTCTTCACAGAAATAGAAAAAGCAGTGCTAACATTCATATGGAATACGAAAAGATCCTGAATAGCCAAAGCAATTTTGAGCTTAAAAGCACCCCAAAAACAGAAAGGCTGGAGGCATAACACCACCCAATTTCAAATTCTATGACAAGGCTCAAAACAGCATGGTGATGGCATAGAAACAGACACTCAGATCAATGGAACAGGATAGAAAACCCAGGAATAATCAATTTGCCTACTTACAGCCAACCGATTTTTGACAAAGCCAACCAGAACATACGCTGTGGAAAAGACAGCCTCTTCAGGAAATAAACGGTGCCCGCAAAATTGGACAATCCACATGCAGAAGAATGAAACTGGACCAGCATCTCACCATATGCCAAAATCGACTCGAAATGGATTAAAGACCAGAATATAAGACCCCAAACCATTACATGACTGAAGGAAAACAGAGGGGAAACACTCCAGGAAGTAGGTGGGGGCAAAGGCTTTATGAATAAGACCCGAAAACCCACAAGCAACAACATAAAAACTAAACAAATGAGCTAATGTCAAACTAAGAAGCTTCCACACAGCAAAGGAAACAATCAACAGAGCAGAAAGGCACCCTAAAAAAAGGGAGAAAATATGTGTAAACTATACGTCTGCCAAGGGCTTAATATCCAGAACATACCAAGAACTCAAACAGCTGTACAGTATGAAAACAAGTAATCCGATTTAAAACTGGGCAAACGAGATGAATAGACATTTTTCAAAGACATACAAATGGCCAACGGTACACGAAAAAATGCTCAGCATCACTAGTCATCAGAGAAATGCAAATCAAAACCACATTGAGATATCATGTCAACCCAGATAGACTGGCCATTGTTAAAAAGACCATTAATAAGAAATGCTACTGAGGATATGAGGAAAGGAGAACTCTTCTCCAATGTTGGTGGGACTGTAAATTAGCACAGTCACTATGGAAAACAGTAAAGAAGTTTCCTCCAATACAGATAGTACTACCATATGATCCAGCAGTTCCACTACTGGGTATATATCCAAAGAAATGGAAGTCATATGGAAGGGACACCTGCACTCCCATGTTCACTGCAGCTTTACTTACAATAGCCAAAATATAGAACCAACCTCAGTGCCCTTCGACAGATGACTGGATAAAAGAAATGTGATACACGTACACCATGGAATAATACTCAGTGATAAAGGAAAAGAATGAAATTCTGCCATCGGTAACAACCTGGATGAGTCTGGAGAAAATTATGTTGTGTGAAATAAGCCAGACAAGGGAAGATAAATATCACATGCTCTCACTTATAACTAGGTAGAAAGGAAGGAAGGAAGGAAGGAAGGAAGGAAGGAAGGAAGGAAGGAAGGAAGGAAGGAAGGAAGGAAGGAAGGAAGCAAAGGACTACAACAGTTCCTTGAACTTTCAGAAGGACAGAAGAAACCAATGGTTACTAGAGATGAGGGGATGGACGGAGGGAGGGAGTTGGGGGCGTGATGGGTCAGGCAAAGGGCATAAAGAAAAATCATGATTTGTAATAATGAATATGCTAATAAAAATAATTTAAAAAGTAAGACACTTTAAAACACAAAAAGAATGCCATTATTGACATTCCAGAAAATTCCAGCTATGTGGATAACATTAAAAACCAGCTGTCAAGCTAAATCCTTTATCAGTACAAATTTTGATATTTCTTCAAATTGGGAGGAGAATGTTGGTTTCGATGTACAATGTCTGGTCACTCCCAGCCTCATCTATTTGTCACTGACGACCCTGGGACAGACGGAAAAAAAAAAAAAACGGTTTCTGCAACTTTTAAAATACAGACACGCCCTCCACCACCAACTTTCAATTTCTACAAAACGTCCTTGGGTTCTAGTATTCTTGCACATGTTTGTTCTCTTACAGGAAATTTGCTCCTTAGGATTTCACTGCAATGTGCTTCTGGATCCCATGCCATGATTTATCTCTGAGGACCCCTGTTCCCCTGGATCCATTTCACCCCGTGCCTGGCCACCTGTGTGGCACACACACATAGGAGCAGGAGGACAAGGCTTTGAGATGGGGAACCCGCACAAGCAATTATCTGGGTTTAGGTCTGCAGGTTATTAAGGTTTTCCGTTTCAACTTCCACAGCTAGAACGAAAGTGTAGAAATCCGTTTTCTAGTTAAAATCTGTTCACATCCCAAGTGTTTTTTAAGTTACTTAACAAGCCTTTGGTAGTCCGAAATACCGGGAAGTGTGCCTGTAACTAGAAACACCAGAAACTTCCATTTCAAAATTGTCATAAACCAGGGATACTTTAGAAAAACCTTTTCAGCCCACTTCGTGCCTTGAGTAATGGTGGGTAAACAGTGGAAACCAAGAGAGGCAACACGGAAGCAAACGGATATAAAAGCACAAGGGAGACATCATGCTCTTGGGGAGAACTAAAATGCAAATTGTGTCTGTAAACGAAAGAAATTATACAGAAATCCCAGAAAAACAATTGACTGAAAATCACACGAACGATCCCATGTTCATCTCATCACCTTGAGAACACGAAGGATACTTTTGTACAGGCAGCACACCTCCTTAAAGCAGCAGCAGAGTGCTTCGTGCACAGCAAGGCCTAGTTCACTGAGCAGCTGGACCTGTGCCCACACCCAGAGGGCAGCACCAGCCACGTGGGTGCAGAGGAGGTTGTCCCGGTGAACTCCACAAGCGGCAGCAACGCTAGGCTCTACGCCACAGGACTTCTGACAACGGACACAGTCGCACAGACTGCAAGTGGACCCCACATCAGCCTCAAGACCTCCCCCACCCGAAAACATCTCCACAGCCAGCCAGGGAGGCAAAGGAAGGGTCTTCATGGCGTGCAGAGTTACAATGAATCTGTGTTCACGCTGCCCCCTCCCACTGTACCCGTCGAGACCCAGACGATGTGCCCTGCTACTACAAAGTCGAAGAGATGTTTGATGGGGGCAGAGCGGAAGAGGCACATTGAATTTGGATCATTTTACCCATGACCCTTCTCTCCTCCCAACCCTCTTTGCGAAAGATGACATTTCTGGGGAAACAGAAGGTGATCAGAAGCAAGTAGCTCAAATGTATGTCCCTTGTAAATTTCGGATATCCATCAATTTCAATTTTGAGATATAGAGAAGTGCTGGGAAGGTTAATTGGCCCTATCAGTGTCAGTGAAGAGCTGATGGAAGAAGTGCGAAAGGCCAAAGGAGAAAACCCATGAGTAGAGAAATTAGCCTTCGGCTAATCTTATCTTCTCTGCTTCCATATATCCCTGTCCGTCCTCAAAAGTTGAGTGAGGTAGGAGATGATAAGATTGAGATTAGGGCAAATTATTTCCCCATCTTTTCCTTTCTCCAGTGCACAGTCTCCTCAACCCGCACACTTGGAGTCTCAGGGTCAGCTCTCCAATACTGGTCGACACAGAGGAAAACCAACTGAACCAAAACGAATCCACCGAATTATCTCTGCTGTGCTTATTTATACCTTCCCGGGTTTTCTTTCCTTTACTGTTAAGTGCCTATAATCAACTTCCATCATTTTAGCAGAGTACTAAAGAGTGACTGCTCCCAACCCCTTCAGATAGGTGATGCTTATGTTTACATCTGCTTATCGGCTCTGTCAAAGTGCTGTTTCGTGGAGGTGCTGTAATTTGATGAACACATGAGACATGCTATTTGCTAGCAAGAAATTCTCAGCTCAAACAAGCTAAGGTGTATGGAGATTCAGTATAACACAGTAATTGGTTAACTCAGTTTACTTGGGACTCCATTTCTTAGGTCTTGGGCTGTTTACATAACCAAAAGGAGTGTGTGTGTGTGTGTGTGTGTGTGTGTGTGTGTGTGTGTGTGTGTGTGTGTGTACCACACTTGACCTAGCACCTACCTGCACAAGTACCCCCCTGCCAAGTGATGTGTTTAAAGGCCAACAAAAAGGAAAACACAGAACACATTTATAATCCTGAAAATCTAGGGCTACTTAACCTTTCTGCTGCTTAATTTTAAAGGCAAAAAATGTACTATGAGCAGCATAAATAAGAACTGATTTGAGCATAGTTTTATAATAGATAAAATGTACCTGATGGGTCTAATTCAAATTTCTAAAATCTAACTGTGCCGCATTAGTCTGAGATACAAGATCTAAAGCTGCATGATCTAATCTGAGAATTTACGGACCTGTTTGAAATACCTTCATTTGATTAATTTGAAATGGAGGCCAGGGTATGACCTCTAACAGTCTGATCTTTAATAACCGCTCAAGAGATGAGGCAGGAAGTCAGTCGCGCTTAGAATTCTATGCACTTTCCTCTAGTGAGCACACCCTGCGGTTCCACGCGTGCAAGCACACCCCTCGCTCACTGCGGGATCTACAGAGCAGCTGTACATGCCCTTCAAAACTCAAATGCGTGTTATGTGGGTGTGCGGTATAGGGGTAGGACATGAAAAAACTCCCACCTGTCCAGTCCGAGAGAAATTTAACTCCTGAGAAGCACACCTTAGTTGAACATCAGATGCAACACTAATTTGCAGAGGTTCCCACAACATAGGAACAAAAGGGCTGACGTTATGTGTTGATAGCAGATCGTGTGTGAAAACTAAAGTTTTATACGGGGCTGTACGAAGACTAACTGAGGTCTGGAAAATGAGGAATTTTAAATGCTGGACAGTCTCTATACTCAGATTCCGCTGAAGACAATGCAAATACTTATAAGAGCCTGATAATAAAAACAGATTAAAAAAACTTAATCATCAAGGTGAAGCATTTAGTAATGAGGTTTGTACAGCTTTTCGGAAAACACTGACTGGAAGTCCCAACCGGCTAGAGGTAGGCCAGTGTCAGGAGGCATCCCGGACATGGGCATTAGCTTCCAGCACTGATGGTGCAGCCAGTGTCGATGATAAGAATTAAAACACAACTGCAACCCCCAGTCCTGGACAGGCTCAGGAAGCGGCTATCTGGAAAGAGTGGGAGGGGTCCAGGAGGCCAGCCCCCAGGTGATACATACGTTTGCACAACAGTGACGGCGAGCCACTGGAAGTCTTTTCCAGCTGTACTGCGCTGTAATTGTGGTCGCTTGCTCAGGACAGCATGCTGCTTTCACAAGTTGTCTCCTTCCTGAGGGATTTGCTCCTAGAAAAAGCCACCACCGCCTTCTTCACTGTGCCTTCTTCTTCTTCTTTTTCTTTTTTTTCCTGGAGCTTGTCTCTTCTGCAGAGAAGAGCTTTTAACACCTCCCTGGATAGTCAGTAAAACCCCAAGCATTAAGAAGGCCAGAAAATACACGTCCACTTCATTTCACTGAAAAAGAAAGGTCATGATCCTATCCCTTCTTTGGGTCATCCACCCTGAGTCTGCACACCACATTTGCTCAGCAGCAGTCTGGCTACCCTTGCACATCCAGCAAACCCTTAGCACTCCTTCCTCTTATTCAGGATTCCAACTTTTTGAGCGACAAGAAGATCCCTGACACAGAGGGATCCTTGCTGAGGTATGAGAGCAGTGACACAGGATGCAAGAAGAGCACAAATGATGTTTCTTTATCCTCTGCCAAGCCCAGGGCACGCTTGGTGCTGCCATTCTCCTCCTGGGTGCAGCAGCAAACGCTTCTTCGTCAGTTCTATGATCCAACACTGCCGCCCTTAAAAATTAAGTCACCTCAAAAGTTACATAAGTATTTGAAAATACTCAAGAAAACTCTCCAAACACTGCTAGTTACACTTTGCTTGTCATAAATGGAACATCAATCTGAGCCCCAGGACAGGCCAGAGACAAGAACCTGTGATTTCCAGCCAGGCCTGAATTCTCCCCAAATTCCACAGAGTACCAAAACAGGACAATCTTGGCAGGAGCCAAGGGCAGCCTCCTCTACCCTGAAGCAGGCCATGCCTGGAGTCCTTGGCATGAACCGAGGGCAGCATCTCCTGCCTGGAAGCAGTCATGAAGCACACCGAAACACCACTTCCACGTGGGTGGGCCACTGTTGCTTTGCCTCCCACAGATCTGTCCCCCCTTTTCCCCTGGGTGATGGAGCTGCCAAAGATTCCTCAAAGCCCATCTCTTTTGAGCAGTGAGAAGCCCCGGGCTTCTCTTCCTGCATTTATTCTCCAGACCAAGAAGTTACAGGAAGAGACATAGGTGGGGTTTTGAACATAGGTTCAGTTTTACAAGTTTTGCAATAGAAGCTGGTAACATTCAGTCAAAACAAGTCAGATGACACTCTGTTAGGCAATTAAGTGATCCACTATAACAAAGCCTTGATTTACCCGAAATTCCTTTTCCCTCTAGCAGCTTTTTAGTAACGTTGCCTATCAATTAGTCACTTGTCTGTCTTAGAATCAGCAGCCTTGCTGTGTTATGATTCTTTTCCTGCAACAGAGACTCGATGCCCGGGGGTTAAAATTCCTGTCCTTTGCAAGGTCAATATTTGAAACTGCAAGGCTTTTGGTGACTAAAGTCACCTATTACCCAAGAGCAGTAATAGGAAATTAATGTAATACATTAAAAAAGGTAATTGCCTTCCTTAACCACGAAGATGGCATTTTATAAAATTAGCTGCTTCTCTTCAAAGGCAACCTTCATTATCCTTTACCTACTCTTTAAAGACTATACAAACAGGAATAAGTAAATTATGGATAAAATGTTCTATAACTGGGAGAACTCAACGGCCAGTTGCCCACAGCTTACCTGCTGGTGTCCTGTGACACATATTGAAGCCTCCGTTGTACTTTGAGGAAAAATGTTCAAAACATGCCCAAAGTTCTACCCAGCAGCCGCCCCGGGAACCTGCATGCACTTCTGTCCCACTGCGAGTGGCAACCACATCGGCGGTGCTGGACTCGGGTCAGCCCTGCTGGAATGGCAGTGAAAGAGAAACTCATGTTTCAGCACAGCTAAGACGTAAACGTGCAAGTGCAATTTTTAGTGAACAGTGTCGCGTATACATTTACAGGCGGCCAAGGGATAACTCTGTGACCAAAGGAAAACAAAACCTATTCTAGAAAAACAGCAGCTCTGCCTTTCAGGGATGAGACAACCCTGCAAGCTGCTGAGCTCTCTGCTGGTCACCGGTAGCACTGACCCTGTCACCACCAGAGGTGCCTCACCCAGTCCCCTCCCATCTGTCCGCTGGACTGGAGGGGCGCCATTCTGTCCACACAGCTTCCTTGAGCACCTGCACCCTTGGGGCCTGCTTGTTGGGAGGAAAGCTGTCACCCGCGGCAGCTGGCTTAAACCTTAGCAGCAGGAGGAACAGCTGCCCGTGGCCAGGCCACTGCCCCAGATGAAACTGTTGCTGCCGGGCCTGGCCATCTCTTCCCAACGGAAATAAGTTGTTTGGGGTTCAGCAGACTCTAGAATGAAGCGGGCCCCTTGGGCACAGGGAGCAACAGCACATCCTAGTGGGCTAATTTCCCCAAAGCTTGAAACTAGGTGTCTTGTCTCACTCCAAGGATGGCTGTGGCACTACAGCATCGCTGGACGCTGGGTGGCAGTAGAGGGCCTCACAGAAACCAGGCACAGACAATCTGGCCTCCAGCAAAGGAATGATGCTAATGCGCTCCTCTGGGTAGAATTTGCACAATAACCCACATGGAAGTCGCAGCAGGACAGGGATGAAAACTATGGGGCAAGAGGTCAAGTCTGCACAATCCCAACCAACCCCACCGATGCCCATGTCCAGTAACCGCACACACTGGATGGCTCCCCACAGGCAAAGGAACAGGTGAGACACACCCCTTCTCTGTACCTGGTGACGGATTCAGGGAAGTCAGGCTCCAGGCCCTCTCTCACTCCCACCGTGTCCTGAATCCTCACCATCAGCTACAGCTGCAAGGACTGTTTCTCTTCTGTGAACCTGCAAGCTAAGGGTCTGAAGCGACACAGTGGAGAAAGCATGCGAGGAAATTCTGCTCCACTTTTCCACCTCAGTGAGGCACGTGCACAATGTAGTTTCCCATCTCAACTGTTGCTTCGCTGTCAAGATTTCTTTTGGTGTGAGAGACCAAGGTGTCAGTAGCAAAAGAAAATGTTTTGCTTTTGCTCCCCTCAGTATGCTTCAACATTTCCAAGTGAATTTCACGTCACAAGGGGAGATGGGGATTGCCCTCAACTGGAATGTGGGTCACCTCCCAGCTGTGTGGTGATGTGTCTGGGGCCAAGGCCAGAGCTGCTGCTTTTCCAGATTTTCCAAGCCAGAAACAAGCACTGTTCACTTTAATAAGGTTAAGTTTAAACCGACATCCTTTTTTGGTGCCTAAACTGTTGACTACATACCCCAGCAAGACAGAAGCGTGTGAAAGCCGTCCATTCACACTCCCCTTCTCCCAGACGGTCACATGCGCATATCCCCAGAGCTGAAGGCACTGTGCAAAGCACGGTGCAGTATATGCGGCCAGTAACCGTGTGTTCTTCTCACTGAACACTTCCAGGGTTGCATCAAGTAAAAGTTGCCTCAACTTTCACTGAAGTAGATAAAAGCTGCAAAAACCCTTACTGATTTCCTAAGTTTACTTCTCTAAGTCCCAAAAGCTAAGACTATAACTACGTTAGCGTTCATGTATGACAAACAAATATTAAATAGTTTACACCTTTATACCAATTTATCTGTAGCTCGTGCAGGTCCAATTGGACCTGGCAGACATCTACAGAACATTTCATGCAACAACTAGAGAATACACATTTTTTCTCATCGGCACATGGAACATTCTCCAGGATAGACCACATGTTAGGTCACAAAACAGGTTTCAGCAAATTTTTCAAAGCTGACATCATTCCTAGTATCTTTTCTGACCACAATTGACTAGCACTGGAAATCAATTACAAGCGAATTTCTGGAAACTACTCCAGTGCATGAAAACTGAACAACAGGCTCCCGAATGACCTATGGGTCCAAGAAGAAATTAAAAAGGAAATCAAAAACGTTCTTGAAACTAATGAAAAAAGATGCATCCTACCAAAACCTGTGGGATACTGTAAAAGCAACAGCGACGAGGCAATATATTGCAATACATGCTCACATCAAAAGGATGGAGAAACTTCACGTAAATGACCGAACCGTACACCTCAAAGAACCACCACCACCACAACAATGCAATCATAAAAGTACTAGAGAGAAAGAAATAATTAACATCAGGGCAGAGTTCAATGAAATGGAGACCCCCAAAACGATACAAAGGATCAGCGAAACACAAAGTTGTTTTTTGAGAAGATAAATAAAATAGACAAACCATTAGCTTTGCCCACTCTCACCACACTCATTCAACATAGTACTGAAAGCCCTAACCAGAGCAATCAAGCAAGACAAAGAAATAAAGGGCATTCAGATTGGGAAGGACAAAGTCAAGTTGTCCCTGTTTGCAGATGACGCGATCTTATAGATAGAAAACCTAAAGGCTACCAGAACGCCCTTACGGCTGACTAACAATTTTAATAATTTTGCGGGGTACAAAACCAACACCCACAGATCAGGAGCATTTTTATACTCCGATAATGAACTGGCAGAAAAAGAAATCAAGAAAGCAAGCCCATTTACAATAGTCACCCCCAAGATAAAATACCTAGGAACCAATTGAACCAAGGAGGTTAATGCAGATCTCTACAATGAGAACTACCAAACACCAGTGAGAGAAATTAAAGAGCACCCAAAAATAGTGGAATGACATACCAGGCTCTGGTACGGGAAGAATTAACATCGTGAAAATGTCCTTTCTACCCATAGCAGTCTACAAATTCAACGCAATCTCCGTCAAAATAGCAACAACTTTCTTCACAGAAATAGAAAAAGCAGTGCTAACATTCATATGGAATACGAAAAGATCCTGAATAGCCAAAGCAATTTTGAGCTTAAAAGCACCCCAAAAACAGAAAGGCTGGAGGCATAACACCACCCAATTTCAAATTCTATGACAAGGCTCAAAACAGCATGGTGATGGCATAGAAACAGACACTCAGATCAATGGAACAGGATAGAAAACCCAGGAATAATCAATTTGCCTACTTACAGCCAACCGATTTTTGACAAAGCCAACCAGAACATACGCTGTGGAAAAGACAGCCTCTTCAGGAAATAAACGGTGCCCGCAAAATTGGACAATCCACATGCATGCAGAAGAATGAAACTGGACCAGCATCTCACCATATGCCAAAATCGACTCGAAATGGATTAAAGACCAGAATATAAGACCCCAAACCATTACATGACTGAAGGAAAACAGAGGGGAAACACTCCAGGAAGTAGGTGGGGGCAAAGGCTTTATGAATAAGACCCGAAAACCCACAAGCAACAACATAAAAACTAAACAAATGAGCTAATGTCAAACTAAGAAGCTTCCACACAGCAAAGGAAACAATCAACAGAGCAGAAAGGCACCCTAAAAAAAGGGAGAAAATATGTGTAAACTATACGTCTGCCAAGGGCTTAATATCCAGAACATACCAAGAACTCAAACAGCTGTACAGTATGAAAACAAGTAATCCGATTTAAAACTGGGCAAACGAGATGAATAGACATTTTTCAAAGACATACAAATGGCCAACGGTACACGAAAAAATGCTCAGCATCACTAGTCATCAGAGAAATGCAAATCAAAACCACATTGAGATATCATGTCAACCCAGATAGACTGGCCATTGTTAAAAAGACCATTAATAAGAAATGCTACTGAGGATATGAGGAAAGGAGAACTCTTCTCCAATGTTGGTGGGACTGTAAATTAGCACAGTCACTATGGAAAACAGTAAAGAAGTTTCCTCCAATACAGATAGTACTACCATATGATCCAGCAGTTCCACTACTGGGTATATATCCAAAGAAATGGAAGTCATATGGAAGGGACACCTGCACTCCCATGTTCACTGCAGCTTTACTTACAATAGCCAAAATATAGAACCAACCTCAGTGCCCTTCGACAGATGACTGGATAAAAAAAATGTGATACACGTACACCATGGAATAATACTCAGTGATAAAGGAAAAGAATGAAATTCTGCCATCGGTAACAACCTGGATGAGTCTGGAGAAAATTATGTTGTGTGAAATAAGCCAGACAAGGGAAGATAAATATCACATGCTCTCACTTATAACTAGGTAGAAAGGAAGGAAGGAAGGAAGGAAGGAAGGAAGGAAGGAAGGAAGGAAGGAAGGAAGGAAGGAAGGAAGGAAGGAAGCAAAGGACTACAACAGTTCCTTGAACTTTCAGAAGGACAGAAGAAACCAATGGTTACTAGAGATGAGGGGATGGACGGAGGGAGGGAGTTGGGGGCGTGATGGGTCAGGCAAAGGGCATAAAGAAAAATCATGATTTGTAATAATGAATATGCTAATAAAAATAATTTAAAAAGTAAGACACTTTAAAACACAAAAAGAATGCCATTATTGACATTCCAGAAAATTCCAGCTATGTGGATAACATTAAAAACCAGCTGTCAAGCTAAATCCTTTATCAGTACAAATTTTGATATTTCTTCAAATTGGGAGGAGAATGTTGGTTTCGATGTACAATGTCTGGTCACTCCCAGCCTCATCTATTTGTCACTGACGACCCTGGGACAGACGGAAAAAAAAAAAAAAACGGTTTCTGCAACTTTTAAAATACAGACACGCCCTCCACCACCAACTTTCAATTTCTACAAAACGTCCTTGGGTTCTAGTATTCTTGCACATGTTTGTTCTCTTACAGGAAATTTGCTCCTTAGGATTTCACTGCAATGTGCTTCTGGATCCCATGCCATGATTTATCTCTGAGGACCCCTGTTCCCCTGGATCCATTTCACCCCGTGCCTGGCCACCTGTGTGGCACACACACATAGGAGCAGGAGGACAAGGCTTTGAGATGGGGAACCCGCACAAGCAATTATCTGGGTTTAGGTCTGCAGGTTATTAAGGTTTTCCGTTTCAACTTCCACAGCTAGAACGAAAGTGTAGAAATCCGTTTTCTAGTTAAAATCTGTTCACATCCCAAGTGTTTTTTAAGTTACTTAACAAGCCTTTGGTAGTCCGAAATACCGGGAAGTGTGCCTGTAACTAGAAACACCAGAAACTTCCATTTCAAAATTGTCATAAACCAGGGATACTTTAGAAAAACCTTTTCAGCCCACTTCGTGCCTTGAGTAATGGTGGGTAAACAGTGGAAACCAAGAGAGGCAACACGGAAGCAAACGGATATAAAAGCACAAGGGAGACATCATGCTCTTGGGGAGAACTAAAATGCAAATTGTGTCTGTAAACGAAAGAAATTATACAGAAATCCCAGAAAAACAATTGACTGAAAATCACACGAACGATCCCATGTTCATCTCATCACCTTGAGAACACGAAGGATACTTTTGTACAGGCAGCACACCTCCTTAAAGCAGCAGCAGAGTGCTTCGTGCACAGCAAGGCCTAGTTCACTGAGCAGCTGGACCTGTGCCCACACCCAGAGGGCAGCACCAGCCACGTGGGTGCAGAGGAGGTTGTCCCGGTGAACTCCACAAGCGGCAGCAACGCTAGGCTCTACGCCACAGGACTTCTGACAACGGACACAGTCGCACAGACTGCAAGTGGACCCCACATCAGCCTCAAGACCTCCCCCACCCGAAAACATCTCCACAGCCAGCCAGGGAGGCAAAGGAAGGGTCTTCATGGCGTGCAGAGTTACAATGAATCTGTGTTCACGCTGCCCCCTCCCACTGTACCCGTCGAGACCCAGACGATGTGCCCTGCTACTACAAAGTCGAAGAGATGTTTGATGGGGGCAGAGCGGAAGAGGCACATTGAATTTGGATCATTTTACCCATGACCCTTCTCTCCTCCCAACCCTCTTTGCGAAAGATGACATTTCTGGGGAAACAGAAGGTGATCAGAAGCAAGTAGCTCAAATGTATGTCCCTTGTAAATTTCGGATATCCATCAATTTCAATTTTGAGATATAGAGAAGTGCTGGGAAGTTTAATTGGTCCTATCAGTGTCAGTGAAGAGCTGATGGAAGAAGTGCGAAAGGCCAAAGGAGAAAACCCATGAGTAGAGAAATTAGCCTTCGGCTAATCTTATCTTCTCTGCTTCCATATATCCCTGTCCGTCCTCAAAAGTTGAGTGAGGTAGGAGATGATAAGATTGAGATTAGGGCAAATTATTTCCCCATCTTTTCCTTTCTCCAGTGCACAGTCTCCTCAACCCGCACACTTGGAGTCTCAGGGTCAGCTCTCCAATACTGGTCGACACAGAGGAAAACCAACTGAACCAAAACGAATCCACCGAATTATCTCTGCTGTGCTTATTTATACCTTCCCGGGTTTTCTTTCCTTTACTGTTAAGTGCCTATAATCAACTTCCATCATTTTAGCAGAGTACTAAAGAGTGACTGCTCCCAACCCCTTCAGATAGGTGATGCTTATGTTTACATCTGCTTATCAGCTCTGTCAAAGTGCTGTTTCGTGGAGGTGCTGTAATTTGATGAACACATGAGACATGCTATTTGCTAGCAAGAAATTCTCAGCTCAAACAAGCTAAGGTGTATGGAGATTCAGTATAACACAGTAATTGGTTAACTCAGTTTACTTGGGACTCCATTTCTTAGGTCTTGGGCTGTTTACATAACCAAAAGGAGTGTGTGTGTGTGTGTGTGTGTGTGTGTGTGTGTGTGTGTGTGTGTGTGTGTACCACACTTGACCTAGCACCTACCTGCACAAGTACCCCCCTGCCAAGTGATGTGTTTAAAGGCCAACAAAAAGGAAAACACAGAACACATTTATAATCCTGAAAATCTAGGGCTACTTAACCTTTCTGCTGCTTAATTTTAAAGGCAAAAAATGTACTATGAGCAGCATAAATAAGAACTGATTTGAGCATAGTTTTATAATAGATAAAATGTACCTGATGGGTCTAATTCAAATTTCTAAAATCTAACTGTGCCGCATTAGTCTGAGATACAAGATCTAAAGCTGCATGATCTAATCTGAGAATTTACGGACCTGTTTGAAATACCTTCATTTGATTAATTTGAAATGGAGGCCAGGGTATGACCTCTAACAGTCTGATCTTTAATAACCGCTCAAGAGATGAGGCAGGAAGTCAGTCGCGCTTAGAATTCTATGCACTTTCCTCTAGTGAGCACACCCTGCGGTTCCACGCGTGCAAGCACACCCCTCGCTCACTGCGGGATCTACAGAGCAGCTGTACATGCCCTTCAAAACTCAAATGCGTGTTATGTGGGTGTGCGGTATAGGGGTAGGACATGAAAAAACTCCCACCTGTCCAGTCCGAGAGAAATTTAACTCCTGAGAAGCACACCTTAGTTGAACATCAGATGCAACACTAATTTGCAGAGGTTCCCACAACATAGGAACAAAAGGGCTGACGTTATGTGTTGATAGCAGATCGTGTGTGAAAACTAAAGTTTTATACGGGGCTGTACGAAGACTAACTGAGGTCTGGAAAATGAGGAATTTTAAATGCTGGACAGTCTCTATACTCAGATTCCGCTGAAGACAATGCAAATACTTATAAGAGCCTGATAATAAAAACAGATTAAAAAAACTTAATCATCAAGGTGAAGCATTTAGTAATGAGGTTTGTACAGCTTTTCGGAAAACACTGACTGGAAGTCCCAACCGGCTAGAGGTAGGCCAGTGTCAGGAGGCATCCCGGACATGGGCATTAGCTTCCAGCACTGATGGTGCAGCCAGTGTCGATGATAAGAATTAAAACACAACTGCAACCCCCAGTCCTGGACAGGCTCAGGAAGCGGCTATCTGGAAAGAGTGGGAGGGGTCCAGGAGGCCAGCCCCCAGGTGATACATACGTTTGCACAACAGTGACGGCGAGCCACTGGAAGTCTTTTCCAGCTGTACTGCGCTGTAATTGTGGTCGCTTGCTCAGGACAGCATGCTGCTTTCACAAGTTGTCTCCTTCCTGAGGGATTTGCTCCTAGAAAAAGCCACCACCGCCTTCTTCACTGTGCCTTCTTCTTCTTCTTTTTCTTTTTTTTCCTGGAGCTTGTCTCTTCTGCAGAGAAGAGCTTTTAACACCTCCCTGGATAGTCAGTAAAACCCCAAGCATTAAGAAGGCCAGAAAATACACGTCCACTTCATTTCACTGAAAAAGAAAGGTCATGATCCTATCCCTTCTTTGGGTCATCCACCCTGAGTCTGCACACCACATTTGCTCAGCAGCAGTCTGGCTACCCTTGCACATCCAGCAAACCCTTAGCACTCCTTCCTCTTATTCAGGATTCCAACTTTTTGAGCGACAAGAAGATCCCTGACACAGAGGGATCCTTGCTGAGGTATGAGAGCAGTGACACAGGATGCAAGAAGAGCACAAATGATGTTTCTTTATCCTCTGCCAAGCCCAGGGCACGCTTGGTGCTGCCATTCTCCTCCTGGGTGCAGCAGCAAACGCTTCTTCGTCAGTTCTATGATCCAACACTGCCGCCCTTAAAAATTAAGTCACCTCAAAAGTTACATAAGTATTTGAAAATACTCAAGAAAACTCTCCAAACACTGCTAGTTACACTTTGCTTGTCATAAATGGAACATCAATCTGAGCCCCAGGACAGGCCAGAGACAAGAACCTGTGATTTCCAGCCAGGCCTGAATTCTCCCCAAATTCCACAGAGTACCAAAACAGGACAATCTTGGCAGGAGCCAAGGGCAGCCTCCTCTACCCTGAAGCAGGCCATGCCTGGAGTCCTTGGCATGAACCGAGGGCAGCATCTCCTGCCTGGAAGCAGTCATGAAGCACACCGAAACACCACTTCCACGTGGGTGGGCCACTGTTGCTTTGCCTCCCACAGATCTGTCCCCCCTTTTCCCCTGGGTGATGGAGCTGCCAAAGATTCCTCAAAGCCCATCTCTTTTGAGCAGTGAGAAGCCCCGGGCTTCTCTTCCTGCATTTATTCTCCAGACCAAGAAGTTACAGGAAGAGACATAGGTGGGGTTTTGAACATAGGTTCAGTTTTACAAGTTTTGCAATAGAAGCTGGTAACATTCAGTCAAAACAAGTCAGATGACACTCTGTTAGGCAATTAAGTGATCCACTATAACAAAGCCTTGATTTACCCGAAATTCCTTTTCCCTCTAGCAGCTTTTTAGTAACGTTGCCTATCAATTAGTCACTTGTCTGTCTTAGAATCAGCAGCCTTGCTGTGTTATGATTCTTTTCCTGCAACAGAGACTCGATGCCCGGGGGTTAAAATTCCTGTCCTTTGCAAGGTCAATATTTGAAACTGCAAGGCTTTTGGTGACTAAAGTCACCTATTACCCAAGAGCAGTAATAGGAAATTAATGTAATACATTAAAAAAGGTAATTGCCTTCCTTAACCACGAAGATGGCATTTTATAAAATTAGCTGCTTCTCTTAAAAGGCAACCTTCATTATCCTTTACCTACTCTTTAAAGACTATACAAACAGGAATAAGTAAATTATGGATAAAATGTTCTATAACTGGGAGAACTCAACGGCCAGTTGCCCACAGCTTACCTGCTGGTGTCCTGTGACACATATTGAAGCCTCCGTTGTACTTTGAGGAAAAATGTTCAAAACATGCCCAAAGTTCTACCCAGCAGCCGCCCCGGGAACCTGCATGCACTTCTGTCCCACTGCGAGTGGCAACCACATCGGCGGTGCTGGACTCGGGTCAGCCCTGCTGGAATGGCAGTGAAAGAGAAACTCATGTTTCAGCACAGCTAAGACGTAAACGTGCAAGTGCAATTTTTAGTGAACAGTGTCGCGTATACATTTACAGGCGGCCAAGGGATAACTCTGTGACCAAAGGAAAACAAAACCTATTCTAGAAAAACAGCAGCTCTGCCTTTCAGGGATGAGACAACCCTGCAAGCTGCTGAGCTCTCTGCTGGTCACCGGTAGCACTGACCCTGTCACCACCAGAGGTGCCTCACCCAGTCCCCTCCCATCTGTCCGCTGGACTGGAGGGGCGCCATTCTGTCCACACAGCTTCCTTGAGCACCTGCACCCTTGGGGCCTGCTTGTTGGGAGGAAAGCTGTCACCCGCGGCAGCTGGCTTAAACCTTAGCAGCAGGAGGAACAGCTGCCCGTGGCCAGGCCACTGCCCCAGATGAAACTGTTGCTGCCGGGCCTGGCCATCTCTTCCCAACGGAAATAAGTTGTTTGGGGTTCAGCAGACTCTAGAATGAAGCGGGCCCCTTGGGCACAGGGAGCAACAGCACATCCTAGTGGGCTAATTTCCCCAAAGCTTGAAACTAGGTGTCTTGTCTCACTCCAAGGATGGCTGTGGCACTACAGCATCGCTGGACGCTGGGTGGCAGTAGAGGGCCTCACAGAAACCAGGCACAGACAATCTGGCCTCCAGCAAAGGAATGATGCTAATGCGCTCCTCTGGGTAGAATTTGCACAATAACCCACATGGAAGTCGCAGCAGGACAGGGATGAAAACTATGGGGCAAGAGGTCAAGTCTGCACAATCCCAACCAACCCCACCGATGCCCATGTCCAGTAACCGCACACACTGGATGGCTCCCCACAGGCAAAGGAACAGGTGAGACACACCCCTTCTCTGTACCTGGTGACGGATTCAGGGAAGTCAGGCTCCAGGCCCTCTCTCACTCCCACCGTGTCCTGAATCCTCACCATCAGCTACAGCTGCAAGGACTGTTTCTCTTCTGTGAACCTGCAAGCTAAGGGTCTGAAGCGACACAGTGGAGAAAGCATGCGAGGAAATTCTGCTCCACTTTTCCACCTCAGTGAGGCAGGTGCACAATGTAGTTTCCCATCTCAACTGTTGCTTCGCTGTCAAGATTTCTTTTGGTGTGAGAGACCAAGGTGTCAGTAGCAAAAGAAAATGTTTTGCTTTTGCTCCCCTCAGTATGCTTCAACATTTCCAAGTGAATTTCACGTCACAAGGGGAGATGGGGATTGCCCTCAACTGGAATGTGGGTCACCTCCCAGCTGTGTGGTGATGTGTCTGGGGCCAAGGCCAGAGCTGCTGCTTTTCCAGATTTTCCAAGCCAGAAACAAGCACTGTTCACTTTAATAAGGTTAAGTTTAAACCGACATCCTTTTTTGGTGCCTAAACTGTTGACTACATACCCCAGCAAGACAGAAGCGTGTGAAAGCCGTCCATTCACACTCCCCTTCTCCCAGACGGTCACATGCGCATATCCCCAGAGCTGAAGGCACTGTGCAAAGCACGGTGCAGTATATGCGGCCAGTAACCGTGTGTTCTTCTCACTGAACACTTCCAGGGTTGCATCAAGTAAAAGTTGCCTCAACTTTCACTGAAGTAGATAAAAGCTGCAAAAACCCTTACTGATTTCCTAAGTTTACTTCTCTAAGTCCCAAAAGCTAAGACTATAACTACGTTAGCGTTCATGTATGACAAACAAATATTAAATAGTTTACACCTTTATACCAATTTATCTGTAGCTCGTGCAGGTCCAATTGGACCTGGCAGACATCTACAGAACATTTCATGCAACAACTAGAGAATACACATTTTTTCTCATCGGCACATGGAACATTCTCCAGGATAGACCACATGTTAGGTCACAAAACAGGTTTCAGCAAATTTTTCAAAGCTGACATCATTCCTAGTATCTTTTCTGACCACAATTGACTAGCACTGGAAATCAATTACAAGCGAATTTCTGGAAACTACTCCAGTGCATGAAAACTGAACAACAGGCTCCCGAATGACCTATGGGTCCAAGAAGAAATTAAAAAGGAAATCAAAAACGTTCTTGAAACTAATGAAAAAAGATGCATCCTACCAAAACCTGTGGGATACTGTAAAAGCAACAGCGACGAGGCAATATATTGCAATACATGCTCACATCAAAAGGATGGAGAAACTTCACGTAAATGACCGAACCGTACACCTCAAAGAACCACCACCACCACAACAATGCAATCATAAAAGTACTAGAGAGAAAGAAATAATTAACATCAGGGCAGAGTTCAATGAAATGGAGACCCCCAAAACGATACAAAGGATCAGCGAAACACAAAGTTGTTTTTTGAGAAGATAAATAAAATAGACAAACCATTAGCTTTGCCCACTCTCACCACACTCATTCAACATAGTACTGAAAGCCCTAACCAGAGCAATCAAGCAAGACAAAGAAATAAAGGGCATTCAGATTGGGAAGGACAAAGTCAAGTTGTCCCTGTTTGCAGATGACGCGATCTTATAGATAGAAAACCTAAAGGCTACCAGAACGCCCTTACGGCTGACTAACAATTTTAATAATTTTGCGGGGTACAAAACCAACACCCACAGATCAGGAGCATTTTTATACTCCGATAATGAACTGGCAGAAAAAGAAATCAAGAAAGCAAGCCCATTTACAATAGTCACCCCCAAGATAAAATACCTAGGAACCAATTGAACCAAGGAGGTTAATGCAGATCTCTACAATGAGAACTACCAAACACCAGTGAGAGAAATTAAAGAGCACCCAAAAATAGTGGAATGACATACCAGGCTCTGGTACGGGAAGAATTAACATCGTGAAAATGTCCTTTCTACCCATAGCAGTCTACAAATTCAACGCAATCTCCGTCAAAATAGCAACAACTTTCTTCACAGAAATAGAAAAAGCAGTGCTAACATTCATATGGAATACGAAAAGATCCTGAATAGCCAAAGCAATTTTGAGCTTAAAAGCACCCCAAAAACAGAAAGGCTGGAGGCATAACACCACCCAATTTCAAATTCTATGACAAGGCTCAAAACAGCATGGTGATGGCATAGAAACAGACACTCAGATCAATGGAACAGGATAGAAAACCCAGGAATAATCAATTTGCCTACTTACAGCCAACCGATTTTTGACAAAGCCAACCAGAACATACGCTGTGGAAAAGACAGCCTCTTCAGGAAATAAACGGTGCCCGCAAAATTGGACAATCCACATGCAGAAGAATGAAACTGGACCAGCATCTCACCATATGCCAAAATCGACTCGAAATGGATTAAAGACCAGAATATAAGACCCCAAACCATTACATGACTGAAGGAAAACAGAGGGGAAACACTCCAGGAAGTAGGTGGGGGCAAAGGCTTTATGAATAAGACCCGAAAACCCACAAGCAACAACATAAAAACTAAACAAATGAGCTAATGTCAAACTAAGAAGCTTCCACACAGCAAAGGAAACAATCAACAGAGCAGAAAGGCACCCTAAAAAAAGGGAGAAAATATGTGTAAACTATACGTCTGCCAAGGGCTTAATATCCAGAACATACCAAGAACTCAAACAGCTGTACAGTATGAAAACAAGTAATCCGATTTAAAACTGGGCAAACGAGATGAATAGACATTTTTCAAAGACATACAAATGGCCAACGGTACACGAAAAAATGCTCAGCATCACTAGTCATCAGAGAAATGCAAATCAAAACCACATTGAGATATCATGTCAACCCAGATAGACTGGCCATTGTTAAAAAGACCATTAATAAGAAATGCTACTGAGGATATGAGGAAAGGAGAACTCTTCTCCAATGTTGGTGGGACTGTAAATTAGCACAGTCACTATGGAAAACAGTAAAGAAGTTTCCTCCAATACAGATAGTACTACCATATGATCCAGCAGTTCCACTACTGGGTATATATCCAAAGAAATGGAAGTCATATGGAAGGGACACCTGCACTCCCATGTTCACTGCAGCTTTACTTACAATAGCCAAAATATAGAACCAACCTCAGTGCCCTTCGACAGATGACTGGATAAAAGAAATGTGATACACGTACACCATGGAATAATACTCAGTGATAAAGGAAAAGAATGAAATTCTGCCATCGGTAACAACCTGGATGAGTCTGGAGAAAATTATGTTGTGTGAAATAAGCCAGACAAGGGAAGATAAATATCACATGCTCTCACTTATAACTAGGTAGAAAGGAAGGAAGGAAGGAAGGAAGGAAGGAAGGAAGGAAGGAAGGAAGGAAGGAAGGAAGGAAGGAAGGAAGCAAAGGACTACAACAGTTCCTTGAACTTTCAGAAGGACAGAAGAAACCAATGGTTACTAGAGATGAGGGGATGGACGGAGGGAGGGAGTTGGGGGCGTGATGGGTCAGGCAAAGGGCATAAAGAAAAATCATGATTTGTAATAATGAATATGCTAATAAAAATAATTTAAAAAGTAAGACACTTTAAAACACAAAAAGAATGCCATTATTGACATTCCAGAAAATTCCAGCTATGTGGATAACATTAAAAACCAGCTGTCAAGCTAAATCCTTTATCAGTACAAATTTTGATATTTCTTCAAATTGGGAGGAGAATGTTGGTTTCGATGTACAATGTCTGGTCACTCCCAGCCTCATCTATTTGTCACTGACGACCCTGGGACAGACGGAAAAAAAAAAAAAACGGTTTCTGCAACTTTTAAAATACAGACACGCCCTCCACCACCAACTTTCAATTTCTACAAAACGTCCTTGGGTTCTAGTATTCTTGCACATGTTTGTTCTCTTACAGGAAATTTGCTCCTTAGGATTTCACTGCAATGTGCTTCTGGATCCCATGCCATGATTTATCTCTGAGGACCCCTGTTCCCCTGGATCCATTTCACCCCGTGCCTGGCCACCTGTGTGGCACACACACATAGGAGCAGGAGGACAAGGCTTTGAGATGGGGAACCCGCACAAGCAATTATCTGGGTTTAGGTCTGCAGGTTATTAAGGTTTTCCGTTTCAACTTCCACAGCTAGAACGAAAGTGTAGAAATCCGTTTTCTAGTTAAAATCTGTTCACATCCCAAGTGTTTTTTAAGTTACTTAACAAGCCTTTGGTAGTCCGAAATACCGGGAAGTGTGCCTGTAACTAGAAACACCAGAAACTTCCATTTCAAAATTGTCATAAACCAGGGATACTTTAGAAAAACCTTTTCAGCCCACTTCGTGCCTTGAGTAATGGTGGGTAAACAGTGGAAACCAAGAGAGGCAACACGGAAGCAAACGGATATAAAAGCACAAGGGAGACATCATGCTCTTGGGGAGAACTAAAATGCAAATTGTGTCTGTAAACGAAAGAAATTATACAGAAATCCCAGAAAAACAATTGACTGAAAATCACACGAACGATCCCATGTTCATCTCATCACCTTGAGAACACGAAGGATACTTTTGTACAGGCAGCACACCTCCTTAAAGCAGCAGCAGAGTGCTTCGTGCACAGCAAGGCCTAGTTCACTGAGCAGCTGGACCTGTGCCCACACCCAGAGGGCAGCACCAGCCACGTGGGTGCAGAGGAGGTTGTCCCGGTGAACTCCACAAGCGGCAGCAACGCTAGGCTCTACGCCACAGGACTTCTGACAACGGACACAGTCGCACAGACTGCAAGTGGACCCCACATCAGCCTCAAGACCTCCCCCACCCGAAAACATCTCCACAGCCAGCCAGGGAGGCAAAGGAAGGGTCTTCATGGCGTGCAGAGTTACAATGAATCTGTGTTCACGCTGCCCCCTCCCACTGTACCCGTCGAGACCCAGACGATGTGCCCTGCTACTACAAAGTCGAAGAGATGTTTGATGGGGGCAGAGCGGAAGAGGCACATTGAATTTGGATCATTTTACCCATGACCCTTCTCTCCTCCCAACCCTCTTTGCGAAAGATGACATTTCTGGGGAAACAGAAGGTGATCAGAAGCAAGTAGCTCAAATGTATGTCCCTTGTAAATTTCGGATATCCATCAATTTCAATTTTGAGATATAGAGAAGTGCTGGGAAGGTTAATTGGCCCTATCAGTGTCAGTGAAGAGCTGATGGAAGAAGTGCGAAAGGCCAAAGGAGAAAACCCATGAGTAGAGAAATTAGCCTTCGGCTAATCTTATCTTCTCTGCTTCCATATATCCCTGTCCGTCCTCAAAAGTTGAGTGAGGTAGGAGATGATAAGATTGAGATTAGGGCAAATTATTTCCCCATCTTTTCCTTTCTCCAGTGCACAGTCTCCTCAACCCGCACACTTGGAGTCTCAGGGTCAGCTCTCCAATACTGGTCGACACAGAGGAAAACCAACTGAACCAAAACGAATCCACCGAATTATCTCTGCTGTGCTTATTTATACCTTCCCGGGTTTTCTTTCCTTTACTGTTAAGTGCCTATAATCAACTTCCATCATTTTAGCAGAGTACTAAAGAGTGACTGCTCCCAACCCCTTCAGATAGGTGATGCTTATGTTTACATCTGCTTATCGGCTCTGTCAAAGTGCTGTTTCGTGGAGGTGCTGTAATTTGATGAACACATGAGACATGCTATTTGCTAGCAAGAAATTCTCAGCTCAAACAAGCTAAGGTGTATGGAGATTCAGTATAACACAGTAATTGGTTAACTCAGTTTACTTGGGACTCCATTTCTTAGGTCTTGGGCTGTTTACATAACCAAAAGGAGTGTGTGTGTGTGTGTGTGTGTGTGTGTGTGTGTGTGTGTACCACACTTGACCTAGCACCTACCTGCACAAGTACCCCCCTGCCAAGTGATGTGTTTAAAGGCCAACAAAAAGGAAAACACAGAACACATTTATAATCCTGAAAATCTAGGGCTACTTAACCTTTCTGCTGCTTAATTTTAAAGGCAAAAAATGTACTATGAGCAGCATAAATAAGAACTGATTTGAGCATAGTTTTATAATAGATAAAATGTACCTGATGGGTCTAATTCAAATTTCTAAAATCTAACTGTGCCGCATTAGTCTGAGATACAAGATCTAAAGCTGCATGATCTAATCTGAGAATTTACGGACCTGTTTGAAATACCTTCATTTGATTAATTTGAAATGGAGGCCAGGGTATGACCTCTAACAGTCTGATCTTTAATAACCGCTCAAGAGATGAGGCAGGAAGTCAGTCGCGCTTAGAATTCTATGCACTTTCCTCTAGTGAGCACACCCTGCGGTTCCACGCGTGCAAGCACACCCCTCGCTCACTGCGGGATCTACAGAGCAGCTGTACATGCCCTTCAAAACTCAAATGCGTGTTATGTGGGTGTGCGGTATAGGGGTAGGACATGAAAAAACTCCCACCTGTCCAGTCCGAGAGAAATTTAACTCCTGAGAAGCACACCTTAGTTGAACATCAGATGCAACACTAATTTGCAGAGGTTCCCACAACATAGGAACAAAAGGGCTGACGTTATGTGTTGATAGCAGATCGTGTGTGAAAACTAAAGTTTTATACGGGGCTGTACGAAGACTAACTGAGGTCTGGAAAATGAGGAATTTTAAATGCTGGACAGTCTCTATACTCAGATTCCGCTGAAGACAATGCAAATACTTATAAGAGCCTGATAATAAAAACAGATTAAAAAAACTTAATCATCAAGGTGAAGCATTTAGTAATGAGGTTTGTACAGCTTTTCGGAAAACACTGACTGGAAGTCCCAACCGGCTAGAGGTAGGCCAGTGTCAGGAGGCATCCCGGACATGGGCATTAGCTTCCAGCACTGATGGTGCAGCCAGTGTCGATGATAAGAATTAAAACACAACTGCAACCCCCAGTCCTGGACAGGCTCAGGAAGCGGCTATCTGGAAAGAGTGGGAGGGGTCCAGGAGGCCAGCCCCCAGGTGATACATACGTTTGCACAACAGTGACGGCGAGCCACTGGAAGTCTTTTCCAGCTGTACTGCGCTGTAATTGTGGTCGCTTGCTCAGGACAGCATGCTGCTTTCACAAGTTGTCTCCTTCCTGAGGGATTTGCTCCTAGAAAAAGCCACCACCGCCTTCTTCACTGTGCCTTCTTCTTCTTCTTTTTCTTTTTTTTCCTGGAGCTTGTCTCTTCTGCAGAGAAGAGCTTTTAACACCTCCCTGGATAGTCAGTAAAACCCCAAGCATTAAGAAGGCCAGAAAATACACGTCCACTTCATTTCACTGAAAAAGAAAGGTCATGATCCTATCCCTTCTTTGGGTCATCCACCCTGAGTCTGCACACCACATTTGCTCAGCAGCAGTCTGGCTACCCTTGCACATCCAGCAAACCCTTAGCACTCCTTCCTCTTATTCAGGATTCCAACTTTTTGAGCGACAAGAAGATCCCTGACACAGAGGGATCCTTGCTGAGGTATGAGAGCAGTGACACAGGATGCAAGAAGAGCACAAATGATGTTTCTTTTTCCTCTGCCAAGCCCAGGGCACGCTTGGTGCTGCCATTCTCCTCCTGGGTGCAGCAGCAAACGCTTCTTCGTCAGTTCTATGATCCAACACTGCCGCCCTTAAAAATTAAGTCACCTCAAAAGTTACATAAGTATTTGAAAATACTCAAGAAAACTCTCCAAACACTGCTAGTTACACTTTGCTTGTCATAAATGGAACATCAATCTGAGCCCCAGGACAGGCCAGAGACAAGAACCTGTGATTTCCAGCCAGGCCTGAATTCTCCCCAAATTCCACAGAGTACCAAAACAGGACAATCTTGGCAGGAGCCAAGGGCAGCCTCCTCTACCCTGAAGCAGGCCATGCCTGGAGTCCTTGGCATGAACCGAGGGCAGCATCTCCTGCCTGGAAGCAGTCATGAAGCACACCGAAACACCACTTCCACGTGGGTGGGCCACTGTTGCTTTGCCTCCCACAGATCTGTCCCCCCTTTTCCCCTGGGTGATGGAGCTGCCAAAGATTCCTCAAAGCCCATCTCTTTTGAGCAGTGAGAAGCCCCGGGCTTCTCTTCCTGCATTTATTCTCCAGACCAAGAAGTTACAGGAAGAGACATAGGTGGGGTTTTGAACATAGGTTCAGTTTTACAAGTTTTGCAATAGAAGCTGGTAACATTCAGTCAAAACAAGTCAGATGACACTCTGTTAGGCAATTAAGTGATCCACTATAACAAAGCCTTGATTTACCCGAAATTCCTTTTCCCTCTAGCAGCTTTTTAGTAACGTTGCCTATCAATTAGTCACTTGTCTGTCTTAGAATCAGCAGCCTTGCTGTGTTATGATTCTTTTCCTGCAACAGAGACTCGATGCCCGGGGGTTAAAATTCCTGTCCTTTGCAAGGTCAATATTTGAAACTGCAAGGCTTTTGGTGACTAAAGTCACCTATTACCCAAGAGCAGTAATAGGAAATTAATGTAATACATTAAAAAAGGTAATTGCCTTCCTTAACCACGAAGATGGCATTTTATAAAATTAGCTGCTTCTCTTAAAAGGCAACCTTCATTATCCTTTACCTACTCTTTAAAGACTATACAAACAGGAATAAGTAAATTATGGATAAAATGTTCTATAACTGGGAGAACTCAACGGCCAGTTGCCCACAGCTTACCTGCTGGTGTCCTGTGACACATATTGAAGCCTCCGTTGTACTTTGAGGAAAAATGTTCAAAACATGCCCAAAGTTCTACCCAGCAGCCGCCCCGGGAACCTGCATGCACTTCTGTCCCACTGCGAGTGGCAACCACATCGGCGGTGCTGGACTCGGGTCAGCCCTGCTGGAATGGCAGTGAAAGAGAAACTCATGTTTCAGCACAGCTAAGACGTAAACGTGCAAGTGCAATTTTTAGTGAACAGTGTCGCGTATACATTTACAGGCGGCCAAGGGATAACTCTGTGACCAAAGGAAAACAAAACCTATTCTAGAAAAACAGCAGCTCTGCCTTTCAGGGATGAGACAACCCTGCAAGCTGCTGAGCTCTCTGCTGGTCACCGGTGATGTCATCCCGGTAGCACTGACCCTGTCACCGCCAGAGGTGCCTCACCCAGTCCCCTCCCATCTGTCCGCTGGACTGGAGGGGCGCCATTCTGTCCACACAGCTTCCTTGAGCACCTGCACCCTTGGGGCCTGCTTGTTGGGAGGAAAGCTGTCACCCGCGGCAGCTGGCTTAAACCTTAGCAGCAGGAGGAACAGCTGCCCGTGGCCAGGCCACTGCCCCAGATGAAACTGTTGCTGCCGGGCCTGGCCATCTCTTCCCAACGGAAATAAGTTGTTTGGGGTTCAGCAGACTCTAGAATGAAGCGGGCCCCTTGGGCACAGGGAGCAACAGCACATCCTAGTGGGCTAATTTCCCCAAAGCTTGAAACTAGGTGTCTTGTCTCACTCCAAGGATGGCTGTGGCACTACAGCATCGCTGGACGCTGGGTGGCAGTAGAGGGCCTCACAGAAACCAGGCACAGACAATCTGGCCTCCAGCAAAGGAATGATGCTAATGCGCTCCTCTGGGTAGAATTTGCACAATAACCCACATGGAAGTCGCAGCAGGACAGGGATGAAAACTATGGGGCAAGAGGTCAAGTCTGCACAATCCCAACCAACCCCACCGATGCCCATGTCCAGTAACCGCACACACTGGATGGCTCCCCACAGGCAAAGGAACAGGTGAGACACACCCCTTCTCTGTACCTGGTGACGGATTCAGGGAAGTCAGGCTCCAGGCCCTCTCTCACTCCCACCGTGTCCTGAATCCTCACCATCAGCTACAGCTGCAAGGACTGTTTCTCTTCTGTGAACCTGCAAGCTAAGGGTCTGAAGCGACACAGTGGAGAAAGCATGCGAGGAAATTCTGCTCCACTTTTCCACCTCAGTGAGGCAGGTGCACAATGTAGTTTCCCATCTCAACTGTTGCTTCGCTGTCAAGATTTCTTTTGGTGTGAGAGACCAAGGTGTCAGTAGCAAAAGAAAATGTTTTGCTTTTGCTCCCCTCAGTATGCTTCAACATTTCCAAGTGAATTTCACGTCACAAGGGGAGATGGGGATTGCCCTCAACTGGAATGTGGGTCACCTCCCAGCTGTGTGGTGATGTGTCTGGGGCCAAGGCCAGAGCTGCTGCTTTTCCAGATTTTCCAAGCCAGAAACAAGCACTGTTCACTTTAATAAGGTTAAGTTTAAACCGACATCCTTTTTTGGTGCCTAAACTGTTGACTACATACCCCAGCAAGACAGAAGCGTGTGAAAGCCGTCCATTCACACTCCCCTTCTCCCAGACGGTCACATGCGCATATCCCCAGAGCTGAAGGCACTGTGCAAAGCACGGTGCAGTATATGCGGCCAGTAACCGTGTGTTCTTCTCACTGAACACTTCCAGGGTTGCATCAAGTAAAAGTTGCCTCAACTTTCACTGAAGTAGATAAAAGCTGCAAAAACCCTTACTGATTTCCTAAGTTTACTTCTCTAAGTCCCAAAAGCTAAGACTATAACTACGTTAGCGTTCATGTATGACAAACAAATATTAAATAGTTTACACCTTTATACCAATTTATCTGTAGCTCGTGCAGGTCCAATTGGACCTGGCAGACATCTACAGAACATTTCATGCAACAACTAGAGAATACACATTTTTTCTCATCGGCACATGGAACATTCTCCAGGATAGACCACATGTTAGGTCACAAAACAGGTTTCAGCAAATTTTTCAAAGCTGACATCATTCCTAGTATCTTTTCTGACCACAATTGACTAGCACTGGAAATCAATTACAAGCGAATTTCTGGAAACTACTCCAGTGCATGAAAACTGAACAACAGGCTCCCGAATGACCTATGGGTCCAAGAAGAAATTAAAAAGGAAATCAAAAACGTTCTTGAAACTAATGAAAAAAGATGCATCCTACCAAAACCTGTGGGATACTGTAAAAGCAACAGCGACGAGGCAATATATTGCAATACATGCTCACATCAAAAGGATGGAGAAACTTCACGTAAATGACCGAACCGTACACCTCAAAGAACCACCACCACCACAACAATGCAATCATAAAAGTACTAGAGAGAAAGAAATAATTAACATCAGGGCAGAGTTCAATGAAATGGAGACCCCCAAAACGATACAAAGGATCAGCGAAACACAAAGTTGTTTTTTGAGAAGATAAATAAAATAGACAAACCATTAGCTTTGCCCACTCTCACCACACTCATTCAACATAGTACTGAAAGCCCTAACCAGAGCAATCAAGCAAGACAAAGAAATAAAGGGCATTCAGATTGGGAAGGACAAAGTCAAGTTGTCCCTGTTTGCAGATGACGCGATCTTATAGATAGAAAACCTAAAGGCTACCAGAACGCCCTTACGGCTGACTAACAATTTTAATAATTTTGCGGGGTACAAAATCAACACCCACAGATCAGGAGCATTTTTATACTCCGATAATGAACTGGCAGAAAAAGAAATCAAGAAAGCAAGCCCATTTACAATAGTCACCCCCAAGATAAAATACCTAGGAACCAATTGAACCAAGGAGGTTAATGCAGATCTCTACAATGAGAACTACCAAACACCAGTGAGAGAAATTAAAGAGCACCCAAAAATAGTGGAATGACATACCAGGCTCTGGTACGGGAAGAATTAACATCGTGAAAATGTCCTTTCTACCCATAGCAGTCTACAAATTCAACGCAATCTCCGTCAAAATAGCAACAACTTTCTTCACAGAAATAGAAAAAGCAGTGCTAACATTCATATGGAATACGAAAAGATCCTGAATAGCCAAAGCAATTTTGAGCTTAAAAGCACCCCAAAAACAGAAAGGCTGGAGGCATAACACCACCCAATTTCAAATTCTATGACAAGGCTCAAAACAGCATGGTGATGGCATAGAAACAGACACTCAGATCAATGGAACAGGATAGAAAACCCAGGAATAATCAATTTGCCTACTTACAGCCAACCGATTTTTGACAAAGCCAACCAGAACATACGCTGTGGAAAAGACAGCCTCTTCAGGAAATAAACGGTGCCCGCAAAATTGGACAATCCACATGCAGAAGAATGAAACTGGACCAGCATCTCACCATATGCCAAAATCGACTCGAAATGGATTAAAGACCAGAATATAAGACCCCAAACCATTACATGACTGAAGGAAAACAGAGGGGAAACACTCCAGGAAGTAGGTGGGGGCAAAGGCTTTATGAATAAGACCCGAAAACCCACAAGCAACAACATAAAAACTAAACAAATGAGCTAATGTCAAACTAAGAAGCTTCCACACAGCAAAGGAAACAATCAACAGAGCAGAAAGGCACCCTAAAAAAAGGGAGAAAATATGTGTAAACTATACGTCTGCCAAGGGCTTAATATCCAGAACATACCAAGAACTCAAACAGCTGTACAGTATGAAAACAAGTAATCCGATTTAAAACTGGGCAAACGAGATGAATAGACATTTTTCAAAGACATACAAATGGCCAACGGTACACGAAAAAATGCTCAGCATCACTAGTCATCAGAGAAATGCAAATCAAAACCACATTGAGATATCATGTCAACCCAGATAGACTGGCCATTGTTAAAAAGACCATTAATAAGAAATGCTACTGAGGATATGAGGAAAGGAGAACTCTTCTCCAATGTTGGTGGGACTGTAAATTAGCACAGTCACTATGGAAAACAGTAAAGAAGTTTCCTCCAATACAGATAGTACTACCATATGATCCAGCAGTTCCACTACTGGGTATATATCCAAAGAAATGGAAGTCATATGGAAGGGACACCTGCACTCCCATGTTCACTGCAGCTTTACTTACAATAGCCAAAATATAGAACCAACCTCAGTGCCCTTCGACAGATGACTGGATAAAAAAAATGTGATACACGTACACCATGGAATAATACTCAGTGATAAAGGAAAAGAATGAAATTCTGCCATCGGTAACAACCTGGATGAGTCTGGAGAAAATTATGTTGTGTGAAATAAGCCAGACAAGGGAAGATAAATATCACATGCTCTCACTTATAACTAGGTAGAAAGGAAGGAAGGAAGGAAGGAAGGAAGGAAGGAAGGAAGGAAGGAAGGAAGGAAGGAAGGAAGGAAGCAAAGGACTACAACAGTTCCTTGAACTTTCAGAAGGACAGAAGAAACCAATGGTTACTAGAGATGAGGGGATGGACGGAGGGAGGGAGTTGGGGGCGTGATGGGTCAGGCAAAGGGCATAAAGAAAAATCATGATTTGTAATAATGAATATGATAATAAAAATAATTTAAAAAGTAAGACACTTTAAAACACAAAAAGAATGCCATTATTGACATTCCAGAAAATTCCAGCTATGTGGATAACATTAAAAACCAGCTGTCAAGCTAAATCCTTTATCAGTACAAATTTTGATATTTCTTCAAATTGGGAGGAGAATGTTGGTTTCGATGTACAATGTCTGGTCACTCCCAGCCTCATCTATTTGTCACTGACGACCCTGGGACAGACGGAAAAAAAAAAAAAAACGGTTTCTGCAACTTTTAAAATACAGACACGCCCTCCACCACCAACTTTCAATTTCTACAAAACGTCCTTGGGTTCTAGTATTCTTGCACATGTTTGTTCTCTTACAGGAAATTTGCTCCTTAGGATTTCACTGCAATGTGCTTCTGGATCCCATGCCATGATTTATCTCTGAGGACCCCTGTTCCCCTGGATCCATTTCACCCCGTGCCTGGCCACCTGTGTGGCACACAAACATAGGAGCAGGAGGACAAGGCTTTGAGATGGGGAACCCGCACAAGCAATTATCTGGGTTTAGGTCTGCAGGTTATTAAGGTTTTCCGTTTCAACTTCCACAGCTAGAACGAAAGTGTAGAAATCCGTTTTCTAGTTAAAATCTGTTCACATCCCAAGTGTTTTTTAAGTTACTTAACAAGCCTTTGGTAGTCCGAAATACCGGGAAGTGTGCCTGTAACTAGAAACACCAGAAACTTCCATTTCAAAATTGTCATAAACCAGGGATACTTTAGAAAAACCTTTTCAGCCCACTTCGTGCCTTGAGTAATGGTGGGTAAACAGTGGAAACCAAGAGAGGCAACACGGAAGCAAACGGATATAAAAGCACAAGGGAGACATCATGCTCTTGGGGAGAACTAAAATGCAAATTGTGTCTGTAAACGAAAGAAATTATACAGAAATCCCAGAAAAACAATTGACTGAAAATCACACGAACGATCCCATGTTCATCTCATCACCTTGAGAACACGAAGGATACTTTTGTACAGGCAGCACACCTCCTTAAAGCAGCAGCAGAGTGCTTCGTGCACAGCAAGGCCTAGTTCACTGAGCAGCTGGACCTGTGCCCACACCCAGAGGGCAGCACCAGCCACGTGGGTGCAGAGGAGGTTGTCCCGGTGAACTCCACAAGCGGCAGCAACGCTAGGCTCTACGCCACAGGACTTCTGACAACGGACACAGTCGCACAGACTGCAAGTGGACCCCACATCAGCCTCAAGACCTCCCCCACCCGAAAACATCTCCACAGCCAGCCAGGGAGGCAAAGGAAGGGTCTTCATGGCGTGCAGAGTTACAATGAATCTGTGTTCACGCTGCCCCCTCCCACTGTACCCGTCGAGACCCAGACGATGTGCCCTGCTACTACAAAGTCGAAGAGATGTTTGATGGGGGCAGAGCGGAAGAGGCACATTGAATTTGGATCATTTTACCCATGACCCTTCTCTCCTCCCAACCCTCTTTGCAAAAGATGACATTTCTGGGGAAACAGAAGGTGATCAGAAGCAAGTAGCTCAAATGTATGTCCCTTGTAAATTTCGGATATCCATCAATTTCAATTTTGAGATATAGAGAAGTGCTGGGAAGTTTAATTGGTCCTATCAGTGTCAGTGAAGAGCTGATGGAAGAAGTGCGAAAGGCCAAAGGAGAAAACCCATGAGTAGAGAAATTAGCCTTCGGCTAATCTTATCTTCTCTGCTTCCATATATCCCTGTCCGTCCTCAAAAGTTGAGTGAGGTAGGAGATGATAAGATTGAGATTAGGGCAAATTATTTCCCCATCTTTTCCTTTCTCCAGTGCACAGTCTCCTCAACCCGCACACTTGGAGTCTCAGGGTCAGCTCTCCAATACTGGTCGACACAGAGGAAAACCAACTGAACCAAAACGAATCCACCGAATTATCTCTGCTGTGCTTATTTATACCTTCCCGGGTTTTCTTTCCTTTACTGTTAAGTGCCTATAATCAACTTCCATCATTTTAGCAGAGTACTAAAGAGTGACTGCTCCCAACCCCTTCAGATAGGTGATGCTTATGTTTACATCTGCTTATCAGCTCTGTCAAAGTGCTGTTTCGTGGAGGTGCTGTAATTTGATGAACACATGAGACATGCTATTTGCTAGCAAGAAATTCTCAGCTCAAACAAGCTAAGGTGTATGGAGATTCAGTATAACACAGTAATTGGTTAACTCAGTTTACTTGGGACTCCATTTCTTAGGTCTTGGGCCGTTTACATAACCAAAAGGAGTGTGTGTGTGTGTGTGTGTGTGTGTGTGTGTGTGTGTGTGTGTACCACACTTGACCTAGCACCTACCTGCACAAGTACCCCCCTGCCAAGTGATGTGTTTAAAGGCCAACAAAAAGGAAAACACAGAACACATTTATAATCCTGAAAATCTAGGGCTACTTAACCTTTCTGCTGCTTAATTTTAAAGGCAAAAAATGTACTATGAGCAGCATAAATAAGAACTGATTTGAGCATAGTTTTATAATAGATAAAATGTACCTGATGGGTCTAATTCAAATTTCTAAAATCTAACTGTGCCGCATTAGTCTGAGATACAAGATCTAAAGCTGCATGATCTAATCTGAGAATTTACGGACCTGTTTGAAATACCTTCATTTGATTAATTTGAAATGGAGGCCAGGGTATGACCTCTAACAGTCTGATCTTTAATAACCGCTCAAGAGATGAGGCAGGAAGTCAGTCGCGCTTAGAATTCTATGCACTTTCCTCTAGTGAGCACACCCTGCGGTTCCACGCGTGCAAGCACACCCCTCGCTCACTGCGGGATCTACAGAGCAGCTGTACATGCCCTTCAAAACTCAAATGCGTGTTATGTGGGTGTGCGGTATAGGGGTAGGACATGAAAAAACTCCCACCTGTCCAGTCCGAGAGAAATTTAACTCCTGAGAAGCACACCTTAGTTGAACATCAGATGCAACACTAATTTGCAGAGGTTCCCACAACATAGGAACAAAAGGGCTGACGTTATGTGTTGATAGCAGATCGTGTGTGAAAACTAAAGTTTTATACGGGGCTGTACGAAGACTAACTGAGGTCTGGAAAATGAGGAATTTTAAATGCTGGACAGTCTCTATACTCAGATTCCGCTGAAGACAATGCAAATACTTATAAGAGCCTGATAATAAAAACAGATTAAAAAAACTTAATCATCAAGGTGAAGCATTTAGTAATGAGGTTTGTACAGCTTTTCGGAAAACACTGACTGGAAGTCCCAACCGGCTAGAGGTAGGCCAGTGTCAGGAGGCATCCCGGACATGGGCATTAGCTTCCAGCACTGATGGTGCAGCCAGTGTCGATGATAAGAATTAAAACACAACTGCAACCCCCAGTCCTGGACAGGCTCAGGAAGCGGCTATCTGGAAAGAGTGGGAGGGGTCCAGGAGGCCAGCCCCCAGGTGATACATACGTTTGCACAACAGTGACGGCGAGCCACTGGAAGTCTTTTCCAGCTGTACTGCGCTGTAATTGTGGTCGCTTGCTCAGGACAGCATGCTGCTTTCACAAGTTGTCTCCTTCCTGAGGGATTTGCTCCTAGAAAAAGCCACCACCGCCTTCTTCACTGTGCCTTCTTCTTCTTCTTTTTCTTTTTTTTCCTGGAGCTTGTCTCTTCTGCAGAGAAGAGCTTTTAACACCTCCCTGGATAGTCAGTAAAACCCCAAGCATTAAGAAGGCCAGAAAATACACGTCCACTTCATTTCACTGAAAAAGAAAGGTCATGATCCTATCCCTTCTTTGGGTCATCCACCCTGAGTCTGCACACCACATTTGCTCAGCAGCAGTCTGGCTACCCTTGCACATCCAGCAAACCCTTAGCACTCCTTCCTCTTATTCAGGATTCCAACTTTTTGAGCGACAAGAAGATCCCTGACACAGAGGGATCCTTGCTGAGGTATGAGAGCAGTGACACAGGATGCAAGAAGAGCACAAATGATGTTTCTTTATCCTCTGCCAAGCCCAGGGCACGCTTGGTGCTGCCATTCTCCTCCTGGGTGCAGCAGCAAACGCTTCTTCGTCAGTTCTATGATCCAACACTGCCGCCCTTAAAAATTAAGTCACCTCAAAAGTTACATAAGTATTTGAAAATACTCAAGAAAACTCTCCAAACACTGCTAGTTACACTTTGCTTGTCATAAATGGAACATCAATCTGAGCCCCAGGACAGGCCAGAGACAAGAACCTGTGATTTCCAGCCAGGCCTGAATTCTCCCCAAATTCCACAGAGTACCAAAACAGGACAATCTTGGCAGGAGCCAAGGGCAGCCTCCTCTACCCTGAAGCAGGCCATGCCTGGAGTCCTTGGCATGAACCGAGGGCAGCATCTCCTGCCTGGAAGCAGTCATGAAGCACACCGAAACACCACTTCCACGTGGGTGGGCCACTGTTGCTTTGCCTCCCACAGATCTGTCCCCCCTTTTCCCCTGGGTGATGGAGCTGCCAAAGATTCCTCAAAGCCCATCTCTTTTGAGCAGTGAGAAGCCCCGGGCTTCTCTTCCTGCATTTATTCTCCAGACCAAGAAGTTACAGGAAGAGACATAGGTGGGGTTTTGAACATAGGTTCAGTTTTACAAGTTTTGCAATAGAAGCTGGTAACATTCAGTCAAAACAAGTCAGATGACACTCTGTTAGGCAATTAAGTGATCCACTATAACAAAGCCTTGATTTACCCGAAATTCCTTTTCCCTCTAGCAGCTTTTTAGTAACGTTGCCTATCAATTAGTCACTTGTCTGTCTTAGAATCAGCAGCCTTGCTGTGTTATGATTCTTTTCCTGCAACAGAGACTCGATGCCCGGGGGTTAAAATTCCTGTCCTTTGCAAGGTCAATATTTGAAACTGCAAGGCTTTTGGTGACTAAAGTCACCTATTACCCAAGAGCAGTAATAGGAAATTAATGTAATACATTAAAAAAGGTAATTGCCTTCCTTAACCACGAAGATGGCATTTTATAAAATTAGCTGCTTCTCTTAAAAGGCAACCTTCATTATCCTTTACCTACTCTTTAAAGACTATACAAACAGGAATAAGTAAATTATGGATAAAATGTTCTATAACTGGGAGAACTCAACGGCCAGTTGCCCACAGCTTACCTGCTGGTGTCCTGTGACACATATTGAAGCCTCCGTTGTACTTTGAGGAAAAATGTTCAAAACATGCCCAAAGTTCTACCCAGCAGCCGCCCCGGGAACCTGCATGCACTTCTGTCCCACTGCGAGTGGCAACCACATCGGCGGTGCTGGACTCGGGTCAGCCCTGCTGGAATGGCAGTGAAAGAGAAACTCATGTTTCAGCACAGCTAAGACGTAAACGTGCAAGTGCAATTTTTAGTGAACAGTGTCGCGTATACATTTACAGGCGGCCAAGGGATAACTCTGTGACCAAAGGAAAACAAAACCTATTCTAGAAAAACAGCAGCTCTGCCTTTCAGGGATGAGACAACCCTGCAAGCTGCTGAGCTCTCTGCTGGTCACCGGTAGCACTGACCCTGTCACCACCAGAGGTGCCTCACCCAGTCCCCTCCCATCTGTCCGCTGGACTGGAGGGGCGCCATTCTGTCCACACAGCTTCCTTGAGCACCTGCACCCTTGGGGCCTGCTTGTTGGGAGGAAAGCTGTCACCCGCGGCAGCTGGCTTAAACCTTAGCAGCAGGAGGAACAGCTGCCCGTGGCCAGGCCACTGCCCCAGATGAAACTGTTGCTGCCGGGCCTGGCCATCTCTTCCCAACGGAAATAAGTTGTTTGGGGTTCAGCAGACTCTAGAATGAAGCGGGCCCCTTGGGCACAGGGAGCAACAGCACATCCTAGTGGGCTAATTTCCCCAAAGCTTGAAACTAGGTGTCTTGTCTCACTCCAAGGATGGCTGTGGCACTACAGCATCGCTGGACGCTGGGTGGCAGTAGAGGGCCTCACAGAAACCAGGCACAGACAATCTGGCCTCCAGCAAAGGAATGATGCTAATGCGCTCCTCTGGGTAGAATTTGCACAATAACCCACATGGAAGTCGCAGCAGGACAGGGATGAAAACTATGGGGCAAGAGGTCAAGTCTGCACAATCCCAACCAACCCCACCGATGCCCATGTCCAGTAACCGCACACACTGGATGGCTCCCCACAGGCAAAGGAACAGGTGAGACACACCCCTTCTCTGTACCTGGTGACGGATTCAGGGAAGTCAGGCTCCAGGCCCTCTCTCACTCCCACCGTGTCCTGAATCCTCACCATCAGCTACAGCTGCAAGGACTGTTTCTCTTCTGTGAACCTGCAAGCTAAGGGTCTGAAGCGACACAGTGGAGAAAGCATGCGAGGAAATTCTGCTCCACTTTTCCACCTCAGTGAGGCACGTGCACAATGTAGTTTCCCATCTCAACTGTTGCTTCGCTGTCAAGATTTCTTTTGGTGTGAGAGACCAAGGTGTCAGTAGCAAAAGAAAATGTTTTGCTTTTGCTCCCCTCAGTATGCTTCAACATTTCCAAGTGAATTTCACGTCACAAGGGGAGATGGGGATTGCCCTCAACTGGAATGTGGGTCACCTCCCAGCTGTGTGGTGATGTGTCTGGGGCCAAGGCCAGAGCTGCTGCTTTTCCAGATTTTCCAAGCCAGAAACAAGCACTGTTCACTTTAATAAGGTTAAGTTTAAACCGACATCCTTTTTTGGTGCCTAAACTGTTGACTACATACCCCAGCAAGACAGAAGCGTGTGAAAGCCGTCCATTCACACTCCCCTTCTCCCAGACGGTCACATGCGCATATCCCCAGAGCTGAAGGCACTGTGCAAAGCACGGTGCAGTATATGCGGCCAGTAACCGTGTGTTCTTCTCACTGAACACTTCCAGGGTTGCATCAAGTAAAAGTTGCCTCAACTTTCACTGAAGTAGATAAAAGCTGCAAAAACCCTTACTGATTTCCTAAGTTTACTTCTCTAAGTCCCAAAAGCTAAGACTATAACTACGTTAGCGTTCATGTATGACAAACAAATATTAAATAGTTTACACCTTTATACCAATTTATCTGTAGCTCGTGCAGGTCCAATTGGACCTGGCAGACATCTACAGAACATTTCATGCAACAACTAGAGAATACACATTTTTTCTCATCGGCACATGGAACATTCTCCAGGATAGACCACATGTTAGGTCACAAAACAGGTTTCAGCAAATTTTTCAAAGCTGACATCATTCCTAGTATCTTTTCTGACCACAATTGACTAGCACTGGAAATCAATTACAAGCGAATTTCTGGAAACTACTCCAGTGCATGAAAACTGAACAACAGGCTCCCGAATGACCTATGGGTCCAAGAAGAAATTAAAAAGGAAATCAAAAACGTTCTTGAAACTAATGAAAAAAGATGCATCCTACCAAAACCTGTGGGATACTGTAAAAGCAACAGCGACGAGGCAATATATTGCAATACATGCTCACATCAAAAGGATGGAGAAACTTCACGTAAATGACCGAACCGTACACCTCAAAGAACCACCACCACCACAACAATGCAATCATAAAAGTACTAGAGAGAAAGAAATAATTAACATCAGGGCAGAGTTCAATGAAATGGAGACCCCCAAAACGATACAAAGGATCAGCGAAACACAAAGTTGTTTTTTGAGAAGATAAATAAAATAGACAAACCATTAGCTTTGCCCACTCTCACCACACTCATTCAACATAGTACTGAAAGCCCTAACCAGAGCAATCAAGCAAGACAAAGAAATAAAGGGCATTCAGATTGGGAAGGACAAAGTCAAGTTGTCCCTGTTTGCAGATGACGCGATCTTATAGATAGAAAACCTAAAGGCTACCAGAACGCCCTTACGGCTGACTAACAATTTTAATAATTTTGCGGGGTACAAAATCAACACCCACAGATCAGGAGCATTTTTATACTCCGATAATGAACTGGCAGAAAAAGAAATCAAGAAAGCAAGCCCATTTACAATAGTCACCCCCAAGATAAAATACCTAGGAACCAATTGAACCAAGGAGGTTAATGCAGATCTCTACAATGAGAACTACCAAACACCAGTGAGAGAAATTAAAGAGCACCCAAAAATAGTGGAATGACATACCAGGCTCTGGTACGGGAAGAATTAACATCGTGAAAATGTCCTTTCTACCCATAGCAGTCTACAAATTCAACGCAATCTCCGTCAAAATAGCAACAACTTTCTTCACAGAAATAGAAAAAGCAGTGCTAACATTCATATGGAATACGAAAAGATCCTGAATAGCCAAAGCAATTTTGAGCTTAAAAGCACCCCAAAAACAGAAAGGCTGGAGGCATAACACCACCCAATTTCAAATTCTATGACAAGGCTCAAAACAGCATGGTGATGGCATAGAAACAGACACTCAGATCAATGGAACAGGATAGAAAACCCAGGAATAATCAATTTGCCTACTTACAGCCAACCGATTTTTGACAAAGCCAACCAGAACATACGCTGTGGAAAAGACAGCCTCTTCAGGAAATAAACGGTGCCCGCAAAATTGGACAATCCACATGCAGAAGAATGAAACTGGACCAGCATCTCACCATATGCCAAAATCGACTCGAAATGGATTAAAGACCAGAATATAAGACCCCAAACCATTACATGACTGAAGGAAAACAGAGGGGAAACACTCCAGGAAGTAGGTGGGGGCAAAGGCTTTATGAATAAGACCCGAAAACCCACAAGCAACAACATAAAAACTAAACAAATGAGCTAATGTCAAACTAAGAAGCTTCCACACAGCAAAGGAAACAATCAACAGAGCAGAAAGGCACCCTAAAAAAAGGGAGAAAATATGTGTAAACTATACGTCTGCCAAGGGCTTAATATCCAGAACATACCAAGAACTCAAACAGCTGTACAGTATGAAAACAAGTAATCCGATTTAAAACTGGGCAAACGAGATGAATAGACATTTTTCAAAGACATACAAATGGCCAACGGTACACGAAAAAATGCTCAGCATCACTAGTCATCAGAGAAATGCAAATCAAAACCACATTGAGATATCATGTCAACCCAGATAGACTGGCCATTGTTAAAAAGACCATTAATAAGAAATGCTACTGAGGATATGAGGAAAGGAGAACTCTTCTCCAATGTTGGTGGGACTGTAAATTAGCACAGTCACTATGGAAAACAGTAAAGAAGTTTCCTCCAATACAGATAGTACTACCATATGATCCAGCAGTTCCACTACTGGGTATATATCCAAAGAAATGGAAGTCATATGGAAGGGACACCTGCACTCCCATGTTCACTGCAGCTTTACTTACAATAGCCAAAATATAGAACCAACCTCAGTGCCCTTCGACAGATGACTGGATAAAAAAAATGTGATACACGTACACCATGGAATAATACTCAGTGATAAAGGAAAAGAATGAAATTCTGCCATCGGTAACAACCTGGATGAGTCTGGAGAAAATTATGTTGTGTGAAATAAGCCAGACAAGGGAAGATAAATATCACATGCTCTCACTTATAACTAGGTAGAAAGGAAGGAAGGAAGGAAGGAAGGAAGGAAGGAAGGAAGGAAGGAAGGAAGGAAGGAAGGAAGGAAGCAAAGGACTACAACAGTTCCTTGAACTTTCAGAAGGACAGAAGAAACCAATGGTTACTAGAGATGAGGGGATGGACGGAGGGAGGGAGTTGGGGGCGTGATGGGTCAGGCAAAGGGCATAAAGAAAAATCATGATTTGTAATAATGAATATGCTAATAAAAATAATTTAAAAAGTAAGACACTTTAAAACACAAAAAGAATGCCATTATTGACATTCCAGAAAATTCCAGCTATGTGGATAACATTAAAAACCAGCTGTCAAGCTAAATCCTTTATCAGTACAAATTTTGATATTTCTTCAAATTGGGAGGAGAATGTTGGTTTCGATGTACAATGTCTGGTCACTCCCAGCCTCATCTATTTGTCACTGACGACCCTGGGACAGACGGAAAAAAAAAAAAACGGTTTCTGCAACTTTTAAAATACAGACACGCCCTCCACCACCAACTTTCAATGTCTACAAAACGTCCTTGGGTTCTAGTATTCTTGCACATGTTTGTTCTCTTACAGGAAATTTGCTCCTTAGGATTTCACTGCAATGTGCTTCTGGATCCCATGCCATGATTTATCTCTGAGGACCCCTGTTTCCCTGGATCCATTTCACCCCGTGCCTGGCCACCTGTGTGGCACACACACATAGGAGCAGGAGGACAAGGCTTTGAGATGGGGAACCCGCACAAGCAATTATCTGGGTTTAGGTCTGCAGGTTATTAAGGTTTTCCGTTTCAACTTCCACAGCTAGAACGAAAGTGTAGAAATCTGTTTTCTAGTTAAAATCTGTTCACATCCCAAGTGTTTTTTAAGTTACTTAACAAGCCTTTGGTAGTCCGAAATACCGGGAAGTGTGCCTGTAACTAGAAACACCAGAAACTTCCATTTCAAAATTGTCATAAACCAGGGATACTTTAGAAAAACCTTTTCAGCCCACTTTGTGCCTTGAGTAATGGTGGGTAAACAGTGGAAACCAAGAGAGGCAACATGGAAGCAAACGGATATAAAAGCACAAGGGAGACATCGTGCTCTTGGGGAGAACTAAAATGCAAATTGTGTCTGTAAACGAAAGAAATTATACAGAAATCCCAGAAAAACAATTGACTGAAAATCACACGAACGATCCCATGTTCATCTCATCACCTTGAGAACACGAAGGATACTTTTGTACAGGCAGCACACCTCCTTAAAGCAGCAGCAGAGTGCTTCGTGCACAGCAAGGCCTAGTTCACTGAGCAGCTGGACCTGTGCCCACACCCAGAGGGCAGCACCAGCCACGTGGGTGCAGAGGAGGTTGTCCCGGTGAACTCCACAAGCGGCAGCAACGCTAGGCTCTACGCCACAGGACTTCTGACAACGGACACAGTCGCACAGACTGCAAGTGGACCCCACATCAGCCTCAAGACCTCCCCCACCCGAAAACATCTCCACAGCCAGCCAGGGAGGCAAAGGAAGGGTCTTCATGGCGTGCAGAGTTACAATGAATCTGTGTTCACGCTGCCCCCTCCCACTGTACCCGTCGAGACCCAGACGATGTGCCCTGCTACTACAAAGTCGAAGAGATGTTTGATGGGGGCAGAGCGGAAGAGGCACATTGAATTTGGATCATTTTACCCATGACCCTTCTCTCCTCCCAACCCTCTTTGCGAAAGATGACATTTCTGGGGAAACAGAAGGTGATCAGAAGCAAGTAGCTCAAATGTATGTCCCTTGTAAATTTCGGATATCCATCAATTTCAATTTTGAGATATAGAGAAGTGCTGGGAAGTTTAATTGGCCGTATCAGTGTCAGTGAAGAGCTGATGGAAGAAGTGCGAAAGGCCAAAGGAGAAAACCCATGAGTAGAGAAATTAGCCTTCGGCTAATCTTATCTTCTCTGCTTCCATATATCCCTGTCCGTCCTCAAAAGTTGAGTGAGGTAGGAGATGATAAGATTGAGATTAGGGCAAATTATTTCCCCATCTTTTCCTTTCTCCAGTGCACAGTCTCCTCAACCCGCACACTTGGAGTCTCAGGGTCAGCTCTCCAATACTGGTCGACACAGAGGAAAACCAACTGAACCAAAACGAATCCACCGAATTATCTCTGCTGTGCTTATTTATACCTTCCCGGGTTTTCTTTCCTTTACTGTTAAGTGCCTATAATCAACTTCAATCATTTTAGCAGAGTACTAAAGAGTGACTGCTCCCAACCCCTTCAGATAGGTGATGCTTATGTTTACATCTGCTTATCAGCTCTGTCAAAGTGCTGTTTCGTGGAGGTGCTGTAATTTGATGAACACATGAGACATGCTATTTGCTAGCAAGAAATTCTCAGCTCAAACAAGCTAAGGTGTATGGAGATTCAGTATAACACAGTAATTGGTTAACTCAGTTTACTTGGGACTCCATTTCTTAGGTCTTGGGCTGTTTACATAACCAAAAGGAGTGTGTGTGTGTGTGTGTGTGTGTGTGTGTACCACACTTGACCTAGCACCTACCTGCACAAGTACCCCCCTGCCAAGTGATGTGTTTAAAGGCCAACAAAAAGGAAAACACAGAACACATTTATAATCCTGAAAATCTAGGGCTACTTAACCTTTCTGCTGCTTAATTTTAAAGGCAAAAAATGTACTATGAGCAGCATAAATAAGAACTGATTTGAGCATAGTTTTATAATAGATAAAATGTACCTGATGGGTCTAATTCAAATTTCTAAAATCTAACTGTGCCGCATTAGTCTGAGATACAAGATCTAAAGCTGCATGATCTAATCTGAGAATTTACGGACCTGTTTGAAATACCTTCATTTGATTAATTTGAAATGGAGGCCAGGGTATGACCTCTAACAGTCTGATCTTTAATAACCGCTCAAGAGATGAGGCAGGAAGTCAGTCGCGCTTAGAATTCTATGCACTTTCCTCTAGTGAGCACACCCTGCGGTTCCACGCGTGCAAGCACACCCCTCGCTCACTGCGGGATCTACAGAGCAGCTGTACATGCCCTTCAAAACTCAAATGCGTGTTATGTGGGTGTGCGGTATAGGGGTAGGACATGAAAAAACTCCCACCTGTCCAGTCCGAGAGAAATTTAACTCCTGAGAAGCACACCTTAGTTGAACATCAGATGCAACACTAATTTGCAGAGGTTCCCACAACATAGGAACAAAAGGGCTGACGTTATGTGTTGATAGCAGATCGTGTGTGAAAACTAAGGTTTTATACGGGGCTGTACGAAGACTAACTGAGGTCTGGAAAATGAGGAATTTTAAATGCTGGACAGTCTCTATACTCAGATTCCGCTGAAGACAATGCAAATACTTATAAGAGCCTGATAATAAAAACAGATTAAAAAAACTTAATCATCAAGGTGAAGCATTTAGTAATGAGGTTTGTACAGCTTTTCGGAAAACACTGACTGGAAGTCCCAACCGGCTAGAGGTAGGCCAGTGTCAGGAGGCATCCCGGACATGGGCATTAGCTTCCAGCACTGATGGTGCAGCCAGTGTCGATGATAAGAATTAAAACACAACTGCAACCCCCAGTCCTGGACAGGCTCAGGAAGCGGCTATCTGGAAAGAGTGGGAGGGGTCCAGGAGGCCAGCCCCCAGGTGATACATACGTTTGCACAACAGTGACGGCGAGCCACTGGAAGTCTTTTCCAGCTGTACTGCGCTGTAATTGTGGTCGCTTGCTCAGGACAGCATGCTGCTTTCACAAGTTGTCTCCTTCCTGAGGGATTTGCTCCTAGAAAAAGCCACCACCGCCTTCTTCACTGTGCCTTCTTCTTCTTCTTTTTCTTTTTTTTCCTGGAGCTTGTCTCTTCTGCAGAGAAGAGCTTTTAACACCTCCCTGGATAGTCAGTAAAACCCCAAGCATTAAGAAGGCCAGAAAATACACGTCCACTTCATTTCACTGAAAAAGAAAGGTCATGATCCTATCCCTTCTTTGGGTCATCCACCCTGAGTCTGCACACCACATTTGCTCAGCAGCAGTCTGGCTACCCTTGCACATCCAGCAAACCCTTAGCACTCCTTCCTCTTATTCAGGATTCCAACTTTTTGAGCGACAAGAAGATCCCTGACACAGAGGGATCCTTGCTGAGGTATGAGAGCAGTGACACAGGATGCAAGAAGAGCACAAATGATGTTTCTTTATCCTCTGCCAAGCCCAGGGCACGCTTGGTGCTGCCATTCTCCTCCTGGGTGCAGCAGCAAACGCTTCTTCGTCAGTTCTATGATCCAACACTGCCGCCCTTAAAAATTAAGTCACCTCAAAAGTTACATAAGTATTTGAAAATACTCAAGAAAACTCTCCAAACACTGCTAGTTACACTTTGCTTGTCATAAATGGAACATCAATCTGAGCCCCAGGACAGGCCAGAGACAAGAACCTGTGATTTCCAGCCAGGCCTGAATTCTCCCCAAATTCCACAGAGTACCAAAACAGGACAATCTTGGCAGGAGCCAAGGGCAGCCTCCTCTACCCTGAAGCAGGCCATGCCTGGAGTCCTTGGCATGAACCGAGGGCAGCATCTCCTGCCTGGAAGCAGTCATGAAGCACACCGAAACACCACTTCCACGTGGGTGGGCCACTGTTGCTTTGCCTCCCACAGATCTGTCCCCCCTTTTCCCCTGGGTGATGGAGCTGCCAAAGATTCCTCAAAGCCCATCTCTTTTGAGCAGTGAGAAGCCCCGGGCTTCTCTTCCTGCATTTATTCTCCAGACCAAGAAGTTACAGGAAGAGACATAGGTGGGGTTTTGAACATAGGTTCAGTTTTACAAGTTTTGCAATAGAAGCTGGTAACATTCAGTCAAAACAAGTCAGATGACACTCTGTTAGGCAATTAAGTGATCCACTATAACAAAGCCTTGATTTACCCGAAATTCCTTTTCCCTCTAGCAGCTTTTTAGTAACGTTGCCTATCAATTAGTCACTTGTCTGTCTTAGAATCAGCAGCCTTGCTGTGTTATGATTCTTTTCCTGCAACAGAGACTCGATGCCCGGGGGTTAAAATTCCTGTCCTTTGCAAGGTCAATATTTGAAACTGCAAGGCTTTTGGTGACTAAAGTCACCTATTACCCAAGAGCAGTAATAGGAAATTAATGTAATACATTAAAAAAGGTAATTGCCTTCCTTAACCACGAAGATGGCATTTTATAAAATTAGCTGCTTCTCTTAAAAGGCAACCTTCATTATCCTTTACCTACTCTTTAAAGACTATACAAACAGGAATAAGTAAATTATGGATAAAATGTTCTATAACTGGGAGAACTCAACGGCCAGTTGCCCACAGCTTACCTGCTGGTGTCCTGTGACACATATTGAAGCCTCCGTTGTACTTTGAGGAAAAATGTTCAAAACATGCCCAAAGTTCTACCCAGCAGCCGCCCCGGGAACCTGCATGCACTTCTGTCCCACTGCGAGTGGCAACCACATCGGCGGTGCTGGACTCGGGTCAGCCCTGCTGGAATGGCAGTGAAAGAGAAACTCATGTTTCAGCACAGCTAAGACGTAAACGTGCAAGTGCAATTTTTAGTGAACAGTGTCGCGTATACATTTACAGGCGGCCAAGGGATAACTCTGTGACCAAAGGAAAACAAAACCTATTCTAGAAAAACAGCAGCTCTGCCTTTCAGGGATGAGACAACCCTGCAAGCTGCTGAGCTCTCTGCTGGTCACCGGTGATGTCATCCCGGTAGCACTGACCCTGTCACCGCCAGAGGTGCCTCACCCAGTCCCCTCCCATCTGTCCGCTGGACTGGAGGGGCGCCATTCTGTCCACACAGCTTCCTTGAGCACCTGCACCCTTGGGGCCTGCTTGTTGGGAGGAAAGCTGTCACCCGCGGCAGCTGGCTTAAACCTTAGCAGCAGGAGGAACAGCTGCCCGTGGCCAGGCCACTGCCCCAGATGAAACTGTTGCTGCCGGGCCTGGCCATCTCTTCCCAACGGAAATAAGTTGTTTGGGGTTCAGCAGACTCTAGAATGAAGCGGGCCCCTTGGGCACAGGGAGCAACAGCACATCCTAGTGGGCTAATTTCCCCAAAGCTTGAAACTAGGTGTCTTGTCTCACTCCAAGGATGGCTGTGGCACTACAGCATCGCTGGACGCTGGGTGGCAGTAGAGGGCCTCACAGAAACCAGGCACAGACAATCTGGCCTCCAGCAAAGGAATGATGCTAATGCGCTCCTCTGGGTAGAATTTGCACAATAACCCACATGGAAGTCGCAGCAGGACAGGGATGAAAACTATGGGGCAAGAGGTCAAGTCTGCACAATCCCAACCAACCCCACCGATGCCCATGTCCAGTAACCGCACACACTGGATGGCTCCCCACAGGCAAAGGAACAGGTGAGACACACCCCTTCTCTGTACCTGGTGACGGATTCAGGGAAGTCAGGCTCCAGGCCCTCTCTCACTCCCACCGTGTCCTGAATCCTCACCATCAGCTACAGCTGCAAGGACTGTTTCTCTTCTGTGAACCTGCAAGCTAAGGGTCTGAAGCGACACAGTGGAGAAAGCATGCGAGGAAATTCTGCTCCACTTTTCCACCTCAGTGAGGCACGTGCACAATGTAGTTTCCCATCTCAACTGTTGCTTCGCTGTCAAGATTTCTTTTGGTGTGAGAGACCAAGGTGTCAGTAGCAAAAGAAAATGTTTTGCTTTTGCTCCCCTCAGTATGCTTCAACATTTCCAAGTGAATTTCACGTCACAAGGGGAGATGGGGATTGCCCTCAACTGGAATGTGGGTCACCTCCCAGCTGTGTGGTGATGTGTCTGGGGCCAAGGCCAGAGCTGCTGCTTTTCCAGATTTTCCAAGCCAGAAACAAGCACTGTTAACTTTAATAAGGTTAAGTTTAAACCGACATCCTTTTTTGGTGCCTAAACTGTTGACTACATACCCCAGCAAGACAGAAGCGTGTGAAAGCCGTCCATTCACACTCCCCTTCTCCCAGACGGTCACATGCGCATATCCCCAGAGCTGAAGGCACTGTGCAAAGCACGGTGCAGTATATGCGGCCAGTAACCGTGTGTTCTTCTCACTGAACACTTCCAGGGTTGCATCAAGTAAAAGTTGCCTCAACTTTCACTGAAGTAGATAAAAGCTGCAAAAACCCTTACTGATTTCCTAAGTTTACTTCTCTAAGTCCCAAAAGCTAAGACTATAACTACGTTAGCGTTCATGTATGACAAACAAATATTAAATAGTTTACACCTTTATACCAATTTATCTGTAGCTCGTGCAGGTCCAATTGGACCTGGCAGACATCTACAGAACATTTCATGCAACAACTAGAGAATACACATTTTTTCTCATCGGCACATGGAACATTCTCCAGGATAGACCACATGTTAGGTCACAAAACAGGTTTCAGCAAATTTTTCAAAGCTGACATCATTCCTAGTATCTTTTCTGACCACAATTGACTAGCACTGGAAATCAATTACAAGCGAATTTCTGGAAACTACTCCAGTGCATGAAAACTGAACAACAGGCTCCCGAATGACCTATGGGTCCAAGAAGAAATTAAAAAGGAAATCAAAAACGTTCTTGAAACTAATGAAAAAAGATGCATCCTACCAAAACCTGTGGGATACTGTAAAAGCAACAGCGACGAGGTAATATATTGCAATACATGCTCACATCAAAAGGATGGAGAAACTTCACGTAAATGACCGAACCGTACACCTCAAAGAACCACCACCACCACAACAATGCAATCATAAAAGTACTAGAGAGAAAGAAATAATTAACATCAGGGCAGAGTTCAATGAAATGGAGACCCCCAAAACGATACAAAGGATCAGCGAAACACAAAGTTGTTTTTTGAGAAGATAAATAAAATAGACAAACCATTAGCTTTGCCCACTCTCACCACACTCATTCAACATAGTATTGAAAGCCCTAACCAGAGCAATCAAGCAAGACAAAGAAATAAAGGGCATTCAGATTGGGAAGGACAAAGTCAAGTTGTCCCTGTTTGCAGATGACGCGATCTTATAGATAGAAAACCTAAAGGCTACCAGAACGCCCTTACGGCTGACTAACAATTTTAATAATTTTGCGGGGTACAAAATCAACACCCACAGATCAGGAGCATTTTTATACTCCGATAATGAACTGGCAGAAAAAGAAATCAAGAAAGCAAGCCCATTTACAATAGTCACCCCCAAGATAAAATACCTAGGAACCAATTGAACCAAGGAGGTTAATGCAGATCTCTACAATGAGAACTACCAAACACCAGTGAGAGAAATTAAAGAGCACCCAAAAATAGTGGAATGACATACCAGGCTCTGGTACGGGAAGAATTAACATCGTGAAAATGTCCTTTCTACCCATAGCAGTCTACAAATTCAACGCAATCTCCGTCAAAATAGCAACAACTTTCTTCACAGAAATAGAAAAAGCAGTGCTAACATTCATATGGAATACGAAAAGATCCTGAATAGCCAAAGCAATTTTGAGCTTAAAAGCACCCCAAAAACAGAAAGGCTGGAGGCATAACACCACCCAATTTCAAATTCTATGACAAGGCTCAAAACAGCATGGTGATGGCATAGAAACAGACACTCAGATCAATGGAACAGGATAGAAAACCCAGGAATAATCAATTTGCCTACTTACAGCCAACCGATTTTTGACAAAGCCAACCAGAACATACGCTGTGGAAAAGACAGCCTCTTCAGGAAATAAACGGTGCCCGCAAAATTGGACAATCCACATGCAGAAGAATGAAACTGGACCAGCATCTCACCATATGCCAAAATCGACTCGAAATGGATTAAAGACCAGAATATAAGACCCCAAACCATTACATGACTGAAGGAAAACAGAGGGGAAACACTCCAGGAAGTAGGTGGGGGCAAAGGCTTTATGAATAAGACCCGAAACCCACAAGCAACAATATAAAAACTAAACAAATGAGCTAATGTCAAACTAAGAAGCTTCCACACAGCAAAGGAAACAATCAACAGAGCAGAAAGGCACCCTAAAAAAAGGGAGAAAATATGTGTAAACTATACGTCTGCCAAGGGCTTAATATCCAGAACATACCAAGAACTCAAACAGCTGTACAGTATGAAAACAAGTAATCCGATTTAAAACTGGGCAAACGAGATGAATAGACATTTTTCAAAGACATACAAATGGCCAACGGTACACGAAAAAATGCTCAGCATCACTAGTCATCAGAGAAATGCAAATCAAAACCACATTGAGATATCATGTCAACCCAGATAGACTGGCCATTGTTAAAAAGACCATTAATAAGAAATGCTACTGAGGATATGAGGAAAGGAGAACTCTTCTCCAATGTTGGTGGGACTGTAAATTAGCACAGTCACTATGGAAAACAGTAAAGAAGTTTCCTCCAATACAGATAGTACTACCATATGATCCAGCAGTTCCACTACTGGGTATATATCCAAAGAAATGGAAGTCATATGGAAGGGACACCTGCACTCCCATGTTCACTGCAGCTTTACTTACAATAGCCAAAATATAGAACCAACCTCAGTGCCCTTCGACAGATGACTGGATAAAAAAAATGTGATACACGTACACCAAGGAATAATACTCAGTGATAAAGGAAAAGAATGAAATTCTGCCATCGGTAACAACCTGGATGAGTCTGGAGAAAATTATGTTGTGTGAAATAAGCCAGACAAGGGAAGATAAATATCACATGCTCTCACTTATAACTAGGTAGAAAGGAAGGAAGGAAGGAAGGAAGGAAGGAAGGAAGGAAGGAAGGAAGGAAGGAAGGAAGGAAGGAAGGAAGGAAGGAAGCAAAGGACTACAACAGTTCCTTGAACTTTCAGAAGGACAGAAGAAACCAATGGTTACTAGAGATGAGGGGATGGACGGAGGGAGGGAGTTGGGGGCGTGATGGGTCAGGCAAAGGGCATAAAGAAAAATCATGATTTGTAATAATGAATATGCTAATAAAAATAATTTAAAAAGTAAGACACTTTAAAACACAAAAAGAATGCCATTATTGACATTCCAGAAAATTCCAGCTATGTGGATAACATTAAAAACCAGCTGTCAAGCTAAATCCTTTATCAGTACAAATTTTGATATTTCTTCAAATTGGGAGGAGAATGTTGGTTTCGATGTACAATGTCTGGTCACTCCCAGCCTCATCTATTTGTCACTGACGACCCTGGGACAGACGGAAAAAAAAAAAAAAAACGGTTTCTGCAACTTTTAAAATACAGACACGCCCTCCACCACCAACTTTCAATGTCTACAAAACGTCCTTGGGTTCTAGTATTCTTGCACATGTTTGTTCTCTTACAGGAAATTTGCTCCTTAGGATTTCACTGCAATGTGCTTCTGGATCCCATGCCATGATTTATCTCTGAGGACCCCTGTTTCCCTGGATCCATTTCACCCCGTGCCTGGCCACCTGTGTGGCACACACACATAGGAGCAGGAGGACAAGGCTTTGAGATGGGGAACCCGCACAAGCAATTATCTGGGTTTAGGTCTGCAGGTTATTAAGGTTTTCCGTTTCAACTTCCACAGCTAGAACGAAAGTGTAGAAATCTGTTTTCTAGTTAAAATCTGTTCACATCCCAAGTGTTTTTTAAGTTACTTAACAAGCCTTTGGTAGTCCGAAATACCGGGAAGTGTGCCTGTAACTAGAAACACCAGAAACTTCCATTTCAAAATTGTCATAAACCAGGGATACTTTAGAAAAACCTTTTCAGCCCACTTTGTGCCTTGAGTAATGGTGGGTAAACAGTGGAAACCAAGAGAGGCAACATGGAAGCAAACGGATATAAAAGCACAAGGGAGACATCGTGCTCTTGGGGAGAACTAAAATGCAAATTGTGTCTGTAAACGAAAGAAATTATACAGAAATCCCAGAAAAACAATTGACTGAAAATCACACGAACGATCCCATGTTCATCTCATCACCTTGAGAACACGAAGGATACTTTTGTACAGGCAGCACACCTCCTTAAAGCAGCAGCAGAGTGCTTCGTGCACAGCAAGGCCTAGTTCACTGAGCAGCTGGACCTGTGCCCACACCCAGAGGGCAGCACCAGCCACGTGGGTGCAGAGGAGGTTGTCCCGGTGAACTCCACAAGCGGCAGCAACGCTAGGCTCTACGCCACAGGACTTCTGACAACGGACACAGTCGCACAGACTGCAAGTGGACCCCACATCAGCCTCAAGACCTCCCCCACCCGAAAACATCTCCACAGCCAGCCAGGGAGGCAAAGGAAGGGTCTTCATGGCGTGCAGAGTTACAATGAATCTGTGTTCACGCTGCCCCCTCCCACTGTACCCGTCGAGACCCAGACGATGTGCCCTGCTACTACAAAGTCGAAGAGATGTTTGATGGGGGCAGAGCGGAAGAGGCACATTGAATTTGGATCATTTTACCCATGACCCTTCTCTCCTCCCAACCCTCTTTGCGAAAGATGACATTTCTGGGGAAACAGAAGGTGATCAGAAGCAAGTAGCTCAAATGTATGTCCCTTGTAAATTTCGGATATCCATCAATTTCAATTTTGAGATATAGAGAAGTGCTGGGAAGTTTAATTGGCCGTATCAGTGTCAGTGAAGAGCTGATGGAAGAAGTGCGAAAGGCCAAAGGAGAAAACCCATGAGTAGAGAAATTAGCCTTCGGCTAATCTTATCTTCTCTGCTTCCATATATCCCTGTCCGTCCTCAAAAGTTGAGTGAGGTAGGAGATGATAAGATTGAGATTAGGGCAAATTATTTCCCCATCTTTTCCTTTCTCCAGTGCACAGTCTCCTCAACCCGCACACTTGGAGTCTCAGGGTCAGCTCTCCAATACTGGTCGACACAGAGGAAAACCAACTGAACCAAAACGAATCCACCGAATTATCTCTGCTGTGCTTATTTATACCTTCCCGGGTTTTCTTTCCTTTACTGTTAAGTGCCTATAATCAACTTCAATCATTTTAGCAGAGTACTAAAGAGTGACTGCTCCCAACCCCTTCAGATAGGTGATGCTTATGTTTACATCTGCTTATCAGCTCTGTCAAAGTGCTGTTTCGTGGAGGTGCTGTAATTTGATGAACACATGAGACATGCTATTTGCTAGCAAGAAATTCTCAGCTCAAACAAGCTAAGGTGTATGGAGATTCAGTATAACACAGTAATTGGTTAACTCAGTTTACTTGGGACTCCATTTCTTAGGTCTTGGGCTGTTTACATAACCAAAAGGAGTGTGTGTGTGTGTGTGTGTGTGTGTGTGTGTGTGTACCACACTTGACCTAGCACCTACCTGCACAAGTACCCCCCTGCCAAGTGATGTGTTTAAAGGCCAACAAAAAGGAAAACACAGAACACATTTATAATCCTGAAAATCTAGGGCTACTTAACCTTTCTGCTGCTTAATTTTAAAGGCAAAAAATGTACTATGAGCAGCATAAATAAGAACTGATTTGAGCATAGTTTTATAATAGATAAAATGTACCTGATGGGTCTAATTCAAATTTCTAAAATCTAACTGTGCCGCATTAGTCTGAGATACAAGATCTAAAGCTGCATGATCTAATCTGAGAATTTACGGACCTGTTTGAAATACCTTCATTTGATTAATTTGAAATGGAGGCCAGGGTATGACCTCTAACAGTCTGATCTTTAATAACCGCTCAAGAGATGAGGCAGGAAGTCAGTCGCGCTTAGAATTCTATGCACTTTCCTCTAGTGAGCACACCCTGCGGTTCCACGCGTGCAAGCACACCCCTCGCTCACTGCGGGATCTACAGAGCAGCTGTACATGCCCTTCAAAACTCAAATGCGTGTTATGTGGGTGTGCGGTATAGGGGTAGGACATGAAAAAACTCCCACCTGTCCAGTCCGAGAGAAATTTAACTCCTGAGAAGCACACCTTAGTTGAACATCAGATGCAACACTAATTTGCAGAGGTTCCCACAACATAGGAACAAAAGGGCTGACGTTATGTGTTGATAGCAGATCGTGTGTGAAAACTAAGGTTTTATACGGGGCTGTACGAAGACTAACTGAGGTCTGGAAAATGAGGAATTTTAAATGCTGGACAGTCTCTATACTCAGATTCCGCTGAAGACAATGCAAATACTTATAAGAGCCTGATAATAAAAACAGATTAAAAAAACTTAATCATCAAGGTGAAGCATTTAGTAATGAGGTTTGTACAGCTTTTCGGAAAACACTGACTGGAAGTCCCAACCGGCTAGAGGTAGGCCAGTGTCAGGAGGCATCCCGGACATGGGCATTAGCTTCCAGCACTGATGGTGCAGCCAGTGTCGATGATAAGAATTAAAACACAACTGCAACCCCCAGTCCTGGACAGGCTCAGGAAGCGGCTATCTGGAAAGAGTGGGAGGGGTCCAGGAGGCCAGCCCCCAGGTGATACATACGTTTGCACAACAGTGACGGCGAGCCACTGGAAGTCTTTTCCAGCTGTACTGCGCTGTAATTGTGGTCGCTTGCTCAGGACAGCATGCTGCTTTCACAAGTTGTCTCCTTCCTGAGGGATTTGCTCCTAGAAAAAGCCACCACCGCCTTCTTCACTGTGCCTTCTTCTTCTTCTTTTTCTTTTTTTTCCTGGAGCTTGTCTCTTCTGCAGAGAAGAGCTTTTAACACCTCCCTGGATAGTCAGTAAAACCCCAAGCATTAAGAAGGCCAGAAAATACACGTCCACTTCATTTCACTGAAAAAGAAAGGTCATGATCCTATCCCTTCTTTGGGTCATCCACCCTGAGTCTGCACACCACATTTGCTCAGCAGCAGTCTGGCTACCCTTGCACATCCAGCAAACCCTTAGCACTCCTTCCTCTTATTCAGGATTCCAACTTTTTGAGCGACAAGAAGATCCCTGACACAGAGGGATCCTTGCTGAGGTATGAGAGCAGTGACACAGGATGCAAGAAGAGCACAAATGATGTTTCTTTATCCTCTGCCAAGCCCAGGGCACGCTTGGTGCTGCCATTCTCCTCCTGGGTGCAGCAGCAAACGCTTCTTCGTCAGTTCTATGATCCAACACTGCCGCCCTTAAAAATTAAGTCACCTCAAAAGTTACATAAGTATTTGAAAATACTCAAGAAAACTCTCCAAACACTGCTAGTTACACTTTGCTTGTCATAAATGGAACATCAATCTGAGCCCCAGGACAGGCCAGAGACAAGAACCTGTGATTTCCAGCCAGGCCTGAATTCTCCCCAAATTCCACAGAGTACCAAAACAGGACAATCTTGGCAGGAGCCAAGGGCAGCCTCCTCTACCCTGAAGCAGGCCATGCCTGGAGTCCTTGGCATGAACCGAGGGCAGCATCTCCTGCCTGGAAGCAGTCATGAAGCACACCGAAACACCACTTCCACGTGGGTGGGCCACTGTTGCTTTGCCTCCCACAGATCTGTCCCCCCTTTTCCCCTGGGTGATGGAGCTGCCAAAGATTCCTCAAAGCCCATCTCTTTTGAGCAGTGAGAAGCCCCGGGCTTCTCTTCCTGCATTTATTCTCCAGACCAAGAAGTTACAGGAAGAGACATAGGTGGGGTTTTGAACATAGGTTCAGTTTTACAAGTTTTGCAATAGAAGCTGGTAACATTCAGTCAAAACAAGTCAGATGACACTCTGTTAGGCAATTAAGTGATCCACTATAACAAAGCCTTGATTTACCCGAAATTCCTTTTCCCTCTAGCAGCTTTTTAGTAACGTTGCCTATCAATTAGTCACTTGTCTGTCTTAGAATCAGCAGCCTTGCTGTGTTATGATTCTTTTCCTGCAACAGAGACTCGATGCCCGGGGGTTAAAATTCCTGTCCTTTGCAAGGTCAATATTTGAAACTGCAAGGCTTTTGGTGACTAAAGTCACCTATTACCCAAGAGCAGTAATAGGAAATTAATGTAATACATTAAAAAAGGTAATTGCCTTCCTTAACCACGAAGATGGCATTTTATAAAATTAGCTGCTTCTCTTAAAAGGCAACCTTCATTATCCTTTACCTACTCTTTAAAGACTATACAAACAGGAATAAGTAAATTATGGATAAAATGTTCTATAACTGGGAGAACTCAACGGCCAGTTGCCCACAGCTTACCTGCTGGTGTCCTGTGACACATATTGAAGCCTCCGTTGTACTTTGAGGAAAAATGTTCAAAACATGCCCAAAGTTCTACCCAGCAGCCGCCCCGGGAACCTGCATGCACTTCTGTCCCACTGCGAGTGGCAACCACATCGGCGGTGCTGGACTCGGGTCAGCCCTGCTGGAATGGCAGTGAAAGAGAAACTCATGTTTCAGCACAGCTAAGACGTAAACGTGCAAGTGCAATTTTTAGTGAACAGTGTCGCGTATACATTTACAGGCGGCCAAGGGATAACTCTGTGACCAAAGGAAAACAAAACCTATTCTAGAAAAACAGCAGCTCTGCCTTTCAGGGATGAGACAACCCTGCAAGCTGCTGAGCTCTCTGCTGGTCACCGGTGATGTCATCCCGGTAGCACTGACCCTGTCACCGCCAGAGGTGCCTCACCCAGTCCCCTCCCATCTGTCCGCTGGACTGGAGGGGCGCCATTCTGTCCACACAGCTTCCTTGAGCACCTGCACCCTTGGGGCCTGCTTGTTGGGAGGAAAGCTGTCACCCGCGGCAGCTGGCTTAAACCTTAGCAGCAGGAGGAACAGCTGCCCGTGGCCAGGCCACTGCCCCAGATGAAACTGTTGCTGCCGGGCCTGGCCATCTCTTCCCAACGGAAATAAGTTGTTTGGGGTTCAGCAGACTCTAGAATGAAGCGGGCCCCTTGGGCACAGGGAGCAACAGCACATCCTAGTGGGCTAATTTCCCCAAAGCTTGAAACTAGGTGTCTTGTCTCACTCCAAGGATGGCTGTGGCACTACAGCATCGCTGGACGCTGGGTGGCAGTAGAGGGCCTCACAGAAACCAGGCACAGACAATCTGGCCTCCAGCAAAGGAATGATGCTAATGCGCTCCTCTGGGTAGAATTTGCACAATAACCCACATGGAAGTCGCAGCAGGACAGGGATGAAAACTATGGGGCAAGAGGTCAAGTCTGCACAATCCCAACCAACCCCACCGATGCCCATGTCCAGTAACCGCACACACTGGATGGCTCCCCACAGGCAAAGGAACAGGTGAGACACACCCCTTCTCTGTACCTGGTGACGGATTCAGGGAAGTCAGGCTCCAGGCCCTCTCTCACTCCCACCGTGTCCTGAATCCTCACCATCAGCTACAGCTGCAAGGACTGTTTCTCTTCTGTGAACCTGCAAGCTAAGGGTCTGAAGCGACACAGTGGAGAAAGCATGCGAGGAAATTCTGCTCCACTTTTCCACCTCAGTGAGGCACGTGCACAATGTAGTTTCCCATCTCAACTGTTGCTTCGCTGTCAAGATTTCTTTTGGTGTGAGAGACCAAGGTGTCAGTAGCAAAAGAAAATGTTTTGCTTTTGCTCCCCTCAGTATGCTTCAACATTTCCAAGTGAATTTCACGTCACAAGGGGAGATGGGGATTGCCCTCAACTGGAATGTGGGTCACCTCCCAGCTGTGTGGTGATGTGTCTGGGGCCAAGGCCAGAGCTGCTGCTTTTCCAGATTTTCCAAGCCAGAAACAAGCACTGTTCACTTTAATAAGGTTAAGTTTAAACCGACATCCTTTTTTGGTGCCTAAACTGTTGACTACATACCCCAGCAAGACAGAAGCGTGTGAAAGCCGTCCATTCACACTCCCCTTCTCCCAGACGGTCACATGCGCATATCCCCAGAGCTGAAGGCACTGTGCAAAGCACGGTGCAGTATATGCGGCCAGTAACCGTGTGTTCTTCTCACTGAACACTTCCAGGGTTGCATCAAGTAAAAGTTGCCTCAACTTTCACTGAAGTAGATAAAAGCTGCAAAAACCCTTACTGATTTCCTAAGTTTACTTCTCTAAGTCCCAAAAGCTAAGACTATAACTACGTTAGCGTTCATGTATGACAAACAAATATTAAATAGTTTACACCTTTATACCAATTTATCTGTAGCTCGTGCAGGTCCAATTGGACCTGGCAGACATCTACAGAACATTTCATGCAACAACTAGAGAATACACATTTTTTCTCATCGGCACATGGAACATTCTCCAGGATAGACCACATGTTAGGTCACAAAACAGGTTTCAGCAAATTTTTCAAAGCTGACATCATTCCTAGTATCTTTTCTGACCACAATTGACTAGCACTGGAAATCAATTACAAGCGAATTTCTGGAAACTACTCCAGTGCATGAAAACTGAACAACAGGCTCCCGAATGACCTATGGGTCCAAGAAGAAATTAAAAAGGAAATCAAAAACGTTCTTGAAACTAATGAAAAAAGATGCATCCTACCAAAACCTGTGGGATACTGTAAAAGCAACAGCGACGAGGCAATATATTGCAATACATGCTCACATCAAAAGGATGGAGAAACTTCACGTAAATGACCGAACCGTACACCTCAAAGAACCACCACCACCACAACAATGCAATCATAAAAGTACTAGAGAGAAAGAAATAATTAACATCAGGGCAGAGTTCAATGAAATGGAGACCCCCAAAACGATACAAAGGATCAGCGAAACACAAAGTTGTTTTTTGAGAAGATAAATAAAATAGACAAACCATTAGCTTTGCCCACTCTCACCACACTCATTCAACATAGTACTGAAAGCCCTAACCAGAGCAATCAAGCAAGACAAAGAAATAAAGGGCATTCAGATTGGGAAGGACAAAGTCAAGTTGTCCCTGTTTGCAGATGACGCGATCTTATAGATAGAAAACCTAAAGGCTACCAGAACGCCCTTACGGCTGACTAACAATTTTAATAATTTTGCGGGGTACAAAATCAACACCCACAGATCAGGAGCATTTTTATACTCCGATAATGAACTGGCAGAAAAAGAAATCAAGAAAGCAAGCCCATTTACAATAGTCACCCCCAAGATAAAATACCTAGGAACCAATTGAACCAAGGAGGTTAATGCAGATCTCTACAATGAGAACTACCAAACACCAGTGAGAGAAATTAAAGAGCACCCAAAAATAGTGGAATGACATACCAGGCTCTGGTACGGGAAGAATTAACATCGTGAAAATGTCCTTTCTACCCATAGCAGTCTACAAATTCAACGCAATCTCCGTCAAAATAGCAACAACTTTCTTCACAGAAATAGAAAAAGCAGTGCTAACATTCATATGGAATACGAAAAGATCCTGAATAGCCAAAGCAATTTTGAGCTTAAAAGCACCCCAAAAACAGAAAGGCTGGAGGCATAACACCACCCAATTTCAAATTCTATGACAAGGCTCAAAACAGCATGGTGATGGCATAGAAACAGACACTCAGATCAATGGAACAGGATAGAAAACCCAGGAATAATCAATTTGCCTACTTACAGCCAACCGATTTTTGACAAAGCCAACCAGAACATACGCTGTGGAAAAGACAGCCTCTTCAGGAAATAAACGGTGCCCGCAAAATTGGACAATCCACATGCAGAAGAATGAAACTGGACCAGCATCTCACCATATGCCAAAATCGACTCGAAATGGATTAAAGACCAGAATATAAGACCCCAAACCATTACATGACTGAAGGAAAACAGAGGGGAAACACTCCAGGAAGTAGGTGGGGGCAAAGGCTTTATGAATAAGACCCGAAACCCACAAGCAACAATATAAAAACTAAACAAATGAGCTAATGTCAAACTAAGAAGCTTCCACACAGCAAAGGAAACAATCAACAGAGCAGAAAGGCACCCTAAAAAAAGGGAGAAAATATGTGTAAACTATACGTCTGCCAAGGGCTTAATATCCAGAACATACCAAGAACTCAAACAGCTGTACAGTATGAAAACAAGTAATCCGATTTAAAACTGGGCAAACGAGATGAATAGACATTTTTCAAAGACATACAAATGGCCAACGGTACACGAAAAAATGCTCAGCATCACTAGTCATCAGAGAAATGCAAATCAAAACCACATTGAGATATCATGTCAACCCAGATAGACTGGCCATTGTTAAAAAGACCATTAATAAGAAATGCTACTGAGGATATGAGGAAAGGAGAACTCTTCTCCAATGTTGGTGGGACTGTAAATTAGCACAGTCACTATGGAAAACAGTAAAGAAGTTTCCTCCAATACAGATAGTACTACCATATGATCCAGCAGTTCCACTACTGGGTATATATCCAAAGAAATGGAAGTCATATGGAAGGGACACCTGCACTCCCATGTTCACTGCAGCTTTACTTACAATAGCCAAAATATAGAACCAACCTCAGTGCCCTTCGACAGATGACTGGATAAAAGAAATGTGATACACGTACACCATGGAATAATACTCAGTGATAAAGGAAAAGAATGAAATTCTGCCATCGGTAACAACCTGGATGAGTCTGGAGAAAATTATGTTGTGTGAAATAAGCCAGACAAGGGAAGATAAATATCACATGCTCTCACTTATAACTAGGTAGAAAGGAAGGAAGGAAGGAAGGAAGGAAGGAAGGAAGGAAGGAAGGAAGGAAGGAAGGAAGGAAGGAAGGAAGGAAGCAAAGGACTACAACAGTTCCTTGAACTTTCAGAAGGACAGAAGAAACCAATGGTTACTAGAGATGAGGGGATGGACGGAGGGAGGGAGTTGGGGGCGTGATGGGTCAGGCAAAGGGCATAAAGAAAAATCATGATTTGTAATAATGAATATGCTAATAAAAATAATTTAAAAAGTAAGACACTTTAAAACACAAAAAGAATGCCATTATTGACATTCCAGAAAATTCCAGCTATGTGGATAACATTAAAAACCAGCTGTCAAGCTAAATCCTTTATCAGTACAAATTTTGATATTTCTTCAAATTGGGAGGAGAATGTTGGTTTCGATGTACAATGTCTGGTCACTCCCAGCCTCATCTATTTGTCACTGACGACCCTGGGACAGACGGAAAAAAAAAAAAAAAACGGTTTCTGCAACTTTTAAAATACAGACACGCCCTCCACCACCAACTTTCAATGTCTACAAAACGTCCTTGGGTTCTAGTATTCTTGCACATGTTTGTTCTCTTACAGGAAATTTGCTCCTTAGGATTTCACTGCAATGTGCTTCTGGATCCCATGCCATGATTTATCTCTGAGGACCCCTGTTTCCCTGGATCCATTTCACCCCGTGCCTGGCCACCTGTGTGGCACACACACATAGGAGCAGGAGGACAAGGCTTTGAGATGGGGAACCCGCACAAGCAATTATCTGGGTTTAGGTCTGCAGGTTATTAAGGTTTTCCGTTTCAACTTCCACAGCTAGAACGAAAGTGTAGAAATCTGTTTTCTAGTTAAAATCTGTTCACATCCCAAGTGTTTTTTAAGTTACTTAACAAGCCTTTGGTAGTCCGAAATACCGGGAAGTGTGCCTGTAACTAGAAACACCAGAAACTTCCATTTCAAAATTGTCATAAACCAGGGATACTTTAGAAAAACCTTTTCAGCCCACTTTGTGCCTTGAGTAATGGTGGGTAAACAGTGGAAACCAAGAGAGGCAACATGGAAGCAAACGGATATAAAAGCACAAGGGAGACATCGTGCTCTTGGGGAGAACTAAAATGCAAATTGTGTCTGTAAACGAAAGAAATTATACAGAAATCCCAGAAAAACAATTGACTGAAAATCACACGAACGATCCCATGTTCATCTCATCACCTTGAGAACACGAAGGATACTTTTGTACAGGCAGCACACCTCCTTAAAGCAGCAGCAGAGTGCTTCGTGCACAGCAAGGCCTAGTTCACTGAGCAGCTGGACCTGTGCCCACACCCAGAGGGCAGCACCAGCCACGTGGGTGCAGAGGAGGTTGTCCCGGTGAACTCCACAAGCGGCAGCAACGCTAGGCTCTACGCCACAGGACTTCTGACAACGGACACAGTCGCACAGACTGCAAGTGGACCCCACATCAGCCTCAAGACCTCCCCCACCCGAAAACATCTCCACAGCCAGCCAGGGAGGCAAAGGAAGGGTCTTCATGGCGTGCAGAGTTACAATGAATCTGTGTTCACGCTGCCCCCTCCCACTGTACCCGTCGAGACCCAGACGATGTGCCCTGCTACTACAAAGTCGAAGAGATGTTTGATGGGGGCAGAGCGGAAGAGGCACATTGAATTTGGATCATTTTACCCATGACCCTTCTCTCCTCCCAACCCTCTTTGCGAAAGATGACATTTCTGGGGAAACAGAAGGTGATCAGAAGCAAGTAGCTCAAATGTATGTCCCTTGTAAATTTCGGATATCCATCAATTTCAATTTTGAGATATAGAGAAGTGCTGGGAAGTTTAATTGGCCGTATCAGTGTCAGTGAAGAGCTGATGGAAGAAGTGCGAAAGGCCAAAGGAGAAAACCCATGAGTAGAGAAATTAGCCTTCGGCTAATCTTATCTTCTCTGCTTCCATATATCCCTGTCCGTCCTCAAAAGTTGAGTGAGGTAGGAGATGATAAGATTGAGATTAGGGCAAATTATTTCCCCATCTTTTCCTTTCTCCAGTGCACAGTCTCCTCAACCCGCACACTTGGAGTCTCAGGGTCAGCTCTCCAATACTGGTCGACACAGAGGAAAACCAACTGAACCAAAACGAATCCACCGAATTATCTCTGCTGTGCTTATTTATACCTTCCCGGGTTTTCTTTCCTTTACTGTTAAGTGCCTATAATCAACTTCAATCATTTTAGCAGAGTACTAAAGAGTGACTGCTCCCAACCCCTTCAGATAGGTGATGCTTATGTTTACATCTGCTTATCAGCTCTGTCAAAGTGCTGTTTCGTGGAGGTGCTGTAATTTGATGAACACATGAGACATGCTATTTGCTAGCAAGAAATTCTCAGCTCAAACAAGCTAAGGTGTATGGAGATTCAGTATAACACAGTAATTGGTTAACTCAGTTTACTTGGGACTCCATTTCTTAGGTCTTGGGCTGTTTACATAACCAAAAGGAGTGTGTGTGTGTGTGTGTGTGTGTGTGTGTGTGTGTACCACACTTGACCTAGCACCTACCTGCACAAGTACCCCCCTGCCAAGTGATGTGTTTAAAGGCCAACAAAAAGGAAAACACAGAACACATTTATAATCCTGAAAATCTAGGGCTACTTAACCTTTCTGCTGCTTAATTTTAAAGGCAAAAAATGTACTATGAGCAGCATAAATAAGAACTGATTTGAGCATAGTTTTATAATAGATAAAATGTACCTGATGGGTCTAATTCAAATTTCTAAAATCTAACTGTGCCGCATTAGTCTGAGATACAAGATCTAAAGCTGCATGATCTAATCTGAGAATTTACGGACCTGTTTGAAATACCTTCATTTGATTAATTTGAAATGGAGGCCAGGGTATGACCTCTAACAGTCTGATCTTTAATAACCGCTCAAGAGATGAGGCAGGAAGTCAGTCGCGCTTAGAATTCTATGCACTTTCCTCTAGTGAGCACACCCTGCGGTTCCACGCGTGCAAGCACACCCCTCGCTCACTGCGGGATCTACAGAGCAGCTGTACATGCCCTTCAAAACTCAAATGCGTGTTATGTGGGTGTGCGGTATAGGGGTAGGACATGAAAAAACTCCCACCTGTCCAGTCCGAGAGAAATTTAACTCCTGAGAAGCACACCTTAGTTGAACATCAGATGCAACACTAATTTGCAGAGGTTCCCACAACATAGGAACAAAAGGGCTGACGTTATGTGTTGATAGCAGATCGTGTGTGAAAACTAAGGTTTTATACGGGGCTGTACGAAGACTAACTGAGGTCTGGAAAATGAGGAATTTTAAATGCTGGACAGTCTCTATACTCAGATTCCGCTGAAGACAATGCAAATACTTATAAGAGCCTGATAATAAAAACAGATTAAAAAAACTTAATCATCAAGGTGAAGCATTTAGTAATGAGGTTTGTACAGCTTTTCGGAAAACACTGACTGGAAGTCCCAACCGGCTAGAGGTAGGCCAGTGTCAGGAGGCATCCCGGACATGGGCATTAGCTTCCAGCACTGATGGTGCAGCCAGTGTCGATGATAAGAATTAAAACACAACTGCAACCCCCAGTCCTGGACAGGCTCAGGAAGCGGCTATCTGGAAAGAGTGGGAGGGGTCCAGGAGGCCAGCCCCCAGGTGATACATACGTTTGCACAACAGTGACGGCGAGCCACTGGAAGTCTTTTCCAGCTGTACTGCGCTGTAATTGTGGTCGCTTGCTCAGGACAGCATGCTGCTTTCACAAGTTGTCTCCTTCCTGAGGGATTTGCTCCTAGAAAAAGCCACCACCGCCTTCTTCACTGTGCCTTCTTCTTCTTCTTTTTCTTTTTTTTCCTGGAGCTTGTCTCTTCTGCAGAGAAGAGCTTTTAACACCTCCCTGGATAGTCAGTAAAACCCCAAGCATTAAGAAGGCCAGAAAATACACGTCCACTTCATTTCACTGAAAAAGAAAGGTCATGATCCTATCCCTTCTTTGGGTCATCCACCCTGAGTCTGCACACCACATTTGCTCAGCAGCAGTCTGGCTACCCTTGCACATCCAGCAAACCCTTAGCACTCCTTCCTCTTATTCAGGATTCCAACTTTTTGAGCGACAAGAAGATCCCTGACACAGAGGGATCCTTGCTGAGGTATGAGAGCAGTGACACAGGATGCAAGAAGAGCACAAATGATGTTTCTTTATCCTCTGCCAAGCCCAGGGCACGCTTGGTGCTGCCATTCTCCTCCTGGGTGCAGCAGCAAACGCTTCTTCGTCAGTTCTATGATCCAACACTGCCGCCCTTAAAAATTAAGTCACCTCAAAAGTTACATAAGTATTTGAAAATACTCAAGAAAACTCTCCAAACACTGCTAGTTACACTTTGCTTGTCATAAATGGAACATCAATCTGAGCCCCAGGACAGGCCAGAGACAAGAACCTGTGATTTCCAGCCAGGCCTGAATTCTCCCCAAATTCCACAGAGTACCAAAACAGGACAATCTTGGCAGGAGCCAAGGGCAGCCTCCTCTACCCTGAAGCAGGCCATGCCTGGAGTCCTTGGCATGAACCGAGGGCAGCATCTCCTGCCTGGAAGCAGTCATGAAGCACACCGAAACACCACTTCCACGTGGGTGGGCCACTGTTGCTTTGCCTCCCACAGATCTGTCCCCCCTTTTCCCCTGGGTGATGGAGCTGCCAAAGATTCCTCAAAGCCCATCTCTTTTGAGCAGTGAGAAGCCCCGGGCTTCTCTTCCTGCATTTATTCTCCAGACCAAGAAGTTACAGGAAGAGACATAGGTGGGGTTTTGAACATAGGTTCAGTTTTACAAGTTTTGCAATAGAAGCTGGTAACATTCAGTCAAAACAAGTCAGATGACACTCTGTTAGGCAATTAAGTGATCCACTATAACAAAGCCTTGATTTACCCGAAATTCCTTTTCCCTCTAGCAGCTTTTTAGTAACGTTGCCTATCAATTAGTCACTTGTCTGTCTTAGAATCAGCAGCCTTGCTGTGTTATGATTCTTTTCCTGCAACAGAGACTCGATGCCCGGGGGTTAAAATTCCTGTCCTTTGCAAGGTCAATATTTGAAACTGCAAGGCTTTTGGTGACTAAAGTCACCTATTACCCAAGAGCAGTAATAGGAAATTAATGTAATACATTAAAAAAGGTAATTGCCTTCCTTAACCACGAAGATGGCATTTTATAAAATTAGCTGCTTCTCTTAAAAGGCAACCTTCATTATCCTTTACCTACTCTTTAAAGACTATACAAACAGGAATAAGTAAATTATGGATAAAATGTTCTATAACTGGGAGAACTCAACGGCCAGTTGCCCACAGCTTACCTGCTGGTGTCCTGTGACACATATTGAAGCCTCCGTTGTACTTTGAGGAAAAATGTTCAAAACATGCCCAAAGTTCTACCCAGCAGCCGCCCCGGGAACCTGCATGCACTTCTGTCCCACTGCGAGTGGCAACCACATCGGCGGTGCTGGACTCGGGTCAGCCCTGCTGGAATGGCAGTGAAAGAGAAACTCATGTTTCAGCACAGCTAAGACGTAAACGTGCAAGTGCAATTTTTAGTGAACAGTGTCGCGTATACATTTACAGGCGGCCAAGGGATAACTCTGTGACCAAAGGAAAACAAAACCTATTCTAGAAAAACAGCAGCTCTGCCTTTCAGGGATGAGACAACCCTGCAAGCTGCTGAGCTCTCTGCTGGTCACCGGTGATGTCATCCCGGTAGCACTGACCCTGTCACCGCCAGAGGTGCCTCACCCAGTCCCCTCCCATCTGTCCGCTGGACTGGAGGGGCGCCATTCTGTCCACACAGCTTCCTTGAGCACCTGCACCCTTGGGGCCTGCTTGTTGGGAGGAAAGCTGTCACCCGCGGCAGCTGGCTTAAACCTTAGCAGCAGGAGGAACAGCTGCCCGTGGCCAGGCCACTGCCCCAGATGAAACTGTTGCTGCCGGGCCTGGCCATCTCTTCCCAACGGAAATAAGTTGTTTGGGGTTCAGCAGACTCTAGAATGAAGCGGGCCCCTTGGGCACAGGGAGCAACAGCACATCCTAGTGGGCTAATTTCCCCAAAGCTTGAAACTAGGTGTCTTGTCTCACTCCAAGGATGGCTGTGGCACTACAGCATCGCTGGACGCTGGGTGGCAGTAGAGGGCCTCACAGAAACCAGGCACAGACAATCTGGCCTCCAGCAAAGGAATGATGCTAATGCGCTCCTCTGGGTAGAATTTGCACAATAACCCACATGGAAGTCGCAGCAGGACAGGGATGAAAACTATGGGGCAAGAGGTCAAGTCTGCACAATCCCAACCAACCCCACCGATGCCCATGTCCAGTAACCGCACACACTGGATGGCTCCCCACAGGCAAAGGAACAGGTGAGACACACCCCTTCTCTGTACCTGGTGACGGATTCAGGGAAGTCAGGCTCCAGGCCCTCTCTCACTCCCACCGTGTCCTGAATCCTCACCATCAGCTACAGCTGCAAGGACTGTTTCTCTTCTGTGAACCTGCAAGCTAAGGGTCTGAAGCGACACAGTGGAGAAAGCATGCGAGGAAATTCTGCTCCACTTTTCCACCTCAGTGAGGCACGTGCACAATGTAGTTTCCCATCTCAACTGTTGCTTCGCTGTCAAGATTTCTTTTGGTGTGAGAGACCAAGGTGTCAGTAGCAAAAGAAAATGTTTTGCTATTGCTCCCCTCAGTATGCTTCAACATTTCCAAGTGAATTTCACGTCACAAGGGGAGATGGGGATTGCCCTCAACTGGAATGTGGGTCACCTCCCAGCTGTGTGGTGATGTGTCTGGGGCCAAGGCCAGAGCTGCTGCTTTTCCAGATTTTCCAAGCCAGAAACAAGCACTGTTCACTTTAATAAGGTTAAGTTTAAACCGACATCCTTTTTTGGTGCCTAAACTGTTGACTACATACCCCAGCAAGACAGAAGCGTGTGAAAGCCGTCCATTCACACTCCCCTTCTCCCAGACGGCCACATGCGCATATCCCCAGAGCTGAAGTCACTGTGCAAAGCACGGTGCAGTATATGCGGCCAGTAACCGTGTGTTCTTCTCACTGAACACTTCCAGGGTTGCATCAAGTAAAAGTTGCCTCAACTTTCACTGAAGTAGATAAAAGCTGCAAAAACCCTTACTGATTTCCTAAGTTTACTTCTCTAAGTCCCAAAAGCTAAGACTGTAACTACGTTAGCGTTCATGTATGACAAACAAATATTAAATAGTTTACACCTTTATACCAATTTATCTGTAGCTCGTGCAGGTCCAATTGGACCTGGCAGACATCTACAGAACATTTCATGCAACAACTAGAGAATACACATTTTTTCTCATCGGCACATGGAACATTCTCCAGGATAGACCACATGTTAGGTCACAAAACAGGTTTCAGCAAATTTTTCAAAGCTGACATCATTCCTAGTATCTTTTCTGACCACAATTGACTAGCACTGGAAATCAATTACAAGCGAATTTCTGGAAACTACTCCAGTGCATGAAAACTGAACAACAGGCTCCCGAATGACCTATGGGTCCAAGAAGAAATTAAAAAGGAAATCAAAAACGTTCTTGAAACTAATGAAAAAAGATGCATCCTACCAAAACCTGTGGGATACTGTAAAAGCAACAGCGACGAGGCAATATATTGCAATACATGCTCACATCAAAAGGATGGAGAAACTTCACGTAAATGACCGAACCGTACACCTCAAAGAACCACCACCACCACAACAATGCAATCATAAAAGTACTAGAGAGAAAGAAATAATTAACATCAGGGCAGAGTTCAATGAAATGGAGACCCCCAAAACGATACAAAGGATCAGCGAAACACAAAGTTGTTTTTTGAGAAGATAAATAAAATAGACAAACCATTAGCTTTGCCCACTCTCACCACACTCATTCAACATAGTATTGAAAGCCCTAACCAGAGCAATCAAGCAAGACAAAGAAATAAAGGGCATTCAGATTGGGAAGGACAAAGTCAAGTTGTCCCTGTTTGCAGATGACGCGATCTTATAGATAGAAAACCTAAAGGCTACCAGAACGCCCTTACGGCTGACTAACAATTTTAATAATTTTGCGGGGTACAAAATCAACACCCACAGATCAGGAGCATTTTTATACTCCGATAATGAACTGGCAGAAAAAGAAATCAAGAAAGCAAGCCCATTTACAATAGTCACCCCCAAGATAAAATACCTAGGAACCAATTGAACCAAGGAGGTTAATGCAGATCTCTACAATGAGAACTACCAAACACCAGTGAGAGAAATTAAAGAGCACCCAAAAATAGTGGAATGACATACCAGGCTCTGGTACGGGAAGAATTAACATCGTGAAAATGTCCTTTCTACCCATAGCAGTCTACAAATTCAACGCAATCTCCGTCAAAATAGCAACAACTTTCTTCACAGAAATAGAAAAAGCAGTGCTAACATTCATATGGAATACGAAAAGATCCTGAATAGCCAAAGCAATTTTGAGCTTAAAAGCACCCCAAAAACAGAAAGGCTGGAGGCATAACACCACCCAATTTCAAATTCTATGACAAGGCTCAAAACAGCATGGTGATGGCATAGAAACAGACACTCAGATCAATGGAACAGGATAGAAAACCCAGGAATAATCAATTTGCCTACTTACAGCCAACCGATTTTTGACAAAGCAAACCAGAACATACGCTGTGGAAAAGACAGCCTCTTCAGGAAATAAACGGTGCCCGCAAAATTGGACAATCCACATGCAGAAGAATGAAACTGGACCAGCATCTCACCATATGCCAAAATCGACTCGAAATGGATTAAAGACCAGAATATAAGACCCCAAACCATTACATGACTGAAGGAAAACAGAGGGGAAACACTCCAGGAAGTAGGTGGGGGCAAAGGCTTTATGAATAAGACCCGAAACCCACAAGCAACAATATAAAAACTAAACAAATGAGCTAATGTCAAACTAAGAAGCTTCCACACAGCAAAGGAAACAATCAACAGAGCAGAAAGGCACCCTAAAAAAAGGGAGAAAATATGTGTAAACTATACGTCTGCCAAGGGCTTAATATCCAGAACATACCAAGAACTCAAACAGCTGTACAGTATGAAAACAAGTAATCCGATTTAAAACTGGGCAAACGAGATGAATAGACATTTTTCAAAGACATACAAATGGCCAACGGTACACGAAAAAATGCTCAGCATCACTAGTCATCAGAGAAATGCAAATCAAAACCACATTGAGATATCATGTCAACCCAGATAGACTGGCCATTGTTAAAAAGACCATTAATAAGAAATGCTACTGAGGATATGAGGAAAGGAGAACTCTTCTCCAATGTTGGTGGGACTGTAAATTAGCACAGTCACTATGGAAAACAGTAAAGAAGTTTCCTCCAATACAGATAGTACTACCATATGATCCAGCAGTTCCACTACTGGGTATATATCCAAAGAAATGGAAGTCATATGGAAGGGACACCTGCACTCCCATGTTCACTGCAGCTTTACTTACAATAGCCAAAATATAGAACCAACCTCAGTGCCCTTCGACAGATGACTGGATAAAAGAAATGTGATACACGTACACCATGGAATAATACTCAGTGATAAAGGAAAAGAATGAAATTCTGCCATCGGTAACAACCTGGATGAGTCTGGAGAAAATTATGTTGTGTGAAATAAGCCAGACAAGGGAAGATAAATATCACATGCTCTCACTTATAACTAGGTAGAAAGGAAGGAAGGAAGGAAGGAAGGAAGGAAGGAAGGAAGGAAGGAAGGAAGGAAGGAAGGAAGGAAGCAAAGGACTACAACAGTTCCTTGAACTTTCAGAAGGACAGAAGAAACCAATGGTTACTAGAGATGAGGGGATGGACGGAGGGAGGGAGTTGGGGGCGTGATGGGTCAGGCAAAGGGCATAAAGAAAAATCATGATTTGTAATAATGAATATGCTAATAAAAATAATTTAAAAAGTAAGACACTTTAAAACACAAAAAGAATGCCATTATTGACATTCCAGAAAATTCCAGCTATGTGGATAACATTAAAAACCAGCTGTCAAGCTAAATCCTTTATCAGTACAAATTTTGATATTTCTTCAAATTGGGAGGAGAATGTTGGTTTCGATGTACAATGTCTGGTCACTCCCAGCCTCATCTATTTGTCACTGACGACCCTGGGACAGACGGAAAAAAAAAAAAACGGTTTCTGCAACTTTTAAAATACAGACACGCCCTCCACCACCAACTTTCAATTTCTACAAAACGTCCTTGGGTCCTAGTATTCTTGCACATGTTTGTTCTCTTACAGGAAATTTGCTCCTTAGGATTTCACTGCAATGTGCTTCTGGATCCCATGCCATGATTTATCTCTGAGGACCCCTGTTCCCCTGGATCCATTTCACCCCGTGCCTGGCCACCTGTGTGGCACACACACATAGGAGCAGGAGGACAAGGCTTTGAGATGGGGAACCCGCACAAGCAATTATCTGGGTTTAGGTCTGCAGGTTATTAAGGTTTTCCGTTTCAACTTCCACAGCTAGAACGAAAGTGTAGAAATCCGTTTTCTAGTTAAAATCTGTTCACATCCCAAGTGTTTTTTAAGTTACTTAACAAGCCTTTGGTAGTCCGAAATACCGGGAAGTGTGCCTGTAACTAGAAACACCAGAAACTTCCATTTCAAAATTGTCATAAACCAGGGATACTTTAGAAAAACCTTTTCAGCCCACTTCGTGCCTTGAGTAATGGTGGGTAAACAGTGGAAACCAAGAGAGGCAACATGGAAGCAAACGGATATAAAAGCTCAAGGGAGACATCGTGCTCTTGGGGAGAACTAAAATGCAAATTGTGTCTGTAAACGAAAGAAATTATACAGAAATCCCAGAAAAACAATTGACTGAAAATCACACGAACGATCCCATGTTCATCTCATCACCTTGAGAACACGAAGGATACTTTTGTACAGGCAGCACACCTCCTTAAAGCAGCAGCAGAGTGCTTCGTGCACAGCAAGGCCTAGTTCACTGAGCAGCTGGACCTGTGCCCACACCCAGAGGGCAGCACCAGCCACGTGGGTGCAGAGGAGGTTGTCCCGGTGAACTCCACAAGCGGCAGCAACGCTAGGCTCTACGCCACAGGACTTCTGACAACGGACACAGTCGCACAGACTGCAAGTGGACCCCACATCAGCCTCAAGACCTCCCCCACCCGAAAACATCTCCACAGCCAGCCAGGGAGGCAAAGGAAGGGTCTTCATGGCGTGCAGAGTTACAATGAATCTGTGTTCACGCTGCCCCCTCCCACTGTACCCGTCGAGACCCAGACGATGTGCCCTGCTACTACAAAGTCGAAGAGATGTTTGATGGGGGCAGAGCGGAAGAGGCACATTGAATTTGGATCATTTTACCCATGACCCTTCTCTCCTCCCAACCCTCTTTGCAAAAGATGACATTTCTGGGGAAACAGAAGGTGATCAGAAGCAAGTAGCTCAAATGTATGTCCCTTGTAAATTTCGGATATCCATCAATTTCAATTTTGAGATATAGAGAAGTGCTGGGAAGGTTAATTGGCCCTATCAGTGTCAGTGAAGAGCTGATGGAAGAAGTGCGAAAGGCCAAAGGAGAAAACCCATGAGTAGAGAAATTAGCCTTCGGCTAATCTTATCTTCTCTGCTTCCATATATCCCTGTCAGTCCTCAAAAGTTGAGTGAGGTAGGAGATGATAAGATTGAGATTAGGGCAAATTATTTCCCCATCTTTTCCTTTCTCCAGTGCACAGTCTCCTCAACCCGCACACTTGGAGTCTCAGGGTCAGCTCTCCAATACTGGTCGACACAGAGGAAAACCAACTGAACCAAAACGAATCCACCGAATTATCTCTGCTGTGCTTATTTATACCTTCCCGGGTTTTCTTTCCTTTACTGTTAAGTGCCTATAATCAACTTCAATCATTTTAGCAGAGTACTAAAGAGTGACTGCTCCCAACCCCTTCAGATAGGTGATGCTTATGTTTACATCTGCTTATCAGCTCTGTCAAAGTGCTGTTTCGTGGAGGTGCTGTAATTTGATGAACACATGAGACATGCTATTTGCTAGCAAGAAATTCTCAGCTCAAACAAGCTAAGGTGTATGGAGATTCAGTATAACACAGTAATTGGTTAACTCAGTTTACTTGGGACTCCATTTCTTAGGTCTTGGGCTGTTTACATAACCAAAAGGAGTGTGTGTGTGTGTGTGTGTGTGTGTGTGTGTGTGTACCACACTTGACCTAGCACCTACCTGCACAAGTACCCCCCTGCCAAGTGATGTGTTTAAAGGCCAACAAAAAGGAAAACACAGAACACATTTATAATCCTGAAAATCTAGGGCTACTTAACCTTTCTGCTGCTTAATTTTAAAGGCAAAAAATGTACTATGAGCAGCATAAATAAGAACTGATTTGAGCATAGTTTTATAATAGATAAAATGTACCTGATGGGTCTAATTCAAATTTCTAAAATCTAACTGTGCCGCATTAGTCTGAGATACAAGATCTAAAGCTGCATGATCTAATCTGAGAATTTACGGACCTGTTTGAAATACCTTCATTTGATTAATTTGAAATGGAGGCCAGGGTATGACCTCTAACAGTCTGATCTTTAATAACCGCTCAAGAGATGAGGCAGGAAGTCAGTCGCGCTTAGAATTCTATGCACTTTCCTCTAGTGAGCACACCCTGCGGTTCCACGCGTGCAAGCACACCCCTCGCTCACTGCGGGATCTACAGAGCAGCTGTACATGCCCTTCAAAACTCAAATGCGTGTTATGTGGGTGTGCGGTATAGGGGTAGGACATGAAAAAACTCCCACCTGTCCAGTCCGAGAGAAATTTAACTCCTGAGAAGCACACCTTAGTTGAACATCAGATGCAACACTAATTTGCAGAGGTTCCCACAACATAGGAACAAAAGGGCTGACGTTATGTGTTGATAGCAGATCGTGTGTGAAAACTAAAGTTTTATACGGGGCTGTACGAAGACTAACTGAGGTCTGGAAAATGAGGAATTTTAAATGCTGGACAGTCTCTATACTCAGATTCCGCTGAAGACAATGCAAATACTTATAAGAGCCTGATAATAAAAACAGATTAAAAAAACTTAATCATCAAGGTGAAGCATTTAGTAATGAGGTTTGTACAGCTTTTCGGAAAACACTGACTGGAAGTCCCAACCGGCTAGAGGTAGGCCAGTGTCAGGAGGCATCCCGGACATGGGCATTAGCTTCCAGCACTGATGGTGCAGCCAGTGTCGATGATAAGAATTAAAACACAACTGCAACCCCCAGTCCTGGACAGGCTCAGGAAGCGGCTATCTGGAAAGAGTGGGAGGGGTCCAGGAGGCCAGCCCCCAGGTGATACATACGTTTGCACAACAGTGACGGCGAGCCACTGGAAGTCTTTTCCAGCTGTACTGCGCTGTAATTGTGGTCGCTTGCTCAGGACAGCATGCTGCTTTCACAAGTTGTCTCCTTCCTGAGGGATTTGCTCCTAGAAAAAGCCACCACCGCCTTCTTCACTGTGCCTTCTTCTTCTTCTTTTTCTTTTTTTTCCTGGAGCTTGTCTCTTCTGCAGAGAAGAGCTTTTAACACCTCCCTGGATAGTCAGTAAAACCCCAAGCATTAAGAAGGCCAGAAAATACACGTCCACTTCATTTCACTGAAAAAGAAAGGTCATGATCCTATCCCTTCTTTGGGTCATCCACCCTGAGTCTGCACACCACATTTGCTCAGCAGCAGTCTGGCTACCCTTGCACATCCAGCAAACCCTTAGCACTCCTTCCTCTTATTCAGGATTCCAACTTTTTGAGCGACAAGAAGATCCCTGACACAGAGGGATCCTTGCTGAGGTATGAGAGCAGTGACACAGGATGCAAGAAGAGCACAAATGATGTTTCTTTATCCTCTGCCAAGCCCAGGGCACGCTTGGTGCTGCCATTCTCCTCCTGGGTGCAGCAGCAAACGCTTCTTCGTCAGTTCTATGATCCAACACTGCCGCCCTTAAAAATTAAGTCACCTCAAAAGTTACATAAGTATTTGAAAATACTCAAGAAAACTCTCCAAACACTGCTAGTTACACTTTGCTTGTCATAAATGGAACATCAATCTGAGCCCCAGGACAGGCCAGAGACAAGAACCTGTGATTTCCAGCCAGGCCTGAATTCTCCCCAAATTCCACAGAGTACCAAAACAGGACAATCTTGGCAGGAGCCAAGGGCAGCCTCCTCTACCCTGAAGCAGGCCATGCCTGGAGTCCTTGGCATGAACCGAGGGCAGCATCTCCTGCCTGGAAGCAGTCATGAAGCACACCGAAACACCACTTCCACGTGGGTGGGCCACTGTTGCTTTGCCTCCCACAGATCTGTCCCCCCTTTTCCCCTGGGTGATGGAGCTGCCAAAGATTCCTCAAAGCCCATCTCTTTTGAGCAGTGAGAAGCCCCGGGCTTCTCTTCCTGCATTTATTCTCCAGACCAAGAAGTTACAGGAAGAGACATAGGTGGGGTTTTGAACATAGGTTCAGTTTTACAAGTTTTGCAATAGAAGCTGGTAACATTCAGTCAAAACAAGTCAGATGACACTCTGTTAGGCAATTAAGTGATCCACTATAACAAAGCCTTGATTTACCCGAAATTCCTTTTCCCTCTAGCAGCTTTTTAGTAACGTTGCCTATCAATTAGTCACTTGTCTGTCTTAGAATCAGCAGCCTTGCTGTGTTATGATTCTTTTCCTGCAACAGAGACTCGATGCCCGGGGGTTAAAATTCCTGTCCTTTGCAAGGTCAATATTTGAAACTGCAAGGCTTTTGGTGACTAAAGTCACCTATTACCCAAGAGCAGTAATAGGAAATTAATGTAATACATTAAAAAAGGTAATTGCCTTCCTTAACCACGAAGATGGCATTTTATAAAATTAGCTGCTTCTCTTAAAAGGCAACCTTCATTATCCTTTACCTACTCTTTAAAGACTATACAAACAGGAATAAGTAAATTATGGATAAAATGTTCTATAACTGGGAGAACTCAACGGCCAGTTGCCCACAGCTTACCTGCTGGTGTCCTGTGACACATATTGAAGCCTCCGTTGTACTTTGAGGAAAAATGTTCAAAACATGCCCAAAGTTCTACCCAGCAGCCGCCCCGGGAACCTGCATGCACTTCTGTCCCACTGCGAGTGGCAACCACATCGGCGGTGCTGGACTCGGGTCAGCCCTGCTGGAATGGCAGTGAAAGAGAAACTCATGTTTCAGCACAGCTAAGACGTAAACGTGCAAGTGCAATTTTTAGTGAACAGTGTCGCGTATACATTTACAGGCGGCCAAGGGATAACTCTGTGACCAAAGGAAAACAAAACCTATTCTAGAAAAACAGCAGCTCTGCCTTTCAGGGATGAGACAACCCTGCAAGCTGCTGAGCTCTCTGCTGGTCACCGGTGATGTCATCCCGGTAGCACTGACCCTGTCACCGCCAGAGGTGCCTCACCCAGTCCCCTCCCATCTGTCCGCTGGACTGGAGGGGCGCCATTCTGTCCACACAGCTTCCTTGAGCACCTGCACCCTTGGGGCCTGCTTGTTGGGAGGAAAGCTGTCACCCGCGGCAGCTGGCTTAAACCTTAGCAGCAGGAGGAACAGCTGCCCGTGGCCAGGCCACTGCCCCAGATGAAACTGTTGCTGCCGGGCCTGGCCATCTCTTCCCAACGGAAATAAGTTGTTTGGGGTTCAGCAGACTCTAGAATGAAGCGGGCCCCTTGGGCACAGGGAGCAACAGCACATCCTAGTGGGCTAATTTCCCCAAAGCTTGAAACTAGGTGTCTTGTCTCACTCCAAGGATGGCTGTGGCACTACAGCATCGCTGGACGCTGGGTGGCAGTAGAGGGCCTCACAGAAACCAGGCACAGACAATCTGGCCTCCAGCAAAGGAATGATGCTAATGCGCTCCTCTGGGTAGAATTTGCACAATAACCCACATGGAAGTCGCAGCAGGACAGGGATGAAAACTATGGGGCAAGAGGTCAAGTCTGCACAATCCCAACCAACCCCACCGATGCCCATGTCCAGTAACCGCACACACTGGATGGCTCCCCACAGGCAAAGGAACAGGTGAGACACACCCCTTCTCTGTACCTGGTGACGGATTCAGGGAAGTCAGGCTCCAGGCCCTCTCTCACTCCCACCGTGTCCTGAATCCTCACCATCAGCTACAGCTGCAAGGACTGTTTCTCTTCTGTGAACCTGCAAGCTAAGGGTCTGAAGCGACACAGTGGAGAAAGCATGCGAGGAAATTCTGCTCCACTTTTCCACCTCAGTGAGGCAGGTGCACAATGTAGTTTCCCATCTCAACTGTTGCTTCGCTGTCAAGATTTCTTTTGGTGTGAGAGACCAAGGTGTCAGTAGCAAAAGAAAATGTTTTGCTTTTGCTCCCCTCAGTATGCTTCAACATTTCCAAGTGAATTTCACGTCACAAGGGGAGATGGGGATTGCCCTCAACTGGAATGTGGGTCACCTCCCAGCTGTGTGGTGATGTGTCTGGGGCCAAGGCCAGAGCTGCTGCTTTTCCAGATTTTCCAAGCCAGAAACAAGCACTGTTCACTTTAATAAGGTTAAGTTTAAACCGACATCCTTTTTTGGTGCCTAAACTGTTGACTACATACCCCAGCAAGACAGAAGCGTGTGAAAGCCGTCCATTCACACTCCCCTTCTCCCAGACGGTCACATGCGCATATCCCCAGAGCTGAAGGCACTGTGCAAAGCACGGTGCAGTATATGCGGCCAGTAACCGTGTGTTCTTCTCACTGAACACTTCCAGGGTTGCATCAAGTAAAAGTTGCCTCAACTTTCACTGAAGTAGATAAAAGCTGCAAAAACCCTTACTGATTTCCTAAGTTTACTTCTCTAAGTCCCAAAAGCTAAGACTGTAACTACGTTAGCGTTCATGTATGACAAACAAATATTAAATAGTTTACACCTTTATACCAATTTATCTGTAGCTCGTGCAGGTCCAATTGGACCTGGCAGACATCTACAGAACATTTCATGCAACAACTAGAGAATACACATTTTTTCTCATCGGCACATGGAACATTCTCCAGGATAGACCACATGTTAGGTCACAAAACAGGTTTCAGCAAATTTTTCAAAGCTGACATCATTCCTAGTATCTTTTCTGACCACAATTGACTAGCACTGGAAATCAATTACAAGCGAATTTCTGGAAACTACTCCAGTGCATGAAAACTGAACAACAGGCTCCCGAATGACCTATGGGTCCAAGAAGAAATTAAAAAGGAAATCAAAAACGTTCTTGAAACTAATGAAAAAAGATGCATCCTACCAAAACCTGTGGGATACTGTAAAAGCAACAGCGACGAGGTAATATATTGCAATACATGCTCACATCAAAAGGATGGAGAAACTTCACGTAAATGACCAAACCGTACACCTCAAAGAACCACCACCACCACAACAATGCAATCATAAAAGTACTAGAGAGAAAGAAATAATTAACATCAGGGCAGAGTTCAATGAAATGGAGACCCCCAAAACGATACAAAGGATCAGCGAAACACAAAGTTGTTTTTTGAGAAGATAAATAAAATAGACAAACCATTAGCTTTGCCCACTCTCACCACACTCATTCAACATAGTATTGAAAGCCCTAACCAGAGCAATCAAGCAAGACAAAGAAATAAAGGGCATTCAGATTGGGAAGGACAAAGTCAAGTTGTCCCTGTTTGCAGATGACGCGATCTTATAGATAGAAAACCTAAAGGCTACCAGAACGCCCTTACGGCTGACTAACAATTTTAATAATTTTGCGGGGTACAAAATCAACACCCACAGATCAGGAGCATTTTTATACTCCGATAATGAACTGGCAGAAAAAGAAATCAAGAAAGCAAGCCCATTTACAATAGTCACCCCCAAGATAAAATACCTAGGAACCAATTGAACCAAGGAGGTTAATGCAGATCTCTACAATGAGAACTACCAAACACCAGTGAGAGAAATTAAAGAGCACCCAAAAATAGTGGAATGACATACCAGGCTCTGGTACGGGAAGAATTAACATCGTGAAAATGTCCTTTCTACCCATAGCAGTCTACAAATTCAACGCAATCTCCGTCAAAATAGCAACAACTTTCTTCACAGAAATAGAAAAAGCAGTGCTAACATTCATATGGAATACGAAAAGATCCTGAATAGCCAAAGCAATTTTGAGCTTAAAAGCACCCCAAAAACAGAAAGGCTGGAGGCATAACACCACCCAATTTCAAATTCTATGACAAGGCTCAAAACAGCATGGTGATGGCATAGAAACAGACACTCAGATCAATGGAACAGGATAGAAAACCCAGGAATAATCAATTTGCCTACTTACAGCCAACCGATTTTTGACAAAGCCAACCAGAACATACGCTGTGGAAAAGACAGCCTCTTCAGGAAATAAACGGTGCCCGCAAAATTGGACAATCCACATGCAGAAGAATGAAACTGGACCAGCATCTCACCATATGCCAAAATCGACTCGAAATGGATTAAAGACCAGAATATAAGACCCCAAACCATTACATGACTGAAGGAAAACAGAGGGGAAACACTCCAGGAAGTAGGTGGGGGCAAAGGCTTTATGAATATGACCCGAAACCCACAAGCAACAATATAAAAACTAAACAAATGAGCTAATGTCAAACTAAGAAGCTTCCACACAGCAAAGGAAACAATCAACAGAGCAGAAAGGCACCCTAAAAAAAGGGAGAAAATATGTGTAAACTATACGTCTGCCAAGGGCTTAATATCCAGAACATACCAAGAACTCAAACAGCTGTACAGTATGAAAACAAGTAATCCGATTTAAAACTGGGCAAACGAGATGAATAGACATTTTTCAAAGACATACAAATGGCCAACGGTACACGAAAAAATGCTCAGCATCACTAGTCATCAGAGAAATGCAAATCAAAACCACATTGAGATATCATGTCAACCCAGATAGACTGGCCATTGTTAAAAAGACCATTAATAAGAAATGCTACTGAGGATATGAGGAAAGGAGAACTCTTCTCCAATGTTGGTGGGACTGTAAATTAGCACAGTCACTATGGAAAACAGTAAAGAAGTTTCCTCCAATACAGATAGTACTACCATATGATCCAGCAGTTCCACTACTGGGTATATATCCAAAGAAATGGAAGTCATATGGAAGGGACACCTGCACTCCCATGTTCACTGCAGCTTTACTTACAATAGCCAAAATATAGAACCAACCTCAGTGCCCTTCGACAGATGACTGGATAAAAGAAATGTGATACACGTACACCATGGAATAATACTCAGTGATAAAGGAAAAGAATGAAATTCTGCCATCGGTAACAACCTGGATGAGTCTGGAGAAAATTATGTTGTGTGAAATAAGCCAGACAAGGGAAGATAAATATCACATGCTCTCACTTATAACTAGGTAGAAAGGAAGGAAGGAAGGAAGGAAGGAAGGAAGGAAGGAAGGAAGGAAGGAAGGAAGGAAGGAAGGAAGGAAGGAAGCAAAGGACTACAACAGTTCCTTGAACTTTCAGAAGGACAGAAGAAACCAATGGTTACTAGAGATGAGGGGATGGACGGAGGGAGGGAGTTGGGGGCGTGATGGGTCAGGCAAAGGGCATAAAGAAAAATCATGATTTGTAATAATGAATATGCTAATAAAAATAATTTAAAAAGTAAGACACTTTAAAACACAAAAAGAATGCCATTATTGACATTCCAGAAAATTCCAGCTATGTGGATAACATTAAAAACCAGCTGTCAAGCTAAATCCTTTATCAGTACAAATTTTGATATTTCTTCAAATTGGGAGGAGAATGTTGGTTTCGATGTACAATGTCTGGTCACTCCCAGCCTCATCTATTTGTCACTGACGACCCTGGGACAGACGGAAAAAAAAAAAAAAACGGTTTCTGCAACTTTTAAAATACAGACACGCCCTCCACCACCAACTTTCAATGTCTACAAAACGTCCTTGGGTTCTAGTATTCTTGCAAATGTTTGTTCTCTTACAGGAAATTTGCTCCTTAGGATTTCACTGCAATGTGCTTCTGGATCCCATGCCATGATTTATCTGTGAGGACCCCTGTTTCCCTGGATCCATTTCACCCCGTGCCTGGCCACCTGTGTGGCACACACACATAGGAGCAGGAGGACAAGGCTTTGAGATGGGGAACCCGCACAAGCAATTATCTGGGTTTAGGTCTGCAGGTTATTAAGGTTTTCCGTTTCAACTTCCACAGCTAGAACGAAAGTGTAGAAATCTGTTTTCTAGTTAAAATCTGTTCACATCCCAAGTGTTTTTTAAGTTACTTAACAAGCCTTTGGTAGTCCGAAATACCGGGAAGTGTGCCTGTAACTAGAAACACCAGAAACTTCCATTTCAAAATTGTCATAAACCAGGGATACTTTAGAAAAACCTTTTCAGCCCACTTTGTGCCTTGAGTAATGGTGGGTAAACAGTGGAAACCAAGAGAGGCAACATGGAAGCAAACGGATATAAAAGCACAAGGGAGACATCGTGCTCTTGGGGAGAACTAAAATGCAAATTGTGTCTGTAAACGAAAGAAATTATACAGAAATCCCAGAAAAACAATTGACTGAAAATCACACGAACGATCCCATGTTCATCTCATCACCTTGAGAACACGAAGGATACTTTTGTACAGGCAGCACACCTCCTTAAAGCAGCAGCAGAGTGCTTCGTGCACAGCAAGGCCTAGTTCACTGAGCAGCTGGACCTGTGCCCACACCCAGAGGGCAGCACCAGCCACGTGGGTGCAGAGGAGGTTGTCCCGGTGAACTCCACAAGCGGCAGCAACGCTAGGCTCTACGCCACAGGACTTCTGACAACGGACACAGTCGCACAGACTGCAAGTGGACCCCACATCAGCCTCAAGACCTCCCCCACCCGAAAACATCTCCACAGCCAGCCAGGGAGGCAAAGGAAGGGTCTTCATGGCGTGCAGAGTTACAATGAATCTGTGTTCACGCTGCCCCCTCCCACTGTACCCGTCGAGACCCAGACGATGTGCCCTGCTACTACAAAGTCGAAGAGATGTTTGATGGGGGCAGAGCGGAAGAGGCACATTGAATTTGGATCATTTTACCCATGACCCTTCTCTCCTCCCAACCCTCTTTGCGAAAGATGACATTTCTGGGGAAACAGAAGGTGATCAGAAGCAAGTAGCTCAAATGTATGTCCCTTGTAAATTTCGGATATCCATCAATTTCAATTTTGAGATATAGAGAAGTGCTGGGAAGGTTAATTGGCCCTATCAGTGTCAGTGAAGAGCTGATGGAAGAAGTGCGAAAGGCCAAAGGAGAAAACCCATGAGTAGAGAAATTAGCGTTCGGCTAATCTTATCTTCTCTGCTTCCATATATCCCTGTCCGTCCTCAAAAGTTGAGTGAGGTAGGAGATGATAAGATTGAGATTAGGGCAAATTATTTCCCCATCTTTTCCTTTCTCCAGTGCACAGTCTCCTCAACCCGCACACTTGGAGTCTCAGGGTCAGCTCTCCAATACTGGTCGACACAGAGGAAAACCAACTGAACCAAAACGAATCCACCGAATTATCTCTGCTGTGCTTATTTATACCTTCCCGGGTTTTCTTTCCTTTACTGTTAAGTGCCTATAATCAACTTCAATCATTTTAGCAGAGTACTAAAGAGTGACTGCTCCCAACCCCTTCAGATAGGTGATGCTTATGTTTACATCTGCTTATCAGCTCTGTCAAAGTGCTGTTTCGTGGAGGTGCTGTAATTTGATGAACACATGAGACATGCTATTTGCTAGCAAGAAATTCTCAGCTCAAACAAGCTAAGGTGTATGGAGATTCAGTATAACACAGTAATTGGTTAACTCAGTTTACTTGGGACTCCATTTCTTGGTCTTGGGCTGTTTACATAACCAAAAGGAGTGTGTGTGTGTGTGTGTGTGTGTGTGTGTGTGTGTACCACACTTGACCTAGCACCTACCTGCACAAGTACCCCCCTGCCAAGTGATGTGTTTAAAGGCCAACAAAAAGGAAAACACAGAACACATTTATAATCCTGAAAATCTAGGGCTACTTAACCTTTCTGCTGCTTAATTTTAAAGGCAAAAAATGTACTATGAGCAGCATAAATAAGAACTGATTTGAGCATAGTTTTATAATAGATAAAATGTACCTGATGGGTCTAATTCAAATTTCTAAAATCTAACTGTGCCGCATTAGTCTGAGATACAAGATCTAAAGCTGCATGATCTAATCTGAGAATTTACGGACCTGTTTGAAATACCTTCATTTGATTAATTTGAAATGGAGGCCAGGGTATGACCTCTAACAGTCTGATCTTTAATAACCGCTCAAGAGATGAGGCAGGAAGTCAGTCGCGCTTAGAATTCTATGCACTTTCCTCTAGTGAGCACACCCTGCGGTTCCACGCGTGCAAGCACACCCCTCGCTCACTGCGGGATCTACAGAGCAGCTGTACATGCCCTTCAAAACTCAAATGCGTGTTATGTGGGTGTGCGGTATAGGGGTAGGACATGAAAAAACTCCCACCTGTCCAGTCCGAGAGAAATTTAACTCCTGAGAAGCACACCTTAGTTGAACATCAGATGCAACACTAATTTGCAGAGGTTCCCACAACATAGGAACAAAAGGGCTGACGTTATGTGTTGATAGCAGATCGTGTGTGAAAACTAAGGTTTTATACGGGGCTGTACGAAGACTAACTGAGGTCTGGAAAATGAGGAATTTTAAATGCTGGACAGTCTCTATACTCAGATTCCGCTGAAGACAATGCAAATACTTATAAGAGCCTGATAATAAAAACAGATTAAAAAAACTTAATCATCAAGGTGAAGCATTTAGTAATGAGGTTTGTACAGCTTTTCGGAAAACACTGACTGGAAGTCCCAACCGGCTAGAGGTAGGCCAGTGTCAGGAGGCATCCCGGACATGGGCATTAGCTTCCAGCACTGATGGTGCAGCCAGTGTCGATGATAAGAATTAAAACACAACTGCAACCCCCAGTCCTGGACAGGCTCAGGAAGCGGCTATCTGGAAAGAGTGGGAGGGGTCCAGGAGGCCAGCCCCCAGGTGATACATACGTTTGCACAACAGTGACGGCGAGCCACTGGAAGTCTTTTCCAGCTGTACTGCGCTGTAATTGTGGTCGCTTGCTCAGGACAGCATGCTGCTTTCACAAGTTGTCTCCTTCCTGAGGGATTTGCTCCTAGAAAAAGCCACCACCGCCTTCTTCACTGTGCCTTCTTCTTCTTCTTTTTCTTTTTTTTCCTGGAGCTTGTCTCTTCTGCAGAGAAGAGCTTTTAACACCTCCCTGGATAGTCAGTAAAACCCCAAGCATTAAGAAGGCCAGAAAATACACGTCCACTTCATTTCACTGAAAAAGAAAGGTCATGATCCTATCCCTTCTTTGGGTCATCCACCCTGAGTCTGCACACCACATTTGCTCAGCAGCAGTCTGGCTACCCTTGCACATCCAGCAAACCCTTAGCACTCCTTCCTCTTATTCAGGATTCCAACTTTTTGAGCGACAAGAAGATCCCTGACACAGAGGGATCCTTGCTGAGGTATGAGAGCAGTGACACAGGATGCAAGAAGAGCACAAATGATGTTTCTTTATCCTCTGCCAAGCCCAGGGCACGCTTGGTGCTGCCATTCTCCTCCTGGGTGCAGCAGCAAACGCTTCTTCGTCAGTTCTATGATCCAACACTGCCGCCCTTAAAAATTAAGTCACCTCAAAAGTTACATAAGTATTTGAAAATACTCAAGAAAACTCTCCAAACACTGCTAGTTACACTTTGCTTGTCATAAATGGAACATCAATCTGAGCCCCAGGACAGGCCAGAGACAAGAACCTGTGATTTCCAGCCAGGCCTGAATTCTCCCCAAATTCCACAGAGTACCAAAACAGGACAATCTTGGCAGGAGCCAAGGGCAGCCTCCTCTACCCTGAAGCAGGCCATGCCTGGAGTCCTTGGCATGAACCGAGGGCAGCATCTCCTGCCTGGAAGCAGTCATGAAGCACACCGAAACACCACTTCCACGTGGGTGGGCCACTGTTGCTTTGCCTCCCACAGATCTGTCCCCCCTTTTCCCCTGGGTGATGGAGCTGCCAAAGATTCCTCAAAGCCCATCTCTTTTGAGCAGTGAGAAGCCCCGGGCTTCTCTTCCTGCATTTATTCTCCAGACCAAGAAGTTACAGGAAGAGACATAGGTGGGGTTTTGAACATAGGTTCAGTTTTACAAGTTTTGCAATAGAAGCTGGTAACATTCAGTCAAAACAAGTCAGATGACACTCTGTTAGGCAATTAAGTGATCCACTATAACAAAGCCTTGATTTACCCGAAATTCCTTTTCCCTCTAGCAGCTTTTTAGTAACGTTGCCTATCAATTAGTCACTTGTCTGTCTTAGAATCAGCAGCCTTGCTGTGTTATGATTCTTTTCCTGCAACAGAGACTCGATGCCCGGGGGTTAAAATTCCTGTCCTTTGCAAGGTCAATATTTGAAACTGCAAGGCTTTTGGTGACTAAAGTCACCTATTACCCAAGAGCAGTAATAGGAAATTAATGTAATACATTAAAAAAGGTAATTGCCTTCCTTAACCACGAAGATGGCATTTTATAAAATTAGCTGCTTCTCTTAAAAGGCAACCTTCATTATCCTTTACCTACTCTTTAAAGACTATACAAACAGGAATAAGTAAATTATGGATAAAATGTTCTATAACTGGGAGAACTCAACGGCCAGTTGCCCACAGCTTACCTGCTGGTGTCCTGTGACACATATTGAAGCCTCCGTTGTACTTTGAGGAAAAATGTTCAAAACATGCCCAAAGTTCTACCCAGCAGCCGCCCCGGGAACCTGCATGCACTTCTGTCCCACTGCGAGTGGCAACCACATCGGCGGTGCTGGACTCGGGTCAGCCCTGCTGGAATGGCAGTGAAAGAGAAACTCATGTTTCAGCACAGCTAAGACGTAAACGTGCAAGTGCAATTTTTAGTGAACAGTGTCGCGTATACATTTACAGGCGGCCAAGGGATAACTCTGTGACCAAAGGAAAACAAAACCTATTCTAGAAAAACAGCAGCTCTGCCTTTCAGGGATGAGACAACCCTGCAAGCTGCTGAGCTCTCTGCTGGTCACCGGTGATGTCATCCCGGTAGCACTGACCCTGTCACCGCCAGAGGTGCCTCACCCAGTCCCCTCCCATCTGTCCGCTGGACTGGAGGGGCGCCATTCTGTCCACACAGCTTCCTTGAGCACCTGCACCCTTGGGGCCTGCTTGTTGGGAGGAAAGCTGTCACCCGCGGCAGCTGGCTTAAACCTTAGCAGCAGGAGGAACAGCTGCCCGTGGCCAGGCCACTGCCCCAGATGAAACTGTTGCTGCCGGGCCTGGCCATCTCTTCCCAACGGAAATAAGTTGTTTGGGGTTCAGCAGACTCTAGAATGAAGCGGGCCCCTTGGGCACAGGGAGCAACAGCACATCCTAGTGGGCTAATTTCCCCAAAGCTTGAAACTAGGTGTCTTGTCTCACTCCAAGGATGGCTGTGGCACTACAGCATCGCTGGACGCTGGGTGGCAGTAGAGGGCCTCACAGAAACCAGGCACAGACAATCTGGCCTCCAGCAAAGGAATGATGCTAATGCGCTCCTCTGGGTAGAATTTGCACAATAACCCACATGGAAGTCGCAGCAGGACAGGGATGAAAACTATGGGGCAAGAGGTCAAGTCTGCACAATCCCAACCAACCCCACCGATGCCCATGTCCAGTAACCGCACACACTGGATGGCTCCCCACAGGCAAAGGAACAGGTGAGACACACCCCTTCTCTGTACCTGGTGACGGATTCAGGGAAGTCAGGCTCCAGGCCCTCTCTCACTCCCACCGTGTCCTGAATCCTCACCATCAGCTACAGCTGCAAGGACTGTTTCTCTTCTGTGAACCTGCAAGCTAAGGGTCTGAAGCGACACAGTGGAGAAAGCATGCGAGGAAATTCTGCTCCACTTTTCCACCTCAGTGAGGCACGTGCACAATGTAGTTTCCCATCTCAACTGTTGCTTCGCTGTCAAGATTTCTTTTGGTGTGAGAGACCAAGGTGTCAGTAGCAAAAGAAAATGTTTTGCTTTTGCTCCCCTCAGTATGCTTCAACATTTCCAAGTGAATTTCACGTCACAAGGGGAGATGGGGATTGCCCTCAACTGGAATGTGGGTCACCTCCCAGCTGTGTGGTGATGTGTCTGGGGCCAAGGCCAGAGCTGCTGCTTTTCCAGATTTTCCAAGCCAGAAACAAGCACTGTTCACTTTAATAAGGTTAAGTTTAAACCGACATCCTTTTTTGGTGCCTAAACTGTTGACTACATACCCCAGCAAGACAGAAGCGTGTGAAAGCCGTCCATTCACACTCCCCTTCTCCCAGACGGCCACATGCGCATATCCCCAGAGCTGAAGGCACTGTGCAAAGCACGGTGCAGTATATGCGGCCAGTAACCGTGTGTTCTTCTCACTGAACACTTCCAGGGTTGCATCAAGTAAAAGTTGCCTCAACTTTCACTGAAGTAGATAAAAGCTGCAAAAACCCTTACTGATTTCCTAAGTTTACTTCTCTAAGTCCCAAAAGCTAAGACTGTAACTACGTTAGCGTTCATGTATGACAAACAAATATTAAATAGTTTACACCTTTATACCAATTTATCTGTAGCTCGTGCAGGTCCAATTGGACCTGGCAGACATCTACAGAACATTTCATGCAACAACTAGAGAATACACATTTTTTCTCATCGGCACATGGAACATTCTCCAGGATAGACCACATGTTAGGTCACAAAACAGGTTTCAGCAAATTTTTCAAAGCTGACATCATTCCTAGTATCTTTTCTGACCACAATTGACTAGCACTGGAAATCAATTACAAGCGAATTTCTGGAAACTACTCCAGTGCATGAAAACTGAACAACAGGCTCCCGAATGACCTATGGGTCCAAGAAGAAATTAAAAAGGAAATCAAAAACGTTCTTGAAACTAATGAAAAAAGATGCATCCTACCAAAACCTGTGGGATACTGTAAAAGCAACAGCGACGAGGCAATATATTGCAATACATGCTCACATCAAAAGGATGGAGAAACTTCACGTAAATGACCGAACCGTACACCTCAAAGAACCACCACCACCACAACAATGCAATCATAAAAGTACTAGAGAGAAAGAAATAATTAACATCAGGGCAGAGTTCAATGAAATGGAGACCCCCAAAACGATACAAAGGATCAGCGAAACACAAAGTTGTTTTTTGAGAAGATAAATAAAATAGACAAACCATTAGCTTTGCCCACTCTCACCACACTCATTCAACATAGTATTGAAAGCCCTAACCAGAGCAATCAAGCAAGACAAAGAAATAAAGGGCATTCAGATTGGGAAGGACAAAGTCAAGTTGTCCCTGTTTGCAGATGACGCGATCTTATAGATAGAAAACCTAAAGGCTACCAGAACGCCCTTACGGCTGACTAACAATTTTAATAATTTTGCGGGGTACAAAATCAACACCCACAGATCAGGAGCATTTTTATACTCCGATAATGAACTGGCAGAAAAAGAAATCAAGAAAGCAAGCCCATTTACAATAGTCACCCCCAAGATAAAATACCTAGGAACCAATTGAACCAAGGAGGTTAATGCAGATCTCTACAATGAGAACTACCAAACACCAGTGAGAGAAATTAAAGAGCACCCAAAAATAGTGGAATGACATACCAGGCTCTGGTACGGGAAGAATTAACATCGTGAAAATGTCCTTTCTACCCATAGCAGTCTACAAATTCAACGCAATCTCCGTCAAAATAGCAACAACTTTCTTCACAGAAATAGAAAAAGCAGTGCTAACATTCATATGGAATACGAAAAGATCCTGAATAGCCAAAGCAATTTTGAGCTTAAAAGCACCCCAAAAACAGAAAGGCTGGAGGCATAACACCACCCAATTTCAAATTCTATGACAAGGCTCAAAACAGCATGGTGATGGCATAGAAACAGACACTCAGATCAATGGAACAGGATAGAAAACCCAGGAATAATCAATTTGCCTACTTACAGCCAACCGATTTTTGACAAAGCAAACCAGAACATACGCTGTGGAAAAGACAGCCTCTTCAGGAAATAAACGGTGCCCGCAAAATTGGACAATCCACATGCAGAAGAATGAAACTGGACCAGCATCTCACCATATGCCAAAATCGACTCGAAATGGATTAAAGACCAGAATATAAGACCCCAAACCATTACATGACTGAAGGAAAACAGAGGGGAAACACTCCAGGAAGTAGGTGGGGGCAAAGGCTTTATGAATAAGACCCGAAACCCACAAGCAACAATATAAAAACTAAACAAATGAGCTAATGTCAAACTAAGAAGCTTCCACACAGCAAAGGAAACAATCAACAGAGCAGAAAGGCACCCTAAAAAAAGGGAGAAAATATGTGTAAACTATACGTCTGCCAAGGGCTTAATATCCAGAACATACCAAGAACTCAAACAGCTGTACAGTATGAAAACAAGTAATCCGATTTAAAACTGGGCAAACGAGATGAATAGACATTTTTCAAAGACATACAAATGGCCAACGGTACACGAAAAAATGCTCAGCATCACTAGTCATCAGAGAAATGCAAATCAAAACCACATTGAGATATCATGTCAACCCAGATAGACTGGCCATTGTTAAAAAGACCATTAATAAGAAATGCTACTGAGGATATGAGGAAAGGAGAACTCTTCTCCAATGTTGGTGGGACTGTAAATTAGCACAGTCACTATGGAAAACAGTAAAGAAGTTTCCTCCAATACAGATAGTACTACCATATGATCCAGCAGTTCCACTACTGGGTATATATCCAAAGAAATGGAAGTCATATGGAAGGGACACCTGCACTCCCATGTTCACTGCAGCTTTACTTACAATAGCCAAAATATAGAACCAACCTCAGTGCCCTTCGACAGATGACTGGATAAAAAAAATGTGATACACGTACACCAAGGAATAATACTCAGTGATAAAGGAAAAGAATGAAATTCTGCCATCGGTAACAACCTGGATGAGTCTGGAGAAAATTATGTTGTGTGAAATAAGCCAGACAAGGGAAGATAAATATCACATGCTCTCACTTATAACTAGGTAGAAAGGAAGGAAGGAAGGAAGGAAGGAAGGAAGGAAGGAAGGAAGGAAGGAAGGAAGGAAGGAAGCAAAGGACTACAACAGTTCCTTGAACTTTCAGAAGGACAGAAGAAACCAATGGTTACTAGAGATGAGGGGATGGACGGAGGGAGGGAGTTGGGGGCGTGATGGGTCAGGCAAAGGGCATAAAGAAAAATCATGATTTGTAATAATGAATATGCTAATAAAAATAATTTAAAAAGTAAGACACTTTAAAACACAAAAAGAATGCCATTATTGACATTCCAGAAAATTCCAGCTATGTGGATAACATTAAAAACCAGCTGTCAAGCTAAATCCTTTATCAGTACAAATTTTGATATTTCTTCAAATTGGGAGGAGAATGTTGGTTTCGATGTACAATGTCTGGTCACTCCCAGCCTCATCTATTTGTCACTGACGACCCTGGGACAGACGGAAAAAAAAAAAAAAAACGGTTTCTGCAACTTTTAAAATACAGACACGCCCTCCACCACCAACTTTCAATGTCTACAAAACGTCCTTGGGTTCTAGTATTCTTGCACATGTTTGTTCTCTTACAGGAAATTTGCTCCTTAGGATTTCACTGCAATGTGCTTCTGGATCCCATGCCATGATTTATCTCTGAGGACCCCTGTTTCCCTGGATCCATTTCACCCCGTGCCTGGCCACCTGTGTGGCACACACACATAGGAGCAGGAGGACAAGGCTTTGAGATGGGGAACCCGCACAAGCAATTATCTGGGTTTAGGTCTGCAGGTTATTAAGGTTTTCCGTTTCAACTTCCACAGCTAGAACGAAAGTGTAGAAATCTGTTTTCTAGTTAAAATCTGTTCACATCCCAAGTGTTTTTTAAGTTACTTAACAAGCCTTTGGTAGTCCGAAATACCGGGAAGTGTGCCTGTAACTAGAAACACCAGAAACTTCCATTTCAAAATTGTCATAAACCAGGGATACTTTAGAAAAACCTTTTCAGCCCACTTTGTGCCTTGAGTAATGGTGGGTAAACAGTGGAAACCAAGAGAGGCAACATGGAAGCAAACGGATATAAAAGCACAAGGGAGACATCGTGCTCTTGGGGAGAACTAAAATGCAAATTGTGTCTGTAAACGAAAGAAATTATACAGAAATCCCAGAAAAACAATTGACTGAAAATCACACGAACGATCCCATGTTCATCTCATCACCTTGAGAACACGAAGGATACTTTTGTACAGGCAGCACACCTCCTTAAAGCAGCAGCAGAGTGCTTCGTGCACAGCAAGGCCTAGTTCACTGAGCAGCTGGACCTGTGCCCACACCCAGAGGGCAGCACCAGCCACGTGGGTGCAGAGGAGGTTGTCCCGGTGAACTCCACAAGCGGCAGCAACGCTAGGCTCTACGCCACAGGACTTCTGACAACGGACACAGTCGCACAGACTGCAAGTGGACCCCACATCAGCCTCAAGACCTCCCCCACCCGAAAACATCTCCACAGCCAGCCAGGGAGGCAAAGGAAGGGTCTTCATGGCGTGCAGAGTTACAATGAATCTGTGTTCACGCTGCCCCCTCCCACTGTACCCGTCGAGACCCAGACGATGTGCCCTGCTACTACAAAGTCGAAGAGATGTTTGATGGGGGCAGAGCGGAAGAGGCACATTGAATTTGGATCATTTTACCCATGACCCTTCTCTCCTCCCAACCCTCTTTGCGAAAGATGACATTTCTGGGGAAACAGAAGGTGATCAGAAGCAAGTAGCTCAAATGTATGTCCCTTGTAAATTTCGGATATCCATCAATTTCAATTTTGAGATATAGAGAAGTGCTGGGAAGTTTAATTGGCCGTATCAGTGTCAGTGAAGAGCTGATGGAAGAAGTGCGAAAGGCCAAAGGAGAAAACCCATGAGTAGAGAAATTAGCCTTCGGCTAATCTTATCTTCTCTGCTTCCATATATCCCTGTCCGTCCTCAAAAGTTGAGTGAGGTAGGAGATGATAAGATTGAGATTAGGGCAAATTATTTCCCCATCTTTTCCTTTCTCCAGTGCACAGTCTCCTCAACCCGCACACTTGGAGTCTCAGGGTCAGCTCTCCAATACTGGTCGACACAGAGGAAAACCAACTGAACCAAAACGAATCCACCGAATTATCTCTGCTGTGCTTATTTATACCTTCCCGGGTTTTCTTTCCTTTACTGTTAAGTGCCTATAATCAACTTCCATCATTTTAGCAGAGTACTAAAGAGTGACTGCTCCCAACCCCTTCAGATAGGTGATGCTTATGTTTACATCTGCTTATCAGCTCTGTCAAAGTGCTGTTTCGTGGAGGTGCTGTAATTTGATGAACACATGAGACATGCTATTTGCTAGCAAGAAATTCTCAGCTCAAACAAGCTAAGGTGTATGGAGATTCAGTATAACACAGTAATTGGTTAACTCAGTTTACTTGGGACTCCATTTCTTAGGTCTTGGGCTGTTTACATAACCAAAAGGAGTGTGTGTGTGTGTGTGTGTGTGTGTGTGTGTGTGTGTGTGTGTGTGTGTACCACACTTGACCTAGCACCTACCTGCACAAGTACCCCCCTGCCAAGTGATGTGTTTAAAGGCCAACAAAAAGGAAAACACAGAACACATTTATAATCCTGAAAATCTAGGGCTATTTAACCTTTCTGCTGCTTAATTTTAAAGGCAAAAAATGTACTATGAGCAGCATAAATAAGAACTGATTTGAGCATAGTTTTATAATAGATAAAATGTACCTGATGGGTCTAATTCAAATTTCTAAAATCTAACTGTGCCGCATTAGTCTGAGATACAAGATCTAAAGCTGCATGATCTAATCTGAGAATTTATGGACCTGTTTGAAATACCTTCATTTGATTAATTTGAAATGGAGGCCAGGGTATGACCTCTAACAGTCTGATCTTTAATAACCGCTCAAGAGATGAGGCAGGAAGTCAGTCGCGCTTAGAATTCTATGCACTTTCCTCTAGTGAGCACACCCTGCGGTTCCACGCGTGCAAGCACACCCCTCGCTCACTGCGGGATCTACAGAGCAGCTGTACATGCCCTTCAAAACTCAAATGCGTGTTATGTGGGTGTGCGGTATAGGGGTAGGACATGAAAAAACTCCCACCTGTCCAGTCCGAGAGAAATTTAACTCCTGAGAAGCACACCTTAGTTGAACATCAGATGCAACACTAATTTGCAGAGGTTCCCACAACATAGGAACAAAAGGGCTGACGTTATGTGTTGATAGCAGATCGTGTGTGAAAACTAAGGTTTTATACGGGGCTGTACGAAGACTAACTGAGGTCTGGAAAATGAGGAATTTTAAATGCTGGACAGTCTCTATACTCAGATTCCGCTGAAGACAATGCAAATACTTATAAGAGCCTGATAATAAAAACAGATTAAAAAAACTTAATCATCAAGGTGAAGCATTTAGTAATGAGGTTTGTACAGCTTTTCGGAAAACACTGACTGGAAGTCCCAACCGGCTAGAGGTAGGCCAGTGTCAGGAGGCATCCCGGACATGGGCATTAGCTTCCAGCACTGATGGTGCAGCCAGTGTCGATGATAAGAATTAAAACACAACTGCAACCCCCAGTCCTGGACAGGCTCAGGAAGCGGCTATCTGGAAAGAGTGGGAGGGGTCCAGGAGGCCAGCCCCCAGGTGATACATACGTTTGCACAACAGTGACGGCGAGCCACTGGAAGTCTTTTCCAGCTGTACTGCGCTGTAATTGTGGTCGCTTGCTCAGGACAGCATGCTGCTTTCACAAGTTGTCTCCTTCCTGAGGGATTTGCTCCTAGAAAAAGCCACCACCGCCTTCTTCACTGTGCCTTCTTCTTCTTCTTTTTCTTTTTTTTCCTGGAGCTTGTCTCTTCTGCAGAGAAGAGCTTTTAACACCTCCCTGGATAGTCAGTAAAACCCCAAGCATTAAGAAGGCCAGAAAATACACGTCCACTTCATTTCACTGAAAAAGAAAGGTCATGATCCTATCCCTTCTTTGGGTCATCCACCCTGAGTCTGCACACCACATTTGCTCAGCAGCAGTCTGGCTACCCTTGCACATCCAGCAAACCCTTAGCACTCCTTCCTCTTATTCAGGATTCCAACTTTTTGAGCGACAAGAAGATCCCTGACACAGAGGGATCCTTGCTGAGGTATGAGAGCAGTGACACAGGATGCAAGAAGAGCACAAATGATGTTTCTTTATCCTCTGCCAAGCCCAGGGCACGCTTGGTGCTGCCATTCTCCTCCTGGGTGCAGCAGCAAACGCTTCTTCGTCAGTTCTATGATCCAACACTGCCGCCCTTAAAAATTAAGTCACCTCAAAAGTTACATAAGTATTTGAAAATACTCAAGAAAACTCTCCAAACACTGCTAGTTACACTTTGCTTGTCATAAATGGAACATCAATCTGAGCCCCAGGACAGGCCAGAGACAAGAACCTGTGATTTCCAGCCAGGCCTGAATTCTCCCCAAATTCCACAGAGTACCAAAACAGGACAATCTTGGCAGGAGCCAAGGGCAGCCTCCTCTACCCTGAAGCAGGCCATGCCTGGAGTCCTTGGCATGAACCGAGGGCAGCATCTCCTGCCTGGAAGCAGTCATGAAGCACACCGAAACACCACTTCCACGTGGGTGGGCCACTGTTGCTTTGCCTCCCACAGATCTGTCCCCCCTTTTCCCCTGGGTGATGGAGCTGCCAAAGATTCCTCAAAGCCCATCTCTTTTGAGCAGTGAGAAGCCCCGGGCTTCTCTTCCTGCATTTATTCTCCAGACCAAGAAGTTACAGGAAGAGACATAGGTGGGGTTTTGAACATAGGTTCAGTTTTACAAGTTTTGCAATAGAAGCTGGTAACATTCAGTCAAAACAAGTCAGATGACACTCTGTTAGGCAATTAAGTGATCCACTATAACAAAGCCTTGATTTACCCGAAATTCCTTTTCCCTCTAGCAGCTTTTTAGTAACGTTGCCTATCAATTAGTCACTTGTCTGTCTTAGAATCAGCAGCCTTGCTGTGTTATGATTCTTTTCCTGCAACAGAGACTCGATGCCCGGGGGTTAAAATTCCTGTCCTTTGCAAGGTCAATATTTGAAACTGCAAGGCTTTTGGTGACTAAAGTCACCTATTACCCAAGAGCAGTAATAGGAAATTAATGTAATACATTAAAAAAGGTAATTGCCTTCCTTAACCACGAAGATGGCATTTTATAAAATTAGCTGCTTCTCTTAAAAGGCAACCTTCATTATCCTTTACCTACTCTTTAAAGACTATACAAACAGGAATAAGTAAATTATGGATAAAATGTTCTATAACTGGGAGAACTCAACGGCCAGTTGCCCACAGCTTACCTGCTGGTGTCCTGTGACACATATTGAAGCCTCCGTTGTACTTTGAGGAAAAATGTTCAAAACATGCCCAAAGTTCTACCCAGCAGCCGCCCCGGGAACCTGCATGCACTTCTGTCCCACTGCGAGTGGCAACCACATCGGCGGTGCTGGACTCGGGTCAGCCCTGCTGGAATGGCAGTGAAAGAGAAACTCATGTTTCAGCACAGCTAAGACGTAAACGTGCAAGTGCAATTTTTAGTGAACAGTGTCGCGTATACATTTACAGGCGGCCAAGGGATAACTCTGTGACCAAAGGAAAACAAAACCTATTCTAGAAAAACAGCAGCTCTGCCTTTCAGGGATGAGACAACCCTGCAAGCTGCTGAGCTCTCTGCTGGTCACCGGTGATGTCATCCCGGTAGCACTGACCCTGTCACCGCCAGAGGTGCCTCACCCAGTCCCCTCCCATCTGTCCGCTGGACTGGAGGGGCGCCATTCTGTCCACACAGCTTCCTTGAGCACCTGCACCCTTGGGGCCTGCTTGTTGGGAGGAAAGCTGTCACCCGCGGCAGCTGGCTTAAACCTTAGCAGCAGGAGGAACAGCTGCCCGTGGCCAGGCCACTGCCCCAGATGAAACTGTTGCTGCCGGGCCTGGCCATCTCTTCCCAACGGAAATAAGTTGTTTGGGGTTCAGCAGACTCTAGAATGAAGCGGGCCCCTTGGGCACAGGGAGCAACAGCACATCCTAGTGGGCTAATTTCCCCAAAGCTTGAAACTAGGTGTCTTGTCTCACTCCAAGGATGGCTGTGGCACTACAGCATCGCTGGACGCTGGGTGGCAGTAGAGGGCCTCACAGAAACCAGGCACAGACAATCTGGCCTCCAGCAAAGGAATGATGCTAATGCGCTCCTCTGGGTAGAATTTGCACAATAACCCACATGGAAGTCGCAGCAGGACAGGGATGAAAACTATGGGGCAAGAGGTCAAGTCTGCACAATCCCAACCAACCCCACCGATGCCCATGTCCAGTAACCGCACACACTGGATGGCTCCCCACAGGCAAAGGAACAGGTGAGACACACCCCTTCTCTGTACCTGGTGACGGATTCAGGGAAGTCAGGCTCCAGGCCCTCTCTCACTCCCACCGTGTCCTGAATCCTCACCATCAGCTACAGCTGCAAGGACTGTTTCTCTTCTGTGAACCTGCAAGCTAAGGGTCTGAAGCGACACAGTGGAGAAAGCATGCGAGGAAATTCTGCTCCACTTTTCCACCTCAGTGAGGCACGTGCACAATGTAGTTTCCCATCTCAACTGTTGCTTCGCTGTCAAGATTTCTTTTGGTGTGAGAGACCAAGGTGTCAGTAGCAAAAGAAAATGTTTTGCTTTTGCTCCCCTCAGTATGCTTCAACATTTCCAAGTGAATTTCACGTCACAAGGGGAGATGGGGATTGCCCTCAACTGGAATGTGGGTCACCTCCCAGCTGTGTGGTGATGTGTCTGGGGCCAAGGCCAGAGCTGCTGCTTTTCCAGATTTTCCAAGCCAGAAACAAGCACTGTTCACTTTAATAAGGTTAAGTTTAAACCGACATCCTTTTTTGGTGCCTAAACTGTTGACTACATACCCCAGCAAGACAGAAGCGTGTGAAAGCCGTCCATTCACACTCCCCTTCTCCCAGACGGTCACATGCGCATATCCCCAGAGCTGAAGGCACTGTGCAAAGCACGGTGCAGTATATGCGGCCAGTAACCGTGTGTTCTTCTCACTGAACACTTCCAGGGTTGCATCAAGTAAAAGTTGCCTCAACTTTCACTGAAGTAGATAAAAGCTGCAAAAACCCTTACTGATTTCCTAAGTTTACTTCTCTAAGTCCCAAAAGCTAAGACTATAACTACGTTAGCGTTCATGTATGACAAACAAATATTAAATAGTTTACACCTTTATACCAATTTATCTGTAGCTCGTGCAGGTCCAATTGGACCTGGCAGACATCTACAGAACATTTCATGCAACAACTAGAGAATACACATTTTTTCTCATCGGCACATGGAACATTCTCCAGGATAGACCACATGTTAGGTCACAAAACAGGTTTCAGCAAATTTTTCAAAGCTGACATCATTCCTAGTATCTTTTCTGACCACAATTGACTAGCACTGGAAATCAATTACAAGCGAATTTCTGGAAACTACTCCAGTGCATGAAAACTGAACAACAGGCTCCCGAATGACCTATGGGTCCAAGAAGAAATTAAAAAGGAAATCAAAAACGTTCTTGAAACTAATGAAAAAAGATGCATCCTACCAAAACCTGTGGGATACTGTAAAAGCAACAGCGACGAGGCAATATATTGCAATACATGCTCACATCAAAAGGATGGAGAAACTTCACGTAAATGACCGAACCGTACACCTCAAAGAACCACCACCACCACAACAATGCAATCATAAAAGTACTAGAGAGAAAGAAATAATTAACATCAGGGCAGAGTTCAATGAAATGGAGACCCCCAAAACGATACAAAGGATCAGCGAAACACAAAGTTGTTTTTTGAGAAGATAAATAAAATAGACAAACCATTAGCTTTGCCCACTCTCACCACACTCATTCAACATAGTACTGAAAGCCCTAACCAGAGCAATCAAGCAAGACAAAGAAATAAAGGGCATTCAGATTGGGAAGGACAAAGTCAAGTTGTCCCTGTTTGCAGATGACGCGATCTTATAGATAGAAAACCTAAAGGCTACCAGAACGCCCTTACGGCTGACTAACAATTTTAATAATTTTGCGGGGTACAAAATCAACACCCACAGATCAGGAGCATTTTTATACTCCGATAATGAACTGGCAGAAAAAGAAATCAAGAAAGCAAGCCCATTTACAATAGTCACCCCCAAGATAAAATACCTAGGAACCAATTGAACCAAGGAGGTTAATGCAGATCTCTACAATGAGAACTACCAAACACCAGTGAGAGAAATTAAAGAGCACCCAAAAATAGTGGAATGACATACCAGGCTCTGGTACGGGAAGAATTAACATCGTGAAAATGTCCTTTCTACCCATAGCAGTCTACAAATTCAACGCAATCTCCGTCAAAATAGCAACAACTTTCTTCACAGAAATAGAAAAAGCAGTGCTAACATTCATATGGAATACGAAAAGATCCTGAATAGCCAAAGCAATTTTGAGCTTAAAAGCACCCCAAAAACAGAAAGGCTGGAGGCATAACACCACCCAATTTCAAATTCTATGACAAGGCTCAAAACAGCATGGTGATGGCATAGAAACAGACACTCAGATCAATGGAACAGGATAGAAAACCCAGGAATAATCAATTTGCCTACTTACAGCCAACCGATTTTTGACAAAGCCAACCAGAACATACGCTGTGGAAAAGACAGCCTCTTCAGGAAATAAACGGTGCCCGCAAAATTGGACAATCCACATGCAGAAGAATGAAACTGGACCAGCATCTCACCATATGCCAAAATCGACTCGAAATGGATTAAAGACCAGAATATAAGACCCCAAACCATTACATGACTGAAGGAAAACAGAGGGGAAACACTCCAGGAAGTAGGTGGGGGCAAAGGCTTTATGAATAAGACCCGAAAACCCACAAGCAACAACATAAAAACTAAACAAATGAGCTAATGTCAAACTAAGAAGCTTCCACACAGCAAAGGAAACAATCAACAGAGCAGAAAGGCACCCTAAAAAAAGGGAGAAAATATGTGTAAACTATACGTCTGCCAAGGGCTTAATATCCAGAACATACCAAGAACTCAAACAGCTGTACAGTATGAAAACAAGTAATCCGATTTAAAACTGGGCAAACGAGATGAATAGACATTTTTCAAAGACATACAAATGGCCAACGGTACACGAAAAAATGCTCAGCATCACTAGTCATCAGAGAAATGCAAATCAAAACCACATTGAGATATCATGTCAACCCAGATAGACTGGCCATTGTTAAAAAGACCATTAATAAGAAATGCTACTGAGGATATGAGGAAAGGAGAACTCTTCTCCAATGTTGGTGGGACTGTAAATTAGCACAGTCACTATGGAAAACAGTAAAGAAGTTTCCTCCAATACAGATAGTACTACCATATGATCCAGCAGTTCCACTACTGGGTATATATCCAAAGAAATGGAAGTCATATGGAAGGGACACCTGCACTCCCATGTTCACTGCAGCTTTACTTACAATAGCCAAAATATAGAACCAACCTCAGTGCCCTTCGACAGATGACTGGATAAAAAAAATGTGATACACGTACACCATGGAATAATACTCAGTGATAAAGGAAAAGAATGAAATTCTGCCATCGGTAACAACCTGGATGAGTCTGGAGAAAATTATGTTGTGTGAAATAAGCCAGACAAGGGAAGATAAATATCACATGCTCTCACTTATAACTAGGTAGAAAGGAAGGAAGGAAGGAAGGAAGGAAGGAAGGAAGGAAGGAAGGAAGGAAGGAAGGAAGGAAGGAAGGAAGGAAGGAAGCAAAGGACTACAACAGTTCCTTGAACTTTCAGAAGGACAGAAGAAACCAATGGTTACTAGAGATGAGGGGATGGACGGAGGGAGGGAGTTGGGGGCGTGATGGGTCAGGCAAAGGGCATAAAGAAAAATCATGATTTGTAATAATGAATATGCTAATAAAAATAATTTAAAAAGTAAGACACTTTAAAACACAAAAAGAATGCCATTATTGACATTCCAGAAAATTCCAGCTATGTGGATAACATTAAAAACCAGCTGTCAAGCTAAATCCTTTATCAGTACAAATTTTGATATTTCTTCAAATTGGGAGGAGAATGTTGGTTTCGATGTACAATGTCTGGTCACTCCCAGCCTCATCTATTTGTCACTGACGACCCTGGGACAGACGGAAAAAAAAAAAACGGTTTCTGCAACTTTTAAAATACAGACACGCCCTCCACCACCAACTTTCAATTTCTACAAAACGTCCTTGGGTTCTAGTATTCTTGCACATGTTTGTTCTCTTACAGGAAATTTGCTCCTTAGGATTTCACTGCAATGTGCTTCTGGATCCCATGCCATGATTTATCTCTGAGGACCCCTGTTCCCCTGGATCCATTTCACCCCGTGCCTGGCCACCTGTGTGGCACACACACATAGGAGCAGGAGGACAAGGCTTTGAGATGGGGAACCCGCACAAGCAATTATCTGGGTTTAGGTCTGCAGGTTATTAAGGTTTTCCGTTTCAACTTCCACAGCTAGAACGAAAGTGTAGAAATCCGTTTTCTAGTTAAAATCTGTTCACATCCCAAGTGTTTTTTAAGTTACTTAACAAGCCTTTGGTAGTCCGAAATACCGGGAAGTGTGCCTGTAACTAGAAACACCAGAAACTTCCATTTCAAAATTGTCATAAACCAGGGATACTTTAGAAAAACCTTTTCAGCCCACTTCGTGCCTTGAGTAATGGTGGGTAAACAGTGGAAACCAAGAGAGGCAACATGGAAGCAAACGGATATAAAAGCTCAAGGGAGACATCGTGCTCTTGGGGAGAACTAAAATGCAAATTGTGTCTGTAAACGAAAGAAATTATACAGAAATCCCAGAAAAACAATTGACTGAAAATCACACGAACGATCCCATGTTCATCTCATCACCTTGAGAACACGAAGGATACTTTTGTACAGGCAGCACACCTCCTTAAAGCAGCAGCAGAGTGCTTCGTGCACAGCAAGGCCTAGTTCACTGAGCAGCTGGACCTGTGCCCACACCCAGAGGGCAGCACCAGCCACGTGGGTGCAGAGGAGGTTGTCCCGGTGAACTCCACAAGCGGCAGCAACGCTAGGCTCTACGCCACAGGACTTCTGACAACGGACACAGTCGCACAGACTGCAAGTGGACCCCACATCAGCCTCAAGACCTCCCCCACCCGAAAACATCTCCACAGCCAGCCAGGGAGGCAAAGGAAGGGTCTTCATGGCGTGCAGAGTTACAATGAATCTGTGTTCACGCTGCCCCCTCCCACTGTACCCGTCGAGACCCAGACGATGTGCCCTGCTACTACAAAGTCGAAGAGATGTTTGATGGGGGCAGAGCGGAAGAGGCACATTGAATTTGGATCATTTTACCCATGACCCTTCTCTCCTCCCAACCCTCTTTGCGAAAGATGACATTTCTGGGGAAACAGAAGGTGATCAGAAGCAAGTAGCTCAAATGTATGTCCCTTGTAAATTTCGGATATCCATCAATTTCAATTTTGAGATATAGAGAAGTGCTGGGAAGGTTAATTGGCCCTATCAGTGTCAGTGAAGAGCTGATGGAAGAAGTGCGAAAGGCCAAAGGAGAAAACCCATGAGTAGAGAAATTAGCCTTCGGCTAATCTTATCTTCTCTGCTTCCATATATCCCTGTCCGTCCTCAAAAGTTGAGTGAGGTAGGAGATGATAAGATTGAGATTAGGGCAAATTATTTCCCCATCTTTTCCTTTCTCCAGTGCACAGTCTCCTCAACCCGCACACTTGGAGTCTCAGGGTCAGCTCTCCAATACTGGTCGACACAGAGGAAAACCAACTGAACCAAAACGAATCCACCGAATTATCTCTGCTGTGCTTATTTATACCTTCCCGGGTTTTCTTTCCTTTACTGTTAAGTGCCTATAATCAACTTCAATCATTTTAGCAGAGTACTAAAGAGTGACTGCTCCCAACCCCTTCAGATAGGTGATGCTTATGTTTACATCTGCTTATCAGCTCTGTCAAAGTGCTGTTTCGTGGAGGTGCTGTAATTTGATGAACACATGAGACATGCTATTTGCTAGCAAGAAATTCTCAGCTCAAACAAGCTAAGGTGTATGGAGATTCAGTATAACACAGTAATTGGTTAACTCAGTTTACTTGGGACTCCATTTCTTAGGTCTTGGGCTGTTTACATAACCAAAAGGAGTGTGTGTGTGTGTGTGTGTGTGTGTACCACACTTGACCTAGCACCTACCTGCACAAGTACCCCCCTGCCAAGTGATGTGTTTAAAGGCCAACAAAAAGGAAAACACAGAACACATTTATAATCCTGAAAATCTAGGGCTACTTAACCTTTCTGCTGCTTAATTTTAAAGGCAAAAAATGTACTATGAGCAGCATAAATAAGAACTGATTTGAGCATAGTTTTATAATGGATAAAATGTACCTGATGGGTCTAATTCAAATTTCTAAAATCTAACTGTGCCGCATTAGTCTGAGATACAAGATCTAAAGCTGCATGATCTAATCTGAGAATTTACGGACCTGTTTGAAATACCTTCATTTGATTAATTTGAAATGGAGGCCAGGGTATGACCTCTAACAGTCTGATCTTTAATAACCGCTCAAGAGATGAGGCAGGAAGTCAGTCGCGCTTAGAATTCTATGCACTTTCCTCTAGTGAGCACACCCTGCGGTTCCACGCGTGCAAGCACACCCCTCGCTCACTGCGGGATCTACAGAGCAGCTGTACATGCCCTTCAAAACTCAAATGCGTGTTATGTGGGTGTGCGGTATAGGGGTAGGACATGAAAAAACTCCCACCTGTCCAGTCCGAGAGAAATTTAACTCCTGAGAAGCACACCTTAGTTGAACATCAGATGCAACACTAATTTGCAGAGGTTCCCACAACATAGGAACAAAAGGGCTGACGTTATGTGTTGATAGCAGATCGTGTGTGAAAACTAAGGTTTTATACGGGGCTGTACGAAGACTAACTGAGGTCTGGAAAATGAGGAATTTTAAATGCTGGACAGTCTCTATACTCAGATTCCGCTGAAGACAATGCAAATACTTATAAGAGCCTGATAATAAAAACAGATTAAAAAAACTTAATCATCAAGGTGAAGCATTTAGTAATGAGGTTTGTACAGCTTTTCGGAAAACACTGACTGGAAGTCCCAACCGGCTAGAGGTAGGCCAGTGTCAGGAGGCATCCCGGACATGGGCATTAGCTTCCAGCACTGATGGTGCAGCCAGTGTCGATGATAAGAATTAAAACACAACTGCAACCCCCAGTCCTGGACAGGCTCAGGAAGCGGCTATCTGGAAAGAGTGGGAGGGGTCCAGGAGGCCAGCCCCCAGGTGATACATACGTTTGCACAACAGTGACGGCGAGCCACTGGAAGTCTTTTCCAGCTGTACTGCGCTGTAATTGTGGTCGCTTGCTCAGGACAGCATGCTGCTTTCACAAGTTGTCTCCTTCCTGAGGGATTTGCTCCTAGAAAAAGCCACCACCGCCTTCTTCACTGTGCCTTCTTCTTCTTCTTTTTCTTTTTTTTCCTGGAGCTTGTCTCTTCTGCAGAGAAGAGCTTTTAACACCTCCCTGGATAGTCAGTAAAACCCCAAGCATTAAGAAGGCCAGAAAATACACGTCCACTTCATTTCACTGAAAAAGAAAGGTCATGATCCTATCCCTTCTTTGGGTCATCCACCCTGAGTCTGCACACCACATTTGCTCAGCAGCAGTCTGGCTACCCTTGCACATCCAGCAAACCCTTAGCACTCCTTCCTCTTATTCAGGATTCCAACTTTTTGAGCGACAAGAAGATCCCTGACACAGAGGGATCCTTGCTGAGGTATGAGAGCAGTGACACAGGATGCAAGAAGAGCACAAATGATGTTTCTTTATCCTCTGCCAAGCCCAGGGCACGCTTGGTGCTGCCATTCTCCTCCTGGGTGCAGCAGCAAACGCTTCTTCGTCAGTTCTATGATCCAACACTGCCGCCCTTAAAAATTAAGTCACCTCAAAAGTTACATAAGTATTTGAAAATACTCAAGAAAACTCTCCAAACACTGCTAGTTACACTTTGCTTGTCATAAATGGAACATCAATCTGAGCCCCAGGACAGGCCAGAGACAAGAACCTGTGATTTCCAGCCAGGCCTGAATTCTCCCCAAATTCCACAGAGTACCAAAACAGGACAATCTTGGCAGGAGCCAAGGGCAGCCTCCTCTACCCTGAAGCAGGCCATGCCTGGAGTCCTTGGCATGAACCGAGGGCAGCATCTCCTGCCTGGAAGCAGTCATGAAGCACACCGAAACACCACTTCCACGTGGGTGGGCCACTGTTGCTTTGCCTCCCACAGATCTGTCCCCCCTTTTCCCCTGGGTGATGGAGCTGCCAAAGATTCCTCAAAGCCCATCTCTTTTGAGCAGTGAGAAGCCCCGGGCTTCTCTTCCTGCATTTATTCTCCAGACCAAGAAGTTACAGGAAGAGACATAGGTGGGGTTTTGAACATAGGTTCAGTTTTACAAGTTTTGCAATAGAAGCTGGTAACATTCAGTCAAAACAAGTCAGATGACACTCTGTTAGGCAATTAAGTGATCCACTATAACAAAGCCTTGATTTACCCGAAATTCCTTTTCCCTCTAGCAGCTTTTTAGTAACGTTGCCTATCAATTAGTCATTTGTCTGTCTTAGAATCAGCAGCCTTGCTGTGTTATGATTCTTTTCCTGCAACAGAGACTCGATGCCCGGGGGTTAAAATTCCTGTCCTTTGCAAGGTCAATATTTGAAACTGCAAGGCTTTTGGTGACTAAAGTCACCTATTACCCAAGAGCAGTAATAGGAAATTAATGTAATACATTAAAAAAGGTAATTGCCTTCCTTAACCACGAAGATGGCATTTTATAAAATTAGCTGCTTCTCTTAAAAGGCAACCTTCATTATCCTTTACCTACTCTTTAAAGACTATACAAACAGGAATAAGTAAATTATGGATAAAATGTTCTATAACTGGGAGAACTCAACGGCCAGTTGCCCACAGCTTACCTGCTGGTGTCCTGTGACACATATTGAAGCCTCCGTTGTACTTTGAGGAAAAATGTTCAAAACATGCCCAAAGTTCTACCCAGCAGCCGCCCCGGGAACCTGCATGCACTTCTGTCCCACTGCGAGTGGCAACCACATCGGCGGTGCTGGACTCGGGTCAGCCCTGCTGGAATGGCAGTGAAAGAGAAACTCATGTTTCAGCACAGCTAAGACGTAAACGTGCAAGTGCAATTTTTAGTGAACAGTGTCGCGTATACATTTACAGGCGGCCAAGGGATAACTCTGTGACCAAAGGAAAACAAAACCTATTCTAGAAAAACAGCAGCTCTGCCTTTCAGGGATGAGACAACCCTGCAAGCTGCTGAGCTCTCTGCTGGTCACCGGTGATGTCATCCCGGTAGCACTGACCCTGTCACCGCCAGAGGTGCCTCACCCAGTCCCCTCCCATCTGTCCGCTGGACTGGAGGGGCGCCATTCTGTCCACACAGCTTCCTTGAGCACCTGCACCCTTGGGGCCTGCTTGTTGGGAGGAAAGCTGTCACCCGCGGCAGCTGGCTTAAACCTTAGCAGCAGGAGGAACAGCTGCCCGTGGCCAGGCCACTGCCCCAGATGAAACTGTTGCTGCCGGGCCTGGCCATCTCTTCCCAACGGAAATAAGTTGTTTGGGGTTCAGCAGACTCTAGAATGAAGCGGGCCCCTTGGGCACAGGGAGCAACAGCACATCCTAGTGGGCTAATTTCCCCAAAGCTTGAAACTAGGTGTCTTGTCTCACTCCAAGGATGGCTGTGGCACTACAGCATCGCTGGACGCTGGGTGGCAGTAGAGGGCCTCACAGAAACCAGGCACAGACAATCTGGCCTCCAGCAAAGGAATGATGCTAATGCGCTCCTCTGGGTAGAATTTGCACAATAACCCACATGGAAGTCGCAGCAGGACAGGGATGAAAACTATGGGGCAAGAGGTCAAGTCTGCACAATCCCAACCAACCCCACCGATGCCCATGTCCAGTAACCGCACACACTGGATGGCTCCCCACAGGCAAAGGAACAGGTGAGACACACCCCTTCTCTGTACCTGGTGACGGATTCAGGGAAGTCAGGCTCCAGGCCCTCTCTCACTCCCACCGTGTCCTGAATCCTCACCATCAGCTACAGCTGCAAGGACTGTTTCTCTTCTGTGAACCTGCAAGCTAAGGGTCTGAAGCGACACAGTGGAGAAAGCATGCGAGGAAATTCTGCTCCACTTTTCCACCTCAGTGAGGCACGTGCACAATGTAGTTTCCCATCTCAACTGTTGCTTCGCTGTCAAGATTTCTTTTGGTGTGAGAGACCAAGGTGTCAGTAGCAAAAGAAAATGTTTTGCTTTTGCTCCCCTCAGTATGCTTCAACATTTCCAAGTGAATTTCACGTCACAAGGGGAGATGGGGATTGCCCTCAACTGGAATGTGGGTCACCTCCCAGCTGTGTGGTGATGTGTCTGGGGCCAAGGCCAGAGCTGCTGCTTTTCCAGATTTTCCAAGCCAGAAACAAGCACTGTTCACTTTAATAAGGTTAAGTTTAAACCGACATCCTTTTTTGGTGCCTAAACTGTTGACTACATACCCCAGCAAGACAGAAGCGTGTGAAAGCCGTCCATTCACACTCCCCTTCTCCCAGACGGTCACATGCGCATATCCCCAGAGCTGAAGGCACTGTGCAAAGCACGGTGCAGTATATGCGGCCAGTAACCGTGTGTTCTTCTCACTGAACACTTCCAGGGTTGCATCAAGTAAAAGTTGCCTCAACTTTCACTGAAGTAGATAAAAGCTGCAAAAACCCTTACTGATTTCCTAAGTTTACTTCTCTAAGTCCCAAAAGCTAAGACTGTAACTACGTTAGCGTTCATGTATGACAAACAAATATTAAATAGTTTACACCTTTATACCAATTTATCTGTAGCTCGTGCAGGTCCAATTGGACCTGGCAGACATCTACAGAACATTTCATGCAACAACTAGAGAATACACATTTTTTCTCATCGGCACATGGAACATTCTCCAGGATAGACCACATGTTAGGTCACAAAACAGGTTTCAGCAAATTTTTCAAAGCTGACATCATTCCTAGTATCTTTTCTGACCACAATTGACTAGCACTGGAAATCAATTACAAGCGAATTTCTGGAAACTACTCCAGTGCATGAAAACTGAACAACAGGCTCCCGAATGACCTATGGGTCCAAGAAGAAATTAAAAAGGAAATCAAAAACGTTCTTGAAACTAATGAAAAAAGATGCATCCTACCAAAACCTGTGGGATACTGTAAAAGCAACAGCGACGAGGTAATATATTGCAATACATGCTCACATCAAAAGGATGGAGAAACTTCACGTAAATGACCGAACCGTACACCTCAAAGAACCACCACCACCACAACAATGCAATCATAAAAGTACTAGAGAGAAAGAAATAATTAACATCAGGGCAGAGTTCAATGAAATGGAGACCCCCAAAACGATACAAAGGATCAGCGAAACACAAAGTTGTTTTTTGAGAAGATAAATAAAATAGACAAACCATTAGCTTTGCCCACTCTCACCACACTCATTCAACATAGTATTGAAAGCCCTAACCAGAGCAATCAAGCAAGACAAAGAAATAAAGGGCATTCAGATTGGGAAGGACAAAGTCAAGTTGTCCCTGTTTGCAGATGACGCGATCTTATAGATAGAAAACCTAAAGGCTACCAGAACGCCCTTACGGCTGACTAACAATTTTAATAATTTTGCGGGGTACAAAATCAACACCCACAGATCAGGAGCATTTTTATACTCCGATAATGAACTGGCAGAAAAAGAAATCAAGAAAGCAAGCCCATTTACAATAGTCACCCCCAAGATAAAATACCTAGGAACCAATTGAACCAAGGAGGTTAATGCAGATCTCTACAATGAGAACTACCAAACACCAGTGAGAGAAATTAAAGAGCACCCAAAAATAGTGGAATGACATACCAGGCTCTGGTACGGGAAGAATTAACATCGTGAAAATGTCCTTTCTACCCATAGCAGTCTACAAATTCAACGCAATCTCCGTCAAAATAGCAACAACTTTCTTCACAGAAATAGAAAAAGCAGTGCTAACATTCATATGGAATACGAAAAGATCCTGAATAGCCAAAGCAATTTTGAGCTTAAAAGCACCCCAAAAACAGAAAGGCTGGAGGCATAACACCACCCAATTTCAAATTCTATGACAAGGCTCAAAACAGCATGGTGATGGCATAGAAACAGACACTCAGATCAATGGAACAGGATAGAAAACCCAGGAATAATCAATTTGCCTACTTACAGCCAACCGATTTTTGACAAAGCCAACCAGAACATACGCTGTGGAAAAGACAGCCTCTTCAGGAAATAAACGGTGCCCGCAAAATTGGACAATCCACATGCAGAAGAATGAAACTGGACCAGCATCTCACCATATGCCAAAATCGACTCGAAATGGATTAAAGACCAGAATATAAGACCCCAAACCATTACATGACTGAAGGAAAACAGAGGGGAAACACTCCAGGAAGTAGGTGGGGGCAAAGGCTTTATGAATAAGACCCGAAACCCACAAGCAACAATATAAAAACTAAACAAATGAGCTAATGTCAAACTAAGAAGCTTCCACACAGCAAAGGAAACAATCAACAGAGCAGAAAGGCACCCTAAAAAAAGGGAGAAAATATGTGTAAACTATACGTCTGCCAAGGGCTTAATATCCAGAACATACCAAGAACTCAAACAGCTGTACAGTATGAAAACAAGTAATCCGATTTAAAACTGGGCAAACGAGATGAATAGACATTTTTCAAAGACATACAAATGGCCAACGGTACACGAAAAAATGCTCAGCATCACTAGTCATCAGAGAAATGCAAATCAAAACCACATTGAGATATCATGTCAACCCAGATAGACTGGCCATTGTTAAAAAGACCATTAATAAGAAATGCTACTGAGGATATGAGGAAAGGAGAACTCTTCTCCAATGTTGGTGGGACTGTAAATTAGCACAGTCACTATGGAAAACAGTAAAGAAGTTTCCTCCAATACAGATAGTACTACCATATGATCCAGCAGTTCCACTACTGGGTATATATCCAAAGAAATGGAAGTCATATGGAAGGGACACCTGCACTCCCATGTTCACTGCAGCTTTACTTACAATAGCCAAAATATAGAACCAACCTCAGTGCCCTTCGACAGATGACTGGATAAAAAAAATGTGATACACGTACACCAAGGAATAATACTCAGTGATAAAGGAAAAGAATGAAATTCTGCCATCGGTAACAACCTGGATGAGTCTGGAGAAAATTATGTTGTGTGAAATAAGCCAGACAAGGGAAGATAAATATCACATGCTCTCACTTATAACTAGGTAGAAAGGAAGGAAGGAAGGAAGGAAGGAAGGAAGGAAGGAAGGAAGGAAGGAAGGAAGGAAGGAAGGAAGGAAGGAAGCAAAGGACTACAACAGTTCCTTGAACTTTCAGAAGGACAGAAGAAACCAATGGTTACTAGAGATGAGGGGATGGACGGAGGGAGGGAGTTGGGGGCGTGATGGGTCAGGCAAAGGGCATAAAGAAAAATCATGATTTGTAATAATGAATATGCTAATAAAAATAATTTAAAAAGTAAGACACTTTAAAACACAAAAAGAATGCCATTATTGACATTCCAGAAAATTCCAGCTATGTGGATAACATTAAAAACCAGCTGTCAAGCTAAATCCTTTATCAGTACAAATTTTGATATTTCTTCAAATTGGGAGGAGAATGTTGGTTTCGATGTACAATGTCTGGTCACTCCCAGCCTCATCTATTTGTCACTGACGACACTGGGACAGACGGAAAAAAAAAAAAAACGGTTTCTGCAACTTTTAAAATACAGACACGCCCTCCACCACCAACTTTCAATGTCTACAAAACGTCCTTGGGTTCTAGTATTCTTGCACATGTTTGTTCTCTTACAGGAAATTTGCTCCTTAGGATTTCACTGCAATGTGCTTCTGGATCCCATGCCATGATTTATCTCTGAGGACCCCTGTTTCCCTGGATCCATTTCACCCCGTGCCTGGCCACCTGTGTGGCACACACACATAGGAGCAGGAGGACAAGGCTTTGAGATGGGGAACCCGCACAAGCAATTATCTGGGTTTAGGTCTGCAGGTTATTAAGGTTTTCCGTTTCAACTTCCACAGCTAGAACGAAAGTGTAGAAATCTGTTTTCTAGTTAAAATCTGTTCACATCCCAAGTGTTTTTTAAGTTACTTAACAAGCCTTTGGTAGTCCGAAATACCGGGAAGTGTGCCTGTAACTAGAAACACCAGAAACTTCCATTTCAAAATTGTCATAAACCAGGGATACTTTAGAAAATCCTTTTCAGCCCACTTTGTGCCTTGAGTAATGGTGGGTAAACAGTGGAAACCAAGAGAGGCAACATGGAAGCAAACGGATATAAAAGCACAAGGGAGACATCGTGCTCTTGGGGAGAACTAAAATGCAAATTGTGTCTGTAAACGAAAGAAATTATACAGAAATCCCAGAAAAACAATTGACTGAAAATCACACGAACGATCCCATGTTCATCTCATCACCTTGAGAACACGAAGGATACTTTTGTACAGGCAGCACACCTCCTTAAAGCAGCAGCAGAGTGCTTCGTGCACAGCAAGGCCTAGTTCACTGAGCAGCTGGACCTGTGCCCACACCCAGAGGGCAGCACCAGCCACGTGGGTGCAGAGGAGGTTGTCCCGGTGAACTCCACAAGCGGCAGCAACGCTAGGCTCTACGCCACAGGACTTCTGACAACGGACACAGTCGCACAGACTGCAAGTGGACCCCACATCAGCCTCAAGACCTCCCCCACCCGAAAACATCTCCACAGCCAGCCAGGGAGGCAAAGGAAGGGTCTTCATGGCGTGCAGAGTTACAATGAATCTGTGTTCACGCTGCCCCCTCCCACTGTACCCGTCGAGACCCAGACGATGTGCCCTGCTACTACAAAGTCGAAGAGATGTTTGATGGGGGCAGAGCGGAAGAGGCACATTGAATTTGGATCATTTTACCCATGACCCTTCTCTCCTCCCAACCCTCTTTGCGAAAGATGACATTTCTGGGGAAACAGAAGGTGATCAGAAGCAAGTAGCTCAAATGTATGTCCCTTGTAAATTTCGGATATCCATCAATTTCAATTTTGAGATATAGAGAAGTGCTGGGAAGGTTAATTGGCCCTATCAGTGTCAGTGAAGAGCTGATGGAAGAAGTGCGAAAGGCCAAAGGAGAAAACCCATGAGTAGAGAAATTAGCCTTCGGCTAATCTTATCTTCTCTGCTTCCATATATCCCTGTCCGTCCTCAAAAGTTGAGTGAGGTAGGAGATGATAAGATTGAGATTAGGGCAAATTATTTCCCCATCTTTTCCTTTCTCCAGTGCACAGTCTCCTCAACCCGCACACTTGGAGTCTCAGGGTCAGCTCTCCAATACTGGTCGACACAGAGGAAAACCAACTGAACCAAAACGAATCCACCGAATTATCTCTGCTGTGCTTATTTATACCTTCCCGGGTTTTCTTTCCTTTACTGTTAAGTGCCTATAATCAACTTCCATCATTTTAGCAGAGTACTAAAGAGTGACTGCTCCCAACCCCTTCAGATAGGTGATGCTTATGTTTACATCTGCTTATCAGCTCTGTCAAAGTGCTGTTTCGTGGAGGTGCTGTAATTTGATGAACACATGAGACATGCTATTTGCTAGCAAGAAATTCTCAGCTCAAACAAGCTAAGGTGTATGGAGATTCAGTATAACACAGTAATTGGTTAACTCAGTTTACTTGGGACTCCATTTCTTAGGTCTTGGGCTGTTTACATAACCAAAAGGAGTGTGTGTGTGTGTGTGTGTGTGTGTGTGTGTGTGTACCACACTTGACCTAGCACCTACCTGCACAAGTACCCCCCTGCCAAGTGATGTGTTTAAAGGCCAACAAAAAGGAAAACACAGAACACATTTATAATCCTGAAAATCTAGGGCTACTTAACCTTTCTGCTGCTTAATTTTAAAGGCAAAAAATGTACTATGAGCAGCATAAATAAGAACTGATTTGAGCATAGTTTTATAATGGATAAAATGTACCTGATGGGTCTAATTCAAATTTCTAAAATCTAACTGTGCCGCATTAGTCTGAGATACAAGATCTAAAGCTGCATGATCTAATCTGAGAATTTACGGACCTGTTTGAAATACCTTCATTTGATTAATTTGAAATGGAGGCCAGGGTATGACCTCTAACAGTCTGATCTTTAATAACCGCTCAAGAGATGAGGCAGGAAGTCAGTCGCGCTTAGAATTCTATGCACTTTCCTCTAGTGAGCACACCCTGCGGTTCCACGCGTGCAAGCACACCCCTCGCTCACTGCGGGATCTACAGAGCAGCTGTACATGCCCTTCAAAACTCAAATGCGTGTTATGTGGGTGTGCGGTATAGGGGTAGGACATGAAAAAACTCCCACCTGTCCAGTCCGAGAGAAATTTAACTCCTGAGAAGCACACCTTAGTTGAACATCAGATGCAACACTAATTTGCAGAGGTTCCCACAACATAGGAACAAAAGGGCTGACGTTATGTGTTGATAGCAGATCGTGTGTGAAAACTAAGGTTTTATACGGGGCTGTACGAAGACTAACTGAGGTCTGGAAAATGAGGAATTTTAAATGCTGGACAGTCTCTATACTCAGATTCCGCTGAAGACAATGCAAATACTTATAAGAGCCTGATAATAAAAACAGATTAAAAAAACTTAATCATCAAGGTGAAGCATTTAGTAATGAGGTTTGTACAGCTTTTCGGAAAACACTGACTGGAAGTCCCAACCGGCTAGAGGTAGGCCAGTGTCAGGAGGCATCCCGGACATGGGCATTAGCTTCCAGCACTGATGGTGCAGCCAGTGTCGATGATAAGAATTAAAACACAACTGCAACCCCCAGTCCTGGACAGGCTCAGGAAGCGGCTATCTGGAAAGAGTGGGAGGGGTCCAGGAGGCCAGCCCCCAGGTGATACATACGTTTGCACAACAGTGACGGCGAGCCACTGGAAGTCTTTTCCAGCTGTACTGCGCTGTAATTGTGGTCGCTTGCTCAGGACAGCATGCTGCTTTCACAAGTTGTCTCCTTCCTGAGGGATTTGCTCCTAGAAAAAGCCACCACCGCCTTCTTCACTGTGCCTTCTTCTTCTTCTTTTTCTTTTTTTTCCTGGAGCTTGTCTCTTCTGCAGAGAAGAGCTTTTAACACCTCCCTGGATAGTCAGTAAAACCCCAAGCATTAAGAAGGCCAGAAAATACACGTCCACTTCATTTCACTGAAAAAGAAAGGTCATGATCCTATCCCTTCTTTGGGTCATCCACCCTGAGTCTGCACACCACATTTGCTCAGCAGCAGTCTGGCTACCCTTGCACATCCAGCAAACCCTTAGCACTCCTTCCTCTTATTCAGGATTCCAACTTTTTGAGCGACAAGAAGATCCCTGACACAGAGGGATCCTTGCTGAGGTATGAGAGCAGTGACACAGGATGCAAGAAGAGCACAAATGATGTTTCTTTATCCTCTGCCAAGCCCAGGGCACGCTTGGTGCTGCCATTCTCCTCCTGGGTGCAGCAGCAAACGCTTCTTCGTCAGTTCTATGATCCAACACTGCCGCCCTTAAAAATTAAGTCACCTCAAAAGTTACATAAGTATTTGAAAATACTCAAGAAAACTCTCCAAACACTGCTAGTTACACTTTGCTTGTCATAAATGGAACATCAATCTGAGCCCCAGGACAGGCCAGAGACAAGAACCTGTGATTTCCAGCCAGGCCTGAATTCTCCCCAAATTCCACAGAGTACCAAAACAGGACAATCTTGGCAGGAGCCAAGGGCAGCCTCCTCTACCCTGAAGCAGGCCATGCCTGGAGTCCTTGGCATGAACCGAGGGCAGCATCTCCTGCCTGGAAGCAGTCATGAAGCACACCGAAACACCACTTCCACGTGGGTGGGCCACTGTTGCTTTGCCTCCCACAGATCTGTCCCCCCTTTTCCCCTGGGTGATGGAGCTGCCAAAGATTCCTCAAAGCCCATCTCTTTTGAGCAGTGAGAAGCCCCGGGCTTCTCTTCCTGCATTTATTCTCCAGACCAAGAAGTTACAGGAAGAGACATAGGTGGGGTTTTGAACATAGGTTCAGTTTTACAAGTTTTGCAATAGAAGCTGGTAACATTCAGTCAAAACAAGTCAGATGACACTCTGTTAGGCAATTAAGTGATCCACTATAACAAAGCCTTGATTTACCCGAAATTCCTTTTCCCTCTAGCAGCTTTTTAGTAACGTTGCCTATCAATTAGTCACTTGTCTGTCTTAGAATCAGCAGCCTTGCTGTGTTATGATTCTTTTCCTGCAACAGAGACTCGATGCCCGGGGGTTAAAATTCCTGTCCTTTGCAAGGTCAATATTTGAAACTGCAAGGCTTTTGGTGACTAAAGTCACCTATTACCCAAGAGCAGTAATAGGAAATTAATGTAATACATTAAAAAAGGTAATTGCCTTCCTTAACCACGAAGATGGCATTTTATAAAATTAGCTGCTTCTCTTAAAAGGCAACCTTCATTATCCTTTACCTACTCTTTAAAGACTATACAAACAGGAATAAGTAAATTATGGATAAAATGTTCTATAACTGGGAGAACTCAACGGCCAGTTGCCCACAGCTTACCTGCTGGTGTCCTGTGACACATATTGAAGCCTCCGTTGTACTTTGAGGAAAAATGTTCAAAACATGCCCAAAGTTCTACCCAGCAGCCGCCCCGGGAACCTGCATGCACTTCTGTCCCACTGCGAGTGGCAACCACATCGGCGGTGCTGGACTCGGGTCAGCCCTGCTGGAATGGCAGTGAAAGAGAAACTCATGTTTCAGCACAGCTAAGACGTAAACGTGCAAGTGCAATTTTTAGTGAACAGTGTCGCGTATACATTTACAGGCGGCCAAGGGATAACTCTGTGACCAAAGGAAAACAAAACCTATTCTAGAAAAACAGCAGCTCTGCCTTTCAGGGATGAGACAACCCTGCAAGCTGCTGAGCTCTCTGCTGGTCACCGGTGATGTCATCCCGGTAGCACTGACCCTGTCACCGCCAGAGGTGCCTCACCCAGTCCCCTCCCATCTGTCCGCTGGACTGGAGGGGCGCCATTCTGTCCACACAGCTTCCTTGAGCACCTGCACCCTTGGGGCCTGCTTGTTGGGAGGAAAGCTGTCACCCGCGGCAGCTGGCTTAAACCTTAGCAGCAGGAGGAACAGCTGCCCGTGGCCAGGCCACTGCCCCAGATGAAACTGTTGCTGCCGGGCCTGGCCATCTCTTCCCAACGGAAATAAGTTGTTTGGGGTTCAGCAGACTCTAGAATGAAGCGGGCCCCTTGGGCACAGGGAGCAACAGCACATCCTAGTGGGCTAATTTCCCCAAAGCTTGAAACTAGGTGTCTTGTCTCACTCCAAGGATGGCTGTGGCACTACAGCATCGCTGGACGCTGGGTGGCAGTAGAGGGCCTCACAGAAACCAGGCACAGACAATCTGGCCTCCAGCAAAGGAATGATGCTAATGCGCTCCTCTGGGTAGAATTTGCACAATAACCCACATGGAAGTCGCAGCAGGACAGGGATGAAAACTATGGGGCAAGAGGTCAAGTCTGCACAATCCCAACCAACCCCACCGATGCCCATGTCCAGTAACCGCACACACTGGATGGCTCCCCACAGGCAAAGGAACAGGTGAGACACACCCCTTCTCTGTACCTGGTGACGGATTCAGGGAAGTCAGGCTCCAGGCCCTCTCTCACTCCCACCGTGTCCTGAATCCTCACCATCAGCTACAGCTGCAAGGACTGTTTCTCTTCTGTGAACCTGCAAGCTAAGGGTCTGAAGCGACACAGTGGAGAAAGCATGCGAGGAAATTCTGCTCCACTTTTCCACCTCAGTGAGGCAGGTGCACAATGTAGTTTCCCATCTCAACTGTTGCTTCGCTGTCAAGATTTCTTTTGGTGTGAGAGACCAAGGTGTCAGTAGCAAAAGAAAATGTTTTGCTTTTGCTCCCCTCAGTATGCTTCAACATTTCCAAGTGAATTTCACGTCACAAGGGGAGATGGGGATTGCCCTCAACTGGAATGTGGGTCACCTCCCAGCTGTGTGGTGATGTGTCTGGGGCCAAGGCCAGAGCTGCTGCTTTTCCAGATTTTCCAAGCCAGAAACAAGCACTGTTCACTTTAATAAGGTTAAGTTTAAACCGACATCCTTTTTTGGTGCCTAAACTGTTGACTACATACCCCAGCAAGACAGAAGCGTGTGAAAGCCGTCCATTCACACTCCCCTTCTCCCAGACGGTCACATGCGCATATCCCCAGAGCTGAAGGCACTGTGCAAAGCACGGTGCAGTATATGCGGCCAGTAACCGTGTGTTCTTCTCACTGAACACTTCCAGGGTTGCATCAAGTAAAAGTTGCCTCAACTTTCACTGAAGTAGATAAAAGCTGCAAAAACCCTTACTGATTTCCTAAGTTTACTTCTCTAAGTCCCAAAAGCTAAGACTGTAACTACGTTAGCGTTCATGTATGACAAACAAATATTAAATAGTTTACACCTTTATACCAATTTATCTGTAGCTCGTGCAGGTCCAATTGGACCTGGCAGACATCTACAGAACATTTCATGCAACAACTAGAGAATACACATTTTTTCTCATCGGCACATGGAACATTCTCCAGGATAGACCACATGTTAGGTCACAAAACAGGTTTCAGCAAATTTTTCAAAGCTGACATCATTCCTAGTATCTTTTCTGACCACAATTGACTAGCACTGGAAATCAATTACAAGCGAATTTCTGGAAACTACTCCAGTGCATGAAAACTGAACAACAGGCTCCCGAATGACCTATGGGTCCAAGAAGAAATTAAAAAGGAAATCAAAAACGTTCTTGAAACTAATGAAAAAAGATGCATCCTACCAAAACCTGTGGGATACTGTAAAAGCAACAGCGACGAGGTAATATATTGCAATACATGCTCACATCAAAAGGATGGAGAAACTTCACGTAAATGACCGAACCGTACACCTCAAAGAACCACCACCACCACAACAATGCAATCATAAAAGTACTAGAGAGAAAGAAATAATTAACATCAGGGCAGAGTTCAATGAAATGGAGACCCCCAAAACGATACAAAGGATCAGCGAAACACAAAGTTGTTTTTTGAGAAGATAAATAAAATAGACAAACCATTAGCTTTGCCCACTCTCACCACACTCATTCAACATAGTATTGAAAGCCCTAACCAGAGCAATCAAGCAAGACAAAGAAATAAAGGGCATTCAGATTGGGAAGGACAAAGTCAAGTTGTCCCTGTTTGCAGATGACGCGATCTTATAGATAGAAAACCTAAAGGCTACCAGAACGCCCTTACGGCTGACTAACAATTTTAATAATTTTGCGGGGTACAAAATCAACACCCACAGATCAGGAGCATTTTTATACTCCGATAATGAACTGGCAGAAAAAGAAATCAAGAAAGCAAGCCCATTTACAATAGTCACCCCCAAGATAAAATACCTAGGAACCAATTGAACCAAGGAGGTTAATGCAGATCTCTACAATGAGAACTACCAAACACCAGTGAGAGAAATTAAAGAGCACCCAAAAATAGTGGAATGACATACCAGGCTCTGGTACGGGAAGAATTAACATCGTGAAAATGTCCTTTCTACCCATAGCAGTCTACAAATTCAACGCAATCTCCGTCAAAATAGCAACAACTTTCTTCACAGAAATAGAAAAAGCAGTGCTAACATTCATATGGAATACGAAAAGATCCTGAATAGCCAAAGCAATTTTGAGCTTAAAAGCACCCCAAAAACAGAAAGGCTGGAGGCATAACACCACCCAATTTCAAATTCTATGACAAGGCTCAAAACAGCATGGTGATGGCATAGAAACAGACACTCAGATCAATGGAACAGGATAGAAAACCCAGGAATAATCAATTTGCCTACTTACAGCCAACCGATTTTTGACAAAGCCAACCAGAACATACGCTGTGGAAAAGACAGCCTCTTCAGGAAATAAACGGTGCCCGCAAAATTGGACAATCCACATGCAGAAGAATGAAACTGGACCAGCATCTCACCATATGCCAAAATCGACTCGAAATGGATTAAAGACCAGAATATAAGACCCCAAACCATTACATGACTGAAGGAAAACAGAGGGGAAACACTCCAGGAAGTAGGTGGGGGCAAAGGCTTTATGAATAAGACCCGAAACCCACAAGCAACAATATAAAAACTAAACAAATGAGCTAATGTCAAACTAAGAAGCTTCCACACAGCAAAGGAAACAATCAACAGAGCAGAAAGGCACCCTAAAAAAAGGGAGAAAATATGTGTAAACTATACGTCTGCCAAGGGCTTAATATCCAGAACATACCAAGAACTCAAACAGCTGTACAGTATGAAAACAAGTAATCCGATTTAAAACTGGGCAAACGAGATGAATAGACATTTTTCAAAGACATACAAATGGCCAACGGTACACGAAAAAATGCTCAGCATCACTAGTCATCAGAGAAATGCAAATCAAAACCACATTGAGATATCATGTCAACCCAGATAGACTGGCCATTGTTAAAAAGACCATTAATAAGAAATGCTACTGAGGATATGAGGAAAGGAGAACTCTTCTCCAATGTTGGTGGGACTGTAAATTAGCACAGTCACTATGGAAAACAGTAAAGAAGTTTCCTCCAATACAGATAGTACTACCATATGATCCAGCAGTTCCACTACTGGGTATATATCCAAAGAAATGGAAGTCATATGGAAGGGACACCTGCACTCCCATGTTCACTGCAGCTTTACTTACAATAGCCAAAATATAGAACCAACCTCAGTGCCCTTCGACAGATGACTGGATAAAAAAAATGTGATACACGTACACCAAGGAATAATACTCAGTGATAAAGGAAAAGAATGAAATTCTGCCATCGGTAACAACCTGGATGAGTCTGGAGAAAATTATGTTGTGTGAAATAAGCCAGACAAGGGAAGATAAATATCACATGCTCTCACTTATAACTAGGTAGAAAGGAAGGAAGGAAGGAAGGAAGGAAGGAAGGAAGGAAGGAAGGAAGGAAGGAAGGAAGGAAGGAAGGAAGGAAGGAAGGAAGGAAGCAAAGGACTACAACAGTTCCTTGAACTTTCAGAAGGACAGAAGAAACCAATGGTTACTAGAGATGAGGGGATGGACGGAGGGAGGGAGTTGGGGGCGTGATGGGTCAGGCAAAGGGCATAAAGAAAAATCATGATTTGTAATAATGAATATGCTAATAAAAATAATTTAAAAAGTAAGACACTTTAAAACACAAAAAGAATGCCATTATTGACATTCCAGAAAATTCCAGCTATGTGGATAACATTAAAAACCAGCTGTCAAGCTAAATCCTTTATCAGTACAAATTTTGATATTTCTTCAAATTGGGAGGAGAATGTTGGTTTCGATGTACAATGTCTGGTCACTCCCAGCCTCATCTATTTGTCACTGACGACACTGGGACAGACGGAAAAAAAAAAAAAAACGGTTTCTGCAACTTTTAAAATACAGACACGCCCTCCACCACCAACTTTCAATGTCTACAAAACGTCCTTGGGTTCTAGTATTCTTGCACATGTTTGTTCTCTTACAGGAAATTTGCTCCTTAGGATTTCACTGCAATGTGCTTCTGGATCCCATGCCATGATTTATCTCTGAGGACCCCTGTTTCCCTGGATCCATTTCACCCCGTGCCTGGCCACCTGTGTGGCACACACACATAGGAGCAGGAGGACAAGGCTTTGAGATGGGGAACCCGCACAAGCAATTATCTGGGTTTAGGTCTGCAGGTTATTAAGGTTTTCCGTTTCAACTTCCACAGCTAGAACGAAAGTGTAGAAATCTGTTTTCTAGTTAAAATCTGTTCACATCCCAAGTGTTTTTTAAGTTACTTAACAAGCCTTTGGTAGTCCGAAATACCGGGAAGTGTGCCTGTAACTAGAAACACCAGAAACTTCCATTTCAAAATTGTCATAAACCAGGGATACTTTAGAAAATCCTTTTCAGCCCACTTTGTGCCTTGAGTAATGGTGGGTAAACAGTGGAAACCAAGAGAGGCAACATGGAAGCAAACGGATATAAAAGCACAAGGGAGACATCGTGCTCTTGGGGAGAACTAAAATGCAAATTGTGTCTGTAAACGAAAGAAATTATACAGAAATCCCAGAAAAACAATTGACTGAAAATCACACGAACGATCCCATGTTCATCTCATCACCTTGAGAACACGAAGGATACTTTTGTACAGGCAGCACACCTCCTTAAAGCAGCAGCAGAGTGCTTCGTGCACAGCAAGGCCTAGTTCACTGAGCAGCTGGACCTGTGCCCACACCCAGAGGGCAGCACCAGCCACGTGGGTGCAGAGGAGGTTGTCCCGGTGAACTCCACAAGCGGCAGCAACGCTAGGCTCTACGCCACAGGACTTCTGACAACGGACACAGTCGCACAGACTGCAAGTGGACCCCACATCAGCCTCAAGACCTCCCCCACCCGAAAACATCTCCACAGCCAGCCAGGGAGGCAAAGGAAGGGTCTTCATGGCGTGCAGAGTTACAATGAATCTGTGTTCACGCTGCCCCCTCCCACTGTACCCGTCGAGACCCAGACGATGTGCCCTGCTACTACAAAGTCGAAGAGATGTTTGATGGGGGCAGAGCGGAAGAGGCACATTGAATTTGGATCATTTTACCCATGACCCTTCTCTCCTCCCAACCCTCTTTGCGAAAGATGACATTTCTGGGGAAACAGAAGGTGATCAGAAGCAAGTAGCTCAAATGTATGTCCCTTGTAAATTTCGGATATCCATCAATTTCAATTTTGAGATATAGAGAAGTGCTGGGAAGTTTAATTGGCCGTATCAGTGTCAGTGAAGAGCTGATGGAAGAAGTGCGAAAGGCCAAAGGAGAAAACCCATGAGTAGAGAAATTAGCCTTCGGCTAATCTTATCTTCTCTGCTTCCATATATCCCTGTCCGTCCTCAAAAGTTGAGTGAGGTAGGAGATGATAAGATTGAGATTAGGGCAAATTATTTCCCCATCTTTTCCTTTCTCCAGTGCACAGTCTCCTCAACCCGCACACTTGGAGTCTCAGGGTCAGCTCTCCAATACTGGTCGACACAGAGGAAAACCAACTGAACCAAAACGAATCCACCGAATTATCTCTGCTGTGCTTATTTATACCTTCCCGGGTTTTCTTTCCTTTACTGTTAAGTGCCTATAATCAACTTCCATCATTTTAGCAGAGTACTAAAGAGTGACTGCTCCCAACCCCTTCAGATAGGTGATGCTTATGTTTACATCTGCTTATCAGCTCTGTCAAAGTGCTGTTTCGTGGAGGTGCTGTAATTTGATGAACACATGAGACATGCTATTTGCTAGCAAGAAATTCTCAGCTCAAACAAGCTAAGGTGTATGGAGATTCAGTATAACACAGTAATTGGTTAACTCAGTTTACTTGGGACTCCATTTCTTAGGTCTTGGGCTGTTTACATAACCAAAAGGAGTGTGTGTGTGTGTGTGTGTGTGTGTGTGTGTGTGTGTGTGTGTACCACACTTGACCTAGCACCTACCTGCACAAGTACCCCCCTGCCAAGTGATGTGTTTAAAGGCCAACAAAAAGGAAAACACAGAACACATTTATAATCCTGAAAATCTAGGGCTACTTAACCTTTCTGCTGCTTAATTTTAAAGGCAAAAAATGTACTATGAGCAGCATAAATAAGAACTGATTTGAGCATAGTTTTATAATAGATAAAATGTACCTGATGGGTCTAATTCAAATTTCTAAAATCTAACTGTGCCGCATTAGTCTGAGATACAAGATCTAAAGCTGCATGATCTAATCTGAGAATTTACGGACCTGTTTGAAATACCTTCATTTGATTAATTTGAAATGGAGGCCAGGGTATGACCTCTAACAGTCTGATCTTTAATAACCGCTCAAGAGATGAGGCAGGAAGTCAGTCGCGCTTAGAATTCTATGCACTTTCCTCTAGTGAGCACACCCTGCGGTTCCACGCGTGCAAGCACACCCCTCGCTCACTGCGGGATCTACAGAGCAGCTGTACATGCCCTTCAAAACTCAAATGCGTGTTATGTGGGTGTGCGGTATAGGGGTAGGACATGAAAAAACTCCCACCTGTCCAGTCCGAGAGAAATTTAACTCCTGAGAAGCACACCTTAGTTGAACATCAGATGCAACACTAATTTGCAGAGGTTCCCACAACATAGGAACAAAAGGGCTGACGTTATGTGTTGATAGCAGATCGTGTGTGAAAACTAAAGTTTTATACGGGGCTGTACGAAGACTAACTGAGGTCTGGAAAATGAGGAATTTTAAATGCTGGACAGTCTCTATACTCAGATTCCGCTGAAGACAATGCAAATACTTATAAGAGCCTGATAATAAAAACAGATTAAAAAAACTTAATCATCAAGGTGAAGCATTTAGTAATGAGGTTTGTACAGCTTTTCGGAAAACACTGACTGGAAGTCCCAACCGGCTAGAGGTAGGCCAGTGTCAGGAGGCATCCCGGACATGGGCATTAGCTTCCAGCACTGATGGTGCAGCCAGTGTCGATGATAAGAATTAAAACACAACTGCAACCCCCAGTCCTGGACAGGCTCAGGAAGCGGCTATCTGGAAAGAGTGGGAGGGGTCCAGGAGGCCAGCCCCCAGGTGATACATACGTTTGCACAACAGTGACGGCGAGCCACTGGAAGTCTTTTCCAGCTGTACTGCGCTGTAATTGTGGTCGCTTGCTCAGGACAGCATGCTGCTTTCACAAGTTGTCTCCTTCCTGAGGGATTTGCTCCTAGAAAAAGCCACCACCGCCTTCTTCACTGTGCCTTCTTCTTCTTCTTTTTCTTTTTTTTCCTGGAGCTTGTCTCTTCTGCAGAGAAGAGCTTTTAACACCTCCCTGGATAGTCAGTAAAACCCCAAGCATTAAGAAGGCCAGAAAATACACGTCCACTTCATTTCACTGAAAAAGAAAGGTCATGATCCTATCCCTTCTTTGGGTCATCCACCCTGAGTCTGCACACCACATTTGCTCAGCAGCAGTCTGGCTACCCTTGCACATCCAGCAAACCCTTAGCACTCCTTCCTCTTATTCAGGATTCCAACTTTTTGAGCGACAAGAAGATCCCTGACACAGAGGGATCCTTGCTGAGGTATGAGAGCAGTGACACAGGATGCAAGAAGAGCACAAATGATGTTTCTTTATCCTCTGCCAAGCCCAGGGCACGCTTGGTGCTGCCATTCTCCTCCTGGGTGCAGCAGCAAACGCTTCTTCGTCAGTTCTATGATCCAACACTGCCGCCGTTAAAAATTAAGTCACCTCAAAAGTTACATAAGTATTTGAAAATACTCAAGAAAACTCTCCAAACACTGCTAGTTACACTTTGCTTGTCATAAATGGAACATCAATCTGAGCCCCAGGACAGGCCAGAGACAAGAACCTGTGATTTCCAGCCAGGCCTGAATTCTCCCCAAATTCCACAGAGTACCAAAACAGGACAATCTTGGCAGGAGCCAAGGGCAGCCTCCTCTACCCTGAAGCAGGCCATGCCTGGAGTCCTTGGCATGAACCGAGGGCAGCATCTCCTGCCTGGAAGCAGTCATGAAGCACACCGAAACACCACTTCCACGTGGGTGGGCCACTGTTGCTTTGCCTCCCACAGATCTGTCCCCCCTTTTCCCCTGGGTGATGGAGCTGCCAAAGATTCCTCAAAGCCCATCTCTTTTGAGCAGTGAGAAGCCCCGGGCTTCTCTTCCTGCATTTATTCTCCAGACCAAGAAGTTACAGGAAGAGACATAGGTGGGGTTTTGAACATAGGTTCAGTTTTACAAGTTTTGCAATAGAAGCTGGTAACATTCAGTCAAAACAAGTCAGATGACACTCTGTTAGGCAATTAAGTGATCCACTATAACAAAGCCTTGATTTACCCGAAATTCCTTTTCCCTCTAGCAGCTTTTTAGTAACGTTGCCTATCAATTAGTCACTTGTCTGTCTTAGAATCAGCAGCCTTGCTGTGTTATGATTCTTTTCCTGCAACAGAGACTCGATGCCCGGGGGTTAAAATTCCTGTCCTTTGCAAGGTCAATATTTGAAACTGCAAGGCTTTTGGTGACTAAAGTCACCTATTACCCAAGAGCAGTAATAGGAAATTAATGTAATACATTAAAAAAGGTAATTGCCTTCCTTAACCACGAAGATGGCATTTTATAAAATTAGCTGCTTCTCTTAAAAGGCAACCTTCATTATCCTTTACCTACTCTTTAAAGACTATACAAACAGGAATAAGTAAATTATGGATAAAATGTTCTATAACTGGGAGAACTCAACGGCCAGTTGCCCACAGCTTACCTGCTGGTGTCCTGTGACACATATTGAAGCCTCCGTTGTACTTTGAGGAAAAATGTTCAAAACATGCCCAAAGTTCTACCCAGCAGCCGCCCCGGGAACCTGCATGCACTTCTGTCCCACTGCGAGTGGCAACCACATCGGCGGTGCTGGACTCGGGTCAGCCCTGCTGGAATGGCAGTGAAAGAGAAACTCATGTTTCAGCACAGCTAAGACGTAAACGTGCAAGTGCAATTTTTAGTGAACAGTGTCGCGTATACATTTACAGGCGGCCAAGGGATAACTCTGTGACCAAAGGAAAACAAAACCTATTCTAGAAAAACAGCAGCTCTGCCTTTCAGGGATGAGACAACCCTGCAAGCTGCTGAGCTCTCTGCTGGTCACCGGTGATGTCATCCCGGTAGCACTGACCCTGTCACCGCCAGAGGTGCCTCACCCAGTCCCCTCCCATCTGTCCGCTGGACTGGAGGGGCGCCATTCTGTCCACACAGCTTCCTTGAGCACCTGCACCCTTGGGGCCTGCTTGTTGGGAGGAAAGCTGTCACCCGCGGCAGCTGGCTTAAACCTTAGCAGCAGGAGGAACAGCTGCCCGTGGCCAGGCCACTGCCCCAGATGAAACTGTTGCTGCCGGGCCTGGCCATCTCTTCCCAACGGAAATAAGTTGTTTGGGGTTCAGCAGACTCTAGAATGAAGCGGGCCCCTTGGGCACAGGGAGCAACAGCACATCCTAGTGGGCTAATTTCCCCAAAGCTTGAAACTAGGTGTCTTGTCTCACTCCAAGGATGGCTGTGGCACTACAGCATCGCTGGACGCTGGGTGGCAGTAGAGGGCCTCACAGAAACCAGGCACAGACAATCTGGCCTCCAGCAAAGGAATGATGCTAATGCGCTCCTCTGGGTAGAATTTGCACAATAACCCACATGGAAGTCGCAGCAGGACAGGGATGAAAACTATGGGGCAAGAGGTCAAGTCTGCACAATCCCAACCAACCCCACCGATGCCCATGTCCAGTAACCGCACACACTGGATGGCTCCCCACAGGCAAAGGAACAGGTGAGACACACCCCTTCTCTGTACCTGGTGACGGATTCAGGGAAGTCAGGCTCCAGGCCCTCTCTCACTCCCACCGTGTCCTGAATCCTCACCATCAGCTACAGCTGCAAGGACTGTTTCTCTTCTGTGAACCTGCAAGCTAAGGGTCTGAAGCGACACAGTGGAGAAAGCATGCGAGGAAATTCTGCTCCACTTTTCCACCTCAGTGAGGCAGGTGCACAATGTAGTTTCCCATCTCAACTGTTGCTTCGCTGTCAAGATTTCTTTTGGTGTGAGAGACCAAGGTGTCAGTAGCAAAAGAAAATGTTTTGCTTTTGCTCCCCTCAGTATGCTTCAACATTTCCAAGTGAATTTCACGTCACAAGGGGAGATGGGGATTGCCCTCAACTGGAATGTGGGTCACCTCCCAGCTGTGTGGTGATGTGTCTGGGGCCAAGGCCAGAGCTGCTGCTTTTCCAGATTTTCCAAGCCAGAAACAAGCACTGTTCACTTTAATAAGGTTAAGTTTAAACCGACATCCTTTTTTGGTGCCTAAACTGTTGACTACATACCCCAGCAAGACAGAAGCGTGTGAAAGCCGTCCATTCACACTCCCCTTCTCCCAGACGGTCACATGCGCATATCCCCAGAGCTGAAGGCACTGTGCAAAGCACGGTGCAGTATATGCGGCCAGTAACCGTGTGTTCTTCTCACTGAACACTTCCAGGGTTGCATCAAGTAAAAGTTGCCTCAACTTTCACTGAAGTAGATAAAAGCTGCAAAAACCCTTACTGATTTCCTAAGTTTACTTCTCTAAGTCCCAAAAGCTAAGACTGTAACTACGTTAGCGTTCATGTATGACAAACAAATATTAAATAGTTTACACCTTTATACCAATTTATCTGTAGCTCGTGCAGGTCCAATTGGACCTGGCAGACATCTACAGAACATTTCATGCAACAACTAGAGAATACACATTTTTTCTCATCGGCACATGGAACATTCTCCAGGATAGACCACATGTTAGGTCACAAAACAGGTTTCAGCAAATTTTTCAAAGCTGACATCATTCCTAGTATCTTTTCTGACCACAATTGACTAGCACTGGAAATCAATTACAAGCGAATTTCTGGAAACTACTCCAGTGCATGAAAACTGAACAACAGGCTCCCGAATGACCTATGGGTCCAAGAAGAAATTAAAAAGGAAATCAAAAACGTTCTTGAAACTAATGAAAAAAGATGCATCCTACCAAAACCTGTGGGATACTGTAAAAGCAACAGCGACGAGGTAATATATTGCAATACATGCTCACATCAAAAGGATGGAGAAACTTCACGTAAATGACCGAACCGTACACCTCAAAGAACCACCACCACCACAACAATGCAATCATAAAAGTACTAGAGAGAAAGAAATAATTAACATCAGGGCAGAGTTCAATGAAATGGAGACCCCCAAAACGATACAAAGGATCAGCGAAACACAAAGTTGTTTTTTGAGAAGATAAATAAAATAGACAAACCATTAGCTTTGCCCACTCTCACCACACTCATTCAACATAGTATTGAAAGCCCTAACCAGAGCAATCAAGCAAGACAAAGAAATAAAGGGCATTCAGATTGGGAAGGACAAAGTCAAGTTGTCCCTGTTTGCAGATGACGCGATCTTATAGATAGAAAACCTAAAGGCTACCAGAACGCCCTTACGGCTGACTAACAATTTTAATAATTTTGCGGGGTACAAAATCAACACCCACAGATCAGGAGCATTTTTATACTCCGATAATGAACTGGCAGAAAAAGAAATCAAGAAAGCAAGCCCATTTACAATAGTCACCCCCAAGATAAAATACCTAGGAACCAATTGAACCAAGGAGGTTAATGCAGATCTCTACAATGAGAACTACCAAACACCAGTGAGAGAAATTAAAGAGCACCCAAAAATAGTGGAATGACATACCAGGCTCTGGTACGGGAAGAATTAACATCGTGAAAATGTCCTTTCTACCCATAGCAGTCTACAAATTCAACGCAATCTCCGTCAAAATAGCAACAACTTTCTTCACAGAAATAGAAAAAGCAGTGCTAACATTCATATGGAATACGAAAAGATCCTGAATAGCCAAAGCAATTTTGAGCTTAAAAGCACCCCAAAAACAGAAAGGCTGGAGGCATAACACCACCCAATTTCAAATTCTATGACAAGGCTCAAAACAGCATGGTGATGGCATAGAAACAGACACTCAGATCAATGGAACAGGATAGAAAACCCAGGAATAATCAATTTGCCTACTTACAGCCAACCGATTTTTGACAAAGCAAACCAGAACATACGCTGTGGAAAAGACAGCCTCTTCAGGAAATAAACGGTGCCCGCAAAATTGGACAATCCACATGCAGAAGAATGAAACTGGACCAGCATCTCACCATATGCCAAAATCGACTCGAAATGGATTAAAGACCAGAATATAAGACCCCAAACCATTACATGACTGAAGGAAAACAGAGGGGAAACACTCCAGGAAGTAGGTGGGGGCAAAGGCTTTATGAATAAGACCCGAAACCCACAAGCAACAATATAAAAACTAAACAAATGAGCTAATGTCAAACTAAGAAGCTTCCACACAGCAAAGGAAACAATCAACAGAGCAGAAAGGCACCCTAAAAAAAGGGAGAAAATATGTGTAAACTATACGTCTGCCAAGGGCTTAATATCCAGAACATACCAAGAACTCAAACAGCTGTACAGTATGAAAACAAGTAATCCGATTTAAAACTGGGCAAACGAGATGAATAGACATTTTTCAAAGACATACAAATGGCCAACGGTACACGAAAAAATGCTCAGCATCACTAGTCATCAGAGAAATGCAAATCAAAACCACATTGAGATATCATGTCAACCCAGATAGACTGGCCATTGTTAAAAAGACCATTAATAAGAAATGCTACTGAGGATATGAGGAAAGGAGAACTCTTCTCCAATGTTGGTGGGACTGTAAATTAGCACAGTCACTATGGAAAACAGTAAAGAAGTTTCCTCCAATACAGATAGTACTACCATATGATCCAGCAGTTCCACTACTGGGTATATATCCAAAGAAATGGAAGTCATATGGAAGGGACACCTGCACTCCCATGTTCACTGCAGCTTTACTTACAATAGCCAAAATATAGAACCAACCTCAGTGCCCTTCGACAGATGACTGGATAAAAAAAATGTGATACACGTACACCAAGGAATAATACTCAGTGATAAAGGAAAAGAATGAAATTCTGCCATCGGTAACAACCTGGATGAGTCTGGAGAAAATTATGTTGTGTGAAATAAGCCAGACAAGGGAAGATAAATATCACATGCTCTCACTTATAACTAGGTAGAAAGGAAGGAAGGAAGGAAGGAAGGAAGGAAGGAAGGAAGGAAGGAAGGAAGGAAGGAAGGAAGGAAGGAAGGAAGGAAGGAAGCAAAGGACTACAACAGTTCCTTGAACTTTCAGAAGGACAGAAGAAACCAATGGTTACTAGAGATGAGGGGATGGACGGAGGGAGGGAGTTGGGGGCGTGATGGGTCAGGCAAAGGGCATAAAGAAAAATCATGATTTGTAATAATGAATATGCTAATAAAAATAATTTAAAAAGTAAGACACTTTAAAACACAAAAAGAATGCCATTATTGACATTCCAGAAAATTCCAGCTATGTGGATAACATTAAAAACCAGCTGTCAAGCTAAATCCTTTATCAGTACAAATTTTGATATTTCTTCAAATTGGGAGGAGAATGTTGGTTTCGATGTACAATGTCTGGTCACTCCCAGCCTCATCTATTTGTCACTGACGACACTGGGACAGACGGAAAAAAAAAAAAAAACGGTTTCTGCAACTTTTAAAATACAGACACGCCCTCCACCACCAACTTTCAATGTCTACAAAACGTCCTTGGGTTCTAGTATTCTTGCACATGTTTGTTCTCTTACAGGAAATTTGCTCCTTAGGATTTCACTGCAATGTGCTTCTGGATCCCATGCCATGATTTATCTCTGAGGACCCCTGTTTCCCTGGATCCATTTCACCCCGTGCCTGGCCACCTGTGTGGCACACACACATAGGAGCAGGAGGACAAGGCTTTGAGATGGGGAACCCGCACAAGCAATTATCTGGGTTTAGGTCTGCAGGTTATTAAGGTTTTCCGTTTCAACTTCCACAGCTAGAACGAAAGTGTAGAAATCTGTTTTCTAGTTAAAATCTGTTCACATCCCAAGTGTTTTTTAAGTTACTTAACAAGCCTTTGGTAGTCCGAAATACCGGGAAGTGTGCCTGTAACTAGAAACACCAGAAACTTCCATTTCAAAATTGTCATAAACCAGGGATACTTTAGAAAAACCTTTTCAGCCCACTTTGTGCCTTGAGTAATGGTGGGTAAACAGTGGAAACCAAGAGAGGCAACATGGAAGCAAACGGATATAAAAGCACAAGGGAGACATCGTGCTCTTGGGGAGAACTAAAATGCAAATTGTGTCTGTAAACGAAAGAAATTATACAGAAATCCCAGAAAAACAATTGACTGAAAATCACACGAACGATCCCATGTTCATCTCATCACCTTGAGAACACGAAGGATACTTTTGTACAGGCAGCACACCTCCTTAAAGCAGCAGCAGAGTGCTTCGTGCACAGCAAGGCCTAGTTCACTGAGCAGCTGGACCTGTGCCCACACCCAGAGGGCAGCACCAGCCACGTGGGTGCAGAGGAGGTTGTCCCGGTGAACTCCACAAGCGGCAGCAACGCTAGGCTCTACGCCACAGGACTTCTGACAACGGACACAGTCGCACAGACTGCAAGTGGACCCCACATCAGCCTCAAGACCTCCCCCACCCGAAAACATCTCCACAGCCAGCCAGGGAGGCAAAGGAAGGGTCTTCATGGCGTGCAGAGTTACAATGAATCTGTGTTCACGCTGCCCCCTCCCACTGTACCCGTCGAGACCCAGACGATGTGCCCTGCTACTACAAAGTCGAAGAGATGTTTGATGGGGGCAGAGCGGAAGAGGCACATTGAATTTGGATCATTTTACCCATGACCCTTCTCTCCTCCCAACCCTCTTTGCGAAAGATGACATTTCTGGGGAAACAGAAGGTGATCAGAAGCAAGTAGCTCAAATGTATGTCCCTTGTAAATTTCGGATATCCATCAATTTCAATTTTGAGATATAGAGAAGTGCTGGGAAGTTTAATTGGCCGTATCAGTGTCAGTGAAGAGCTGATGGAAGAAGTGCGAAAGGCCAAAGGAGAAAACCCATGAGTAGAGAAATTAGCCTTCGGCTAATCTTATCTTCTCTGCTTCCATATATCCCTGTCCGTCCTCAAAAGTTGAGTGAGGTAGGAGATGATAAGATTGAGATTAGGGCAAATTATTTCCCCATCTTTTCCTTTCTCCAGTGCACAGTCTCCTCAACCCGCACACTTGGAGTCTCAGGGTCAGCTCTCCAATACTGGTCGACACAGAGGAAAACCAACTGAACCAAAACGAATCCACCGAATTATCTCTGCTGTGCTTATTTATACCTTCCCGGGTTTTCTTTCCTTTACTGTTAAGTGCCTATAATCAACTTCCATCATTTTAGCAGAGTACTAAAGAGTGACTGCTCCCAACCCCTTCAGATAGGTGATGCTTATGTTTACATCTGCTTATCAGCTCTGTCAAAGTGCTGTTTCGTGGAGGTGCTGTAATTTGATGAACACATGAGACATGCTATTTGCTAGCAAGAAATTCTCAGCTCAAACAAGCTAAGGTGTATGGAGATTCAGTATAACACAGTAATTGGTTAACTCAGTTTACTTCGGACTCCATTTCTTAGGTCTTGGGCTGTTTACATAACCAAAAGGAGTGTGTGTGTGTGTGTGTGTGTGTGTGTGTGTGTGTACCACACTTGACCTAGCACCTACCTGCACAAGTACCCCCCTGCCAAGTGATGTGTTTAAAGGCCAACAAAAAGGAAAACACAGAACACATTTATAATCCTGAAAATCTAGGGCTACTTAACCTTTCTGCTGCTTAATTTTAAAGGCAAAAAATGTACTATGAGCAGCATAAATAAGAACTGATTTGAGCATAGTTTTATAATGGATAAAATGTACCTGATGGGTCTAATTCAAATTTCTAAAATCTAACTGTGCCGCATTAGTCTGAGATACAAGATCTAAAGCTGCATGATCTAATCTGAGAATTTACGGACCTGTTTGAAATACCTTCATTTGATTAATTTGAAATGGAGGCCAGGGTATGACCTCTAACAGTCTGATCTTTAATAACCGCTCAAGAGATGAGGCAGGAAGTCAGTCGCGCTTAGAATTCTATGCACTTTCCTCTAGTGAGCACACCCTGCGGTTCCACGCGTGCAAGCACACCCCTCGCTCACTGCGGGATCTACAGAGCAGCTGTACATGCCCTTCAAAACTCAAATGCGTGTTATGTGGGTGTGCGGTATAGGGGTAGGACATGAAAAAACTCCCACCTGTCCAGTCCGAGAGAAATTTAACTCCTGAGAAGCACACCTTAGTTGAACATCAGATGCAACACTAATTTGCAGAGGTTCCCACAACATAGGAACAAAAGGGCTGACGTTATGTGTTGATAGCAGATCGTGTGTGAAAACTAAGGTTTTATACGGGGCTGTACGAAGACTAACTGAGGTCTGGAAAATGAGGAATTTTAAATGCTGGACAGTCTCTATACTCAGATTCCGCTGAAGACAATGCAAATACTTATAAGAGCCTGATAATAAAAACAGATTAAAAAAACTTAATCATCAAGGTGAAGCATTTAGTAATGAGGTTTGTACAGCTTTTCGGAAAACACTGACTGGAAGTCCCAACCGGCTAGAGGTAGGCCAGTGTCAGGAGGCATCCCGGACATGGGCATTAGCTTCCAGCACTGATGGTGCAGCCAGTGTCGATGATAAGAATTAAAACACAACTGCAACCCCCAGTCCTGGACAGGCTCAGGAAGCGGCTATCTGGAAAGAGTGGGAGGGGTCCAGGAGGCCAGCCCCCAGGTGATACATACGTTTGCACAACAGTGACGGCGAGCCACTGGAAGTCTTTTCCAGCTGTACTGCGCTGTAATTGTGGTCGCTTGCTCAGGACAGCATGCTGCTTTCACAAGTTGTCTCCTTCCTGAGGGATTTGCTCCTAGAAAAAGCCACCACCGCCTTCTTCACTGTGCCTTCTTCTTCTTCTTTTTCTTTTTTTTCCTGGAGCTTGTCTCTTCTGCAGAGAAGAGCTTTTAACACCTCCCTGGATAGTCAGTAAAACCCCAAGCATTAAGAAGGCCAGAAAATACACGTCCACTTCATTTCACTGAAAAAGAAAGGTCATGATCCTATCCCTTCTTTGGGTCATCCACCCTGAGTCTGCACACCACATTTGCTCAGCAGCAGTCTGGCTACCCTTGCACATCCAGCAAACCCTTAGCACTCCTTCCTCTTATTCAGGATTCCAACTTTTTGAGCGACAAGAAGATCCCTGACACAGAGGGATCCTTGCTGAGGTATGAGAGCAGTGACACAGGATGCAAGAAGAGCACAAATGATGTTTCTTTATCCTCTGCCAAGCCCAGGGCACGCTTGGTGCTGCCATTCTCCTCCTGGGTGCAGCAGCAAACGCTTCTTCGTCAGTTCTATGATCCAACACTGCCGCCGTTAAAAATTAAGTCACCTCAAAAGTTACATAAGTATTTGAAAATACTCAAGAAAACTCTCCAAACACTGCTAGTTACACTTTGCTTGTCATAAATGGAACATCAATCTGAGCCCCAGGACAGGCCAGAGACAAGAACCTGTGATTTCCAGCCAGGCCTGAATTCTCCCCAAATTCCACAGAGTACCAAAACAGGACAATCTTGGCAGGAGCCAAGGGCAGCCTCCTCTACCCTGAAGCAGGCCATGCCTGGAGTCCTTGGCATGAACCGAGGGCAGCATCTCCTGCCTGGAAGCAGTCATGAAGCACACCGAAACACCACTTCCACGTGGGTGGGCCACTGTTGCTTTGCCTCCCACAGATCTGTCCCCCCTTTTCCCCTGGGTGATGGAGCTGCCAAAGATTCCTCAAAGCCCATCTCTTTTGAGCAGTGAGAAGCCCCGGGCTTCTCTTCCTGCATTTATTCTCCAGACCAAGAAGTTACAGGAAGAGACATAGGTGGGGTTTTGAACATAGGTTCAGTTTTACAAGTTTTGCAATAGAAGCTGGTAACATTCAGTCAAAACAAGTCAGATGACACTCTGTTAGGCAATTAAGTGATCCACTATAACAAAGCCTTGATTTACCCGAAATTCCTTTTCCCTCTAGCAGCTTTTTAGTAACGTTGCCTATCAATTAGTCACTTGTCTGTCTTAGAATCAGCAGCCTTGCTGTGTTATGATTCTTTTCCTGCAACAGAGACTCGATGCCCGGGGGTTAAAATTCCTGTCCTTTGCAAGGTCAATATTTGAAACTGCAAGGCTTTTGGTGACTAAAGTCACCTATTACCCAAGAGCAGTAATAGGAAATTAATGTAATACATTAAAAAAGGTAATTGCCTTCCTTAACCACGAAGATGGCATTTTATAAAATTAGCTGCTTCTCTTAAAAGGCAACCTTCATTATCCTTTACCTACTCTTTAAAGACTATACAAACAGGAATAAGTAAATTATGGATAAAATGTTCTATAACTGGGAGAACTCAACGGCCAGTTGCCCACAGCTTACCTGCTGGTGTCCTGTGACACATATTGAAGCCTCCGTTGTACTTTGAGGAAAAATGTTCAAAACATGCCCAAAGTTCTACCCAGCAGCCGCCCCGGGAACCTGCATGCACTTCTGTCCCACTGCGAGTGGCAACCACATCGGCGGTGCTGGACTCGGGTCAGCCCTGCTGGAATGGCAGTGAAAGAGAAACTCATGTTTCAGCACAGCTAAGACGTAAACGTGCAAGTGCAATTTTTAGTGAACAGTGTCGCGTATACATTTACAGGCGGCCAAGGGATAACTCTGTGACCAAAGGAAAACAAAACCTATTCTAGAAAAACAGCAGCTCTGCCTTTCAGGGATGAGACAACCCTGCAAGCTGCTGAGCTCTCTGCTGGTCACCGGTGATGTCATCCCGGTAGCACTGACCCTGTCACCGCCAGAGGTGCCTCACCCAGTCCCCTCCCATCTGTCCGCTGGACTGGAGGGGCGCCATTCTGTCCACACAGCTTCCTTGAGCACCTGCACCCTTGGGGCCTGCTTGTTGGGAGGAAAGCTGTCACCCGCGGCAGCTGGCTTAAACCTTAGCAGCAGGAGGAACAGCTGCCCGTGGCCAGGCCACTGCCCCAGATGAAACTGTTGCTGCCGGGCCTGGCCATCTCTTCCCAACGGAAATAAGTTGTTTGGGGTTCAGCAGACTCTAGAATGAAGCGGGCCCCTTGGGCACAGGGAGCAACAGCACATCCTAGTGGGCTAATTTCCCCAAAGCTTGAAACTAGGTGTCTTGTCTCACTCCAAGGATGGCTGTGGCACTACAGCATCGCTGGACGCTGGGTGGCAGTAGAGGGCCTCACAGAAACCAGGCACAGACAATCTGGCCTCCAGCAAAGGAATGATGCTAATGCGCTCCTCTGGGTAGAATTTGCACAATAACCCACATGGAAGTCGCAGCAGGACAGGGATGAAAACTATGGGGCAAGAGGTCAAGTCTGCACAATCCCAACCAACCCCACCGATGCCCATGTCCAGTAACCGCACACACTGGATGGCTCCCCACAGGCAAAGGAACAGGTGAGACACACCCCTTCTCTGTACCTGGTGACGGATTCAGGGAAGTCAGGCTCCAGGCCCTCTCTCACTCCCACCGTGTCCTGAATCCTCACCATCAGCTACAGCTGCAAGGACTGTTTCTCTTCTGTGAACCTGCAAGCTAAGGGTCTGAAGCGACACAGTGGAGAAAGCATGCGAGGAAATTCTGCTCCACTTTTCCACCTCAGTGAGGCACGTGCACAATGTAGTTTCCCATCTCAACTGTTGCTTCGCTGTCAAGATTTCTTTTGGTGTGAGAGACCAAGGTGTCAGTAGCAAAAGAAAATGTTTTGCTTTTGCTCCCCTCAGTATGCTTCAACATTTCCAAGTGAATTTCACGTCACAAGGGGAGATGGGGATTGCCCTCAACTGGAATGTGGGTCACCTCCCAGCTGTGTGGTGATGTGTCTGGGGCCAAGGCCAGAGCTGCTGCTTTTCCAGATTTTCCAAGCCAGAAACAAGCACTGTTCACTTTAATAAGGTTAAGTTTAAACCGACATCCTTTTTTGGTGCCTAAACTGTTGACTACATACCCCAGCAAGACAGAAGCGTGTGAAAGCCGTCCATTCACACTCCCCTTCTCCCAGACGGCCACATGCGCATATCCCCAGAGCTGAAGGCACTGTGCAAAGCACGGTGCAGTATATGCGGCCAGTAACCGTGTGTTCTTCTCACTGAACACTTCCAGGGTTGCATCAAGTAAAAGTTGCCTCAACTTTCACTGAAGTAGATAAAAGCTGCAAAAACCCTTACTGATTTCCTAAGTTTACTTCTCTAAGTCCCAAAAGCTAAGACTATAACTACGTTAGCGTTCATGTATGACAAACAAATATTAAATAGTTTACACCTTTATACCAATTTATCTGTAGCTCGTGCAGGTCCAATTGGACCTGGCAGACATCTACAGAACATTTCATGCAACAACTAGAGAATACACATTTTTTCTCATCGGCACATGGAACATTCTCCAGGATAGACCACATGTTAGGTCACAAAACAGGTTTCAGCAAATTTTTCAAAGCTGACATCATTCCTAGTATCTTTTCTGACCACAATTGACTAGCACTGGAAATCAATTACAAGCGAATTTCTGGAAACTACTCCAGTGCATGAAAACTGAACAACAGGCTCCCGAATGACCTATGGGTCCAAGAAGAAATTAAAAAGGAAATCAAAAACGTTCTTGAAACTAATGAAAAAAGATGCATCCTACCAAAACCTGTGGGATACTGTAAAAGCAACAGCGACGAGGTAATATATTGCAATACATGCTCACATCAAAAGGATGGAGAAACTTCACGTAAATGACCGAACCGTACACCTCAAAGAACCACCACCACCACAACAATGCAATCATAAAAGTACTAGAGAGAAAGAAATAATTAACATCAGGGCAGAGTTCAATGAAATGGAGACCCCCAAAACGATACAAAGGATCAGCGAAACACAAAGTTGTTTTTTGAGAAGATAAATAAAATAGACAAACCATTAGCTTTGCCCACTCTCACCACACTCATTCAACATAGTATTGAAAGCCCTAACCAGAGCAATCAAGCAAGACAAAGAAATAAAGGGCATTCAGATTGGGAAGGACAAAGTCAAGTTGTCCCTGTTTGCAGATGACGCGATCTTATAGATAGAAAACCTAAAGGCTACCAGAACGCCCTTACGGCTGACTAACAATTTTAATAATTTTGCGGGGTACAAAATCAACACCCACAGATCAGGAGCATTTTTATACTCCGATAATGAACTGGCAGAAAAAGAAATCAAGAAAGCAAGCCCATTTACAATAGTCACCCCCAAGATAAAATACCTAGGAACCAATTGAACCAAGGAGGTTAATGCAGATCTCTACAATGAGAACTACCAAACACCAGTGAGAGAAATTAAAGAGCACCCAAAAATAGTGGAATGACATACCAGGCTCTGGTACGGGAAGAATTAACATCGTGAAAATGTCCTTTCTACCCATAGCAGTCTACAAATTCAACGCAATCTCCGTCAAAATAGCAACAACTTTCTTCACAGAAATAGAAAAAGCAGTGCTAACATTCATATGGAATACGAAAAGATCCTGAATAGCCAAAGCAATTTTGAGCTTAAAAGCACCCCAAAAACAGAAAGGCTGGAGGCATAACACCACCCAATTTCAAATTCTATGACAAGGCTCAAAACAGCATGGTGATGGCATAGAAACAGACACTCAGATCAATGGAACAGGATAGAAAACCCAGGAATAATCAATTTGCCTACTTACAGCCAACCGATTTTTGACAAAGCAAACCAGAACATACGCTGTGGAAAAGACAGCCTCTTCAGGAAATAAACGGTGCCCGCAAAATTGGACAATCCACATGCAGAAGAATGAAACTGGACCAGCATCTCACCATATGCCAAAATCGACTCGAAATGGATTAAAGACCAGAATATAAGACCCCAAACCATTACATGACTGAAGGAAAACAGAGGGGAAACACTCCAGGAAGTAGGTGGGGGCAAAGGCTTTATGAATAAGACCCGAAACCCACAAGCAACAATATAAAAACTAAACAAATGAGCTAATGTCAAACTAAGAAGCTTCCACACAGCAAAGGAAACAATCAACAGAGCAGAAAGGCACCCTAAAAAAAGGGAGAAAATATGTGTAAACTATACGTCTGCCAAGGGCTTAATATCCAGAACATACCAAGAACTCAAACAGCTGTACAGTATGAAAACAAGTAATCCGATTTAAAACTGGGCAAACGAGATGAATAGACATTTTTCAAAGACATACAAATGGCCAACGGTACACGAAAAAATGCTCAGCATCACTAGTCATCAGAGAAATGCAAATCAAAACCACATTGAGATATCATGTCAACCCAGATAGACTGGCCATTGTTAAAAAGACCATTAATAAGAAATGCTACTGAGGATATGAGGAAAGGAGAACTCTTCTCCAATGTTGGTGGGACTGTAAATTAGCACAGTCACTATGGAAAACAGTAAAGAAGTTTCCTCCAATACAGATAGTACTACCATATGATCCAGCAGTTCCACTACTGGGTATATATCCAAAGAAATGGAAGTCATATGGAAGGGACACCTGCACTCCCATGTTCACTGCAGCTTTACTTACAATAGCCAAAATATAGAACCAACCTCAGTGCCCTTCGACAGATGACTGGATAAAAAAAATGTGATACACGTACACCAAGGAATAATACTCAGTGATAAAGGAAAAGAATGAAATTCTGCCATCGGTAACAACCTGGATGAGTCTGGAGAAAATTATGTTGTGTGAAATAAGCCAGACAAGGGAAGATAAATATCACATGCTCTCACTTATAACTAGGTAGAAAGGAAGGAAGGAAGGAAGGAAGGAAGGAAGGAAGGAAGGAAGGAAGGAAGGAAGGAAGGAAGCAAAGGACTACAACAGTTCCTTGAACTTTCAGAAGGACAGAAGAAACCAATGGTTACTAGAGATGAGGGGATGGACGGAGGGAGGGAGTTGGGGGCGTGATGGGTCAGGCAAAGGGCATAAAGAAAAATCATGATTTGTAATAATGAATATGCTAATAAAAATAATTTAAAAAGTAAGACACTTTAAAACACAAAAAGAATGCCATTATTGACATTCCAGAAAATTCCAGCTATGTGGATAACATTAAAAACCAGCTGTCAAGCTAAATCCTTTATCAGTACAAATTTTGATATTTCTTCAAATTGGGAGGAGAATGTTGGTTTCGATGTACAATGTCTGGTCACTCCCAGCCTCATCTATTTGTCACTGACGACCCTGGGACAGACGGAAAAAAAAAAAAAAAACGGTTTCTGCAACTTTTAAAATACAGACACGCCCTCCACCACCAACTTTCAATGTCTACAAAACGTCCTTGGGTTCTAGTATTCTTGCACATGTTTGTTCTCTTACAGGAAATTTGCTCCTTAGGATTTCACTGCAATGTGCTTCTGGATCCCATGCCATGATTTATCTCTGAGGACCCCTGTTTCCCTGGATCCATTTCACCCCGTGCCTGGCCACCTGTGTGGCACACACACATAGGAGCAGGAGGACAAGGCTTTGAGATGGGGAACCCGCACAAGCAATTATCTGGGTTTAGGTCTGCAGGTTATTAAGGTTTTCCGTTTCAACTTCCACAGCTAGAACGAAAGTGTAGAAATCTGTTTTCTAGTTAAAATCTGTTCACATCCCAAGTGTTTTTTAAGTTACTTAACAAGCCTTTGGTAGTCCGAAATACCGGGAAGTGTGCCTGTAACTAGAAACACCAGAAACTTCCATTTCAAAATTGTCATAAACCAGGGATACTTTAGAAAAACCTTTTCAGCCCACTTTGTGCCTTGAGTAATGGTGGGTAAACAGTGGAAACCAAGAGAGGCAACATGGAAGCAAACGGATATAAAAGCACAAGGGAGACATCGTGCTCTTGGGGAGAACTAAAATGCAAATTGTGTCTGTAAACGAAAGAAATTATACAGAAATCCCAGAAAAACAATTGACTGAAAATCACACGAACGATCCCATGTTCATCTCATCACCTTGAGAACACGAAGGATACTTTTGTACAGGCAGCACACCTCCTTAAAGCAGCAGCAGAGTGCTTCGTGCACAGCAAGGCCTAGTTCACTGAGCAGCTGGACCTGTGCCCACACCCAGAGGGCAGCACCAGCCACGTGGGTGCAGAGGAGGTTGTCCCGGTGAACTCCACAAGCGGCAGCAACGCTAGGCTCTACGCCACAGGACTTCTGACAACGGACACAGTCGCACAGACTGCAAGTGGACCCCACATCAGCCTCAAGACCTCCCCCACCCGAAAACATCTCCACAGCCAGCCAGGGAGGCAAAGGAAGGGTCTTCATGGCGTGCAGAGTTACAATGAATCTGTGTTCACGCTGCCCCCTCCCACTGTACCCGTCGAGACCCAGACGATGTGCCCTGCTACTACAAAGTCGAAGAGATGTTTGATGGGGGCAGAGCGGAAGAGGCACATTGAATTTGGATCATTTTACCCATGACCCTTCTCTCCTCCCAACCCTCTTTGCGAAAGATGACATTTCTGGGGAAACAGAAGGTGATCAGAAGCAAGTAGCTCAAATGTATGTCCCTTGTAAATTTCGGATATCCATCAATTTCAATTTTGAGATATAGAGAAGTGCTGGGAAGTTTAATTGGCCGTATCAGTGTCAGTGAAGAGCTGATGGAAGAAGTGCGAAAGGCCAAAGGAGAAAACCCATGAGTAGAGAAATTAGCCTTCGGCTAATCTTATCTTCTCTGCTTCCATATATCCCTGTCCGTCCTCAAAAGTTGAGTGAGGTAGGAGATGATAAGATTGAGATTAGGGCAAATTATTTCCCCATCTTTTCCTTTCTCCAGTGCACAGTCTCCTCAACCCGCACACTTGGAGTCTCAGGGTCAGCTCTCCAATACTGGTCGACACAGAGGAAAACCAACTGAACCAAAACGAATCCACCGAATTATCTCTGCTGTGCTTATTTATACCTTCCCGGGTTTTCTTTCCTTTACTGTTAAGTGCCTATAATCAACTTCCATCATTTTAGCAGAGTACTAAAGAGTGACTGCTCCCAACCCCTTCAGATAGGTGATGCTTATGTTTACATCTGCTTATCAGCTCTGTCAAAGTGCTGTTTCGTGGAGGTGCTGTAATTTGATGAACACATGAGACATGCTATTTGCTAGCAAGAAATTCTCAGCTCAAACAAGCTAAGGTGTATGGAGATTCAGTATAACACAGTAATTGGTTAACTCAGTTTACTTCGGACTCCATTTCTTAGGTCTTGGGCTGTTTACATAACCAAAAGGAGTGTGTGTGTGTGTGTGTGTGTGTGTGTGTGTGTGTGTGTGTGTACCACACTTGACCTAGCACCTACCTGCACAAGTACCCCCCTGCCAAGTGATGTGTTTAAAGGCCAACAAAAAGGAAAACACAGAACACATTTATAATCCTGAAAATCTAGGGCTATTTAACCTTTCTGCTGCTTAATTTTAAAGGCAAAAAATGTACTATGAGCAGCATAAATAAGAACTGATTTGAGCATAGTTTTATAATAGATAAAATGTACCTGATGGGTCTAATTCAAATTTCTAAAATCTAACTGTGCCGCATTAGTCTGAGATACAAGATCTAAAGCTGCATGATCTAATCTGAGAATTTATGGACCTGTTTGAAATACCTTCATTTGATTAATTTGAAATGGAGGCCAGGGTATGACCTCTAACAGTCTGATCTTTAATAACCGCTCAAGAGATGAGGCAGGAAGTCAGTCGCGCTTAGAATTCTATGCACTTTCCTCTAGTGAGCACACCCTGCGGTTCCACGCGTGCAAGCACACCCCTCGCTCACTGCGGGATCTACAGAGCAGCTGTACATGCCCTTCAAAACTCAAATGCGTGTTATGTGGGTGTGCGGTATAGGGGTAGGACATGAAAAAACTCCCACCTGTCCAGTCCGAGAGAAATTTAACTCCTGAGAAGCACACCTTAGTTGAACATCAGATGCAACACTAATTTGCAGAGGTTCCCACAACATAGGAACAAAAGGGCTGACGTTATGTGTTGATAGCAGATCGTGTGTGAAAACTAAGGTTTTATACGGGGCTGTACGAAGACTAACTGAGGTCTGGAAAATGAGGAATTTTAAATGCTGGACAGTCTCTATACTCAGATTCCGCTGAAGACAATGCAAATACTTATAAGAGCCTGATAATAAAAACAGATTAAAAAAACTTAATCATCAAGGTGAAGCATTTAGTAATGAGGTTTGTACAGCTTTTCGGAAAACACTGACTGGAAGTCCCAACCGGCTAGAGGTAGGCCAGTGTCAGGAGGCATCCCGGACATGGGCATTAGCTTCCAGCACTGATGGTGCAGCCAGTGTCGATGATAAGAATTAAAACACAACTGCAACCCCCAGTCCTGGACAGGCTCAGGAAGCGGCTATCTGGAAAGAGTGGGAGGGGTCCAGGAGGCCAGCCCCCAGGTGATACATACGTTTGCACAACAGTGACGGCGAGCCACTGGAAGTCTTTTCCAGCTGTACTGCGCTGTAATTGTGGTCGCTTGCTCAGGACAGCATGCTGCTTTCACAAGTTGTCTCCTTCCTGAGGGATTTGCTCCTAGAAAAAGCCACCACCGCCTTCTTCACTGTGCCTTCTTCTTCTTCTTTTTCTTTTTTTTCCTGGAGCTTGTCTCTTCTGCAGAGAAGAGCTTTTAACACCTCCCTGGATAGTCAGTAAAACCCCAAGCATTAAGAAGGCCAGAAAATACACGTCCACTTCATTTCACTGAAAAAGAAAGGTCATGATCCTATCCCTTCTTTGGGTCATCCACCCTGAGTCTGCACACCACATTTGCTCAGCAGCAGTCTGGCTACCCTTGCACATCCAGCAAACCCTTAGCACTCCTTCCTCTTATTCAGGATTCCAACTTTTTGAGCGACAAGAAGATCCCTGACACAGAGGGATCCTTGCTGAGGTATGAGAGCAGTGACACAGGATGCAAGAAGAGCACAAATGATGTTTCTTTATCCTCTGCCAAGCCCAGGGCACGCTTGGTGCTGCCATTCTCCTCCTGGGTGCAGCAGCAAACGCTTCTTCGTCAGTTCTATGATCCAACACTGCCGCCCTTAAAAATTAAGTCACCTCAAAAGTTACATAAGTATTTGAAAATACTCAAGAAAACTCTCCAAACACTGCTAGTTACACTTTGCTTGTCATAAATGGAACATCAATCTGAGCCCCAGGACAGGCCAGAGACAAGAACCTGTGATTTCCAGCCAGGCCTGAATTCTCCCCAAATTCCACAGAGTACCAAAACAGGACAATCTTGGCAGGAGCCAAGGGCAGCCTCCTCTACCCTGAAGCAGGCCATGCCTGGAGTCCTTGGCATGAACCGAGGGCAGCATCTCCTGCCTGGAAGCAGTCATGAAGCACACCGAAACACCACTTCCACGTGGGTGGGCCACTGTTGCTTTGCCTCCCACAGATCTGTCCCCCCTTTTCCCCTGGGTGATGGAGCTGCCAAAGATTCCTCAAAGCCCATCTCTTTTGAGCAGTGAGAAGCCCCGGGCTTCTCTTCCTGCATTTATTCTCCAGACCAAGAAGTTACAGGAAGAGACATAGGTGGGGTTTTGAACATAGGTTCAGTTTTACAAGTTTTGCAATAGAAGCTGGTAACATTCAGTCAAAACAAGTCAGATGACACTCTGTTAGGCAATTAAGTGATCCACTATAACAAAGCCTTGATTTACCCGAAATTCCTTTTCCCTCTAGCAGCTTTTTAGTAACGTTGCCTATCAATTAGTCACTTGTCTGTCTTAGAATCAGCAGCCTTGCTGTGTTATGATTCTTTTCCTGCAACAGAGACTCGATGCCCGGGGGTTAAAATTCCTGTCCTTTGCAAGGTCAATATTTGAAACTGCAAGGCTTTTGGTGACTAAAGTCACCTATTACCCAAGAGCAGTAATAGGAAATTAATGTAATACATTAAAAAAGGTAATTGCCTTCCTTAACCACGAAGATGGCATTTTATAAAATTAGCTGCTTCTCTTAAAAGGCAACCTTCATTATCCTTTACCTACTCTTTAAAGACTATACAAACAGGAATAAGTAAATTATGGATAAAATGTTCTATAACTGGGAGAACTCAACGGCCAGTTGCCCACAGCTTACCTGCTGGTGTCCTGTGACACATATTGAAGCCTCCGTTGTACTTTGAGGAAAAATGTTCAAAACATGCCCAAAGTTCTACCCAGCAGCCGCCCCGGGAACCTGCATGCACTTCTGTCCCACTGCGAGTGGCAACCACATCGGCGGTGCTGGACTCGGGTCAGCCCTGCTGGAATGGCAGTGAAAGAGAAACTCATGTTTCAGCACAGCTAAGACGTAAACGTGCAAGTGCAATTTTTAGTGAACAGTGTCGCGTATACATTTACAGGCGGCCAAGGGATAACTCTGTGACCAAAGGAAAACAAAACCTATTCTAGAAAAACAGCAGCTCTGCCTTTCAGGGATGAGACAACCCTGCAAGCTGCTGAGCTCTCTGCTGGTCACCGGTGATGTCATCCCGGTAGCACTGACCCTGTCACCGCCAGAGGTGCCTCACCCAGTCCCCTCCCATCTGTCCGCTGGACTGGAGGGGCGCCATTCTGTCCACACAGCTTCCTTGAGCACCTGCACCCTTGGGGCCTGCTTGTTGGGAGGAAAGCTGTCACCCGCGGCAGCTGGCTTAAACCTTAGCAGCAGGAGGAACAGCTGCCCGTGGCCAGGCCACTGCCCCAGATGAAACTGTTGCTGCCGGGCCTGGCCATCTCTTCCCAACGGAAATAAGTTGTTTGGGGTTCAGCAGACTCTAGAATGAAGCGGGCCCCTTGGGCACAGGGAGCAACAGCACATCCTAGTGGGCTAATTTCCCCAAAGCTTGAAACTAGGTGTCTTGTCTCACTCCAAGGATGGCTGTGGCACTACAGCATCGCTGGACGCTGGGTGGCAGTAGAGGGCCTCACAGAAACCAGGCACAGACAATCTGGCCTCCAGCAAAGGAATGATGCTAATGCGCTCCTCTGGGTAGAATTTGCACAATAACCCACATGGAAGTCGCAGCAGGACAGGGATGAAAACTATGGGGCAAGAGGTCAAGTCTGCACAATCCCAACCAACCCCACCGATGCCCATGTCCAGTAACCGCACACACTGGATGGCTCCCCACAGGCAAAGGAACAGGTGAGACACACCCCTTCTCTGTACCTGGTGACGGATTCAGGGAAGTCAGGCTCCAGGCCCTCTCTCACTCCCACCGTGTCCTGAATCCTCACCATCAGCTACAGCTGCAAGGACTGTTTCTCTTCTGTGAACCTGCAAGCTAAGGGTCTGAAGCGACACAGTGGAGAAAGCATGCGAGGAAATTCTGCTCCACTTTTCCACCTCAGTGAGGCACGTGCACAATGTAGTTTCCCATCTCAACTGTTGCTTCGCTGTCAAGATTTCTTTTGGTGTGAGAGACCAAGGTGTCAGTAGCAAAAGAAAATGTTTTGCTTTTGCTCCCCTCAGTATGCTTCAACATTTCCAAGTGAATTTCACGTCACAAGGGGAGATGGGGATTGCCCTCAACTGGAATGTGGGTCACCTCCCAGCTGTGTGGTGATGTGTCTGGGGCCAAGGCCAGAGCTGCTGCTTTTCCAGATTTTCCAAGCCAGAAACAAGCACTGTTCACTTTAATAAGGTTAAGTTTAAACCGACATCCTTTTTTGGTGCCTAAACTGTTGACTACATACCCCAGCAAGACAGAAGCGTGTGAAAGCCGTCCATTCACACTCCCCTTCTCCCAGACGGTCACATGCGCATATCCCCAGAGCTGAAGGCACTGTGCAAAGCACGGTGCAGTATATGCGGCCAGTAACCGTGTGTTCTTCTCACTGAACACTTCCAGGGTTGCATCAAGTAAAAGTTGCCTCAACTTTCACTGAAGTAGATAAAAGCTGCAAAAACCCTTACTGATTTCCTAAGTTTACTTCTCTAAGTCCCAAAAGCTAAGACTGTAACTACGTTAGCGTTCATGTATGACAAACAAATATTAAATAGTTTACACCTTTATACCAATTTATCTGTAGCTCGTGCAGGTCCAATTGGACCTGGCAGACATCTACAGAACATTTCATGCAACAACTAGAGAATACACATTTTTTCTCATCGGCACATGGAACATTCTCCAGGATAGACCACATGTTAGGTCACAAAACAGGTTTCAGCAAATTTTTCAAAGCTGACATCATTCCTAGTATCTTTTCTGACCACAATTGACTAGCACTGGAAATCAATTACAAGCGAATTTCTGGAAACTACTCCAGTGCATGAAAACTGAACAACAGGCTCCCGAATGACCTATGGGTCCAAGAAGAAATTAAAAAGGAAATCAAAAACGTTCTTGAAACTAATGAAAAAAGATGCATCCTACCAAAACCTGTGGGATACTGTAAAAGCAACAGCGACGAGGTAATATATTGCAATACATGCTCACATCAAAAGGATGGAGAAACTTCACGTAAATGACCGAACCGTACACCTCAAAGAACCACCACCACCACAACAATGCAATCATAAAAGTACTAGAGAGAAAGAAATAATTAACATCAGGGCAGAGTTCAATGAAATGGAGACCCCCAAAACGATACAAAGGATCAGCGAAACACAAAGTTGTTTTTTGAGAAGATAAATAAAATAGACAAACCATTAGCTTTGCCCACTCTCACCACACTCATTCAACATAGTATTGAAAGCCCTAACCAGAGCAATCAAGCAAGACAAAGAAATAAAGGGCATTCAGATTGGGAAGGACAAAGTCAAGTTGTCCCTGTTTGCAGATGACGCGATCTTATAGATAGAAAACCTAAAGGCTACCAGAACGCCCTTACGGCTGACTAACAATTTTAATAATTTTGCGGGGTACAAAATCAACACCCACAGATCAGGAGCATTTTTATACTCCGATAATGAACTGGCAGAAAAAGAAATCAAGAAAGCAAGCCCATTTACAATAGTCACCCCCAAGATAAAATACCTAGGAACCAATTGAACCAAGGAGGTTAATGCAGATCTCTACAATGAGAACTACCAAACACCAGTGAGAGAAATTAAAGAGCACCCAAAAATAGTGGAATGACATACCAGGCTCTGGTACGGGAAGAATTAACATCGTGAAAATGTCCTTTCTACCCATAGCAGTCTACAAATTCAACGCAATCTCCGTCAAAATAGCAACAACTTTCTTCACAGAAATAGAAAAAGCAGTGCTAACATTCATATGGAATACGAAAAGATCCTGAATAGCCAAAGCAATTTTGAGCTTAAAAGCACCCCAAAAACAGAAAGGCTGGAGGCATAACACCACCCAATTTCAAATTCTATGACAAGGCTCAAAACAGCATGGTGATGGCATAGAAACAGACACTCAGATCAATGGAACAGGATAGAAAACCCAGGAATAATCAATTTGCCTACTTACAGCCAACCGATTTTTGACAAAGCAAACCAGAACATACGCTGTGGAAAAGACAGCCTCTTCAGGAAATAAACGGTGCCCGCAAAATTGGACAATCCACATGCAGAAGAATGAAACTGGACCAGCATCTCACCATATGCCAAAATCGACTCGAAATGGATTAAAGACCAGAATATAAGACCCCAAACCATTACATGACTGAAGGAAAACAGAGGGGAAACACTCCAGGAAGTAGGTGGGGGCAAAGGCTTTATGAATAAGACCCGAAACCCACAAGCAACAATATAAAAACTAAACAAATGAGCTAATGTCAAACTAAGAAGCTTCCACACAGCAAAGGAAACAATCAACAGAGCAGAAAGGCACCCTAAAAAAAGGGAGAAAATATGTGTAAACTATACGTCTGCCAAGGGCTTAATATCCAGAACATACCAAGAACTCAAACAGCTGTACAGTATGAAAACAAGTAATCCGATTTAAAACTGGGCAAACGAGATGAATAGACATTTTTCAAAGACATACAAATGGCCAACGGTACACGAAAAAATGCTCAGCATCACTAGTCATCAGAGAAATGCAAATCAAAACCACATTGAGATATCATGTCAACCCAGATAGACTGGCCATTGTTAAAAAGACCATTAATAAGAAATGCTACTGAGGATATGAGGAAAGGAGAACTCTTCTCCAATGTTGGTGGGACTGTAAATTAGCACAGTCACTATGGAAAACAGTAAAGAAGTTTCCTCCAATACAGATAGTACTACCATATGATCCAGCAGTTCCACTACTGGGTATATATCCAAAGAAATGGAAGTCATATGGAAGGGACACCTGCACTCCCATGTTCACTGCAGCTTTACTTACAATAGCCAAAATATAGAACCAACCTCAGTGCCCTTCGACAGATGACTGGATAAAAAAAATGTGATACACGTACACCAAGGAATAATACTCAGTGATAAAGGAAAAGAATGAAATTCTGCCATCGGTAACAACCTGGATGAGTCTGGAGAAAATTATGTTGTGTGAAATAAGCCAGACAAGGGAAGATAAATATCACATGCTCTCACTTATAACTAGGTAGAAAGGAAGGAAGGAAGGAAGGAAGGAAGGAAGGAAGGAAGGAAGGAAGGAAGGAAGGAAGGAAGGAAGGAAGGAAGGAAGGAAGGAAGCAAAGGACTACAACAGTTCCTTGAACTTTCAGAAGGACAGAAGAAACCAATGGTTACTAGAGATGAGGGGATGGACGGAGGGAGGGAGTTGGGGGCGTGATGGGTCAGGCAAAGGGCATAAAGAAAAATCATGATTTGTAATAATGAATATGCTAATAAAAATAATTTAAAAAGTAAGACACTTTAAAACACAAAAAGAATGCCATTATTGACATTCCAGAAAATTCCAGCTATGTGGATAACATTAAAAACCAGCTGTCAAGCTAAATCCTTTATCAGTACAAATTTTGATATTTCTTCAAATTGGGAGGAGAATGTTGGTTTCGATGTACAATGTCTGGTCACTCCCAGCCTCATCTATTTGTCACTGACGACACTGGGACAGACGGAAAAAAAAAAAAAAACGGTTTCTGCAACTTTTAAAATACAGACACGCCCTCCACCACCAACTTTCAATGTCTACAAAACGTCCTTGGGTTCTAGTATTCTTGCACATGTTTGTTCTCTTACAGGAAATTTGCTCCTTAGGATTTCACTGCAATGTGCTTCTGGATCCCATGCCATGATTTATCTCTGAGGACCCCTGTTTCCCTGGATCCATTTCACCCCGTGCCTGGCCACCTGTGTGGCACACACACATAGGAGCAGGAGGACAAGGCTTTGAGATGGGGAACCCGCACAAGCAATTATCTGGGTTTAGGTCTGCAGGTTATTAAGGTTTTCCGTTTCAACTTCCACAGCTAGAACGAAAGTGTAGAAATCTGTTTTCTAGTTAAAATCTGTTCACATCCCAAGTGTTTTTTAAGTTACTTAACAAGCCTTTGGTAGTCCGAAATACCGGGAAGTGTGCCTGTAACTAGAAACACCAGAAACTTCCATTTCAAAATTGTCATAAACCAGGGATACTTTAGAAAATCCTTTTCAGCCCACTTTGTGCCTTGAGTAATGGTGGGTAAACAGTGGAAACCAAGAGAGGCAACATGGAAGCAAACGGATATAAAAGCACAAGGGAGACATCGTGCTCTTGGGGAGAACTAAAATGCAAATTGTGTCTGTAAACGAAAGAAATTATACAGAAATCCCAGAAAAACAATTGACTGAAAATCACACGAACGATCCCATGTTCATCTCATCACCTTGAGAACACGAAGGATACTTTTGTACAGGCAGCACACCTCCTTAAAGCAGCAGCAGAGTGCTTCGTGCACAGCAAGGCCTAGTTCACTGAGCAGCTGGACCTGTGCCCACACCCAGAGGGCAGCACCAGCCACGTGGGTGCAGAGGAGGTTGTCCCGGTGAACTCCACAAGCGGCAGCAACGCTAGGCTCTACGCCACAGGACTTCTGACAACGGACACAGTCGCACAGACTGCAAGTGGACCCCACATCAGCCTCAAGACCTCCCCCACCCGAAAACATCTCCACAGCCAGCCAGGGAGGCAAAGGAAGGGTCTTCATGGCGTGCAGAGTTACAATGAATCTGTGTTCACGCTGCCCCCTCCCACTGTACCCGTCGAGACCCAGACGATGTGCCCTGCTACTACAAAGTCGAAGAGATGTTTGATGGGGGCAGAGCGGAAGAGGCACATTGAATTTGGATCATTTTACCCATGACCCTTCTCTCCTCCCAACCCTCTTTGCGAAAGATGACATTTCTGGGGAAACAGAAGGTGATCAGAAGCAAGTAGCTCAAATGTATGTCCCTTGTAAATTTCGGATATCCATCAATTTCAATTTTGAGATATAGAGAAGTGCTGGGAAGTTTAATTGGCCGTATCAGTGTCAGTGAAGAGCTGATGGAAGAAGTGCGAAAGGCCAAAGGAGAAAACCCATGAGTAGAGAAATTAGCCTTCGGCTAATCTTATCTTCTCTGCTTCCATATATCCCTGTCCGTCCTCAAAAGTTGAGTGAGGTAGGAGATGATAAGATTGAGATTAGGGCAAATTATTTCCCCATCTTTTCCTTTCTCCAGTGCACAGTCTCCTCAACCCGCACACTTGGAGTCTCAGGGTCAGCTCTCCAATACTGGTCGACACAGAGGAAAACCAACTGAACCAAAACGAATCCACCGAATTATCTCTGCTGTGCTTATTTATACCTTCCCGGGTTTTCTTTCCTTTACTGTTAAGTGCCTATAATCAACTTCCATCATTTTAGCAGAGTACTAAAGAGTGACTGCTCCCAACCCCTTCAGATAGGTGATGCTTATGTTTACATCTGCTTATCAGCTCTGTCAAAGTGCTGTTTCGTGGAGGTGCTGTAATTTGATGAACACATGAGACATGCTATTTGCTAGCAAGAAATTCTCAGCTCAAACAAGCTAAGGTGTATGGAGATTCAGTATAACACAGTAATTGGTTAACTCAGTTTACTTCGGACTCCATTTCTTAGGTCTTGGGCTGTTTACATAACCAAAAGGAGTGTGTGTGTGTGTGTGTGTGTGTGTGTGTGTGTGTACCACACTTGACCTAGCACCTACCTGCACAAGTACCCCCCTGCCAAGTGATGTGTTTAAAGGCCAACAAAAAGGAAAACACAGAACACATTTATAATCCTGAAAATCTAGGGCTACTTAACCTTTCTGCTGCTTAATTTTAAAGGCAAAAAATGTACTATGAGCAGCATAAATAAGAACTGATTTGAGCATAGTTTTATAATGGATAAAATGTACCTGATGGGTCTAATTCAAATTTCTAAAATCTAACTGTGCCGCATTAGTCTGAGATACAAGATCTAAAGCTGCATGATCTAATCTGAGAATTTACGGACCTGTTTGAAATACCTTCATTTGATTAATTTGAAATGGAGGCCAGGGTATGACCTCTAACAGTCTGATCTTTAATAACCGCTCAAGAGATGAGGCAGGAAGTCAGTCGCGCTTAGAATTCTATGCACTTTCCTCTAGTGAGCACACCCTGCGGTTCCACGCGTGCAAGCACACCCCTCGCTCACTGCGGGATCTACAGAGCAGCTGTACATGCCCTTCAAAACTCAAATGCGTGTTATGTGGGTGTGCGGTATAGGGGTAGGACATGAAAAAACTCCCACCTGTCCAGTCCGAGAGAAATTTAACTCCTGAGAAGCACACCTTAGTTGAACATCAGATGCAACACTAATTTGCAGAGGTTCCCACAACATAGGAACAAAAGGGCTGACGTTATGTGTTGATAGCAGATCGTGTGTGAAAACTAAGGTTTTATACGGGGCTGTACGAAGACTAACTGAGGTCTGGAAAATGAGGAATTTTAAATGCTGGACAGTCTCTATACTCAGATTCCGCTGAAGACAATGCAAATACTTATAAGAGCCTGATAATAAAAACAGATTAAAAAAACTTAATCATCAAGGTGAAGCATTTAGTAATGAGGTTTGTACAGCTTTTCGGAAAACACTGACTGGAAGTCCCAACCGGCTAGAGGTAGGCCAGTGTCAGGAGGCATCCCGGACATGGGCATTAGCTTCCAGCACTGATGGTGCAGCCAGTGTCGATGATAAGAATTAAAACACAACTGCAACCCCCAGTCCTGGACAGGCTCAGGAAGCGGCTATCTGGAAAGAGTGGGAGGGGTCCAGGAGGCCAGCCCCCAGGTGATACATACGTTTGCACAACAGTGACGGCGAGCCACTGGAAGTCTTTTCCAGCTGTACTGCGCTGTAATTGTGGTCGCTTGCTCAGGACAGCATGCTGCTTTCACAAGTTGTCTCCTTCCTGAGGGATTTGCTCCTAGAAAAAGCCACCACCGCCTTCTTCACTGTGCCTTCTTCTTCTTCTTTTTCTTTTTTTTCCTGGAGCTTGTCTCTTCTGCAGAGAAGAGCTTTTAACACCTCCCTGGATAGTCAGTAAAACCCCAAGCATTAAGAAGGCCAGAAAATACACGTCCACTTCATTTCACTGAAAAAGAAAGGTCATGATCCTATCCCTTCTTTGGGTCATCCACCCTGAGTCTGCACACCACATTTGCTCAGCAGCAGTCTGGCTACCCTTGCACATCCAGCAAACCCTTAGCACTCCTTCCTCTTATTCAGGATTCCAACTTTTTGAGCGACAAGAAGATCCCTGACACAGAGGGATCCTTGCTGAGGTATGAGAGCAGTGACACAGGATGCAAGAAGAGCACAAATGATGTTTCTTTATCCTCTGCCAAGCCCAGGGCACGCTTGGTGCTGCCATTCTCCTCCTGGGTGCAGCAGCAAACGCTTCTTCGTCAGTTCTATGATCCAACACTGCCGCCCTTAAAAATTAAGTCACCTCAAAAGTTACATAAGTATTTGAAAATACTCAAGAAAACTCTCCAAACACTGCTAGTTACACTTTGCTTGTCATAAATGGAACATCAATCTGAGCCCCAGGACAGGCCAGAGACAAGAACCTGTGATTTCCAGCCAGGCCTGAATTCTCCCCAAATTCCACAGAGTACCAAAACAGGACAATCTTGGCAGGAGCCAAGGGCAGCCTCCTCTACCCTGAAGCAGGCCATGCCTGGAGTCCTTGGCATGAACCGAGGGCAGCATCTCCTGCCTGGAAGCAGTCATGAAGCACACCGAAACACCACTTCCACGTGGGTGGGCCACTGTTGCTTTGCCTCCCACAGATCTGTCCCCCCTTTTCCCCTGGGTGATGGAGCTGCCAAAGATTCCTCAAAGCCCATCTCTTTTGAGCAGTGAGAAGCCCCGGGCTTCTCTTCCTGCATTTATTCTCCAGACCAAGAAGTTACAGGAAGAGACATAGGTGGGGTTTTGAACATAGGTTCAGTTTTACAAGTTTTGCAATAGAAGCTGGTAACATTCAGTCAAAACAAGTCAGATGACACTCTGTTAGGCAATTAAGTGATCCACTATAACAAAGCCTTGATTTACCCGAAATTCCTTTTCCCTCTAGCAGCTTTTTAGTAACGTTGCCTATCAATTAGTCACTTGTCTGTCTTAGAATCAGCAGCCTTGCTGTGTTATGATTCTTTTCCTGCAACAGAGACTCGATGCCCGGGGGTTAAAATTCCTGTCCTTTGCAAGGTCAATATTTGAAACTGCAAGGCTTTTGGTGACTAAAGTCACCTATTACCCAAGAGCAGTAATAGGAAATTAATGTAATACATTAAAAAAGGTAATTGCCTTCCTTAACCACGAAGATGGCATTTTATAAAATTAGCTGCTTCTCTTAAAAGGCAACCTTCATTATCCTTTACCTACTCTTTAAAGACTATACAAACAGGAATAAGTAAATTATGGATAAAATGTTCTATAACTGGGAGAACTCAACGGCCAGTTGCCCACAGCTTACCTGCTGGTGTCCTGTGACACATATTGAAGCCTCCGTTGTACTTTGAGGAAAAATGTTCAAAACATGCCCAAAGTTCTACCCAGCAGCCGCCCCGGGAACCTGCATGCACTTCTGTCCCACTGCGAGTGGCAACCACATCGGCGGTGCTGGACTCGGGTCAGCCCTGCTGGAATGGCAGTGAAAGAGAAACTCATGTTTCAGCACAGCTAAGACGTAAACGTGCAAGTGCAATTTTTAGTGAACAGTGTCGCGTATACATTTACAGGCGGCCAAGGGATAACTCTGTGACCAAAGGAAAACAAAACCTATTCTAGAAAAACAGCAGCTCTGCCTTTCAGGGATGAGACAACCCTGCAAGCTGCTGAGCTCTCTGCTGGTCACCGGTGATGTCATCCCGGTAGCACTGACCCTGTCACCGCCAGAGGTGCCTCACCCAGTCCCCTCCCATCTGTCCGCTGGACTGGAGGGGCGCCATTCTGTCCACACAGCTTCCTTGAGCACCTGCACCCTTGGGGCCTGCTTGTTGGGAGGAAAGCTGTCACCCGCGGCAGCTGGCTTAAACCTTAGCAGCAGGAGGAACAGCTGCCCGTGGCCAGGCCACTGCCCCAGATGAAACTGTTGCTGCCGGGCCTGGCCATCTCTTCCCAACGGAAATAAGTTGTTTGGGGTTCAGCAGACTCTAGAATGAAGCGGGCCCCTTGGGCACAGGGAGCAACAGCACATCCTAGTGGGCTAATTTCCCCAAAGCTTGAAACTAGGTGTCTTGTCTCACTCCAAGGATGGCTGTGGCACTACAGCATCGCTGGACGCTGGGTGGCAGTAGAGGGCCTCACAGAAACCAGGCACAGACAATCTGGCCTCCAGCAAAGGAATGATGCTAATGCGCTCCTCTGGGTAGAATTTGCACAATAACCCACATGGAAGTCGCAGCAGGACAGGGATGAAAACTATGGGGCAAGAGGTCAAGTCTGCACAATCCCAACCAACCCCACCGATGCCCATGTCCAGTAACCGCACACACTGGATGGCTCCCCACAGGCAAAGGAACAGGTGAGACACACCCCTTCTCTGTACCTGGTGACGGATTCAGGGAAGTCAGGCTCCAGGCCCTCTCTCACTCCCACCGTGTCCTGAATCCTCACCATCAGCTACAGCTGCAAGGACTGTTTCTCTTCTGTGAACCTGCAAGCTAAGGGTCTGAAGCGACACAGTGGAGAAAGCATGCGAGGAAATTCTGCTCCACTTTTCCACCTCAGTGAGGCACGTGCACAATGTAGTTTCCCATCTCAACTGTTGCTTCGCTGTCAAGATTTCTTTTGGTGTGAGAGACCAAGGTGTCAGTAGCAAAAGAAAATGTTTTGCTTTTGCTCCCCTCAGTATGCTTCAACATTTCCAAGTGAATTTCACGTCACAAGGGGAGATGGGGATTGCCCTCAACTGGAATGTGGGTCACCTCCCAGCTGTGTGGTGATGTGTCTGGGGCCAAGGCCAGAGCTGCTGCTTTTCCAGATTTTCCAAGCCAGAAACAAGCACTGTTCACTTTAATAAGGTTAAGTTTAAACCGACATCCTTTTTTGGTGCCTAAACTGTTGACTACATACCCCAGCAAGACAGAAGCGTGTGAAAGCCGTCCATTCACACTCCCCTTCTCCCAGACGGTCACATGCGCATATCCCCAGAGCTGAAGGCACTGTGCAAAGCACGGTGCAGTATATGCGGCCAGTAACCGTGTGTTCTTCTCACTGAACACTTCCAGGGTTGCATCAAGTAAAAGTTGCCTCAACTTTCACTGAAGTAGATAAAAGCTGCAAAAACCCTTACTGATTTCCTAAGTTTACTTCTCTAAGTCCCAAAAGCTAAGACTATAACTACGTTAGCGTTCATGTATGACAAACAAATATTAAATAGTTTACACCTTTATACCAATTTATCTGTAGCTCGTGCAGGTCCAATTGGACCTGGCAGACATCTACAGAACATTTCATGCAACAACTAGAGAATACACATTTTTTTCTCATCGGCACATGGAACATTCTCCAGGATAGACCACATGTTAGGTCACAAAACAGGTTTCAGCAAATTTTTCAAAGCTGACATCATTCCTAGTATCTTTTCTGACCACAATTGACTAGCACTGGAAATCAATTACAAGCGAATTTCTGGAAACTACTCCAGTGCATGAAAACTGAACAACAGGCTCCCGAATGACCTATGGGTCCAAGAAGAAATTAAAAAGGAAATCAAAAACGTTCTTGAAACTAATGAAAAAAGATGCATCCTACCAAAACCTGTGGGATACTGTAAAAGCAACAGCGACGAGGTAATATATTGCAATACATGCTCACATCAAAAGGATGGAGAAACTTCACGTAAATGACCGAACCGTACACCTCAAAGAACCACCACCACCACAACAATGCAATCATAAAAGTACTAGAGAGAAAGAAATAATTAACATCAGGGCAGAGTTCAATGAAATGGAGACCCCCAAAACGATACAAAGGATCAGCGAAACACAAAGTTGTTTTTTGAGAAGATAAATAAAATAGACAAACCATTAGCTTTGCCCACTCTCACCACACTCATTCAACATAGTATTGAAAGCCCTAACCAGAGCAATCCAGCAAGACAAAGAAATAAAGGGCATTCAGATTGGGAAGGACAAAGTCAAGTTGTCCCTGTTTGCAGATGACGCGATCTTATAGATAGAAAACCTAAAGGCTACCAGAACGCCCTTACGGCTGACTAACAATTTTAATAATTTTGCGGGGTACAAAATCAACACCCACAGATCAGGAGCATTTTTATACTCCGATAATGAACTGGCAGAAAAAGAAATCAAGAAAGCAAGCCCATTTACAATAGTCACCCCCAAGATAAAATACCTAGGAACCAATTGAACCAAGGAGGTTAATGCAGATCTCTACAATGAGAACTACCAAACACCAGTGAGAGAAATTAAAGAGCACCCAAAAATAGTGGAATGACATACCAGGCTCTGGTACGGGAAGAATTAACATCGTGAAAATGTCCTTTCTACCCATAGCAGTCTACAAATTCAACGCAATCTCCGTCAAAATAGCAACAACTTTCTTCACAGAAATAGAAAAAGCAGTGCTAACATTCATATGGAATACGAAAAGATCCTGAATAGCCAAAGCAATTTTGAGCTTAAAAGCACCCCAAAAACAGAAAGGCTGGAGGCATAACACCACCCAATTTCAAATTCTATGACAAGGCTCAAAACAGCATGGTGATGGCATAGAAACAGACACTCAGATCAATGGAACAGGATAGAAAACCCAGGAATAATCAATTTGCCTACTTACAGCCAACCGATTTTTGACAAAGCCAACCAGAACATACGCTGTGGAAAAGACAGCCTCTTCAGGAAATAAACGGTGCCCGCAAAATTGGACAATCCACATGCAGAAGAATGAAACTGGACCAGCATCTCACCATATGCCAAAATCGACTCGAAATGGATTAAAGACCAGAATATAAGACCCCAAACCATTACATGACTGAAGGAAAACAGAGGGGAAACACTCCAGGAAGTAGGTGGGGGCAAAGGCTTTATGAATAAGACCCGAAACCCACAAGCAACAATATAAAAACTAAACAAATGAGCTAATGTCAAACTAAGAAGCTTCCACACAGCAAAGGAAACAATCAACAGAGCAGAAAGGCACCCTAAAAAAAGGGAGAAAATATGTGTAAACTATACGTCTGCCAAGGGCTTAATATCCAGAACATACCAAGAACTCAAACAGCTGTACAGTATGAAAACAAGTAATCCGATTTAAAACTGGGCAAACGAGATGAATAGACATTTTTCAAAGACATACAAATGGCCAACGGTACACGAAAAAATGCTCAGCATCACTAGTCATCAGAGAAATGCAAATCAAAACCACATTGAGATATCATGTCAACCCAGATAGACTGGCCATTGTTAAAAAGACCATTAATAAGAAATGCTACTGAGGATATGAGGAAAGGAGAACTCTTCTCCAATGTTGGTGGGACTGTAAATTAGCACAGTCACTATGGAAAACAGTAAAGAAGTTTCCTCCAATACAGATAGTACTACCATATGATCCAGCAGTTCCACTACTGGGTATATATCCAAAGAAATGGAAGTCATATGGAAGGGACACCTGCACTCCCATGTTCACTGCAGCTTTACTTACAATAGCCAAAATATAGAACCAACCTCAGTGCCCTTCGACAGATGACTGGATAAAAAAAATGTGATACACGTACACCATGGAATAATACTCAGTGATAAAGGAAAAGAATGAAATTCTGCCATCGGTAACAACCTGGATGAGTCTGGAGAAAATTATGTTGTGTGAAATAAGCCAGACAAGGGAAGATAAATATCACATGCTCTCACTTATAACTAGGTAGAAAGGAAGGAAGGAAGGAAGGAAGGAAGGAAGGAAGGAAGGAAGGAAGGAAGGAAGGAAGGAAGGAAGGAAGCAAAGGACTACAACAGTTCCTTGAACTTTCAGAAGGACAGAAGAAACCAATGGTTACTAGAGATGAGGGGATGGACGGAGGGAGGGAGTTGGGGGCGTGATGGGTCAGGCAAAGGGCATAAAGAAAAATCATGATTTGTAATAATGAATATGCTAATAAAAATAATTTAAAAAGTAAGACACTTTAAAACACAAAAAGAATGCCATTATTGACATTCCAGAAAATTCCAGCTATGTGGATAACATTAAAAACCAGCTGTCAAGCTAAATCCTTTATCAGTACAAATTTTGATATTTCTTCAAATTGGGAGGAGAATGTTGGTTTCGATGTACAATGTCTGGTCACTCCCAGCCTCATCTATTTGTCACTGACGACCCTGGGACAGACGGAAAAAAAAAAAAAAACGGTTTCTGCAACTTTTAAAATACAGACACGCCCTCCACCACCAACTTTCAATTTCTACAAAACGTCCTTGGGTTCTAGTATTCTTGCACATGTTTGTTCTCTTACAGGAAATTTGCTCCTTAGGATTTCACTGCAATGTGCTTCTGGATCCCATGCCATGATTTATCTCTGAGGACCCCTGTTCCCCTGGATCCATTTCACCCCGTGCCTGGCCACCTGTGTGGCACACACACATAGGAGCAGGAGGACAAGGCTTTGAGATGGGGAACCCGCACAAGCAATTATCTGGGTTTAGGTCTGCAGGTTATTAAGGTTTTCCGTTTCAACTTCCACAGCTAGAACGAAAGTGTAGAAATCCGTTTTCTAGTTAAAATCTGTTCACATCCCAAGTGTTTTTTAAGTTACTTAACAAGCCTTTGGTAGTCCGAAATACCGGGAAGTGTGCCTGTAACTAGAAACACCAGAAACTTCCATTTCAAAATTGTCATAAACCAGGGATACTTTAGAAAAACCTTTTCAGCCCACTTCGTGCCTTGAGTAATGGTGGGTAAACAGTGGAAACCAAGAGAGGCAACATGGAAGCAAACGGATATAAAAGCACAAGGGAGACATCATGCTCTTGGGGAGAACTAAAATGCAAATTGGGTCTGTAAACGAAAGAAATTATACAGAAATCCCAGAAAAACAATTGACTGAAAATCACACGAACGATCCCATGTTCATCTCATCACCTTGAGAACACGAAGGATACTTTTGTACAGGCAGCACACCTCCTTAAAGCAGCAGCAGAGTGCTTCGTGCACAGCAAGGCCTAGTTCACTGAGCAGCTGGACCTGTGCCCACACCCAGAGGGCAGCACCAGCCACGTGGGTGCAGAGGAGGTTGTCCCGGTGAACTCCACAAGCGGCAGCAACGCTAGGCTCTACGCCACAGGACTTCTGACAACGGACACAGTCGCACAGACTGCAAGTGGACCCCACATCAGCCTCAAGACCTCCCCCACCCGAAAACATCTCCACAGCCAGCCAGGGAGGCAAAGGAAGGGTCTTCATGGCGTGCAGAGTTACAATGAATCTGTGTTCACGCTGCCCCCTCCCACTGTACCCGTCGAGACCCAGACGATGTGCCCTGCTACTACAAAGTCGAAGAGATGTTTGATGGGGGCAGAGCGGAAGAGGCACATTGAATTTGGATCATTTTACCCATGACCCTTCTCTCCTCCCAACCCTCTTTGCGAAAGATGACATTTCTGGGGAAACAGAAGGTGATCAGAAGCAAGTAGCTCAAATGTATGTCCCTTGTAAATTTCGGATATCCATCAATTTCAATTTTGAGATATAGAGAAGTGCTGGGAAGGTTAATTGGCCCTATCAGTGTCAGTGAAGAGCTGATGGAAGAAGTGCGAAAGGCCAAAGGAGAAAACCCATGAGTAGAGAAATTAGCCTTCGGCTAATCTTATCTTCTCTGCTTCCATATATCCCTGTCCGTCCTCAAAAGTTGAGTGAGGTAGGAGATGATAAGATTGAGATTAGGGCAAATTATTTCCCCATCTTTTCCTTTCTCCAGTGCACAGTCTCCTCAACCCGCACACTTGGAGTCTCAGGGTCAGCTCTCCAATACTGGTCGACACAGAGGAAAACCAACTGAACCAAAACGAATCCACCGAATTATCTCTGCTGTGCTTATTTATACCTTCCTGGGTTTTCTTTCCTTTACTGTTAAGTGCCTATAATCAACTTCCATCATTTTAGCAGAGTACTAAAGAGTGACTGCTCCCAACCCCTTCAGATAGGTGATGCTTATGTTTACATCTGCTTATCAGCTCTGTCAAAGTGCTGTTTCGTGGAGGTGCTGTAATTTGATGAACACATGAGACATGCTATTTGCTAGCAAGAAATTCTCAGCTCAAACAAGCTAAGGTGTATGGAGATTCAGTATAACACAGTAATTGGTTAACTCAGTTTACTTGGGACTCCATTTCTTAGGTCTTGGGCTGTTTACATAACCAAAAGGAGTGTGTGTGTGTGTGTGTGTGTGTGTGTGTGTGTGTGTGTACCACACTTGACCTAGCACCTACCTGCACAAGTACCCCCCTGCCAAGTGATGTGTTTAAAGGCCAACAAAAAGGAAAACACAGAACACATTTATAATCCTGAAAATCTAGGGCTACTTAACCTTTCTGCTGCTTAATTTTAAAGGCAAAAAATGTACTATGAGCAGCATAAATAAGAACTGATTTGAGCATAGTTTTATAATAGATAAAATGTACCTGATGGGTCTAATTCAAATTTCTAAAATCTAACTGTGCCGCATTAGTCTGAGATACAAGATCTAAAGCTGCATGATCTAATCTGAGAATTTACGGACCTGTTTGAAATACCTTCATTTGATTAATTTGAAATGGAGGCCAGGGTATGACCTCTAACAGTCTGATCTTTAATAACCGCTCAAGAGATGAGGCAGGAAGTCAGTCGCGCTTAGAATTCTATGCACTTTCCTCTAGTGAGCACACCCTGCGGTTCCACGCGTGCAAGCACACCCCTCGCTCACTGCGGGATCTACAGAGCAGCTGTACATGCCCTTCAAAACTCAAATGCGTGTTATGTGGGTGTGCGGTATAGGGGTAGGACATGAAAAAACTCCCACCTGTCCAGTCCGAGAGAAATTTAACTCCTGAGAAGCACACCTTAGTTGAACATCAGATGCAACACTAATTTGCAGAGGTTCCCACAACATAGGAACAAAAGGGCTGACGTTATGTGTTGATAGCAGATCGTGTGTGAAAACTAAAGTTTTATACGGGGCTGTACGAAGACTAACTGAGGTCTGGAAAATGAGGAATTTTAAATGCTGGACAGTCTCTATACTCAGATTCCGCTGAAGACAATGCAAATACTTATAAGAGCCTGATAATAAAAACAGATTAAAAAAACTTAATCATCAAGGTGAAGCATTTAGTAATGAGGTTTGTACAGCTTTTCGGAAAACACTGACTGGAAGTCCCAACCGGCTAGAGGTAGGCCAGTGTCAGGAGGCATCCCGGACATGGGCATTAGCTTCCAGCACTGATGGTGCAGCCAGTGTCGATGATAAGAATTAAAACACAACTGCAACCCCCAGTCCTGGACAGGCTCAGGAAGCGGCTATCTGGAAAGAGTGGGAGGGGTCCAGGAGGCCAGCCCCCAGGTGATACATACGTTTGCACAACAGTGACGGCGAGCCACTGGAAGTCTTTTCCAGCTGTACTGCGCTGTAATTGTGGTCGCTTGCTCAGGACAGCATGCTGCTTTCACAAGTTGTCTCCTTCCTGAGGGATTTGCTCCTAGAAAAAGCCACCACCGCCTTCTTCACTGTGCCTTCTTCTTCTTCTTTTTCTTTTTTTTCCTGGAGCTTGTCTCTTCTGCAGAGAAGAGCTTTTAACACCTCCCTGGATAGTCAGTAAAACCCCAAGCATTAAGAAGGCCAGAAAATACACGTCCACTTCATTTCACTGAAAAAGAAAGTTCATGATCCTATCCCTTCTTTGGGTCATCCACCCTGAGTCTGCACACCACATTTGCTCAGCAGCAGTCTGGCTACCCTTGCACATCCAGCAAACCCTTAGCACTCCTTCCTCTTATTCAGGATTCCAACTTTTTGAGCGACAAGAAGATCCCTGACACAGAGGGATCCTTGCTGAGGTATGAGAGCAGTGACACAGGATGCAAGAAGAGCACAAATGATGTTTCTTTATCCTCTGCCAAGCCCAGGGCACGCTTGGTGCTGCCATTCTCCTCCTGGGTGCAGCAGCAAACGCTTCTTCGTCAGTTCTATGATCCAACACTGCCGCCCTTAAAAATTAAGTCACCTCAAAAGTTACATAAGTATTTGAAAATACTCAAGAAAACTCTCCAAACACTGCTAGTTACACTTTGCTTGTCATAAATGGAACATCAATCTGAGCCCCAGGACAGGCCAGAGACAAGAACCTGTGATTTCCAGCCAGGCCTGAATTCTCCCCAAATTCCACAGAGTACCAAAACAGGACAATCTTGGCAGGAGCCAAGGGCAGCCTCCTCTACCCTGAAGCAGGCCATGCCTGGAGTCCTTGGCATGAACCGAGGGCAGCATCTCCTGCCTGGAAGCAGTCATGAAGCACACCGAAACACCACTTCCACGTGGGTGGGCCACTGTTGCTTTGCCTCCCACAGATCTGTCCCCCCTTTTCCCCTGGGTGATGGAGCTGCCAAAGATTCCTCAAAGCCCATCTCTTTTGAGCAGTGAGAAGCCCCGGGCTTCTCTTCCTGCATTTATTCTCCAGACCAAGAAGTTACAGGAAGAGACATAGGTGGGGTTTTGAACATAGGTTCAGTTTTACAAGTTTTGCAATAGAAGCTGGTAACATTCAGTCAAAACAAGTCAGATGACACTCTGTTAGGCAATTAAGTGATCCACTATAACAAAGCCTTGATTTACCCGAAATTCCTTTTCCCTCTAGCAGCTTTTTAGTAACGTTGCCTATCAATTAGTCACTTGTCTGTCTTAGAATCAGCAGCCTTGCTGTGTTATGATTCTTTTCCTGCAACAGAGACTCGATGCCCGGGGGTTAAAATTCCTGTCCTTTGCAAGGTCAATATTTGAAACTGCAAGGCTTTTGGTGACTAAAGTCACCTATTACCCAAGAGCAGTAATAGGAAATTAATGTAATACATTAAAAAAGGTAATTGCCTTCCTTAACCACGAAGATGGCATTTTATAAAATTAGCTGCTTCTCTTAAAAGGCAACCTTCATTATCCTTTACCTACTCTTTAAAGACTATACAAACAGGAATAAGTAAATTATGGATAAAATGTTCTATAACTGGGAGAACTCAACGGCCAGTTGCCCACAGCTTACCTGCTGGTGTCCTGTGACACATATTGAAGCCTCCGTTGTACTTTGAGGAAAAATGTTCAAAACATGCCCAAAGTTCTACCCAGCAGCCGCCCCGGGAACCTGCATGCACTTCTGTCCCACTGCGAGTGGCAACCACATCGGCGGTGCTGGACTCGGGTCAGCCCTGCTGGAATGGCAGTGAAAGAGAAACTCATGTTTCAGCACAGCTAAGACGTAAACGTGCAAGTGCAATTTTTAGTGAACAGTGTCGCGTATACATTTACAGGCGGCCAAGGGATAACTCTGTGACCAAAGGAAAACAAAACCTATTCTAGAAAAACAGCAGCTCTGCCTTTCAGGGATGAGACAACCCTGCAAGCTGCTGAGCTCTCTGCTGGTCACCGGTAGCACTGACCCTGTCACCACCAGAGGTGCCTCACCCAGTCCCCTCCCATCTGTCCGCTGGACTGGAGGGGCGCCATTCTGTCCACACAGCTTCCTTGAGCACCTGCACCCTTGGGGCCTGCTTGTTGGGAGGAAAGCTGTCACCCGCGGCAGCTGGCTTAAACCTTAGCAGCAGGAGGAACAGCTGCCCGTGGCCAGGCCACTGCCCCAGATGAAACTGTTGCTGCCGGGCCTGGCCATCTCTTCCCAACGGAAATAAGTTGTTTGGGGTTCAGCAGACTCTAGAATGAAGCGGGCCCCTTGGGCACAGGGAGCAACAGCACATCCTAGTGGGCTAATTTCCCCAAAGCTTGAAACTAGGTGTCTTGTCTCACTCCAAGGATGGCTGTGGCACTACAGCATCGCTGGACGCTGGGTGGCAGTAGAGGGCCTCACAGAAACCAGGCACAGACAATCTGGCCTCCAGCAAAGGAATGATGCTAATGCGCTCCTCTGGGTAGAATTTGCACAATAACCCACATGGAAGTCGCAGCAGGACAGGGATGAAAACTATGGGGCAAGAGGTCAAGTCTGCACAATCCCAACCAACCCCACCGATGCCCATGTCCAGTAACCGCACACACTGGATGGCTCCCCACAGGCAAAGGAACAGGTGAGACACACCCCTTCTCTGTACCTGGTGACGGATTCAGGGAAGTCAGGCTCCAGGCCCTCTCTCACTCCCACCGTGTCCTGAATCCTCACCATCAGCTACAGCTGCAAGGACTGTTTCTCTTCTGTGAACCTGCAAGCTAAGGGTCTGAAGCGACACAGTGGAGAAAGCATGCGAGGAAATTCTGCTCCACTTTTCCACCTCAGTGAGGCACGTGCACAATGTAGTTTCCCATCTCAACTGTTGCTTCGCTGTCAAGATTTCTTTTGGTGTGAGAGACCAAGGTGTCAGTAGCAAAAGAAAATGTTTTGCTTTTGCTCCCCTCAGTATGCTTCAACATTTCCAAGTGAATTTCACGTCACAAGGGGAGATGGGGATTGCCCTCAACTGGAATGTGGGTCACCTCCCAGCTGTGTGGTGATGTGTCTGGGGCCAAGGCCAGAGCTGCTGCTTTTCCAGATTTTCCAAGCCAGAAACAAGCACTGTTCACTTTAATAAGGTTAAGTTTAAACCGACATCCTTTTTTGGTGCCTAAACTGTTGACTACATACCCCAGCAAGACAGAAGCGTGTGAAAGCCGTCCATTCACACTCCCCTTCTCCCAGACGGCCACATGCGCATATCCCCAGAGCTGAAGGCACTGTGCAAAGCACGGTGCAGTATATGCGGCCAGTAACCGTGTGTTCTTCTCACTGAACACTTCCAGGGTTGCATCAAGTAAAAGTTGCCTCAACTTTCACTGAAGTAGATAAAAGCTGCAAAAACCCTTACTGATTTCCTAAGTTTACTTCTCTAAGTCCCAAAAGCTAAGACTATAACTACGTTAGCGTTCATGTATGACAAACAAATATTAAATAGTTTACACCTTTATACCAATTTATCTGTAGCTCGTGCAGGTCCAATTGGACCTGGCAGACATCTACAGAACATTTCATGCAACAACTAGAGAATACACATTTTTTCTCATCGGCACATGGAACATTCTCCAGGATAGACCACATGTTAGGTCACAAAACAGGTTTCAGCAAATTTTTCAAAGCTGACATCATTCCTAGTATCTTTTCTGACCACAATTGACTAGCACTGGAAATCAATTACAAGCGAATTTCTGGAAACTACTCCAGTGCATGAAAACTGAACAACAGGCTCCCGAATGACCTATGGGTCCAAGAAGAAATTAAAAAGGAAATCAAAAACGTTCTTGAAACTAATGAAAAAAGATGCATCCTACCAAAACCTGTGGGATACTGTAAAAGCAACAGCGACGAGGCAATATATTGCAATACATGCTCACATCAAAAGGATGGAGAAACTTCACGTAAATGACCGAACCGTACACCTCAAAGAACCACCACCACCACAACAATGCAATCATAAAAGTACTAGAGAGAAAGAAATAATTAACATCAGGGCAGAGTTCAATGAAATGGAGACCCCCAAAACGATACAAAGGATCAGCGAAACACAAAGTTGTTTTTTGAGAAGATAAATAAAATAGACAAACCATTAGCTTTGCCCACTCTCACCACACTCATTCAACATAGTACTGAAAGCCCTAACCAGAGCAATCCAGCAAGACAAAGAAATAAAGGGCATTCAGATTGGGAAGGACAAAGTCAAGTTGTCCCTGTTTGCAGATGACGCGATCTTATAGATAGAAAACCTAAAGGCTACCAGAACGCCCTTACGGCTGACTAACAATTTTAATAATTTTGCGGGGTACAAAATCAACACCCACAGATCAGGAGCATTTTTATACTCCGATAATGAACTGGCAGAAAAAGAAATCAAGAAAGCAAGCCCATTTACAATAGTCACCCCCAAGATAAAATACCTAGGAACCAATTGAACCAAGGAGGTTAATGCAGATCTCTACAATGAGAACTACCAAACACCAGTGAGAGAAATTAAAGAGCACCCAAAAATAGTGGAATGACATACCAGGCTCTGGTACGGGAAGAATTAACATCGTGAAAATGTCCTTTCTACCCATAGCAGTCTACAAATTCAACGCAATCTCCGTCAAAATAGCAACAACTTTCTTCACAGAAATAGAAAAAGCAGTGCTAACATTCATATGGAATACGAAAAGATCCTGAATAGCCAAAGCAATTTTGAGCTTAAAAGCACCCCAAAAACAGAAAGGCTGGAGGCATAACACCACCCAATTTCAAATTCTATGACAAGGCTCAAAACAGCATGGTGATGGCATAGAAACAGACACTCAGATCAATGGAACAGGATAGAAAACCCAGGAATAATCAATTTGCCTACTTACAGCCAACCGATTTTTGACAAAGCCAACCAGAACATACGCTGTGGAAAAGACAGCCTCTTCAGGAAATAAACGGTGCCCGCAAAATTGGACAATCCACATGCAGAAGAATGAAACTGGACCAGCATCTCACCATATGCCAAAATCGACTCGAAATGGATTAAAGACCAGAATATAAGACCCCAAACCATTACATGACTGAAGGAAAACAGAGGGGAAACACTCCAGGAAGTAGGTGGGGGCAAAGGCTTTATGAATAAGACCCGAAAACCCACAAGCAACAACATAAAAACTAAACAAATGAGCTAATGTCAAACTAAGAAGCTTCCACACAGCAAAGGAAACAATCAACAGAGCAGAAAGGCACCCTAAAAAAAGGGAGAAAATATGTGTAAACTATACGTCTGCCAAGGGCTTAATATCCAGAACATACCAAGAACTCAAACAGCTGTACAGTATGAAAACAAGTAATCCGATTTAAAACTGGGCAAACGAGATGAATAGACATTTTTCAAAGACATACAAATGGCCAACGGTACACGAAAAAATGCTCAGCATCACTAGTCATCAGAGAAATGCAAATCAAAACCACATTGAGATATCATGTCAACCCAGATAGACTGGCCATTGTTAAAAAGACCATTAATAAGAAATGCTACTGAGGATATGAGGAAAGGAGAACTCTTCTCCAATGTTGGTGGGACTGTAAATTAGCACAGTCACTATGGAAAACAGTAAAGAAGTTTCCTCCAATACAGATAGTACTACCATATGATCCAGCAGTTCCACTACTGGGTATATATCCAAAGAAATGGAAGTCATATGGAAGGGACACCTGCACTCCCATGTTCACTGCAGCTTTACTTACAATAGCCAAAATATAGAACCAACCTCAGTGCCCTTCGACAGATGACTGGATAAAAAAAATGTGATACACGTACACCATGGAATAATACTCAGTGATAAAGGAAAAGAATGAAATTCTGCCATCGGTAACAACCTGGATGAGTCTGGAGAAAATTATGTTGTGTGAAATAAGCCAGACAAGGGAAGATAAATATCACATGCTCTCACTTATAACTAGGTAGAAAGGAAGGAAGGAAGGAAGGAAGGAAGGAAGGAAGGAAGGAAGGAAGGAAGGAAGGAAGGAATAAAGGAAGGAAGGAAGGAAGGAAGCAAAGGACTACAACAGTTCCTTGAACTTTCAGAAGGACAGAAGAAACCAATGGTTACTAGAGATGAGGGGATGGACGGAGGGAGGGAGTTGGGGGCGTGATGGGTCAGGCAAAGGGCATAAAGAAAAATCATGATTTGTAATAATGAATATGCTAATAAAAATAATTTAAAAAGTAAGACACTTTAAAACACAAAAAGAATGCCATTATTGACATTCCAGAAAATTCCAGCTATGTGGATAACATTAAAAACCAGCTGTCAAGCTAAATCCTTTATCAGTACAAATTTTGATATTTCTTCAAATTGGGAGGAGAATGTTGGTTTCGATGTACAATGTCTGGTCACTCCCAGCCTCATCTATTTGTCACTGACGACCCTGGGACAGACGGAAAAAAAAAAAAAACGGTTTCTGCAACTTTTAAAATACAGACACGCCCTCCACCACCAACTTTCAATTTCTACAAAACGTCCTTGGGTTCTAGTATTCTTGCACATGTTTGTTCTCTTACAGGAAATTTGCTCCTTAGGATTTCACTGCAATGTGCTTCTGGATCCCATGCCATGATTTATCTCTGAGGACCCCTGTTCCCCTGGATCCATTTCACCCCGTGCCTGGCCACCTGTGTGGCACACACACATAGGAGCAGGAGGACAAGGCTTTGAGATGGGGAACCCGCACAAGCAATTATCTGGGTTTAGGTCTGCAGGTTATTAAGGTTTTCCGTTTCAACTTCCACAGCTAGAACGAAAGTGTAGAAATCCGTTTTCTAGTTAAAATCTGTTCACATCCCAAGTGTTTTTTAAGTTACTTAACAAGCCTTTGGTAGTCCGAAATACCGGGAAGTGTGCCTGTAACTAGAAACACCAGAAACTTCCATTTCAAAATTGTCATAAACCAGGGATACTTTAGAAAAACCTTTTCAGCCCACTTCGTGCCTTGAGTAATGGTGGGTAAACAGTGGAAACCAAGAGAGGCAACATGGAAGCAAACGGATATAAAAGCACAAGGGAGACATCATGCTCTTGGGGAGAACTAAAATGCAAATTGTGTCTGTAAACGAAAGAAATTATACAGAAATCCCAGAAAAACAATTGACTGAAAATCACACGAACGATCCCATGTTCATCTCATCACCTTGAGAACACGAAGGATACTTTTGTACAGGCAGCACACCTCCTTAAAGCAGCAGCAGAGTGCTTCGTGCACAGCAAGGCCTAGTTCACTGAGCAGCTGGACCTGTGCCCACACCCAGAGGGCAGCACCAGCCACGTGGGTGCAGAGGAGGTTGTCCCGGTGAACTCCACAAGCGGCAGCAACGCTAGGCTCTACGCCACAGGACTTCTGACAACGGACACAGTCGCACAGACTGCAAGTGGACCCCACATCAGCCTCAAGACCTCCCCCACCCGAAAACATCTCCACAGCCAGCCAGGGAGGCAAAGGAAGGGTCTTCATGGCGTGCAGAGTTACAATGAATCTGTGTTCACGCTGCCCCCTCCCACTGTACCCGTCGAGACCCAGACGATGTGCCCTGCTACTACAAAGTCGAAGAGATGTTTGATGGGGGCAGAGCGGAAGAGGCACATTGAATTTGGATCATTTTACCCATGACCCTTCTCTCCTCCCAACCCTCTTTGCGAAAGATGACATTTCTGGGGAAACAGAAGGTGATCAGAAGCAAGTAGCTCAAATGTATGTCCCTTGTAAATTTCGGATATCCATCAATTTCAATTTTGAGATATAGAGAAGTGCTGGGAAGGTTAATTGGCCCTATCAGTGTCAGTGAAGAGCTGATGGAAGAAGTGCGAAAGGCCAAAGGAGAAAACCCATGAGTAGAGAAATTAGCCTTCGGCTAATCTTATCTTCTCGGCTTCCATATATCCCTGTCCGTCCTCAAAAGTTGAGTGAGGTAGGAGATGATAAGATTGAGATTAGGGCAAATTATTTCCCCATCTTTTCCTTTCTCCAGTGCACAGTCTCCTCAACCCGCACACTTGGAGTCTCAGGGTCAGCTCTCCAATACTGGTCGACACAGAGGAAAACCAACTGAACCAAAACGAATCCACCGAATTATCTCTGCTGTGCTTATTTATACCTTCCCGGGTTTTCTTTCCTTTACTGTTAAGTGCCTATAATCAACTTCCATCATTTTAGCAGAGTACTAAAGAGTGACTGCTCCCAACCCCTTCAGATAGGTGATGCTTATGTTTACATCTGCTTATCAGCTCTGTCAAAGTGCTGTTTCGTGGAGGTGCTGTAATTTGATGAACACATGAGACATGCTATTTGCTAGCAAGAAATTCTCAGCTCAAACAAGCTAAGGTGTATGGAGATTCAGTATAACACAGTAATTGGTTAACTCAGTTTACTTGGGACTCCATTTCTTAGGTCTTGGGCTGTTTACATAACCAAAAGGAGTGTGTGTGTGTGTGTGTGTGTGTGTGTGTGTGTGTGTGTGTGTGTGTGTGTGTACCACACTTGACCTAGCACCTACCTGCACAAGTACCCCCCTGCCAAGTGATGTGTTTAAAGGCCAACAAAAAGGAAAACACAGAACACATTTATAATCCTGAAAATCTAGGGCTACTTAACCTTTCTGCTGCTTAATTTTAAAGGCAAAAAATGTACTATGAGCAGCATAAATAAGAACTGATTTGAGCATAGTTTTATAATAGATAAAATGTACCTGATGGGTCTAATTCAAATTTCTAAAATCTAACTGTGCCGCATTAGTCTGAGATACAAGATCTAAAGCTGCATGATCTAATCTGAGAATTTACGGACCTGTTTGAAATACCTTCATTTGATTAATTTGAAATGGAGGCCAGGGTATGACCTCTAACAGTCTGATCTTTAATAACCGCTCAAGAGATGAGGCAGGAAGTCAGTCGCGCTTAGAATTCTATGCACTTTCCTCTAGTGAGCACACCCTGCGGTTCCACGCGTGCAAGCACACCCCTCGCTCACTGCGGGATCTACAGAGCAGCTGTACATGCCCTTCAAAACTCAAATGCGTGTTATGTGGGTGTGCGGTATAGGGGTAGGACATGAAAAAACTCCCACCTGTCCAGTCCGAGAGAAATTTAACTCCTGAGAAGCACACCTTAGTTGAACATCAGATGCAACACTAATTTGCAGAGGTTCCCACAACATAGGAACAAAAGGGCTGACGTTATGTGTTGATAGCAGATCGTGTGTGAAAACTAAAGTTTTATACGGGGCTGTACGAAGACTAACTGAGGTCTGGAAAATGAGGAATTTTAAATGCTGGACAGTCTCTATACTCAGATTCCGCTGAAGACAATGCAAATACTTATAAGAGCCTGATAATAAAAACAGATTAAAAAAACTTAATCATCAAGGTGAAGCATTTAGTAATGAGGTTTGTACAGCTTTTCGGAAAACACTGACTGGAAGTCCCAACCGGCTAGAGGTAGGCCAGTGTCAGGAGGCATCCCGGACATGGGCATTAGCTTCCAGCACTGATGGTGCAGCCAGTGTCGATGATAAGAATTAAAACACAACTGCAACCCCCAGTCCTGGACAGGCTCAGGAAGCGGCTATCTGGAAAGAGTGGGAGGGGTCCAGGAGGCCAGCCCCCAGGTGATACATACGTTTGCACAACAGTGACGGCGAGCCACTGGAAGTCTTTTCCAGCTGTACTGCGCTGTAATTGTGGTCGCTTGCTCAGGACAGCATGCTGCTTTCACAAGTTGTCTCCTTCCTGAGGGATTTGCTCCTAGAAAAAGCCACCACCGCCTTCTTCACTGTGCCTTCTTCTTCTTCTTTTTCTTTTTTTTCCTGGAGCTTGTCTCTTCTGCAGAGAAGAGCTTTTAACACCTCCCTGGATAGTCAGTAAAACCCCAAGCATTAAGAAGGCCAGAAAATACACGTCCACTTCATTTCACTGAAAAAGAAAGGTCATGATCCTATCCCTTCTTTGGGTCATCCACCCTGAGTCTGCACACCACATTTGCTCAGCAGCAGTCTGGCTACCCTTGCACATCCAGCAAACCCTTAGCACTCCTTCCTCTTATTCAGGATTCCAACTTTTTGAGCGACAAGAAGATCCCTGACACAGAGGGATCCTTGCTGAGGTATGAGAGCAGTGACACAGGATGCAAGAAGAGCACAAATGATGTTTCTTTATCCTCTGCCAAGCCCAGGGCACGCTTGGTGCTGCCATTCTCCTCCTGGGTGCAGCAGCAAACGCTTCTTCGTCAGTTCTATGATCCAACACTGCCGCCCTTAAAAATTAAGTCACCTCAAAAGTTACATAAGTATTTGAAAATACTCAAGAAAACTCTCCAAACACTGCTAGTTACACTTTGCTTGTCATAAATGGAACATCAATCTGAGCCCCAGGACAGGCCAGAGACAAGAACCTGTGATTTCCAGCCAGGCCTGAATTCTCCCCAAATTCCACAGAGTACCAAAACAGGACAATCTTGGCAGGAGCCAAGGGCAGCCTCCTCTACCCTGAAGCAGGCCATGCCTGGAGTCCTTGGCATGAACCGAGGGCAGCATCTCCTGCCTGGAAGCAGTCATGAAGCACACCGAAACACCACTTCCACGTGGGTGGGCCACTGTTGCTTTGCCTCCCACAGATCTGTCCCCCCTTTTCCCCTGGGTGATGGAGCTGCCAAAGATTCCTCAAAGCCCATCTCTTTTGAGCAGTGAGAAGCCCCGGGCTTCTCTTCCTGCATTTATTCTCCAGACCAAGAAGTTACAGGAAGAGACATAGGTGGGGTTTTGAACATAGGTTCAGTTTTACAAGTTTTGCAATAGAAGCTGGTAACATTCAGTCAAAACAAGTCAGATGACACTCTGTTAGGCAATTAAGTGATCCACTATAACAAAGCCTTGATTTACCCGAAATTCCTTTTCCCTCTAGCAGCTTTTTAGTAACGTTGCCTATCAATTAGTCACTTGTCTGTCTTAGAATCAGCAGCCTTGCTGTGTTATGATTCTTTTCCTGCAACAGAGACTCGATGCCCGGGGGTTAAAATTCCTGTCCTTTGCAAGGTCAATATTTGAAACTGCAAGGCTTTTGGTGACTAAAGTCACCTATTACCCAAGAGCAGTAATAGGAAATTAATGTAATACATTAAAAAAGGTAATTGCCTTCCTTAACCACGAAGATGGCATTTTATAAAATTAGCTGCTTCTCTTAAAAGGCAACCTTCATTATCCTTTACCTACTCTTTAAAGACTATACAAACAGGAATAAGTAAATTATGGATAAAATGTTCTATAACTGGGAGAACTCAACGGCCAGTTGCCCACAGCTTACCTGCTGGTGTCCTGTGACACATATTGAAGCCTCCGTTGTACTTTGAGGAAAAATGTTCAAAACATGCCCAAAGTTCTACCCAGCAGCCGCCCCGGGAACCTGCATGCACTTCTGTCCCACTGCGAGTGGCAACCACATCGGCGGTGCTGGACTCGGGTCAGCCCTGCTGGAATGGCAGTGAAAGAGAAACTCATGTTTCAGCACAGCTAAGACGTAAACGTGCAAGTGCAATTTTTAGTGAACAGTGTCGCGTATACATTTACAGGCGGCCAAGGGATAACTCTGTGACCAAAGGAAAACAAAACCTATTCTAGAAAAACAGCAGCTCTGCCTTTCAGGGATGAGACAACCCTGCAAGCTGCTGAGCTCTCTGCTGGTCACCGGTGATGTCATCCCGGTAGCACTGACCCTGTCACCGCCAGAGGTGCCTCACCCAGTCCCCTCCCATCTGTCCGCTGGACTGGAGGGGCGCCATTCTGTCCACACAGCTTCCTTGAGCACCTGCACCCTTGGGGCCTGCTTGTTGGGAGGAAAGCTGTCACCCGCGGCAGCTGGCTTAAACCTTAGCAGCAGGAGGAACAGCTGCCCGTGGCCAGGCCACTGCCCCAGATGAAACTGTTGCTGCCGGGCCTGGCCATCTCTTCCCAACGGAAATAAGTTGTTTGGGGTTCAGCAGACTCTAGAATGAAGCGGGCCCCTTGGGCACAGGGAGCAACAGCACATCCTAGTGGGCTAATTTCCCCAAAGCTTGAAACTAGGTGTCTTGTCTCACTCCAAGGATGGCTGTGGCACTACAGCATCGCTGGACGCTGGGTGGCAGTAGAGGGCCTCACAGAAACCAGGCACAGACAATCTGGCCTCCAGCAAAGGAATGATGCTAATGCGCTCCTCTGGGTAGAATTTGCACAATAACCCACATGGAAGTCGCAGCAGGACAGGGATGAAAACTATGGGGCAAGAGGTCAAGTCTGCACAATCCCAACCAACCCCACCGATGCCCATGTCCAGTAACCGCACACACTGGATGGCTCCCCACAGGCAAAGGAACAGGTGAGACACACCCCTTCTCTGTACCTGGTGACGGATTCAGGGAAGTCAGGCTCCAGGCCCTCTCTCACTCCCACCGTGTCCTGAATCCTCACCATCAGCTACAGCTGCAAGGACTGTTTCTCTTCTGTGAACCTGCAAGCTAAGGGTCTGAAGCGACACAGTGGAGAAAGCATGCGAGGAAATTCTGCTCCACTTTTCCACCTCAGTGAGGCACGTGCACAATGTAGTTTCCCATCTCAACTGTTGCTTCGCTGTCAAGATTTCTTTTGGTGTGAGAGACCAAGGTGTCAGTAGCAAAAGAAAATGTTTTGCTTTTGCTCCCCTCAGTATGCTTCAACATTTCCAAGTGAATTTCACGTCACAAGGGGAGATGGGGATTGCCCTCAACTGGAATGTGGGTCACCTCCCAGCTGTGTGGTGATGTGTCTGGGGCCAAGGCCAGAGCTGCTGCTTTTCCAGATTTTCCAAGCCAGAAACAAGCACTGTTCACTTTAATAAGGTTAAGTTTAAACCGACATCCTTTTTTGGTGCCTAAACTGTTGACTACATACCCCAGCAAGACAGAAGCGTGTGAAAGCCGTCCATTCACACTCCCCTTCTCCCAGACGGTCACATGCGCATATCCCCAGAGCTGAAGGCACTGTGCAAAGCACGGTGCAGTATATGCGGCCAGTAACCGTGTGTTCTTCTCACTGAACACTTCCAGGGTTGCATCAAGTAAAAGTTGCCTCAACTTTCACTGAAGTAGATAAAAGCTGCAAAAACCCTTACTGATTTCCTAAGTTTACTTCTCTAAGTCCCAAAAGCTAAGACTATAACTACGTTAGCGTTCATGTATGACAAACAAATATTAAATAGTTTACACCTTTATACCAATTTATCTGTAGCTCGTGCAGGTCCAATTGGACCTGGCAGACATCTACAGAACATTTCATGCAACAACTAGAGAATACACATTTTTTTCTCATCGGCACATGGAACATTCTCCAGGATAGACCACATGTTAGGTCACAAAACAGGTTTCAGCAAATTTTTCAAAGCTGACATCATTCCTAGTATCTTTTCTGACCACAATTGACTAGCACTGGAAATCAATTACAAGCGAATTTCTGGAAACTACTCCAGTGCATGAAAACTGAACAACAGGCTCCCGAATGACCTATGGGTCCAAGAAGAAATTAAAAAGGAAATCAAAAACGTTCTTGAAACTAATGAAAAAAGATGCATCCTACCAAAACCTGTGGGATACTGTAAAAGCAACAGCGACGAGGTAATATATTGCAATACATGCTCACATCAAAAGGATGGAGAAACTTCACGTAAATGACCGAACCGTACACCTCAAAGAACCACCACCACCACAACAATGCAATCATAAAAGTACTAGAGAGAAAGAAATAATTAACATCAGGGCAGAGTTCAATGAAATGGAGACCCCCAAAACGATACAAAGGATCAGCGAAACACAAAGTTGTTTTTTGAGAAGATAAATAAAATAGACAAACCATTAGCTTTGCCCACTCTCACCACACTCATTCAACATAGTATTGAAAGCCCTAACCAGAGCAATCCAGCAAGACAAAGAAATAAAGGGCATTCAGATTGGGAAGGACAAAGTCAAGTTGTCCCTGTTTGCAGATGACGCGATCTTATAGATAGAAAACCTAAAGGCTACCAGAACGCCCTTACGGCTGACTAACAATTTTAATAATTTTGCGGGGTACAAAATCAACACCCACAGATCAGGAGCATTTTTATACTCCGATAATGAACTGGCAGAAAAAGAAATCAAGAAAGCAAGCCCATTTACAATAGTCACCCCCAAGATAAAATACCTAGGAACCAATTGAACCAAGGAGGTTAATGCAGATCTCTACAATGAGAACTACCAAACACCAGTGAGAGAAATTAAAGAGCACCCAAAAATAGTGGAATGACATACCAGGCTCTGGTACGGGAAGAATTAACATCGTGAAAATGTCCTTTCTACCCATAGCAGTCTACAAATTCAACGCAATCTCCGTCAAAATAGCAACAACTTTCTTCACAGAAATAGAAAAAGCAGTGCTAACATTCATATGGAATACGAAAAGATCCTGAATAGCCAAAGCAATTTTGAGCTTAAAAGCACCCCAAAAACAGAAAGGCTGGAGGCATAACACCACCCAATTTCAAATTCTATGACAAGGCTCAAAACAGCATGGTGATGGCATAGAAACAGACACTCAGATCAATGGAACAGGATAGAAAACCCAGGAATAATCAATTTGCCTACTTACAGCCAACCGATTTTTGACAAAGCCAACCAGAACATACGCTGTGGAAAAGACAGCCTCTTCAGGAAATAAACGGTGCCCGCAAAATTGGACAATCCACATGCAGAAGAATGAAACTGGACCAGCATCTCACCATATGCCAAAATCGACTCGAAATGGATTAAAGACCAGAATATAAGACCCCAAACCATTACATGACTGAAGGAAAACAGAGGGGAAACACTCCAGGAAGTAGGTGGGGGCAAAGGCTTTATGAATAAGACCCGAAACCCACAAGCAACAATATAAAAACTAAACAAATGAGCTAATGTCAAACTAAGAAGCTTCCACACAGCAAAGGAAACAATCAACAGAGCAGAAAGGCACCCTAAAAAAAGGGAGAAAATATGTGTAAACTATACGTCTGCCAAGGGCTTAATATCCAGAACATACCAAGAACTCAAACAGCTGTACAGTATGAAAACAAGTAATCCGATTTAAAACTGGGCAAACGAGATGAATAGACATTTTTCAAAGACATACAAATGGCCAACGGTACACGAAAAAATGCTCAGCATCACTAGTCATCAGAGAAATGCAAATCAAAACCACATTGAGATATCATGTCAACCCAGATAGACTGGCCATTGTTAAAAAGACCATTAATAAGAAATGCTACTGAGGATATGAGGAAAGGAGAACTCTTCTCCAATGTTGGTGGGACTGTAAATTAGCACAGTCACTATGGAAAACAGTAAAGAAGTTTCCTCCAATACAGATAGTACTACCATATGATCCAGCAGTTCCACTACTGGGTATATATCCAAAGAAATGGAAGTCATATGGAAGGGACACCTGCACTCCCATGTTCACTGCAGCTTTACTTACAATAGCCAAAATATAGAACCAACCTCAGTGCCCTTCGACAGATGACTGGATAAAAAAAATGTGATACACGTACACCATGGAATAATACTCAGTGATAAAGGAAAAGAATGAAATTCTGCCATCGGTAACAACCTGGATGAGTCTGGAGAAAATTATGTTGTGTGAAATAAGCCAGACAAGGGAAGATAAATATCACATGCTCTCACTTATAACTAGGTAGAAAGGAAGGAAGGAAGGAAGGAAGGAAGGAAGGAAGGAAGGAAGGAAGGAAGGAAGGAAGGAAGGAAGGAAGGAAGGAAGCAAAGGACTACAACAGTTCCTTGAACTTTCAGAAGGACAGAAGAAACCAATGGTTACTAGAGATGAGGGGATGGACGGAGGGAGGGAGTTGGGGGCGTGATGGGTCAGGCAAAGGGCATAAAGAAAAATCATGATTTGTAATAATGAATATGCTAATAAAAATAATTTAAAAAGTAAGACACTTTAAAACACAAAAAGAATGCCATTATTGACATTCCAGAAAATTCCAGCTATGTGGATAACATTAAAAACCAGCTGTCAAGCTAAATCCTTTATCAGTACAAATTTTGATATTTCTTCAAATTGGGAGGAGAATGTTGGTTTCGATGTACAATGTCTGGTCACTCCCAGCCTCATCTATTTGTCACTGACGACCCTGGGACAGACGGAAAAAAAAAAAAAAACGGTTTCTGCAACTTTTAAAATACAGACACGCCCTCCACCACCAACTTTCAATGTCTACAAAACGTCCTTGGGTTCTAGTATTCTTGCACATGTTTGTTCTCTTACAGGAAATTTGCTCCTTAGGATTTCACTGCACTGTGCTTCTGGATCCCATGCCATGATTTATCTCTGAGGACCCCTGTTCCCCTGGATCCATTTCACCCCGTGCCTGGCCACCTGTGTGGCACACACACATAGGAGCAGGAGGACAAGGCTTTGAGATGGGGAACCCGCACAAGCAATTATCTGGGTTTAGGTCTGCAGGTTATTAAGGTTTTCCGTTTCAACTTCCACAGCTAGAACGAAAGTGTAGAAATCCGTTTTCTAGTTAAAATCTGTTCACATCCCAAGTGTTTTTTAAGTTACTTAACAAGCCTTTGGTAGTCCGAAATACCGGGAAGTGTGCCTGTAACTAGAAACACCAGAAACTTCCATTTCAAAATTGTCATAAACCAGGGATACTTTAGAAAAACCTTTTCAGCCCACTTCGTGCCTTGAGTAATGGTGGGTAAACAGTGGAAACCAAGAGAGGCAACATGGAAGCAAACGGATATAAAAGCACAAGGGAGACATCATGCTCTTGGGGAGAACTAAAATGCAAATTGTGTCTGTAAACGAAAGAAATTATACAGAAATCCCAGAAAAACAATTGACTGAAAATCACACGAACGATCCCATGTTCATCTCATCACCTTGAGAACACGAAGGATACTTTTGTACAGGCAGCACACCTCCTTAAAGCAGCAGCAGAGTGCTTCGTGCACAGCAAGGCCTAGTTCACTGAGCAGCTGGACCTGTGCCCACACCCAGAGGGCAGCACCAGCCACGTGGGTGCAGAGGAGGTTGTCCCGGTGAACTCCACAAGCGGCAGCAACGCTAGGCTCTACGCCACAGGACTTCTGACAACGGACACAGTCGCACAGACTGCAAGTGGACCCCACATCAGCCTCAAGACCTCCCCCACCAGAAAACATCTCCACAGCCAGCCAGGGAGGCAAAGGAAGGGTCTTCATGGCGTGCAGAGTTACAATGAATCTGTGTTCACGCTGCCCCCTCCCACTGTACCCGTCGAGACCCAGACGATGTGCCCTGCTACTACAAAGTCGAAGAGATGTTTGATGGGGGCAGAGCGGAAGAGGCACATTGAATTTGGATCATTTTACCCATGACCCTTCTCTCCTCCCAACCCTCTTTGCGAAAGATGACATTTCTGGGGAAACAGAAGGTGATCAGAAGCAAGTAGCTCAAATGTATGTCCCTTGTAAATTTCGGATATCCATCAATTTCAATTTTGAGATATAGAGAAGTGCTGGGAAGGTTAATTGGCCCTATCAGTGTCAGTGAAGAGCTGATGGAAGAAGTGCGAAAGGCCAAAGGAGAAAACCCATGAGTAGAGAAATTAGCCTTCGGCTAATCTTATCTTCTCGGCTTCCATATATCCCTGTCCGTCCTCAAAAGTTGAGTGAGGTAGGAGATGATAAGATTGAGATTAGGGCAAATTATTTCCCCATCTTTTCCTTTCTCCAGTGCACAGTCTCCTCAACCCGCACACTTGGAGTCTCAGGGTCAGCTCTCCAATACTGGTCGACACAGAGGAAAACCAACTGAACCAAAACGAATCCACCGAATTATCTCTGCTGTGCTTATTTATACCTTCCCGGGTTTTCTTTCCTTTACTGTTAAGTGCCTATAATCAACTTCCATCATTTTAGCAGAGTACTAAAGAGTGACTGCTCCCAACCCCTTCAGATAGGTGATGCTTATGTTTACATCTGCTTATCAGCTCTGTCAAAGTGCTGTTTCGTGGAGGTGCTGTAATTTGATGAACACATGAGACATGCTATTTGCTAGCAAGAAATTCTCAGCTCAAACAAGCTAAGGTGTATGGAGATTCAGTATAACACAGTAATTGGTTAACTCAGTTTACTTGGGACTCCATTTCTTAGGTCTTGGGCTGTTTACATAACCAAAAGGAGTGTGTGTGTGTGTGTGTGTGTGTGTGTGTGTGTGTGTGTGTGTGTGTGTACCACACTTGACCTAGCACCTACCTGCACAAGTACCCCCCTGCCAAGTGATGTGTTTAAAGGCCAACAAAAAGGAAAACACAGAACACATTTATAATCCTGAAAATCTAGGGCTACTTAACCTTTCTGCTGCTTAATTTTAAAGGCAAAAAATGTACTATGAGCAGCATAAATAAGAACTGATTTGAGCATAGTTTTATAATAGATAAAATGTACCTGATGGGTCTAATTCAAATTTCTAAAATCTAACTGTGCCGCATTAGTCTGAGATACAAGATCTAAAGCTGCATGATCTAATCTGAGAATTTACGGACCTGTTTGAAATACCTTCATTTGATTAATTTGAAATGGAGGCCAGGGTATGACCTCTAACAGTCTGATCTTTAATAACCGCTCAAGAGATGAGGCAGGAAGTCAGTCGCGCTTAGAATTCTATGCACTTTCCTCTAGTGAGCACACCCTGCGGTTCCACGCGTGCAAGCACACCCCTCGCTCACTGCGGGATCTACAGAGCAGCTGTACATGCCCTTCAAAACTCAAATGCGTGTTATGTGGGTGTGCGGTATAGGGGTAGGACATGAAAAAACTCCCACCTGTCCAGTCCGAGAGAAATTTAACTCCTGAGAAGCACACCTTAGTTGAACATCAGATGCAACACTAATTTGCAGAGGTTCCCACAACATAGGAACAAAAGGGCTGACGTTATGTGTTGATAGCAGATCGTGTGTGAAAACTAAAGTTTTATACGGGGCTGTACGAAGACTAACTGAGGTCTGGAAAATGAGGAATTTTAAATGCTGGACAGTCTCTATACTCAGATTCCGCTGAAGACAATGCAAATACTTATAAGAGCCTGATAATAAAAACAGATTAAAAAAACTTAATCATCAAGGTGAAGCATTTAGTAATGAGGTTTGTACAGCTTTTCGGAAAACACTGACTGGAAGTCCCAACCGGCTAGAGGTAGGCCAGTGTCAGGAGGCATCCCGGACATGGGCATTAGCTTCCAGCACTGATGGTGCAGCCAGTGTCGATGATAAGAATTAAAACACAACTGCAACCCCCAGTCCTGGACAGGCTCAGGAAGCGGCTATCTGGAAAGAGTGGGAGGGGTCCAGGAGGCCAGCCCCCAGGTGATACATACGTTTGCACAACAGTGACGGCGAGCCACTGGAAGTCTTTTCCAGCTGTACTGCGCTGTAATTGTGGTCGCTTGCTCAGGACAGCATGCTGCTTTCACAAGTTGTCTCCTTCCTGAGGGATTTGCTCCTAGAAAAAGCCACCACCGCCTTCTTCACTGTGCCTTCTTCTTCTTCTTTTTCTTTTTTTTCCTGGAGCTTGTCTCTTCTGCAGAGAAGAGCTTTTAACACCTCCCTGGATAGTCAGTAAAACCCCAAGCATTAAGAAGGCCAGAAAATACACGTCCACTTCATTTCACTGAAAAAGAAAGGTCATGATCCTATCCCTTCTTTGGGTCATCCACCCTGAGTCTGCACACCACATTTGCTCAGCAGCAGTCTGGCTACCCTTGCACATCCAGCAAACCCTTAGCACTCCTTCCTCTTATTCAGGATTCCAACTTTTTGAGCGACAAGAAGATCCCTGACACAGAGGGATCCTTGCTGAGGTATGAGAGCAGTGACACAGGATGCAAGAAGAGCACAAATGATGTTTCTTTATCCTCTGCCAAGCCCAGGGCACGCTTGGTGCTGCCATTCTCCTCCTGGGTGCAGCAGCAAACGCTTCTTCGTCAGTTCTATGATCCAACACTGCCGCCCTTAAAAATTAAGTCACCTCAAAAGTTACATAAGTATTTGAAAATACTCAAGAAAACTCTCCAAACACTGCTAGTTACACTTTGCTTGTCATAAATGGAACATCAATCTGAGCCCCAGGACAGGCCAGAGACAAGAACCTGTGATTTCCAGCCAGGCCTGAATTCTCCCCAAATTCCACAGAGTACCAAAACAGGACAATCTTGGCAGGAGCCAAGGGCAGCCTCCTCTACCCTGAAGCAGGCCATGCCTGGAGTCCTTGGCATGAACCGAGGGCAGCATCTCCTGCCTGGAAGCAGTCATGAAGCACACCGAAACACCACTTCCACGTGGGTGGGCCACTGTTGCTTTGCCTCCCACAGATCTGTCCCCCCTTTTCCCCTGGGTGATGGAGCTGCCAAAGATTCCTCAAAGCCCATCTCTTTTGAGCAGTGAGAAGCCCCGGGCTTCTCTTCCTGCATTTATTCTCCAGACCAAGAAGTTACAGGAAGAGACATAGGTGGGGTTTTGAACATAGGTTCAGTTTTACAAGTTTTGCAATAGAAGCTGGTAACATTCAGTCAAAACAAGTCAGATGACACTCTGTTAGGCAATTAAGTGATCCACTATAACAAAGCCTTGATTTACCCGAAATTCCTTTTCCCTCTAGCAGCTTTTTAGTAACGTTGCCTATCAATTAGTCACTTGTCTGTCTTAGAATCAGCAGCCTTGCTGTGTTATGATTCTTTTCCTGCAACAGAGACTCGATGCCCGGGGGTTAAAATTCCTGTCCTTTGCAAGGTCAATATTTGAAACTGCAAGGCTTTTGGTGACTAAAGTCACCTATTACCCAAGAGCAGTAATAGGAAATTAATGTAATACATTAAAAAAGGTAATTGCCTTCCTTAACCACGAAGATGGCATTTTATAAAATTAGCTGCTTCTCTTAAAAGGCAACCTTCATTATCCTTTACCTACTCTTTAAAGACTATACAAACAGGAATAAGTAAATTATGGATAAAATGTTCTATAACTGGGAGAACTCAACGGCCAGTTGCCCACAGCTTACCTGCTGGTGTCCTGTGACACATATTGAAGCCTCCGTTGTACTTTGAGGAAAAATGTTCAAAACATGCCCAAAGTTCTACCCAGCAGCCGCCCCGGGAACCTGCATGCACTTCTGTCCCACTGCGAGTGGCAACCACATCGGCGGTGCTGGACTCGGGTCAGCCCTGCTGGAATGGCAGTGAAAGAGAAACTCATGTTTCAGCACAGCTAAGACGTAAACGTGCAAGTGCAATTTTTAGTGAACAGTGTCGCGTATACATTTACAGGCGGCCAAGGGATAACTCTGTGACCAAAGGAAAACAAAACCTATTCTAGAAAAACAGCAGCTCTGCCTTTCAGGGATGAGACAACCCTGCAAGCTGCTGAGCTCTCTGCTGGTCACCGGTGATGTCATCCCGGTAGCACTGACCCTGTCACCGCCAGAGGTGCCTCACCCAGTCCCCTCCCATCTGTCCGCTGGACTGGAGGGGCGCCATTCTGTCCACACAGCTTCCTTGAGCACCTGCACCCTTGGGGCCTGCTTGTTGGGAGGAAAGCTGTCACCCGCGGCAGCTGGCTTAAACCTTAGCAGCAGGAGGAACAGCTGCCCGTGGCCAGGCCACTGCCCCAGATGAAACTGTTGCTGCCGGGCCTGGCCATCTCTTCCCAACGGAAATAAGTTGTTTGGGGTTCAGCAGACTCTAGAATGAAGCGGGCCCCTTGGGCACAGGGAGCAACAGCACATCCTAGTGGGCTAATTTCCCCAAAGCTTGAAACTAGGTGTCTTGTCTCACTCCAAGGATGGCTGTGGCACTACAGCATCGCTGGACGCTGGGTGGCAGTAGAGGGCCTCACAGAAACCAGGCACAGACAATCTGGCCTCCAGCAAAGGAATGATGCTAATGCGCTCCTCTGGGTAGAATTTGCACAATAACCCACATGGAAGTCGCAGCAGGACAGGGATGAAAACTATGGGGCAAGAGGTCAAGTCTGCACAATCCCAACCAACCCCACCGATGCCCATGTCCAGTAACGGCACACACTGGATGGCTCCCCACAGGCAAAGGAACAGGTGAGACACACCCCTTCTCTGTACCTGGTGACGGATTCAGGGAAGTCAGGCTCCAGGCCCTCTCTCACTCCCACCGTGTCCTGAATCCTCACCATCAGCTACAGCTGCAAGGACTGTTTCTCTTCTGTGAACCTGCAAGCTAAGGGTCTGAAGCGACACAGTGGAGAAAGCATGCGAGGAAATTCTGCTCCACTTTTCCACCTCAGTGAGGCACGTGCACAATGTAGTTTCCCATCTCAACTGTTGCTTCGCTGTCAAGATTTCTTTTGGTGTGAGAGACCAAGGTGTCAGTAGCAAAAGAAAATGTTTTGCTTTTGCTCCCCTCAGTATGCTTCAACATTTCCAAGTGAATTTCACGTCACAAGGGGAGATGGGGATTGCCCTCAACTGGAATGTGGGTCACCTCCCAGCTGTGTGGTGATGTGTCTGGGGCCAAGGCCAGAGCTGCTGCTTTTCCAGATTTTCCAAGCCAGAAACAAGCACTGTTCACTTTAATAAGGTTAAGTTTAAACCGACATCCTTTTTTGGTGCCTAAACTGTTGACTACATACCCCAGCAAGACAGAAGCGTGTGAAAGCCGTCCATTCACACTCCCCTTCTCCCAGACGGTCACATGCGCATATCCCCAGAGCTGAAGGCACTGTGCAAAGCACGGTGCAGTATATGCGGCCAGTAACCGTGTGTTCTTCTCACTGAACACTTCCAGGGTTGCATCAAGTAAAAGTTGCCTCAACTTTCACTGAAGTAGATAAAAGCTGCAAAAACCCTTACTGATTTCCTAAGTTTACTTCTCTAAGTCCCAAAAGCTAAGACTATAACTACGTTAGCGTTCATGTATGACAAACAAATATTAAATAGTTTACACCTTTATACCAATTTATCTGTAGCTCGTGCAGGTCCAATTGGACCTGGCAGACATCTACAGAACATTTCATGCAACAACTAGAGAATACACATTTTTTCTCATCGGCACATGGAACATTCTCCAGGATAGACCACATGTTAGGTCACAAAACAGGTTTCAGCAAATTTTTCAAAGCTGACATCATTCCTAGTATCTTTTCTGACCACAATTGACTAGCACTGGAAATCAATTACAAGCGAATTTCTGGAAACTACTCCAGTGCATGAAAACTGAACAACAGGCTCCCGAATGACCTATGGGTCCAAGAAGAAATTAAAAAGGAAATCAAAAACGTTCTTGAAACTAATGAAAAAAGATGCATCCTACCAAAACCTGTGGGATACTGTAAAAGCAACAGCGACGAGGTAATATATTGCAATACATGCTCACATCAAAAGGATGGAGAAACTTCACGTAAATGACCGAACCGTACACCTCAAAGAACCACCACCACCACAACAATGCAATCATAAAAGTACTAGAGAGAAAGAAATAATTAACATCAGGGCAGAGTTCAATGAAATGGAGACCCCCAAAACGATACAAAGGATCAGCGAAACACAAAGTTGTTTTTTGAGAAGATAAATAAAATAGACAAACCATTAGCTTTGCCCACTCTCACCACACTCATTCAACATAGTATTGAAAGCCCTAACCAGAGCAATCCAGCAAGACAAAGAAATAAAGGGCATTCAGATTGGGAAGGACAAAGTCAAGTTGTCCCTGTTTGCAGATGACGCGATCTTATAGATAGAAAACCTAAAGGCTACCAGAACGCCCTTACGGCTGACTAACAATTTTAATAATTTTGCGGGGTACAAAATCAACACCCACAGATCAGGAGCATTTTTATACTCCGATAATGAACTGGCAGAAAAAGAAATCAAGAAAGCAAGCCCATTTACAATAGTCACCCCCAAGATAAAATACCTAGGAACCAATTGAACCAAGGAGGTTAATGCAGATCTCTACAATGAGAACTACCAAACACCAGTGAGAGAAATTAAAGAGCACCCAAAAATAGTGGAATGACATACCAGGCTCTGGTACGGGAAGAATTAACATCGTGAAAATGTCCTTTCTACCCATAGCAGTCTACAAATTCAACGCAATCTCCGTCAAAATAGCAACAACTTTCTTCACAGAAATAGAAAAAGCAGTGCTAACATTCATATGGAATACGAAAAGATCCTGAATAGCCAAAGCAATTTTGAGCTTAAAAGCACCCCAAAAACAGAAAGGCTGGAGGCATAACACCACCCAATTTCAAATTCTATGACAAGGCTCAAAACAGCATGGTGATGGCATAGAAACAGACACTCAGATCAATGGAACAGGATAGAAAACCCAGGAATAATCAGTTTGCCTACTTACAGCCAACCGATTTTTGACAAAGCCAACCAGAACATACGCTGTGGAAAAGACAGCCTCTTCAGGAAATAAACGGTGCCCGCAAAATTGGACAATCCACATGCAGAAGAATGAAACTGGACCAGCATCTCACCATATGCCAAAATCGACTCGAAATGGATTAAAGACCAGAATATAAGACCCCAAACCATTACATGACTGAAGGAAAACAGAGGGGAAACACTCCAGGAAGTAGGTGGGGGCAAAGGCTTTATGAATAAGACCCGAAAACCCACAAGCAACAACATAAAAACTAAACAAATGAGCTAATGTCAAACTAAGAAGCTTCCACACAGCAAAGGAAACAATCAACAGAGCAGAAAGGCACCCTAAAAAAAGGGAGAAAATATGTGTAAACTATACGTCTGCCAAGGGCTTAATATCCAGAACATACCAAGAACTCAAACAGCTGTACAGTATGAAAACAAGTAATCCGATTTAAAACTGGGCAAACGAGATGAATAGACATTTTTCAAAGACATACAAATGGCCAACGGTACACGAAAAAATGCTCAGCATCACTAGTCATCAGAGAAATGCAAATCAAAACCACATTGAGATATCATGTCAACCCAGATAGACTGGCCATTGTTAAAAAGACCATTAATAAGAAATGCTACTGAGGATATGAGGAAAGGAGAACTCTTCTCCAATGTTGGTGGGACTGTAAATTAGCACAGTCACTATGGAAAACAGTAAAGAAGTTTCCTCCAATACAGATAGTACTACCATATGATCCAGCAGTTCCACTACTGGGTATATATCCAAAGAAATGGAAGTCATATGGAAGGGACACCTGCACTCCCATGTTCACTGCAGCTTTACTTACAATAGCCAAAATATAGAACCAACCTCAGTGCCCTTCGACAGATGACTGGATAAAAAAAATGTGATACACGTACACCATGGAATAATACTCAGTGATAAAGGAAAAGAATGAAATTCTGCCATCGGTAACAACCTGGATGAGTCTGGAGAAAATTATGTTGTGTGAAATAAGCCAGACAAGGGAAGATAAATATCACATGCTCTCACTTATAACTAGGTAGAAAGGAAGGAAGGAAGGAAGGAAGGAAGGAAGGAAGGAAGGAAGGAAGGAAGGAAGGAAGGAAGGAAGGAAGGAAGGAAGGAAGGAAGCAAAGGACTACAACAGTTCCTTGAACTTTCAGAAGGACAGAAGAAACCAATGGTTACTAGAGATGAGGGGATGGACGGAGGGAGGGAGTTGGGGGCGTGATGGGTCAGGCAAAGGGCATAAAGAAAAATCATGATTTGTAATAATGAATATGCTAATAAAAATAATTTAAAAAGTAAGACACTTTAAAACACAAAAAGAATGCCATTATTGACATTCCAGAAAATTCCAGCTATGTGGATAACATTAAAAACCAGCTGTCAAGCTAAATCCTTTATCAGTACAAATTTTGATATTTCTTCAAATTGGGAGGAGAATGTTGGTTTCGATGTACAATGTCTGGTCACTCCCAGCCTCATCTATTTGTCACTGACGACCCTGGGACAGACGGAAAAAAAAAAAAAAAACGGTTTCTGCAACTTTTAAAATACAGACACGCCCTCCACCACCAACTTTCAATTTCTACAAAACGTCCTTGGGTTCTAGTATTCTTGCACATGTTTGTTCTCTTACAGGAAATTTGCTCCTTAGGATTTCACTGCAATGTGCTTCTGGATCCCATGCCATGATTTATCTCTGAGGACCCCTGTTCCCCTGGATCCATTTCACCCCGTGCCTGGCCACCTGTGTGGCACACACACATAGGAGCAGGAGGACAAGGCTTTGAGATGGGGAACCCGCACAAGCAATTATCTGGGTTTAGGTCTGCAGGTTATTAAGGTTTTACGTTTCAACTTCCACAGCTAGAACGAAAGTGTAGAAATCCGTTTTCTAGTTAAAATCTGTTCACATCCCAAGTGTTTTTTAAGTTACTTAACAAGCCTTTGGTAGTCCGAAATACCGGGAAGTGTGCCTGTAACTAGAAACACCAGAAACTTCCATTTCAAAATTGTCATAAACCAGGGATACTTTAGAAAAACCTTTTCAGCCCACTTCGTGCCTTGAGTAATGGTGGGTAAACAGTGGAAACCAAGAGAGGCAACATGGAAGCAAACGGATATAAAAGCACAAGGGAGACATCATGCTCTTGGGGAGAACTAAAATGCAAATTGGGTCTGTAAACGAAAGAAATTATACAGAAATCCCAGAAAAACAATTGACTGAAAATCACACGAACGATCCCATGTTCATCTCATCACCTTGAGAACACGAAGGATACTTTTGTACAGGCAGCACACCTCCTTAAAGCAGCAGCAGAGTGCTTCGTGCACAGCAAGGCCTAGTTCACTGAGCAGCTGGACCTGTGCCCACACCCAGAGGGCAGCACCAGCCACGTGGGTGCAGAGGAGGTTGTCCCGGTGAACTCCACAAGCGGCAGCAACGCTAGGCTCTACGCCACAGGACTTCTGACAACGGACACAGTCGCACAGACTGCAAGTGGACCCCACATCAGCCTCAAGACCTCCCCCACCCGAAAACATCTCCACAGCCAGCCAGGGAGGCAAAGGAAGGGTCTTCATGGCGTGCAGAGTTACAATGAATCTGTGTTCACGCTGCCCCCTCCCACTGTACCCGTCGAGACCCAGACGATGTGCCCTGCTACTACAAAGTCGAAGAGATGTTTGATGGGGGCAGAGCGGAAGAGGCACATTGAATTTGGATCATTTTACCCATGACCCTTCTCTCCTCCCAACCCTCTTTGCGAAAGATGACATTTCTGGGGAAACAGAAGGTGATCAGAAGCAAGTAGCTCAAATGTATGTCCCTTGTAAATTTCGGATATCCATCAATTTCAATTTTGAGATATAGAGAAGTGCTGGGAAGGTTAATTGGCCCTATCAGTGTCAGTGAAGAGCTGATGGAAGAAGTGCGAAAGGCCAAAGGAGAAAACCCATGAGTAGAGAAATTAGCCTTCGGCTAATCTTATCTTCTCGGCTTCCATATATCCCTGTCCGTCCTCAAAAGTTGAGTGAGGTAGGAGATGATAAGATTGAGATTAGGGCAAATTATTTCCCCATCTTTTCCTTTCTCCAGTGCACAGTCTCCTCAACCCGCACACTTGGAGTCTCAGGGTCAGCTCTCCAATACTGGTCGACACAGAGGAAAACCAACTGAACCAAAACGAATCCACCGAATTATCTCTGCTGTGCTTATTTATACCTTCCCGGGTTTTCTTTCCTTTACTGTTAAGTGCCTATAATCAACTTCCATCATTTTAGCAGAGTACTAAAGAGTGACTGCTCCCAACCCCTTCAGATAGGTGATGCTTATGTTTACATCTGCTTATCAGCTCTGTCAAAGTGCTGTTTCGTGGAGGTGCTGTAATTTGATGAACACATGAGACATGCTATTTGCTAGCAAGAAATTCTCAGCTCAAACAAGCTAAGGTGTATGGAGATTCAGTATAACACAGTAATTGGTTAACTCAGTTTACTTCGGACTCCATTTCTTAGGTCTTGGGCTGTTTACATAACCAAAAGGAGTGTGTGTGTGTGTGTGTGTGTGTGTGTGTGTGTGTGTGTGTGTGTGTGTGTACCACACTTGACCTAGCACCTACCTGCACAAGTACCCCCCTGCCAAGTGATGTGTTTAAAGGCCAACAAAAAGGAAAACACAGAACACATTTATAATCCTGAAAATCTAGGGCTACTTAACCTTTCTGCTGCTTAATTTTAAAGGCAAAAAATGTACTATGAGCAGCATAAATAAGAACTGATTTGAGCATAGTTTTATAATAGATAAAATGTACCTGATGGGTCTAATTCAAATTTCTAAAATCTAACTGTGCCGCATTAGTCTGAGATACAAGATCTAAAGCTGCATGATCTAATCTGAGAATTTACGGACCTGTTTGAAATACCTTCATTTGATTAATTTGAAATGGAGGCCAGGGTATGACCTCTAACAGTCTGATCTTTAATAACCGCTCAAGAGATGAGGCAGGAAGTCAGTCGCGCTTAGAATTCTATGCACTTTCCTCTAGTGAGCACACCCTGCGGTTCCACGCGTGCAAGCACACCCCTCGCTCACTGCGGGATCTACAGAGCAGCTGTACATGCCCTTCAAAACTCAAATGCGTGTTATGTGGGTGTGCGGTATAGGGGTAGGACATGAAAAAACTCCCACCTGTCCAGTCCGAGAGAAATTTAACTCCTGAGAAGCACACCTTAGTTGAACATCAGATGCAACACTAATTTGCAGAGGTTCCCACAACATAGGAACAAAAGGGCTGACGTTATGTGTTGATAGCAGATCGTGTGTGAAAACTAAAGTTTTATACGGGGCTGTACGAAGACTAACTGAGGTCTGGAAAATGAGGAATTTTAAATGCTGGACAGTCTCTATACTCAGATTCCGCTGAAGACAATGCAAATACTTATAAGAGCCTGATAATAAAAACAGATTAAAAAAACTTAATCATCAAGGTGAAGCATTTAGTAATGAGGTTTGTACAGCTTTTCGGAAAACACTGACTGGAAGTCCCAACCGGCTAGAGGTAGGCCAGTGTCAGGAGGCATCCCGGACATGGGCATTAGCTTCCAGCACTGATGGTGCAGCCAGTGTCGATGATAAGAATTAAAACACAACTGCAACCCCCAGTCCTGGACAGGCTCAGGAAGCGGCTATCTGGAAAGAGTGGGAGGGGTCCAGGAGGCCAGCCCCCAGGTGATACATACGTTTGCACAACAGTGACGGCGAGCCACTGGAAGTCTTTTCCAGCTGTACTGCGCTGTAATTGTGGTCGCTTGCTCAGGACAGCATGCTGCTTTCACAAGTTGTCTCCTTCCTGAGGGATTTGCTCCTAGAAAAAGCCACCACCGCCTTCTTCACTGTGCCTTCTTCTTCTTCTTTTTCTTTTTTTTCCTGGAGCTTGTCTCTTCTGCAGAGAAGAGCTTTTAACACCTCCCTGGATAGTCAGTAAAACCCCAAGCATTAAGAAGGCCAGAAAATACACGTCCACTTCATTTCACTGAAAAAGAAAGGTCATGATCCTATCCCTTCTTTGGGTCATCCACCCTGAGTCTGCACACCACATTTGCTCAGCAGCAGTCTGGCTACCCTTGCACATCCAGCAAACCCTTAGCACTCCTTCCTCTTATTCAGGATTCCAACTTTTTGAGCGACAAGAAGATCCCTGACACAGAGGGATCCTTGCTGAGGTATGAGAGCAGTGACACAGGATGCAAGAAGAGCACAAATGATGTTTCTTTATCCTCTGCCAAGCCCAGGGCACGCTTGGTGCTGCCATTCTCCTCCTGGGTGCAGCAGCAAACGCTTCTTCGTCAGTTCTATGATCCAACACTGCCGCCCTTAAAAATTAAGTCACCTCAAAAGTTACATAAGTATTTGAAAATACTCAAGAAAACTCTCCAAACACTGCTAGTTACACTTTGCTTGTCATAAATGGAACATCAATCTGAGCCCCAGGACAGGCCAGAGACAAGAACCTGTGATTTCCAGCCAGGCCTGAATTCTCCCCAAATTCCACAGAGTACCAAAACAGGACAATCTTGGCAGGAGCCAAGGGCAGCCTCCTCTACCCTGAAGCAGGCCATGCCTGGAGTCCTTGGCATGAACCGAGGGCAGCATCTCCTGCCTGGAAGCAGTCATGAAGCACACCGAAACACCACTTCCACGTGGGTGGGCCACTGTTGCTTTGCCTCCCACAGATCTGTCCCCCCTTTTCCCCTGGGTGATGGAGCTGCCAAAGATTCCTCAAAGCCCATCTCTTTTGAGCAGTGAGAAGCCCCGGGCTTCTCTTCCTGCATTTATTCTCCAGACCAAGAAGTTACAGGAAGAGACATAGGTGGGGTTTTGAACATAGGTTCAGTTTTACAAGTTTTGCAATAGAAGCTGGTAACATTCAGTCAAAACAAGTCAGATGACACTCTGTTAGGCAATTAAGTGATCCACTATAACAAAGCCTTGATTTACCCGAAATTCCTTTTCCCTCTAGCAGCTTTTTAGTAACGTTGCCTATCAATTAGTCACTTGTCTGTCTTAGAATCAGCAGCCTTGCTGTGTTATGATTCTTTTCCTGCAACAGAGACTCGATGCCCGGGGGTTAAAATTCCTGTCCTTTGCAAGGTCAATATTTGAAACTGCAAGGCTTTTGGTGACTAAAGTCACCTATTACCCAAGAGCAGTAATAGGAAATTAATGTAATACATTAAAAAAGGTAATTGCCTTCCTTAACCACGAAGATGGCATTTTATAAAATTAGCTGCTTCTCTTAAAAGGCAACCTTCATTATCCTTTACCTACTCTTTAAAGACTATACAAACAGGAATAAGTAAATTATGGATAAAATGTTCTATAACTGGGAGAACTCAACGGCCAGTTGCCCACAGCTTACCTGCTGGTGTCCTGTGACACATATTGAAGCCTCCGTTGTACTTTGAGGAAAAATGTTCAAAACATGCCCAAAGTTCTACCCAGCAGCCGCCCCGGGAACCTGCATGCACTTCTGTCCCACTGCGAGTGGCAACCACATCGGCGGTGCTGGACTCGGGTCAGCCCTGCTGGAATGGCAGTGAAAGAGAAACTCATGTTTCAGCACAGCTAAGACGTAAACGTGCAAGTGCAATTTTTAGTGAACAGTGTCGCGTATACATTTACAGGCGGCCAAGGGATAACTCTGTGACCAAAGGAAAACAAAACCTATTCTAGAAAAACAGCAGCTCTGCCTTTCAGGGATGAGACAACCCTGCAAGCTGCTGAGCTCTCTGCTGGTCACCGGTGATGTCATCCCGGTAGCACTGACCCTGTCACCGCCAGAGGTGCCTCACCCAGTCCCCTCCCATCTGTCCGCTGGACTGGAGGGGCGCCATTCTGTCCACACAGCTTCCTTGAGCACCTGCACCCTTGGGGCCTGCTTGTTGGGAGGAAAGCTGTCACCCGCGGCAGCTGGCTTAAACCTTAGCAGCAGGAGGAACAGCTGCCCGTGGCCAGGCCACTGCCCCAGATGAAACTGTTGCTGCCGGGCCTGGCCATCTCTTCCCAACGGAAATAAGTTGTTTGGGGTTCAGCAGACTCTAGAATGAAGCGGGCCCCTTGGGCACAGGGAGCAACAGCACATCCTAGTGGGCTAATTTCCCCAAAGCTTGAAACTAGGTGTCTTGTCTCACTCCAAGGATGGCTGTGGCACTACAGCATCGCTGGACGCTGGGTGGCAGTAGAGGGCCTCACAGAAACCAGGCACAGACAATCTGGCCTCCAGCAAAGGAATGATGCTAATGCGCTCCTCTGGGTAGAATTTGCACAATAACCCACATGGAAGTCGCAGCAGGACAGGGATGAAAACTATGGGGCAAGAGGTCAAGTCTGCACAATCCCAACCAACCCCACCGATGCCCATGTCCAGTAACCGCACACACTGGATGGCTCCCCACAGGCAAAGGAACAGGTGAGACACACCCCTTCTCTGTACCTGGTGACGGATTCAGGGAAGTCAGGCTCCAGGCCCTCTCTCACTCCCACCGTGTCCTGAATCCTCACCATCAGCTACAGCTGCAAGGACTGTTTCTCTTCTGTGAACCTGCAAGCTAAGGGTCTGAAGCGACACAGTGGAGAAAGCATGCGAGGAAATTCTGCTCCACTTTTCCACCTCAGTGAGGCACGTGCACAATGTAGTTTCCCATCTCAACTGTTGCTTCGCTGTCAAGATTTCTTTTGGTGTGAGAGACCAAGGTGTCAGTAGCAAAAGAAAATGTTTTGCTTTTGCTCCCCTCAGTATGCTTCAACATTTCCAAGTGAATTTCACGTCACAAGGGGAGATGGGGATTGCCCTCAACTGGAATGTGGGTCACCTCCCAGCTGTGTGGTGATGTGTCTGGGGCCAAGGCCAGAGCTGCTGCTTTTCCAGATTTTCCAAGCCAGAAACAAGCACTGTTCACTTTAATAAGGTTAAGTTTAAACCGACATCCTTTTTTGGTGCCTAAACTGTTGACTACATACCCCAGCAAGACAGAAGCGTGTGAAAGCCGTCCATTCACACTCCCCTTCTCCCAGACGGTCACATGCGCATATCCCCAGAGCTGAAGGCACTGTGCAAAGCACGGTGCAGTATATGCGGCCAGTAACCGTGTGTTCTTCTCACTGAACACTTCCAGGGTTGCATCAAGTAAAAGTTGCCTCAACTTTCACTGAAGTAGATAAAAGCTGCAAAAACCCTTACTGATTTCCTAAGTTTACTTCTCTAAGTCCCAAAAGCTAAGACTATAACTACGTTAGCGTTCATGTATGACAAACAAATATTAAATAGTTTACACCTTTATACCAATTTATCTGTAGCTCGTGCAGGTCCAATTGGACCTGGCAGACATCTACAGAACATTTCATGCAACAACTAGAGAATACACATTTTTTTCTCATCGGCACATGGAACATTCTCCAGGATAGACCACATGTTAGGTCACAAAACAGGTTTCAGCAAATTTTTCAAAGCTGACATCATTCCTAGTATCTTTTCTGACCACAATTGACTAGCACTGGAAATCAATTACAAGCGAATTTCTGGAAACTACTCCAGTGCATGAAAACTGAACAACAGGCTCCCGAATGACCTATGGGTCCAAGAAGAAATTAAAAAGGAAATCAAAAACGTTCTTGAAACTAATGAAAAAAGATGCATCCTACCAAAACCTGTGGGATACTGTAAAAGCAACAGCGACGAGGTAATATATTGCAATACATGCTCACATCAAAAGGATGGAGAAACTTCACGTAAATGACCGAACCGTACACCTCAAAGAACCACCACCACCACAACAATGCAATCATAAAAGTACTAGAGAGAAAGAAATAATTAACATCAGGGCAGAGTTCAATGAAATGGAGACCCCCAAAACGATACAAAGGATCAGCGAAACACAAAGTTGTTTTTTGAGAAGATAAATAAAATAGACAAACCATTAGCTTTGCCCACTCTCACCACACTCATTCAACATAGTATTGAAAGCCCTAACCAGAGCAATCCAGCAAGACAAAGAAATAAAGGGCATTCAGATTGGGAAGGACAAAGTCAAGTTGTCCCTGTTTGCAGATGACGCGATCTTATAGATAGAAAACCTAAAGGCTACCAGAACGCCCTTACGGCTGACTAACAATTTTAATAATTTTGCGGGGTACAAAATCAACACCCACAGATCAGGAGCATTTTTATACTCCGATAATGAACTGGCAGAAAAAGAAATCAAGAAAGCAAGCCCATTTACAATAGTCACCCCCAAGATAAAATACCTAGGAACCAATTGAACCAAGGAGGTTAATGCAGATCTCTACAATGAGAACTACCAAACACCAGTGAGAGAAATTAAAGAGCACCCAAAAATAGTGGAATGACATACCAGGCTCTGGTACGGGAAGAATTAACATCGTGAAAATGTCCTTTCTACCCATAGCAGTCTACAAATTCAACGCAATCTCCGTCAAAATAGCAACAACTTTCTTCACAGAAATAGAAAAAGCAGTGCTAACATTCATATGGAATACGAAAAGATCCTGAATAGCCAAAGCAATTTTGAGCTTAAAAGCACCCCAAAAACAGAAAGGCTGGAGGCATAACACCACCCAATTTCAAATTCTATGACAAGGCTCAAAACAGCATGGTGATGGCATAGAAACAGACACTCAGATCAATGGAACAGGATAGAAAACCCAGGAATAATCAATTTGCCTACTTACAGCCAACCGATTTTTGACAAAGCCAACCAGAACATACGCTGTGGAAAAGACAGCCTCTTCAGGAAATAAACGGTGCCCGCAAAATTGGACAATCCACATGCAGAAGAATGAAACTGGACCAGCATCTCACCATATGCCAAAATCGACTCGAAATGGATTAAAGACCAGAATATAAGACCCCAAACCATTACATGACTGAAGGAAAACAGAGGGGAAACACTCCAGGAAGTAGGTGGGGGCAAAGGCTTTATGAATAAGACCCGAAACCCACAAGCAACAATATAAAAACTAAACAAATGAGCTAATGTCAAACTAAGAAGCTTCCACACAGCAAAGGAAACAATCAACAGAGCAGAAAGGCACCCTAAAAAAAGGGAGAAAATATGTGTAAACTATACGTCTGCCAAGGGCTTAATATCCAGAACATACCAAGAACTCAAACAGCTGTACAGTATGAAAACAAGTAATCCGATTTAAAACTGGGCAAACGAGATGAATAGACATTTTTCAAAGACATACAAATGGCCAACGGTACACGAAAAAATGCTCAGCATCACTAGTCATCAGAGAAATGCAAATCAAAACCACATTGAGATATCATGTCAACCCAGATAGACTGGCCATTGTTAAAAAGACCATTAATAAGAAATGCTACTGAGGATATGAGGAAAGGAGAACTCTTCTCCAATGTTGGTGGGACTGTAAATTAGCACAGTCACTATGGAAAACAGTAAAGAAGTTTCCTCCAATACAGATAGTACTACCATATGATCCAGCAGTTCCACTACTGGGTATATATCCAAAGAAATGGAAGTCATATGGAAGGGACACCTGCACTCCCATGTTCACTGCAGCTTTACTTACAATAGCCAAAATATAGAACCAACCTCAGTGCCCTTCGACAGATGACTGGATAAAAAAAATGTGATACACGTACACCATGGAATAATACTCAGTGATAAAGGAAAAGAATGAAATTCTGCCATCGGTAACAACCTGGATGAGTCTGGAGAAAATTATGTTGTGTGAAATAAGCCAGACAAGGGAAGATAAATATCACATGCTCTCACTTATAACTAGGTAGAAAGGAAGGAAGGAAGGAAGGAAGGAAGGAAGGAAGGAAGGAAGGAAGGAAGGAAGGAAGGAAGGAAGGAAGCAAAGGACTACAACAGTTCCTTGAACTTTCAGAAGGACAGAAGAAACCAATGGTTACTAGAGATGAGGGGATGGACGGAGGGAGGGAGTTGGGGGCGTGATGGGTCAGGCAAAGGGCATAAAGAAAAATCATGATTTGTAATAATGAATATGCTAATAAAAATAATTTAAAAAGTAAGACACTTTAAAACACAAAAAGAATGCCATTATTGACATTCCAGAAAATTCCAGCTATGTGGATAACATTAAAAACCAGCTGTCAAGCTAAATCCTTTATCAGTACAAATTTTGATATTTCTTCAAATTGGGAGGAGAATGTTGGTTTCGATGTACAATGTCTGGTCACTCCCAGCCTCATCTATTTGTCACTGACGACCCTGGGACAGACGGAAAAAAAAAAAAAAACGGTTTCTGCAACTTTTAAAATACAGACACGCCCTCCACCACCAACTTTCAATGTCTACAAAACGTCCTTGGGTTCTAGTATTCTTGCACATGTTTGTTCTCTTACAGGAAATTTGCTCCTTAGGATTTCACTGCACTGTGCTTCTGGATCCCATGCCATGATTTATCTCTGAGGACCCCTGTTCCCCTGGATCCATTTCACCCCGTGCCTGGCCACCTGTGTGGCACACACACATAGGAGCAGGAGGACAAGGCTTTGAGATGGGGAACCCGCACAAGCAATTATCTGGGTTTAGGTCTGCAGGTTATTAAGGTTTTCCGTTTCAACTTCCACAGCTAGAACGAAAGTGTAGAAATCCGTTTTCTAGTTAAAATCTGTTCACATCCCAAGTGTTTTTTAAGTTACTTAACAAGCCTTTGGTAGTCCGAAATACCGGGAAGTGTGCCTGTAACTAGAAACACCAGAAACTTCCATTTCAAAATTGTCATAAACCAGGGATACTTTAGAAAAACCTTTTCAGCCCACTTCGTGCCTTGAGTAATGGTGGGTAAACAGTGGAAACCAAGAGAGGCAACATGGAAGCAAACGGATATAAAAGCACAAGGGAGACATCATGCTCTTGGGGAGAACTAAAATGCAAATTGTGTCTGTAAACGAAAGAAATTATACAGAAATCCCAGAAAAACAATTGACTGAAAATCACACGAACGATCCCATGTTCATCTCATCACCTTGAGAACACGAAGGATACTTTTGTACAGGCAGCACACCTCCTTAAAGCAGCAGCAGAGTGCTTCGTGCACAGCAAGGCCTAGTTCACTGAGCAGCTGGACCTGTGCCCACACCCAGAGGGCAGCACCAGCCACGTGGGTGCAGAGGAGGTTGTCCCGGTGAACTCCACAAGCGGCAGCAACGCTAGGCTCTACGCCACAGGACTTCTGACAACGGACACAGTCGCACAGACTGCAAGTGGACCCCACATCAGCCTCAAGACCTCCCCCACCAGAAAACATCTCCACAGCCAGCCAGGGAGGCAAAGGAAGGGTCTTCATGGCGTGCAGAGTTACAATGAATCTGTGTTCACGCTGCCCCCTCCCACTGTACCCGTCGAGACCCAGACGATGTGCCCTGCTACTACAAAGTCGAAGAGATGTTTGATGGGGGCAGAGCGGAAGAGGCACATTGAATTTGGATCATTTTACCCATGACCCTTCTCTCCTCCCAACCCTCTTTGCGAAAGATGACATTTCTGGGGAAACAGAAGGTGATCAGAAGCAAGTAGCTCAAATGTATGTCCCTTGTAAATTTCGGATATCCATCAATTTCAATTTTGAGATATAGAGAAGTGCTGGGAAGGTTAATTGGCCCTATCAGTGTCAGTGAAGAGCTGATGGAAGAAGTGCGAAAGGCCAAAGGAGAAAACCCATGAGTAGAGAAATTAGCCTTCGGCTAATCTTATCTTCTCGGCTTCCATATATCCCTGTCCGTCCTCAAAAGTTGAGTGAGGTAGGAGATGATAAGATTGAGATTAGGGCAAATTATTTCCCCATCTTTTCCTTTCTCCAGTGCACAGTCTCCTCAACCCGCACACTTGGAGTCTCAGGGTCAGCTCTCCAATACTGGTCGACACAGAGGAAAACCAACTGAACCAAAACGAATCCACCGAATTATCTCTGCTGTGCTTATTTATACCTTCCCGGGTTTTCTTTCCTTTACTGTTAAGTGCCTATAATCAACTTCCATCATTTTAGCAGAGTACTAAAGAGTGACTGCTCCCAACCCCTTCAGATAGGTGATGCTTATGTTTACATCTGCTTATCAGCTCTGTCAAAGTGCTGTTTCGTGGAGGTGCTGTAATTTGATGAACACATGAGACATGCTATTTGCTAGCAAGAAATTCTCAGCTCAAACAAGCTAAGGTGTATGGAGATTCAGTATAACACAGTAATTGGTTAACTCAGTTTACTTGGGACTCCATTTCTTAGGTCTTGGGCTGTTTACATAACCAAAAGGAGTGTGTGTGTGTGTGTGTGTGTGTGTGTGTGTGTGTGTGTGTGTGTGTGTGTACCACACTTGACCTAGCACCTACCTGCACAAGTACCCCCCTGCCAAGTGATGTGTTTAAAGGCCAACAAAAAGGAAAACACAGAACACATTTATAATCCTGAAAATCTAGGGCTACTTAACCTTTCTGCTGCTTAATTTTAAAGGCAAAAAATGTACTATGAGCAGCATAAATAAGAACTGATTTGAGCATAGTTTTATAATAGATAAAATGTACCTGATGGGTCTAATTCAAATTTCTAAAATCTAACTGTGCCGCATTAGTCTGAGATACAAGATCTAAAGCTGCATGATCTAATCTGAGAATTTACGGACCTGTTTGAAATACCTTCATTTGATTAATTTGAAATGGAGGCCAGGGTATGACCTCTAACAGTCTGATCTTTAATAACCGCTCAAGAGATGAGGCAGGAAGTCAGTCGCGCTTAGAATTCTATGCACTTTCCTCTAGTGAGCACACCCTGCGGTTCCACGCGTGCAAGCACACCCCTCGCTCACTGCGGGATCTACAGAGCAGCTGTACATGCCCTTCAAAACTCAAATGCGTGTTATGTGGGTGTGCGGTATAGGGGTAGGACATGAAAAAACTCCCACCTGTCCAGTCCGAGAGAAATTTAACTCCTGAGAAGCACACCTTAGTTGAACATCAGATGCAACACTAATTTGCAGAGGTTCCCACAACATAGGAACAAAAGGGCTGACGTTATGTGTTGATAGCAGATCGTGTGTGAAAACTAAAGTTTTATACGGGGCTGTACGAAGACTAACTGAGGTCTGGAAAATGAGGAATTTTAAATGCTGGACAGTCTCTATACTCAGATTCCGCTGAAGACAATGCAAATACTTATAAGAGCCTGATAATAAAAACAGATTAAAAAAACTTAATCATCAAGGTGAAGCATTTAGTAATGAGGTTTGTACAGCTTTTCGGAAAACACTGACTGGAAGTCCCAACCGGCTAGAGGTAGGCCAGTGTCAGGAGGCATCCCGGACATGGGCATTAGCTTCCAGCACTGATGGTGCAGCCAGTGTCGATGATAAGAATTAAAACACAACTGCAACCCCCAGTCCTGGACAGGCTCAGGAAGCGGCTATCTGGAAAGAGTGGGAGGGGTCCAGGAGGCCAGCCCCCAGGTGATACATACGTTTGCACAACAGTGACGGCGAGCCACTGGAAGTCTTTTCCAGCTGTACTGCGCTGTAATTGTGGTCGCTTGCTCAGGACAGCATGCTGCTTTCACAAGTTGTCTCCTTCCTGAGGGATTTGCTCCTAGAAAAAGCCACCACCGCCTTCTTCACTGTGCCTTCTTCTTCTTCTTTTTCTTTTTTTTCCTGGAGCTTGTCTCTTCTGCAGAGAAGAGCTTTTAACACCTCCCTGGATAGTCAGTAAAACCCCAAGCATTAAGAAGGCCAGAAAATACACGTCCACTTCATTTCACTGAAAAAGAAAGGTCATGATCCTATCCCTTCTTTGGGTCATCCACCCTGAGTCTGCACACCACATTTGCTCAGCAGCAGTCTGGCTACCCTTGCACATCCAGCAAACCCTTAGCACTCCTTCCTCTTATTCAGGATTCCAACTTTTTGAGCGACAAGAAGATCCCTGACACAGAGGGATCCTTGCTGAGGTATGAGAGCAGTGACACAGGATGCAAGAAGAGCACAAATGATGTTTCTTTATCCTCTGCCAAGCCCAGGGCACGCTTGGTGCTGCCATTCTCCTCCTGGGTGCAGCAGCAAACGCTTCTTCGTCAGTTCTATGATCCAACACTGCCGCCCTTAAAAATTAAGTCACCTCAAAAGTTACATAAGTATTTGAAAATACTCAAGAAAACTCTCCAAACACTGCTAGTTACACTTTGCTTGTCATAAATGGAACATCAATCTGAGCCCCAGGACAGGCCAGAGACAAGAACCTGTGATTTCCAGCCAGGCCTGAATTCTCCCCAAATTCCACAGAGTACCAAAACAGGACAATCTTGGCAGGAGCCAAGGGCAGCCTCCTCTACCCTGAAGCAGGCCATGCCTGGAGTCCTTGGCATGAACCGAGGGCAGCATCTCCTGCCTGGAAGCAGTCATGAAGCACACCGAAACACCACTTCCACGTGGGTGGGCCACTGTTGCTTTGCCTCCCACAGATCTGTCCCCCCTTTTCCCCTGGGTGATGGAGCTGCCAAAGATTCCTCAAAGCCCATCTCTTTTGAGCAGTGAGAAGCCCCGGGCTTCTCTTCCTGCATTTATTCTCCAGACCAAGAAGTTACAGGAAGAGACATAGGTGGGGTTTTGAACATAGGTTCAGTTTTACAAGTTTTGCAATAGAAGCTGGTAACATTCAGTCAAAACAAGTCAGATGACACTCTGTTAGGCAATTAAGTGATCCACTATAACAAAGCCTTGATTTACCCGAAATTCCTTTTCCCTCTAGCAGCTTTTTAGTAACGTTGCCTATCAATTAGTCACTTGTCTGTCTTAGAATCAGCAGCCTTGCTGTGTTATGATTCTTTTCCTGCAACAGAGACTCGATGCCCGGGGGTTAAAATTCCTGTCCTTTGCAAGGTCAATATTTGAAACTGCAAGGCTTTTGGTGACTAAAGTCACCTATTACCCAAGAGCAGTAATAGGAAATTAATGTAATACATTAAAAAAGGTAATTGCCTTCCTTAACCACGAAGATGGCATTTTATAAAATTAGCTGCTTCTCTTAAAAGGCAACCTTCATTATCCTTTACCTACTCTTTAAAGACTATACAAACAGGAATAAGTAAATTATGGATAAAATGTTCTATAACTGGGAGAACTCAACGGCCAGTTGCCCACAGCTTACCTGCTGGTGTCCTGTGACACATATTGAAGCCTCCGTTGTACTTTGAGGAAAAATGTTCAAAACATGCCCAAAGTTCTACCCAGCAGCCGCCCCGGGAACCTGCATGCACTTCTGTCCCACTGCGAGTGGCAACCACATCGGCGGTGCTGGACTCGGGTCAGCCCTGCTGGAATGGCAGTGAAAGAGAAACTCATGTTTCAGCACAGCTAAGACGTAAACGTGCAAGTGCAATTTTTAGTGAACAGTGTCGCGTATACATTTACAGGCGGCCAAGGGATAACTCTGTGACCAAAGGAAAACAAAACCTATTCTAGAAAAACAGCAGCTCTGCCTTTCAGGGATGAGACAACCCTGCAAGCTGCTGAGCTCTCTGCTGGTCACCGGTGATGTCATCCCGGTAGCACTGACCCTGTCACCGCCAGAGGTGCCTCACCCAGTCCCCTCCCATCTGTCCGCTGGACTGGAGGGGCGCCATTCTGTCCACACAGCTTCCTTGAGCACCTGCACCCTTGGGGCCTGCTTGTTGGGAGGAAAGCTGTCACCCGCGGCAGCTGGCTTAAACCTTAGCAGCAGGAGGAACAGCTGCCCGTGGCCAGGCCACTGCCCCAGATGAAACTGTTGCTGCCGGGCCTGGCCATCTCTTCCCAACGGAAATAAGTTGTTTGGGGTTCAGCAGACTCTAGAATGAAGCGGGCCCCTTGGGCACAGGGAGCAACAGCACATCCTAGTGGGCTAATTTCCCCAAAGCTTGAAACTAGGTGTCTTGTCTCACTCCAAGGATGGCTGTGGCACTACAGCATCGCTGGACGCTGGGTGGCAGTAGAGGGCCTCACAGAAACCAGGCACAGACAATCTGGCCTCCAGCAAAGGAATGATGCTAATGCGCTCCTCTGGGTAGAATTTGCACAATAACCCACATGGAAGTCGCAGCAGGACAGGGATGAAAACTATGGGGCAAGAGGTCAAGTCTGCACAATCCCAACCAACCCCACCGATGCCCATGTCCAGTAACGGCACACACTGGATGGCTCCCCACAGGCAAAGGAACAGGTGAGACACACCCCTTCTCTGTACCTGGTGACGGATTCAGGGAAGTCAGGCTCCAGGCCCTCTCTCACTCCCACCGTGTCCTGAATCCTCACCATCAGCTACAGCTGCAAGGACTGTTTCTCTTCTGTGAACCTGCAAGCTAAGGGTCTGAAGCGACACAGTGGAGAAAGCATGCGAGGAAATTCTGCTCCACTTTTCCACCTCAGTGAGGCACGTGCACAATGTAGTTTCCCATCTCAACTGTTGCTTCGCTGTCAAGATTTCTTTTGGTGTGAGAGACCAAGGTGTCAGTAGCAAAAGAAAATGTTTTGCTTTTGCTCCCCTCAGTATGCTTCAACATTTCCAAGTGAATTTCACGTCACAAGGGGAGATGGGGATTGCCCTCAACTGGAATGTGGGTCACCTCCCAGCTGTGTGGTGATGTGTCTGGGGCCAAGGCCAGAGCTGCTGCTTTTCCAGATTTTCCAAGCCAGAAACAAGCACTGTTCACTTTAATAAGGTTAAGTTTAAACCGACATCCTTTTTTGGTGCCTAAACTGTTGACTACATACCCCAGCAAGACAGAAGCGTGTGAAAGCCGTCCATTCACACTCCCCTTCTCCCAGACGGTCACATGCGCATATCCCCAGAGCTGAAGGCACTGTGCAAAGCACGGTGCAGTATATGCGGCCAGTAACCGTGTGTTCTTCTCACTGAACACTTCCAGGGTTGCATCAAGTAAAAGTTGCCTCAACTTTCACTGAAGTAGATAAAAGCTGCAAAAACCCTTACTGATTTCCTAAGTTTACTTCTCTAAGTCCCAAAAGCTAAGACTATAACTACGTTAGCGTTCATGTATGACAAACAAATATTAAATAGTTTACACCTTTATACCAATTTATCTGTAGCTCGTGCAGGTCCAATTGGACCTGGCAGACATCTACAGAACATTTCATGCAACAACTAGAGAATACACATTTTTTCTCATCGGCACATGGAACATTCTCCAGGATAGACCACATGTTAGGTCACAAAACAGGTTTCAGCAAATTTTTCAAAGCTGACATCATTCCTAGTATCTTTTCTGACCACAATTGACTAGCACTGGAAATCAATTACAAGCGAATTTCTGGAAACTACTCCAGTGCATGAAAACTGAACAACAGGCTCCCGAATGACCTATGGGTCCAAGAAGAAATTAAAAAGGAAATCAAAAACGTTCTTGAAACTAATGAAAAAAGATGCATCCTACCAAAACCTGTGGGATACTGTAAAAGCAACAGCGACGAGGTAATATATTGCAATACATGCTCACATCAAAAGGATGGAGAAACTTCACGTAAATGACCGAACCGTACACCTCAAAGAACCACCACCACCACAACAATGCAATCATAAAAGTACTAGAGAGAAAGAAATAATTAACATCAGGGCAGAGTTCAATGAAATGGAGACCCCCAAAACGATACAAAGGATCAGCGAAACACAAAGTTGTTTTTTGAGAAGATAAATAAAATAGACAAACCATTAGCTTTGCCCACTCTCACCACACTCATTCAACATAGTATTGAAAGCCCTAACCAGAGCAATCCAGCAAGACAAAGAAATAAAGGGCATTCAGATTGGGAAGGACAAAGTCAAGTTGTCCCTGTTTGCAGATGACGCGATCTTATAGATAGAAAACCTAAAGGCTACCAGAACGCCCTTACGGCTGACTAACAATTTTAATAATTTTGCGGGGTACAAAATCAACACCCACAGATCAGGAGCATTTTTATACTCCGATAATGAACTGGCAGAAAAAGAAATCAAGAAAGCAAGCCCATTTACAATAGTCACCCCCAAGATAAAATACCTAGGAACCAATTGAACCAAGGAGGTTAATGCAGATCTCTACAATGAGAACTACCAAACACCAGTGAGAGAAATTAAAGAGCACCCAAAAATAGTGGAATGACATACCAGGCTCTGGTACGGGAAGAATTAACATCGTGAAAATGTCCTTTCTACCCATAGCAGTCTACAAATTCAACGCAATCTCCGTCAAAATAGCAACAACTTTCTTCACAGAAATAGAAAAAGCAGTGCTAACATTCATATGGAATACGAAAAGATCCTGAATAGCCAAAGCAATTTTGAGCTTAAAAGCACCCCAAAAACAGAAAGGCTGGAGGCATAACACCACCCAATTTCAAATTCTATGACAAGGCTCAAAACAGCATGGTGATGGCATAGAAACAGACACTCAGATCAATGGAACAGGATAGAAAACCCAGGAATAATCAGTTTGCCTACTTACAGCCAACCGATTTTTGACAAAGCCAACCAGAACATACGCTGTGGAAAAGACAGCCTCTTCAGGAAATAAACGGTGCCCGCAAAATTGGACAATCCACATGCAGAAGAATGAAACTGGACCAGCATCTCACCATATGCCAAAATCGACTCGAAATGGATTAAAGACCAGAATATAAGACCCCAAACCATTACATGACTGAAGGAAAACAGAGGGGAAACACTCCAGGAAGTAGGTGGGGGCAAAGGCTTTATGAATAAGACCCGAAAACCCACAAGCAACAACATAAAAACTAAACAAATGAGCTAATGTCAAACTAAGAAGCTTCCACACAGCAAAGGAAACAATCAACAGAGCAGAAAGGCACCCTAAAAAAAGGGAGAAAATATGTGTAAACTATACGTCTGCCAAGGGCTTAATATCCAGAACATACCAAGAACTCAAACAGCTGTACAGTATGAAAACAAGTAATCCGATTTAAAACTGGGCAAACGAGATGAATAGACATTTTTCAAAGACATACAAATGGCCAACGGTACACGAAAAAATGCTCAGCATCACTAGTCATCAGAGAAATGCAAATCAAAACCACATTGAGATATCATGTCAACCCAGATAGACTGGCCATTGTTAAAAAGACCATTAATAAGAAATGCTACTGAGGATATGAGGAAAGGAGAACTCTTCTCCAATGTTGGTGGGACTGTAAATTAGCACAGTCACTATGGAAAACAGTAAAGAAGTTTCCTCCAATACAGATAGTACTACCATATGATCCAGCAGTTCCACTACTGGGTATATATCCAAAGAAATGGAAGTCATATGGAAGGGACACCTGCACTCCCATGTTCACTGCAGCTTTACTTACAATAGCCAAAATATAGAACCAACCTCAGTGCCCTTCGACAGATGACTGGATAAAAAAAATGTGATACACGTACACCATGGAATAATACTCAGTGATAAAGGAAAAGAATGAAATTCTGCCATCGGTAACAACCTGGATGAGTCTGGAGAAAATTATGTTGTGTGAAATAAGCCAGACAAGGGAAGATAAATATCACATGCTCTCACTTATAACTAGGTAGAAAGGAAGGAAGGAAGGAAGGAAGGAAGGAAGGAAGGAAGGAAGGAAGGAAGGAAGGAAGGAAGGAAGGAAGGAAGGAAGGAAGCAAAGGACTACAACAGTTCCTTGAACTTTCAGAAGGACAGAAGAAACCAATGGTTACTAGAGATGAGGGGATGGACGGAGGGAGGGAGTTGGGGGCGTGATGGGTCAGGCAAAGGGCATAAAGAAAAATCATGATTTGTAATAATGAATATGCTAATAAAAATAATTTAAAAAGTAAGACACTTTAAAACACAAAAAGAATGCCATTATTGACATTCCAGAAAATTCCAGCTATGTGGATAACATTAAAAACCAGCTGTCAAGCTAAATCCTTTATCAGTACAAATTTTGATATTTCTTCAAATTGGGAGGAGAATGTTGGTTTCGATGTACAATGTCTGGTCACTCCCAGCCTCATCTATTTGTCACTGACGACCCTGGGACAGACGGAAAAAAAAAAAAAAACGGTTTCTGCAACTTTTAAAATACAGACACGCCCTCCACCACCAACTTTCAATTTCTACAAAACGTCCTTGGGTTCTAGTATTCTTGCACATGTTTGTTCTCTTACAGGAAATTTGCTCCTTAGGATTTCACTGCAATGTGCTTCTGGATCCCATGCCATGATTTATCTCTGAGGACCCCTGTTCCCCTGGATCCATTTCACCCCGTGCCTGGCCACCTGTGTGGCACACACACATAGGAGCAGGAGGACAAGGCTTTGAGATGGGGAACCCGCACAAGCAATTATCTGGGTTTAGGTCTGCAGGTTATTAAGGTTTTACGTTTCAACTTCCACAGCTAGAACGAAAGTGTAGAAATCCGTTTTCTAGTTAAAATCTGTTCACATCCCAAGTGTTTTTTAAGTTACTTAACAAGCCTTTGGTAGTCCGAAATACCGGGAAGTGTGCCTGTAACTAGAAACACCAGAAACTTCCATTTCAAAATTGTCATAAACCAGGGATACTTTAGAAAAACCTTTTCAGCCCACTTCGTGCCTTGAGTAATGGTGGGTAAACAGTGGAAACCAAGAGAGGCAACATGGAAGCAAACGGATATAAAAGCACAAGGGAGACATCATGCTCTTGGGGAGAACTAAAATGCAAATTGTGTCTGTAAACGAAAGAAATTATACAGAAATCCCAGAAAAACAATTGACTGAAAATCACACGAACGATCCCATGTTCATCTCATCACCTTGAGAACACGAAGGATACTTTTGTACAGGCAGCACACCTCCTTAAAGCAGCAGCAGAGTGCTTCGTGCACAGCAAGGCCTAGTTCACTGAGCAGCTGGACCTGTGCCCACACCCAGAGGGCAGCACCAGCCACGTGGGTGCAGAGGAGGTTGTCCCGGTGAACTCCACAAGCGGCAGCAACGCTAGGCTCTACGCCACAGGACTTCTGACAACGGACACAGTCGCACAGACTGCAAGTGGACCCCACATCAGCCTCAAGACCTCCCCCACCCGAAAACATCTCCACAGCCAGCCAGGGAGGCAAAGGAAGGGTCTTCATGGCGTGCAGAGTTACAATGAATCTGTGTTCACGCTGCCCCCTCCCACTGTACCCGTCGAGACCCAGACGATGTGCCCTGCTACTACAAAGTCGAAGAGATGTTTGATGGGGGCAGAGCGGAAGAGGCACATTGAATTTGGATCATTTTACCCATGACCCTTCTCTCCTCCCAACCCTCTTTGCGAAAGATGACATTTCTGGGGAAACAGAAGGTGATCAGAAGCAAGTAGCTCAAATGTATGTCCCTTGTAAATTTCGGATATCCATCAATTTCAATTTTGAGATATAGAGAAGTGCTGGGAAGGTTAATTGGCCCTATCAGTGTCAGTGAAGAGCTGATGGAAGAAGTGCGAAAGGCCAAAGGAGAAAACCCATGAGTAGAGAAATTAGCCTTCGGCTAATCTTATCTTCTCGGCTTCCATATATCCCTGTCCGTCCTCAAAAGTTGAGTGAGGTAGGAGATGATAAGATTGAGATTAGGGCAAATTATTTCCCCATCTTTTCCTTTCTCCAGTGCACAGTCTCCTCAACCCGCACACTTGGAGTCTCAGGGTCAGCTCTCCAATACTGGTCGACACAGAGGAAAACCAACTGAACCAAAACGAATCCACCGAATTATCTCTGCTGTGCTTATTTATACCTTCCCGGGTTTTCTTTCCTTTACTGTTAAGTGCCTATAATCAACTTCCATCATTTTAGCAGAGTACTAAAGAGTGACTGCTCCCAACCCCTTCAGATAGGTGATGCTTATGTTTACATCTGCTTATCAGCTCTGTCAAAGTGCTGTTTCGTGGAGGTGCTGTAATTTGATGAACACATGAGACATGCTATTTGCTAGCAAGAAATTCTCAGCTCAAACAAGCTAAGGTGTATGGAGATTCAGTATAACACAGTAATTGGTTAACTCAGTTTACTTGGGACTCCATTTCTTAGGTCTTGGGCTGTTTACATAACCAAAAGGAGTGTGTGTGTGTGTGTGTGTGTGTGTGTGTGTGTGTGTGTGTGTGTGTGTGTACCACACTTGACCTAGCACCTACCTGCACAAGTACCCCCCTGCCAAGTGATGTGTTTAAAGGCCAACAAAAAGGAAAACACAGAACACATTTATAATCCTGAAAATCTAGGGCTACTTAACCTTTCTGCTGCTTAATTTTAAAGGCAAAAAATGTACTATGAGCAGCATAAATAAGAACTGATTTGAGCATAGTTTTATAATAGATAAAATGTACCTGATGGGTCTAATTCAAATTTCTAAAATCTAACTGTGCCGCATTAGTCTGAGATACAAGATCTAAAGCTGCATGATCTAATCTGAGAATTTACGGACCTGTTTGAAATACCTTCATTTGATTAATTTGAAATGGAGGCCAGGGTATGACCTCTAACAGTCTGATCTTTAATAACCGCTCAAGAGATGAGGCAGGAAGTCAGTCGCGCTTAGAATTCTATGCACTTTCCTCTAGTGAGCACACCCTGCGGTTCCACGCGTGCAAGCACACCCCTCGCTCACTGCGGGATCTACAGAGCAGCTGTACATGCCCTTCAAAACTCAAATGCGTGTTATGTGGGTGTGCGGTATAGGGGTAGGACATGAAAAAACTCCCACCTGTCCAGTCCGAGAGAAATTTAACTCCTGAGAAGCACACCTTAGTTGAACATCAGATGCAACACTAATTTGCAGAGGTTCCCACAACATAGGAACAAAAGGGCTGACGTTATGTGTTGATAGCAGATCGTGTGTGAAAACTAAAGTTTTATACGGGGCTGTACGAAGACTAACTGAGGTCTGGAAAATGAGGAATTTTAAATGCTGGACAGTCTCTATACTCAGATTCCGCTGAAGACAATGCAAATACTTATAAGAGCCTGATAATAAAAACAGATTAAAAAAACTTAATCATCAAGGTGAAGCATTTAGTAATGAGGTTTGTACAGCTTTTCGGAAAACACTGACTGGAAGTCCCAACCGGCTAGAGGTAGGCCAGTGTCAGGAGGCATCCCGGACATGGGCATTAGCTTCCAGCACTGATGGTGCAGCCAGTGTCGATGATAAGAATTAAAACACAACTGCAACCCCCAGTCCTGGACAGGCTCAGGAAGCGGCTATCTGGAAAGAGTGGGAGGGGTCCAGGAGGCCAGCCCCCAGGTGATACATACGTTTGCACAACAGTGACGGCGAGCCACTGGAAGTCTTTTCCAGCTGTACTGCGCTGTAATTGTGGTCGCTTGCTCAGGACAGCATGCTGCTTTCACAAGTTGTCTCCTTCCTGAGGGATTTGCTCCTAGAAAAAGCCACCACCGCCTTCTTCACTGTGCCTTCTTCTTCTTCTTTTTCTTTTTTTTCCTGGAGCTTGTCTCTTCTGCAGAGAAGAGCTTTTAACACCTCCCTGGATAGTCAGTAAAACCCCAAGCATTAAGAAGGCCAGAAAATACACGTCCACTTCATTTCACTGAAAAAGAAAGGTCATGATCCTATCCCTTCTTTGGGTCATCCACCCTGAGTCTGCACACCACATTTGCTCAGCAGCAGTCTGGCTACCCTTGCACATCCAGCAAACCCTTAGCACTCCTTCCTCTTATTCAGGATTCCAACTTTTTGAGCGACAAGAAGATCCCTGACACAGAGGGATCCTTGCTGAGGTATGAGAGCAGTGACACAGGATGCAAGAAGAGCACAAATGATGTTTCTTTATCCTCTGCCAAGCCCAGGGCACGCTTGGTGCTGCCATTCTCCTCCTGGGTGCAGCAGCAAACGCTTCTTCGTCAGTTCTATGATCCAACACTGCCGCCCTTAAAAATTAAGTCACCTCAAAAGTTACATAAGTATTTGAAAATACTCAAGAAAACTCTCCAAACACTGCTAGTTACACTTTGCTTGTCATAAATGGAACATCAATCTGAGCCCCAGGACAGGCCAGAGACAAGAACCTGTGATTTCCAGCCAGGCCTGAATTCTCCCCAAATTCCACAGAGTACCAAAACAGGACAATCTTGGCAGGAGCCAAGGGCAGCCTCCTCTACCCTGAAGCAGGCCATGCCTGGAGTCCTTGGCATGAACCGAGGGCAGCATCTCCTGCCTGGAAGCAGTCATGAAGCACACCGAAACACCACTTCCACGTGGGTGGGCCACTGTTGCTTTGCCTCCCACAGATCTGTCCCCCCTTTTCCCCTGGGTGATGGAGCTGCCAAAGATTCCTCAAAGCCCATCTCTTTTGAGCAGTGAGAAGCCCCGGGCTTCTCTTCCTGCATTTATTCTCCAGACCAAGAAGTTACAGGAAGAGACATAGGTGGGGTTTTGAACATAGGTTCAGTTTTACAAGTTTTGCAATAGAAGCTGGTAACATTCAGTCAAAACAAGTCAGATGACACTCTGTTAGGCAATTAAGTGATCCACTATAACAAAGCCTTGATTTACCCGAAATTCCTTTTCCCTCTAGCAGCTTTTTAGTAACGTTGCCTATCAATTAGTCACTTGTCTGTCTTAGAATCAGCAGCCTTGCTGTGTTATGATTCTTTTCCTGCAACAGAGACTCGATGCCTGGGGGTTAAAATTCCTGTCCTTTGCAAGGTCAATATTTGAAACTGCAAGGCTTTTGGTGACTAAAGTCACCTATTACCCAAGAGCAGTAATAGGAAATTAATGTAATACATTAAAAAAGGTAATTGCCTTCCTTAACCACGAAGATGGCATTTTATAAAATTAGCTGCTTCTCTTAAAAGGCAACCTTCATTATCCTTTACCTACTCTTTAAAGACTATACAAACAGGAATAAGTAAATTATGGATAAAATGTTCTATAACTGGGAGAACTCAACGGCCAGTTGCCCACAGCTTACCTGCTGGTGTCCTGTGACACATATTGAAGCCTCCGTTGTACTTTGAGGAAAAATGTTCAAAACATGCCCAAAGTTCTACCCAGCAGCCGCCCCGGGAACCTGCATGCACTTCTGTCCCACTGCGAGTGGCAACCACATCGGCGGTGCTGGACTCGGGTCAGCCCTGCTGGAATGGCAGTGAAAGAGAAACTCATGTTTCAGCACAGCTAAGACGTAAACGTGCAAGTGCAATTTTTAGTGAACAGTGTCGCGTATACATTTACAGGCGGCCAAGGGATAACTCTGTGACCAAAGGAAAACAAAACCTATTCTAGAAAAACAGCAGCTCTGCCTTTCAGGGATGAGACAACCCTGCAAGCTGCTGAGCTCTCTGCTGGTCACCGGTAGCACTGACCCTGTCACCACCAGAGGTGCCTCACCCAGTCCCCTCCCATCTGTCCGCTGGACTGGAGGGGCGCCATTCTGTCCACACAGCTTCCTTGAGCACCTGCACCCTTGGGGCCTGCTTGTTGGGAGGAAAGCTGTCACCCGCGGCAGCTGGCTTAAACCTTAGCAGCAGGAGGAACAGCTGCCCGTGGCCAGGCCACTGCCCCAGATGAAACTGTTGCTGCCGGGCCTGGCCATCTCTTCCCAACGGAAATAAGTTGTTTGGGGTTCAGCAGACTCTAGAATGAAGCGGGCCCCTTGGGCACAGGGAGCAACAGCACATCCTAGTGGGCTAATTTCCCCAAAGCTTGAAACTAGGTGTCTTGTCTCACTCCAAGGATGGCTGTGGCACTACAGCATCGCTGGACGCTGGGTGGCAGTAGAGGGCCTCACAGAAACCAGGCACAGACAATCTGGCCTCCAGCAAAGGAATGATGCTAATGCGCTCCTCTGGGTAGAATTTGCACAATAACCCACATGGAAGTCGCAGCAGGACAGGGATGAAAACTATGGGGCAAGAGGTCAAGTCTGCACAATCCCAACCAACCCCACCGATGCCCATGTCCAGTAACCGCACACACTGGATGGCTCCCCACAGGCAAAGGAACAGGTGAGACACACCCCTTCTCTGTACCTGGTGACGGATTCAGGGAAGTCAGGCTCCAGGCCCTCTCTCACTCCCACCGTGTCCTGAATCCTCACCATCAGCTACAGCTGCAAGGACTGTTTCTCTTCTGTGAACCTGCAAGCTAAGGGTCTGAAGCGACACAGTGGAGAAAGCATGCGAGGAAATTCTGCTCCACTTTTCCACCTCAGTGAGGCACGTGCACAATGTAGTTTCCCATCTCAACTGTTGCTTCGCTGTCAAGATTTCTTTTGGTGTGAGAGACCAAGGTGTCAGTAGCAAAAGAAAATGTTTTGCTTTTGCTCCCCTCAGTATGCTTCAACATTTCCAAGTGAATTTCACGTCACAAGGGGAGATGGGGATTGCCCTCAACTGGAATGTGGGTCACCTCCCAGCTGTGTGGTGATGTGTCTGGGGCCAAGGCCAGAGCTGCTGCTTTTCCAGATTTTCCAAGCCAGAAACAAGCACTGTTCACTTTAATAAGGTTAAGTTTAAACCGACATCCTTTTTTGGTGCCTAAACTGTTGACTACATACCCCAGCAAGACAGAAGCGTGTGAAAGCCGTCCATTCACACTCCCCTTCTCCCAGACGGCCACATGCGCATATCCCCAGAGCTGAAGGCACTGTGCAAAGCACGGTGCAGTATATGCGGCCAGTAACCGTGTGTTCTTCTCACTGAACACTTCCAGGGTTGCATCAAGTAAAAGTTGCCTCAACTTTCACTGAAGTAGATAAAAGCTGCAAAAACCCTTACTGATTTCCTAAGTTTACTTCTCTAAGTCCCAAAAGCTAAGACTATAACTACGTTAGCGTTCATGTATGACAAACAAATATTAAATAGTTTACACCTTTATACCAATTTATCTGTAGCTCGTGCAGGTCCAATTGGACCTGGCAGACATCTACAGAACATTTCATGCAACAACTAGAGAATACACATTTTTTCTCATCGGCACATGGAACATTCTCCAGGATAGACCACATGTTAGGTCACAAAACAGGTTTCAGCAAATTTTTCAAAGCTGACATCATTCCTAGTATCTTTTCTGACCACAATTGACTAGCACTGGAAATCAATTACAAGCGAATTTCTGGAAACTACTCCAGTGCATGAAAACTGAACAACAGGCTCCCGAATGACCTATGGGTCCAAGAAGAAATTAAAAAGGAAATCAAAAACGTTCTTGAAACTAATGAAAAAAGATGCATCCTACCAAAACCTGTGGGATACTGTAAAAGCAACAGCGACGAGGCAATATATTGCAATACATGCTCACATCAAAAGGATGGAGAAACTTCACGTAAATGACCGAACCGTACACCTCAAAGAACCACCACCACCACAACAATGCAATCATAAAAGTACTAGAGAGAAAGAAATAATTAACATCAGGGCAGAGTTCAATGAAATGGAGACCCCCAAAACGATACAAAGGATCAGCGAAACACAAAGTTGTTTTTTGAGAAGATAAATAAAATAGACAAACCATTAGCTTTGCCCACTCTCACCACACTCATTCAACATAGTACTGAAAGCCCTAACCAGAGCAATCCAGCAAGACAAAGAAATAAAGGGCATTCAGATTGGGAAGGACAAAGTCAAGTTGTCCCTGTTTGCAGATGACGCGATCTTATAGATAGAAAACCTAAAGGCTACCAGAACGCCCTTACGGCTGACTAACAATTTTAATAATTTTGCGGGGTACAAAATCAACACCCACAGATCAGGAGCATTTTTATACTCCGATAATGAACTGGCAGAAAAAGAAATCAAGAAAGCAAGCCCATTTACAATAGTCACCCCCAAGATAAAATACCTAGGAACCAATTGAACCAAGGAGGTTAATGCAGATCTCTACAATGAGAACTACCAAACACCAGTGAGAGAAATTAAAGAGCACCCAAAAATAGTGGAATGACATACCAGGCTCTGGTACGGGAAGAATTAACATCGTGAAAATGTCCTTTCTACCCATAGCAGTCTACAAATTCAACGCAATCTCCGTCAAAATAGCAACAACTTTCTTCACAGAAATAGAAAAAGCAGTGCTAACATTCATATGGAATACGAAAAGATCCTGAATAGCCAAAGCAATTTTGAGCTTAAAAGCACCCCAAAAACAGAAAGGCTGGAGGCATAACACCACCCAATTTCAAATTCTATGACAAGGCTCAAAACAGCATGGTGATGGCATAGAAACAGACACTCAGATCAATGGAACAGGATAGAAAACCCAGGAATAATCAATTTGCCTACTTACAGCCAACCGATTTTTGACAAAGCCAACCAGAACATACGCTGTGGAAAAGACAGCCTCTTCAGGAAATAAACGGTGCCCGCAAAATTGGACAATCCACATGCAGAAGAATGAAACTGGACCAGCATCTCACCATATGCCAAAATCGACTCGAAATGGATTAAAGACCAGAATATAAGACCCCAAACCATTACATGACTGAAGGAAAACAGAGGGGAAACACTCCAGGAAGTAGGTGGGGGCAAAGGCTTTATGAATAAGACCCGAAAACCCACAAGCAACAACATAAAAACTAAACAAATGAGCTAATGTCAAACTAAGAAGCTTCCACACAGCAAAGGAAACAATCAACAGAGCAGAAAGGCACCCTAAAAAAAGGGAGAAAATATGTGTAAACTATACGTCTGCCAAGGGCTTAATATCCAGAACATACCAAGAACTCAAACAGCTGTACAGTATGAAAACAAGTAATCCGATTTAAAACTGGGCAAACGAGATGAATAGACATTTTTCAAAGACATACAAATGGCCAACGGTACACGAAAAAATGCTCAGCATCACTAGTCATCAGAGAAATGCAAATCAAAACCACATTGAGATATCATGTCAACCCAGATAGACTGGCCATTGTTAAAAAGACCATTAATAAGAAATGCTACTGAGGATATGAGGAAAGGAGAACTCTTCTCCAATGTTGGTGGGACTGTAAATTAGCACAGTCACTATGGAAAACAGTAAAGAAGTTTCCTCCAATACAGATAGTACTACCATATGATCCAGCAGTTCCACTACTGGGTATATATCCAAAGAAATGGAAGTCATATGGAAGGGACACCTGCACTCCCATGTTCACTGCAGCTTTACTTACAATAGCCAAAATATAGAACCAACCTCAGTGCCCTTCGACAGATGACTGGATAAAAAAAATGTGATACACGTACACCATGGAATAATACTCAGTGATAAAGGAAAAGAATGAAATTCTGCCATCGGTAACAACCTGGATGAGTCTGGAGAAAATTATGTTGTGTGAAATAAGCCAGACAAGGGAAGATAAATATCACATGCTCTCACTTATAACTAGGTAGAAAGGAAGGAAGGAAGGAAGGAAGGAAGGAAGGAAGGAAGGAAGGAAGGAAGGAAGGAAGGAAGGAAGGAAGGAAGCAAAGGACTACAACAGTTCCTTGAACTTTCAGAAGGACAGAAGAAACCAATGGTTACTAGAGATGAGGGGATGGACGGAGGGAGGGAGTTGGGGGCGTGATGGGTCAGGCAAAGGGCATAAAGAAAAATCATGATTTGTAATAATGAATATGCTAATAAAAATAATTTAAAAAGTAAGACACTTTAAAACACAAAAAGAATGCCATTATTGACATTCCAGAAAATTCCAGCTATGTGGATAACATTAAAAACCAGCTGTCAAGCTAAATCCTTTATCAGTACAAATTTTGATATTTCTTCAAATTGGGAGGAGAATGTTGGTTTCGATGTACAATGTCTGGTCACTCCCAGCCTCATCTATTTGTCACTGACGACCCTGGGACAGACGGAAAAAAAAAAAAAACGGTTTCTGCAACTTTTAAAATACAGACACGCCCTCCACCACCAACTTTCAATTTCTACAAAACGTCCTTGGGTTCTAGTATTCTTGCACATGTTTGTTCTCTTACAGGAAATTTGCTCCTTAGGATTTCACTGCAATGTGCTTCTGGATCCCATGCCATGATTTATCTCTGAGGACCCCTGTTCCCCTGGATCCATTTCACCCCGTGCCTGGCCACCTGTGTGGCACACACACATAGGAGCAGGAGGACAAGGCTTTGAGATGGGGAACCCGCACAAGCAATTATCTGGGTTTAGGTCTGCAGGTTATTAAGGTTTTCCGTTTCAACTTCCACAGCTAGAACGAAAGTGTAGAAATCCGTTTTCTAGTTAAAATCTGTTCACATCCCAAGTGTTTTTTAAGTTACTTAACAAGCCTTTGGTAGTCCGAAATACCGGGAAGTGTGCCTGTAACTAGAAACACCAGAAACTTCCATTTCAAAATTGTCATAAACCAGGGATACTTTAGAAAAACCTTTTCAGCCCACTTCGTGCCTTGAGTAATGGTGGGTAAACAGTGGAAACCAAGAGAGGCAACATGGAAGCAAACGGATATAAAAGCACAAGGGAGACATCATGCTCTTGGGGAGAACTAAAATGCAAATTGTGTCTGTAAACGAAAGAAATTATACAGAAATCCCAGAAAAACAATTGACTGAAAATCACACGAACGATCCCATGTTCAACTCATCACCTTGAGAACACGAAGGATACTTTTGTACAGGCAGCACACCTCCTTAAAGCAGCAGCAGAGTGCTTCGTGCACAGCAAGGCCTAGTTCACTGAGCAGCTGGACCTGTGCCCACACCCAGAGGGCAGCACCAGCCACGTGGGTGCAGAGGAGGTTGTCCCGGTGAACTCCACAAGCGGCAGCAACGCTCGGCTCTACGCCACAGGACTTCTGACAACGGACACAGTCGCACAGACTGCAAGTGGACCCCACATCAGCCTCAAGACCTCCCCCACCCGAAAACATCTCCACAGCCAGCCAGGGAGGCAAAGGAAGGGTCTTCATGGCGTGCAGAGTTACAATGAATCTGTGTTCACGCTGCCCCCTCCCACTGTACCCGTCGAGACCCAGACGATGTGCCCTGCTACTACAAAGTCGAAGAGATGTTTGATGGGGGCAGAGCGGAAGAGGCACATTGAATTTGGATCATTTTACCCATGACCCTTCTCTCCTCCCAACCCTCTTTGCGAAAGATGACATTTCTGGGGAAACAGAAGGTGATCAGAAGCAAGTAGCTCAAATGTATGTCCCTTGTAAATTTCGGATATCCATCAATTTCAATTTTGAGATATAGAGAAGTGCTGGGAAGGTTAATTGGCCCTATCAGTGTCAGTGAAGAGCTGATGGAAGAAGTGCGAAAGGCCAAAGGAGAAAACCCATGAGTAGAGAAATTAGCCTTCGGCTAATCTTATCTTCTCGGCTTCCATATATCCCTGTCCGTCCTCAAAAGTTGAGTGAGGTAGGAGATGATAAGATTGAGATTAGGGCAAATTATTTCCCCATCTTTTCCTTTCTCCAGTGCACAGTCTCCTCAACCCGCACACTTGGAGTCTCAGGGTCAGCTCTCCAATACTGGTCGACACAGAGGAAAACCAACTGAACCAAAACGAATCCACCGAATTATCTCTGCTGTGCTTATTTATACCTTCCCGGGTTTTCTTTCCTTTACTGTTAAGTGCCTATAATCAACTTCCATCATTTTAGCAGAGTACTAAAGAGTGACTGCTCCCAACCCCTTCAGATAGGTGATGCTTATGTTTACATCTGCTTATCAGCTCTGTCAAAGTGCTGTTTCGTGGAGGTGCTGTAATTTGATGAACACATGAGACATGCTATTTGCTAGCAAGAAATTCTCAGCTCAAACAAGCTAAGGTGTATGGAGATTCAGTATAACACAGTAATTGGTTAACTCAGTTTACTTGGGACTCCATTTCTTAGGTCTTGGGCTGTTTACATAACCAAAAGGAGTGTGTGTGTGTGTGTGTGTGTGTGTGTGTGTGTGTGTGTGTGTGTGTGTACCACACTTGACCTAGCACCTACCTGCACAAGTACCCCCCTGCCAAGTGATGTGTTTAAAGGCCAACAAAAAGGAAAACACAGAACACATTTATAATCCTGAAAATCTAGGGCTACTTAACCTTTCTGCTGCTTAATTTTAAAGGCAAAAAATGTACTATGAGCAGCATAAATAAGAACTGATTTGAGCATAGTTTTATAATAGATAAAATGTACCTGATGGGTCTAATTCAAATTTCTAAAATCTAACTGTGCCGCATTAGTCTGAGATACAAGATCTAAAGCTGCATGATCTAATCTGAGAATTTACGGACCTGTTTGAAATACCTTCATTTGATTAATTTGAAATGGAGGCCAGGGTATGACCTCTAACAGTCTGATCTTTAATAACCGCTCAAGAGATGAGGCAGGAAGTCAGTCGCGCTTAGAATTCTATGCACTTTCCTCTAGTGAGCACACCCTGCGGTTCCACGCGTGCAAGCACACCCCTCGCTCACTGCGGGATCTACAGAGCAGCTGTACATGCCCTTCAAAACTCAAATGCGTGTTATGTGGGTGTGCGGTATAGGGGTAGGACATGAAAAAACTCCCACCTGTCCAGTCCGAGAGAAATTTAACTCCTGAGAAGCACACCTTAGTTGAACATCAGATGCAACACTAATTTGCAGAGGTTCCCACAACATAGGAACAAAAGGGCTGACGTTATGTGTTGATAGCAGATCGTGTGTGAAAACTAAAGTTTTATACGGGGCTGTACGAAGACTAACTGAGGTCTGGAAAATGAGGAATTTTAAATGCTGGACAGTCTCTATACTCAGATTCCGCTGAAGACAATGCAAATACTTATAAGAGCCTGATAATAAAAACAGATTAAAAAAACTTAATCATCAAGGTGAAGCATTTAGTAATGAGGTTTGTACAGCTTTTCGGAAAACACTGACTGGAAGTCCCAACCGGCTAGAGGTAGGCCAGTGTCAGGAGGCATCCCGGACATGGGCATTAGCTTCCAGCACTGATGGTGCAGCCAGTGTCGATGATAAGAATTAAAACACAACTGCAACCCCCAGTCCTGGACAGGCTCAGGAAGCGGCTATCTGGAAAGAGTGGGAGGGGTCCAGGAGGCCAGCCCCCAGGTGATACATACGTTTGCACAACAGTGACGGCGAGCCACTGGAAGTCTTTTCCAGCTGTACTGCGCTGTAATTGTGGTCGCTTGCTCAGGACAGCATGCTGCTTTCACAAGTTGTCTCCTTCCTGAGGGATTTGCTCCTAGAAAAAGCCACCACCGCCTTCTTCACTGTGCCTTCTTCTTCTTCTTTTTCTTTTTTTTCCTGGAGCTTGTCTCTTCTGCAGAGAAGAGCTTTTAACACCTCCCTGGATAGTCAGTAAAACCCCAAGCATTAAGAAGGCCAGAAAATACACGTCCACTTCATTTCACTGAAAAAGAAAGGTCATGATCCTATCCCTTCTTTGGGTCATCCACCCTGAGTCTGCACACCACATTTGCTCAGCAGCAGTCTGGCTACCCTTGCACATCCAGCAAACCCTTAGCACTCCTTCCTCTTATTCAGGATTCCAACTTTTTGAGCGACAAGAAGATCCCTGACACAGAGGGATCCTTGCTGAGGTATGAGAGCAGTGACACAGGATGCAAGAAGAGCACAAATGATGTTTCTTTATCCTCTGCCAAGCCCAGGGCACGCTTGGTGCTGCCATTCTCCTCCTGGGTGCAGCAGCAAACGCTTCTTCGTCAGTTCTATGATCCAACACTGCCGCCCTTAAAAATTAAGTCACCTCAAAAGTTACATAAGTATTTGAAAATACTCAAGAAAACTCTCCAAACACTGCTAGTTACACTTTGCTTGTCATAAATGGAACATCAATCTGAGCCCCAGGACAGGCCAGAGACAAGAACCTGTGATTTCCAGCCAGGCCTGAATTCTCCCCAAATTCCACAGAGTACCAAAACAGGACAATCTTGGCAGGAGCCAAGGGCAGCCTCCTCTACCCTGAAGCAGGCCATGCCTGGAGTCCTTGGCATGAACCGAGGGCAGCATCTCCTGCCTGGAAGCAGTCATGAAGCACACCGAAACACCACTTCCACGTGGGTGGGCCACTGTTGCTTTGCCTCCCACAGATCTGTCCCCCCTTTTCCCCTGGGTGATGGAGCTGCCAAAGATTCCTCAAAGCCCATCTCTTTTGAGCAGTGAGAAGCCCCGGGCTTCTCTTCCTGCATTTATTCTCCAGACCAAGAAGTTACAGGAAGAGACATAGGTGGGGTTTTGAACATAGGTTCAGTTTTACAAGTTTTGCAATAGAAGCTGGTAACATTCAGTCAAAACAAGTCAGATGACACTCTGTTAGGCAATTAAGTGATCCACTATAACAAAGCCTTGATTTACCCGAAATTCCTTTTCCCTCTAGCAGCTTTTTAGTAACGTTGCCTATCAATTAGTCACTTGTCTGTCTTAGAATCAGCAGCCTTGCTGTGTTATGATTCTTTTCCTGCAACAGAGACTCGATGCCCGGGGGTTAAAATTCCTGTCCTTTGCAAGGTCAATATTTGAAACTGCAAGGCTTTTGGTGACTAAAGTCACCTATTACCCAAGAGCAGTAATAGGAAATTAATGTAATACATTAAAAAAGGTAATTGCCTTCCTTAACCACGAAGATGGCATTTTATAAAATTAGCTGCTTCTCTTAAAAGGCAACCTTCATTATCCTTTACCTACTCTTTAAAGACTATACAAACAGGAATAAGTAAATTATGGATAAAATGTTCTATAACTGGGAGAACTCAACGGCCAGTTGCCCACAGCTTACCTGCTGGTGTCCTGTGACACATATTGAAGCCTCCGTTGTACTTTGAGGAAAAATGTTCAAAACATGCCCAAAGTTCTACCCAGCAGCCGCCCCGGGAACCTGCATGCACTTCTGTCCCACTGCGAGTGGCAACCACATCGGCGGTGCTGGACTCGGGTCAGCCCTGCTGGAATGGCAGTGAAAGAGAAACTCATGTTTCAGCACAGCTAAGACGTAAACGTGCAAGTGCAATTTTTAGTGAACAGTGTCGCGTATACATTTACAGGCGGCCAAGGGATAACTCTGTGACCAAAGGAAAACAAAACCTATTCTAGAAAAACAGCAGCTCTGCCTTTCAGGGATGAGACAACCCTGCAAGCTGCTGAGCTCTCTGCTGGTCACCGGTGATGTCATCCCGGTAGCACTGACCCTGTCACCGCCAGAGGTGCCTCACCCAGTCCCCTCCCATCTGTCCGCTGGACTGGAGGGGCGCCATTCTGTCCACACAGCTTCCTTGAGCACCTGCACCCTTGGGGCCTGATTGTTGGGAGGAAAGCTGTCACCCGCGGCAGCTGGCTTAAACCTTAGCAGCAGGAGGAACAGCTGCCCGTGGCCAGGCCACTGCCCCAGATGAAACTGTTGCTGCCGGGCCTGGCCATCTCTTCCCAACGGAAATAAGTTGTTTGGGGTTCAGCAGACTCTAGAATGAAGCGGGCCCCTTGGGCACAGGGAGCAACAGCACATCCTAGTGGGCTAATTTCCCCAAAGCTTGAAACTAGGTGTCTTGTCTCACTCCAAGGATGGCTGTGGCACTACAGCATCGCTGGACGCTGGGTGGCAGTAGAGGGCCTCACAGAAACCAGGCACAGACAATCTGGCCTCCAGCAAAGGAATGATGCTAATGCGCTCCTCTGGGTAGAATTTGCACAATAACCCACATGGAAGTCGCAGCAGGACAGGGATGAAAACTATGGGGCAAGAGGTCAAGTCTGCACAATCCCAACCAACCCCACCGATGCCCATGTCCAGTAACCGCACACACTGGATGGCTCCCCACAGGCAAAGGAACAGGTGAGACACACCCCTTCTCTGTACCTGGTGACGGATTCAGGGAAGTCAGGCTCCAGGCCCTCTCTCACTCCCACCGTGTCCTGAATCCTCACCATCAGCTACAGCTGCAAGGACTGTTTCTCTTCTGTGAACCTGCAAGCTAAGGGTCTGAAGCGACACAGTGGAGAAAGCATGCGAGGAAATTCTGCTCCACTTTTCCACCTCAGTGAGGCACGTGCACAATGTAGTTTCCCATCTCAACTGTTGCTTCGCTGTCAAGATTTCTTTTGGTGTGAGAGACCAAGGTGTCAGTAGCAAAAGAAAATGTTTTGCTTTTGCTCCCCTCAGTATGCTTCAACATTTCCAAGTGAATTTCACGTCACAAGGGGAGATGGGGATTGCCCTCAACTGGAATGTGGGTCACCTCCCAGCTGTGTGGTGATGTGTCTGGGGCCAAGGCCAGAGCTGCTGCTTTTCCAGATTTTCCAAGCCAGAAACAAGCACTGTTCACTTTAATAAGGTTAAGTTTAAACCGACATCCTTTTTTGGTGCCTAAACTGTTGACTACATACCCCAGCAAGACAGAAGCGTGTGAAAGCCGTCCATTCACACTCCCCTTCTCCCAGACGGCCACATGCGCATATCCCCAGAGCTGAAGGCACTGTGCAAAGCACGGTGCAGTATATGCGGCCAGTAACCGTGTGTTCTTCTCACTGAACACTTCCAGGGTTGCATCAAGTAAAAGTTGCCTCAACTTTCACTGAAGTAGATAAAAGCTGCAAAAACCCTTACTGATTTCCTAAGTTTACTTCTCTAAGTCCCAAAAGCTAAGACTATAACTACGTTAGCGTTCATGTATGACAAACAAATATTAAATAGTTTACACCTTTATACCAATTTATCTGTAGCTCGTGCAGGTCCAATTGGACCTGGCAGACATCTACAGAACATTTCATGCAACAACTAGAGAATACACATTTTTTCTCATCGGCACATGGAACATTCTCCAGGATAGACCACATGTTAGGTCACAAAACAGGTTTCAGCAAATTTTTCAAAGCTGACATCATTCCTAGTATCTTTTCGGACCACAATTGACTAGCACTGGAAATCAATTACAAGCGAATTTCTGGAAACTACTCCAGTGCATGAAAACTGAACAACAGGCTCCCGAATGACCTATGGGTCCAAGAAGAAATTAAAAAGGAAATCAAAAACGTTCTTGAAACTAATGAAAAAAGATGCATCCTACCAAAACCTGTGGGATACTGTAAAAGCAACAGCGACGAGGCAATATATTGCAATACATGCTCACATCAAAAGGATGGAGAAACTTCACGTAAATGACCGAACCGTACACCTCAAAGAACCACCACCACCACAACAATGCAATCATAAAAGTACTAGAGAGAAAGAAATAATTAACATCAGGGCAGAGTTCAATGAAATGGAGACCCCCAAAACGATACAAAGGATCAGCGAAACACAAAGTTGTTTTTTGAGAAGATAAATAAAATAGACAAACCATTAGCTTTGCCCACTCTCACCACACTCATTCAACATAGTATTGAAAGCCCTAACCAGAGCAATCCAGCAAGACAAAGAAATAAAGGGCATTCAGATTGGGAAGGACAAAGTCAAGTTGTCCCTGTTTGCAGATGACGCGATCTTATAGATAGAAAACCTAAAGGCTACCAGAACGCCCTTACGGCTGACTAACAATTTTAATAATTTTGCGGGGTACAAAATCAACACCCACAGATCAGGAGCATTTTTATACTCCGATAATGAACTGGCAGAAAAAGAAATCAGGAAAGCAAGCCCATTTACAATAGTCACCCCCAAGATAAAATACCTAGGAACCAATTGAACCAAGGAGGTTAATGCAGATCTCTACAATGAGAACTACCAAACACCAGTGAGAGAAATTAAAGAGCACCCAAAAATAGTGGAATGACATACCAGGCTCTGGTACGGGAAGAATTAACATCGTGAAAATGTCCTTTCTACCCATAGCAGTCTACAAATTCAACGCAATCTCCGTCAAAATAGCAACAACTTTCTTCACAGAAATAGAAAAAGCAGTGCTAACATTCATATGGAATACGAAAAGATCCTGAATAGCCAAAGCAATTTTGAGCTTAAAAGCACCCCAAAAACAGAAAGGCTGGAGGCATAACACCACCCAATTTCAAATTCTATGACAAGGCTCAAAACAGCATGGTGATGGCATAGAAACAGACACTCAGATCAATGGAACAGGATAGAAAACCCAGGAATAATCAATTTGCCTACTTACAGCCAACCGATTTTTGACAAAGCAAACCAGAACATACGCTGTGGAAAAGACAGCCTCTTCAGGAAATAAACGGTGCCCGCAAAATTGGACAATCCACATGCAGAAGAATGAAACTGGACCAGCATCTCACCATATGCCAAAATCGACTCGAAATGGATTAAAGACCAGAATATAAGACCCCAAACCATTACATGACTGAAGGAAAACAGAGGGGAAACACTCCAGGAAGTAGGTGGGGGCAAAGGCTTTATGAATAAGACCCGAAAACCCACAAGCAACAACATAAAAACTAAACAAATGAGCTAATGTCAAACTAAGAAGCTTCCACACAGCAAAGGAAACAATCAACAGAGCAGAAAGGCACCCTAAAAAAAGGGAGAAAATATGTGTAAACTATACGTCTGCCAAGGGCTTAATATCCAGAACATACCAAGAACTCAAACAGCTGTACAGTATGAAAACAAGTAATCCGATTTAAAACTGGGCAAACGAGATGAATAGACATTTTTCAAAGACATACAAATGGCCAACGGTACACGAAAAAATGCTCAGCATCACTAGTCATCAGAGAAATGCAAATCAAAACCACATTGAGATATCATGTCAACCCAGATAGACTGGCCATTGTTAAAAAGACCATTAATAAGAAATGCTACTGAGGATATGAGGAAAGGAGAACTCTTCTCCAATGTTGGTGGGACTGTAAATTAGCACAGTCACTATGGAAAACAGTAAAGAAGTTTCCTCCAATACAGATAGTACTACCATATGATCCAGCAGTTCCACTACTGGGTATATATCCAAAGAAATGGAAGTCATATGGAAGGGACACCTGCACTCCCATGTTCACTGCAGCTTTACTTACAATAGCCAAAATATAGAACCAACCTCAGTGCCCTTCGACAGATGACTGGATAAAAAAAATGTGATACACGTACACCATGGAATAATACTCAGTGATAAAGGAAAAGAATGAAATTCTGCCATCGGTAACAACCTGGATGAGTCTGGAGAAAATTATGTTGTGTGAAATAAGCCAGACAAGGGAAGATAAATATCACATGCTCTCACTTATAACTAGGTAGAAAGGAAGGAAGGAAGGAAGGAAGGAAGGAAGGAAGGAAGGAAGGAAGGAAGGAAGGAAGGAAGGAAGGAAGGAAGGAAGGAAGCAAAGGACTACAACAGTTCCTTGAACTTTCAGAAGGACAGAAGAAACCAATGGTTACTAGAGATGAGGGGATGGACGGAGGGAGGGAGTTGGGGGCGTGATGGGTCAGGCAAAGGGCATAAAGAAAAATCATGATTTGTAATAATGAATATGCTAATAAAAATAATTTAAAAAGTAAGACACTTTAAAACACAAAAAGAATGCCATTATTGACATTCCAGAAAATTCCAGCTATGTGGATAACATTAAAAACCAGCTGTCAAGCTAAATCCTTTATCAGTACAAATTTTGATATTTCTTCAAATTGGGAGGAGAATGTTGGTTTCGATGTACAATGTCTGGTCACTCCCAGCCTCATCTATTTGTCACTGACGACCCTGGGACAGACGGAAAAAAAAAAAAAACGGTTTCTGCAACTTTTAAAATACAGACACGCCCTCCACCACCAACTTTCAATGTCTACAAAACGTCCTTGGGTTCTAGTATTCTTGCACATGTTTGTTCTCTTACAGGAAATTTGCTCCTTAGGATTTCACTGCAATGTGCTTCTGGATCCCATGCCATGATTTATCTCTGAGGACCCCTGTTCCCCTGGATCCATTTCACCCCGTGCCTGGCCACCTGTGTGGCACACACACATAGGAGCAGGAGGACAAGGCTTTGAGATGGGGAACCCGCACAAGCAATTATCTGGGTTTAGGTCTGCAGGTTATTAAGGTTTTCCGTTTCAACTTCCACAGCTAGAACGAAAGTGTAGAAATCCGTTTTCTAGTTAAAATCTGTTCACATCCCAAGTGTTTTTTAAGTTACTTAACAAGCCTTTGGTAGTCCGAAATACCGGGAAGTGTGCCTGTAACTAGAAACACCAGAAACTTCCATTTCAAAATTGTCATAAACCAGGGATACTTTAGAAAAACCTTTTCATCCCACTTCGTGCCTTGAGTAATGGTGGGTAAACAGTGGAAACCAAGAGAGGCAACATGGAAGCAAACGGATATAAAAGCACAAGGGAGACATCATGCTCTTGGGGAGAACTAAAATGCAAATTGTGTCTGTAAACGAAAGAAATTATACAGAAATCCCAGAAAAACAATTGACTGAAAATCACACGAACGATCCCATGTTCAACTCATCACCTTGAGAACACGAAGGATACTTTTGTACAGGCAGCACACCTCCTTAAAGCAGCAGCAGAGTGCTTCGTGCACAGCAAGGCCTAGTTCACTGAGCAGCTGGACCTGTGCCCACACCCAGAGGGCAGCACCAGCCACGTGGGTGCAGAGGAGGTTGTCCCGGTGAACTCCACAAGCGGCAGCAACGCTCGGCTCTACGCCACAGGACTTCTGACAACGGACACAGTCGCACAGACTGCAAGTGGACCCCACATCAGCCTCAAGACCTCCCCCACCCGAAAACATCTCCACAGCCAGCCAGGGAGGCAAAGGAAGGGTCTTCATGGCGTGCAGAGTTACAATGAATCTGTGTTCACGCTGCCCCCTCCCACTGTACCCGTCGAGACCCAGACGATGTGCCCTGCTACTACAAAGTCGAAGAGATGTTTGATGGGGGCAGAGCGGAAGAGGCACATTGAATTTGGATCATTTTACCCATGACCCTTCTCTCCTCCCAACCCTCTTTGCGAAAGATGACATTTCTGGGGAAACAGAAGGTGATCAGAAGCAAGTAGCTCAAATGTATGTCCCTTGTAAATTTCGGATATCCATCAATTTCAATTTTGAGATATAGAGAAGTGCTGGGAAGGTTAATTGGCCCTATCAGTGTCAGTGAAGAGCTGATGGAAGAAGTGCGAAAGGCCAAAGGAGAAAACCCATGAGTAGAGAAATTAGCCTTCGGCTAATCTTATCTTCTCGGCTTCCATATATCCCTGTCCGTCCTCAAAAGTTGAGTGAGGTAGGAGATGATAAGATTGAGATTAGGGCAAATTATTTCCCCATCTTTTCCTTTCTCCAGTGCACAGTCTCCTCAACCCGCACACTTGGAGTCTCAGGGTCAGCTCTCCAATACTGGTCGACACAGAGGAAAACCAACTGAACCAAAACGAATCCACCGAATTATCTCTGCTGTGCTTATTTATACCTTCCCGGGTTTTCTTTCCTTTACTGTTAAGTGCCTATAATCAACTTCAATCATTTTAGCAGAGTACTAAAGAGTGACTGCTCCCAACCCCTTCAGATAGGTGATGCTTATGTTTACATCTGCTTATCAGCTCTGTCAAAGTGCTGTTTCGTGGAGGTGCTGTAATTTGATGAACACATGAGACATGCTATTTGCTAGCAAGAAATTCTCAGCTCAAACAAGCTAAGGTGTAAGGAGATTCAGTATAACACAGTAATTGGTTAACTCAGTTTACTTGGGACTCCATTTCTTAGGTCTTGGGCTGTTTACATAACCAAAAGTAGTGTGTGTGTGTGTGTGTGTGTGTGTGTGTGTGTACCACACTTGACCTAGCGTGTGTGTGTCTCTGTGTGTGTGTACCACACTTGACCTAGCACCTACCTGCACAAGTACCCCCCTGCCAAGTGATGTGTTTAAAGGCCAACAAAAAGGAAAACACAGAACACATTTATAATCCTGAAAATCTAGGGCTACTTAACCTTTCTGCTGCTTAATTTTAAAGGCAAAAAATGTACTATGAGCAGCATAAATAAGAACTGATTTGAGCATAGTTTTATAATAGATAAAATGTACCTGATGGGTCTAATTCAAATTTCTAAAATCTAACTGTGCCGCATTAGTCTGAGATACAAGATCTAAAGCTGCATGATCTAATCTGAGAATTTACGGACCTGTTTGAAATACCTTCATTTGATTAATTTGAAATGGAGGCCAGGGTATGACCTCTAACAGTCTGATCTTTAATAACCGCTCAAGAGATGAGGCAGGAAGTCAGTCGCGCTTAGAATTCTATGCACTTTCCTCTAGTGAGCACACCCTGCGGTTCCACGCGTGCAAGCACACCCCTCGCTCACTGCGGGATCTACAGAGCAGCTGTACATGCCCTTCAAAACTCAAATGCGTGTTATGTGGGTGTGCGGTATAGGGGTAGGACATGAAAAAACTCCCACCTGTCCAGTCCGAGAGAAATTTAACTCCTGAGAAGCACACCTTAGTTGAACATCAGATGCAACACTAATTTGCAGAGGTTCCCACAACATAGGAACAAAAGGGCTGACGTTATGTGTTGATAGCAGATCGTGTGTGAAAACTAAAGTTTTATACGGGGCTGTACGAAGACTAACTGAGGTCTGGAAAATGAGGAATTTTAAATGCTGGACAGTCTCTATACTCAGATTCCGCTGAAGACAATGCAAATACTTATAAGAGCCTGATAATAAAAACAGATTAAAAAAACTTAATCATCAAGGTGAAGCATTTAGTAATGAGGTTTGTACAGCTTTTCGGAAAACACTGACTGGAAGTCCCAACCGGCTAGAGGTAGGCCAGTGTCAGGAGGCATCCCGGACATGGGCATTAGCTTCCAGCACTGATGGTGCAGCCAGTGTCGATGATAAGAATTAAAACACAACTGCAACCCCCAGTCCTGGACAGGCTCAGGAAGCGGCTATCTGGAAAGAGTGGGAGGGGTCCAGGAGGCCAGCCCCCAGGTGATACATACGTTTGCACAACAGTGACGGCGAGCCACTGGAAGTCTTTTCCAGCTGTACTGCGCTGTAATTGTGGTCGCTTGCTCAGGACAGCATGCTGCTTTCACAAGTTGTCTCCTTCCTGAGGGATTTGCTCCTAGAAAAAGCCACCACCGCCTTCTTCACTGTGCCTTCTTCTTCTTCTTTTTCTTTTTTTTCCTGGAGCTTGTCTCTTCTGCAGAGAAGAGCTTTTAACACCTCCCTGGATAGTCAGTAAAACCCCAAGCATTAAGAAGGCCAGAAAATACACGTCCACTTCATTTCACTGAAAAAGAAAGGTCATGATCCTATCCCTTCTTTGGGTCATCCACCCTGAGTCTGCACACCACATTTGCTCAGCAGCAGTCTGGCTACCCTTGCACATCCAGCAAACCCTTAGCACTCCTTCCTCTTATTCAGGATTCCAACTTTTTGAGCGACAAGAAGATCCCTGACACAGAGGGATCCTTGCTGAGGTATGAGAGCAGTGACACAGGATGCAAGAAGAGCACAAATGATGTTTCTTTATCCTCTGCCAAGCCCAGGGCACGCTTGGTGCTGCCATTCTCCTCCTGGGTGCAGCAGCAAACGCTTCTTCGTCAGTTCTATGATCCAACACTGCCGCCCTTAAAAATTAAGTCACCTCAAAAGTTACATAAGTATTTGAAAATACTCAAGAAAACTCTCCAAACACTGCTAGTTACACTTTGCTTGTCATAAATGGAACATCAATCTGAGCCCCAGGACAGGCCAGAGACAAGAACCTGTGATTTCCAGCCAGGCCTGAATTCTCCCCAAATTCCACAGAGTACCAAAACAGGACAATCTTGGCAGGAGCCAAGGGCAGCCTCCTCTACCCTGAAGCAGGCCATGCCTGGAGTCCTTGGCATGAACCGAGGGCAGCATCTCCTGCCTGGAAGCAGTCATGAAGCACACCGAAACACCACTTCCACGTGGGTGGGCCACTGTTGCTTTGCCTCCCACAGATCTGTCCCCCCTTTTCCCCTGGGTGATGGAGCTGCCAAAGATTCCTCAAAGCCCATCTCTTTTGAGCAGTGAGAAGCCCCGGGCTTCTCTTCCTGCATTTATTCTCCAGACCAAGAAGTTACAGGAAGAGACATAGGTGGGGTTTTGAACATAGGTTCAGTTTTACAAGTTTTGCAATAGAAGCTGGTAACATTCAGTCAAAACAAGTCAGATGACACTCTGTTAGGCAATTAAGTGATCCACTATAACAAAGCCTTGATTTACCCGAAATTCCTTTTCCCTCTAGCAGCTTTTTAGTAACGTTGCCTATCAATTAGTCACTTGTCTGTCTTAGAATCAGCAGCCTTGCTGTGTTATGATTCTTTTCCTGCAACAGAGACTCGATGCCCGGGGGTTAAAATTCCTGTCCTTTGCAAGGTCAATATTTGAAACTGCAAGGCTTTTGGTGACTAAAGTCACCTATTACCCAAGAGCAGTAATAGGAAATTAATGTAATACATTAAAAAAGGTAATTGCCTTCCTTAACCACGAAGATGGCATTTTATAAAATTAGCTGCTTCTCTTAAAAGGCAACCTTCATTATCCTTTACCTATTCTTTAAAGACTATACAAACAGGAATAAGTAAATTATGGATAAAATGTTCTATAACTGGGAGAACTCAACGGCCAGTTGCCCACAGCTTACCTGCTGGTGTCCTGTGACACATATTGAAGCCTCCGTTGTACTTTGAGGAAAAATGTTCAAAACATGCCCAAAGTTCTACCCAGCAGCCGCCCCCGGAACCTGCATGCACTTCTGTCCCACTGCGAGTGGCAACCACATCGGCGGTGCTGGACTCGGGTCAGCCCTGCTGGAATGGCAGTGAAAGAGAAACTCATGTTTCAGCACAGCTAAGACGTAAACGTGCAAGTGCAATTTTTAGTGAACAGTGTCGCGTATACATTTACAGGCGGCCAAGGGATAACTCTGTGACCAAAGGAAAACAAAACCTATTCTAGAAAAACAGCAGCTCTGCCTTTCAGGGATGAGACAACCCTGCAAGCTGCTGAGCTCTCTGCTGGTCACCGGTGATGTCATCCCGGTAGCACTGACCCTGTCACCGCCAGAGGTGCCTCACCCAGTCCCCTCCCATCTGTCCGCTGGACTGGAGGGGCGCCATTCTGTCCACACAGCTTCCTTGAGCACCTGCACCCTTGGGGCCTGCTTGTTGGGAGGAAAGCTGTCACCCGCGGCAGCTGGCTTAAACCTTAGCAGCAGGAGGAACAGCTGCCCGTGGCCAGGCCACTGCCCCAGATGAAACTGTTGCTGCCGGGCCTGGCCATCTCTTCCCAACGGAAATAAGTTGTTTGGGGTTCAGCAGACTCTAGAATGAAGCGGGCCCCTTGGGCACAGGGAGCAACAGCACATCCTAGTGGGCTAATTTCCCCAAAGCTTGAAACTAGGTGTCTTGTCTCACTCCAAGGATGGCTGTGGCACTACAGCATCGCTGGACGCTGGGTGGCAGTAGAGGGCCTCACAGAAACCAGGCACAGACAATCTGGCCTCCAGCAAAGGAATGATGCTAATGCGCTCCTCTGGGTAGAATTTGCACAATAACCCACATGGAAGTCGCAGCAGGACAGGGATGAAAACTATGGGGCAAGAGGTCAAGTCTGCACAATCCCAACCAACCCCACTGATGCCCATGTCCAGTAACCGCACACACTGGATGGCTCCCCACAGGCAAAGGAACAGGTGAGACACACCCCTTCTCTGTACCTGGTGACGGATTCAGGGAAGTCAGGCTCCAGGCCCTCTCTCACTCCCACCGTGTCCTGAATCCTCACCATCAGCTACAGCTGCAAGGACTGTTTCTCTTCTGTGAACCTGCAAGCTAAGGGTCTGAAGCGACACAGTGGAGAAAGCATGCGAGGAAATTCTGCTCCACTTTTCCACCTCAGTGAGGCACGTGCACAATGTAGTTTCCCATCTCAACTGTTGCTTCGCTGTCAAGATTTCTTTTGGTGTGAGAGACCAAGGTGTCAGTAGCAAAAGAAAATGTTTTGCTTTTGCTCCCCTCAGTATGCTTCAACATTTCCAAGTGAATTTCACGTCACAAGGGGAGATGGGGATTGCCCTCAACTGGAATGTGGGTCACCTCCCAGCTGTGTGGTGATGTGTCTGGGGCCAAGGCCAGAGCTGCTGCTTTTCCAGATTTTCCAAGCCAGAAACAAGCACTGTTCACTTTAATAAGGTTAAGTTTAAACCGACATCCTTTTTTGGTGCCTAAACTGTTGACTACATACCCCAGCAAGACAGAAGCGTGTGAAAGCCGTCCATTCACACTCCCCTTCTCCCAGACGGCCACATGCGCATATCCCCAGAGCTGAAGGCACTGTGCAAAGCACGGTGCAGTATATGCGGCCAGTAACCGTGTGTTCTTCTCACTGAACACTTCCAGGGTTGCATCAAGTAAAAGTTGCCTCAACTTTCACTGAAGTAGATAAAAGCTGCAAAAACCCTTACTGATTTCCTAAGTTTACTTCTCTAAGTCCCAAAAGCTAAGACTATAACTACGTTAGCGTTCATGTATGACAAACAAATATTAAATAGTTTACACCTTTATACCAATTTATCTGTAGCTCGTGCAGGTCCAATTGGACCTGGCAGACATCTACAGAACATTTCATGCAACAACTAGAGAATACACATTTTTTCTCATCGGCACATGGAACATTCTCCAGGATAGACCACATGTTAGGTCACAAAACAGGTTTCAGCAAATTTTTCAAAGCTGACATCATTCCTAGTATCTTTTCTGACCACAATTGACTAGCACTGGAAATCAATTACAAGCGAATTTCTGGAAACTACTCCAGTGCATAAAAACTGAACAACAGGCTCCCGAATGACCTATGGGTCCAAGAAGCAATTAAAAAGGAAATCAAAAACGTTCTTGAAACTAATGAAAAAAGATGCATCCTACCAAAACCTGTGGGATACTGTAAAAGCAACAGCGACGAGGCAATATATTGCAATACATGCTCACATCAAAAGGATGGAGAAACTTCACGTAAATGACCGAACCGTACACCTCAAAGAACCACCACCACCACAACAATGCAATCATAAAAGTACTAGAGAGAAAGAAATAATTAACATCAGGGCAGAGTTCAATGAAATGGAGACCCCCAAAACGATACAAAGGATCAGCGAAACACAAAGTTGTTTTTTGAGAAGATAAATAAAATAGACAAACCATTAGCTTTGCCCACTCTCACCACACTCATTCAACATAGTATTGAAAGCCCTAACCAGAGCAATCAAGCAAGACAAAGAAATAAAGGGCATTCAGATTGGGAAGGACAAAGTCAAGTTGTCCCTGTTTGCAGATGACGCGATCTTATAGATAGAAAACCTAAAGGCTACCAGAACGCCCTTACGGCTGACTAACAATTTTAATAATTTTGCGGGGTACAAAATCAACACCCACAGGTCAGGAGCATTTTTATACTCCGATAATGAACTGGCAGAAAAAGAAATCAAGAAAGCAAGCCCAATACATTAGTCACCCCCAAGATAAAATACCTAGGAACCAATTGAACCAAGGAGGTTAATGCAGATCTCTACAATGAGAACTACCAAACACCAGTGAGAGAAATTAAAGAGCACCCAAAAATAGTGGAATGACATACCAGGCTCTGGTACGGGAAGAATTAACATCGTGAAAATGTCCTTTCTACCCATAGCAGTCTACAAATTCAATGCAATCTCCGTCAAAATAGCAACAACTTTCTTCACAGAAATAGAAAAAGCAGTGCTAACATTCATATGGAATACGAAAAGATCCTGAATAGCCAAAGCAATTTTGAGCTTAAAAGCACCCCAAAAACAGAAAGGCTGGAGGCATAACACCACCCAATTTCAAATTCTATGACAAGGCTCAAAACAGCATGGTGATGGCATAGAAACAGACACTCAGATCAATGGAACAGGATAGAAAACCCAGGAATAATCAATTTGCCTACTTACAGCCAACCGATTTTTGACAAAGCAAACCAGAACATACGCTGTGGAAAAGACAGCCTCTTCAGGAAATAAACGGTGCCCGCAAAATTGGACAATCCACATGCAGAAGAATGAAACTGGACCAGCATCTCACCATATGCCAAAATCGACTCGAAATGGATTAAAGACCAGAATATAAGACCCCAAACCATTACATGACTGAAGGAAAACAGAGGGGAAACACTCCAGGAAGTAGGTGGGGGCAAAGGCTTTATGAATAAGACCCGAAAACCCACAAGCAACAATATAAAAACTAAACAAATGAGCTAATGTCAAACTAAGAAGCTTCCACACAGCAAAGGAAACAATCAACAGAGCAGAAAGGCACCCTAAAAAAAGGGAGAAAATATGTGTAAACTATACGTCTGCCAAGGGCTTAATATCCAGAACATACCAAGAACTCAAACAGCTGTACAGTATGAAAACAAGTAATCCGATTTAAAACTGGGCAAACGAGATGAATAGACATTTTTCAAAGACATACAAATGGCCAACGGTACACGAAAAAATGCTCAGCATCACTAGTCATCAGAGAAATGCAAATCAAAACCACATTGAGATATCATGTCAACCCAGATAGACTGGCCATTGTTAAAAAGACCATTAATAAGAAATGCTACTGAGGATATGAGGAAAGGAGAACTCTTCTCCAATGTTGGTGGGACTGTAAATTAGCACAGCCACTATGGAAAACAGTAAAGAAGTTTCCTCCAATACAGATAGTACTACCATATGATCCAGCAGTTCCACTACTGGGTATATATCCAAAGAAATGGAAATCATATGGAAGGGACACCTGCACTCCCATGTTCACTGCAGCTTTACTTACAATAGCCAAAATATAGAACCAACCTCAGTGCCCTTCGACAGATGACTGGATAAAAAAAATGTGATACACGTACACCATGGAATAATACTCAGTGATAAAGAAAAAGAATGAAATTCTGCCATCGGTAACAACCTGGATGAGTCTGGAGAAAGTTATGTTGTGTGAAATAAGCCAGACAAGGGAAGATAAATATCACATGCTCTCACTTATAACTAGGTAGAAAGGAAGGAAGGAAGGAAGGAAGGAAGGAAGGAAGGAAGGAAGGAAGGAAGGAAGGAAGGAAGGAAGGAAGCAAAGGACTACAACAGTTCCTTGAACATTCAGAAGGACAGAAGAAACCAATGGTTACTAGAGATGAGGGGATGGACGGAGGAGGGAGTTGGGGGCGTGATGGGTCAGGCAAAGGGCATAAAGAAAAATCATGATTTGTAATAATGAATATGCTAATAAAAATAATTTAAAAAGTAAGACACTTTAAAACACAAAAAGAATGCCATTATTGACATTCCAGAAAATTCCAGCTATGTGGATAACATTAAAAACCAGCTGTCAAGCTAAATCCTTTATCAGTACAAATTTTGGTATTTCTTCAAATTGGGAGGAGAATGTTGGTTTCGATGTACAATGTCTGGTCACTCCCAGCCTCATCTATTTGTCACTGACGACCCTGGGACAGACGGAAAAAAAAAAAAAAAAAACGGTTTCTACAACTTTTAAAATACAGACACGCCCTCCACCACCAACTTTCAATTTCTACAAAACGTCCTTGGGTTCTAGTATTCTTGCACATGTTTGTTCTCTTACAGGAAATTTGCTCCTTAGGATTTCACTGCAATGTGCTTCTGGATCCCATGCCATGATTTATCTCTGAGGACCCCTGTTCCCCTGGATCCATTTCACCCCGTGCCTGGCCACCTGTGTGGCACACACATATAGGAGCAGGAGGACAAGGCTTTGAGATGGGGAACCCGCACAAGCAATTATCTGGGTTTAGGTCTGCAGGTTATTAAGGTTTTCCGTTTCAACTTCCACAGCTAGAACGAAAGTGTAGAAATCCGTTTTCTAGTTAAAATCTGTTCACATCCCAAGTGTTTTTTAAGTTACTTAACAAGCCTTTGGTAGTCCGAAATACCGGGAAGTGTGCCTGTAACTAGAAACACCAGAAACTTCCATTTCAAAATTGTCATAAACCAGGGATACTTTAGAAAAACCTTTTCAGCCCACTTCGTGCCTTGAGTAATGGTGGGTAAACAGTGGAAACCAAGAGAGGCAACACGGAAGCAAACGGATATAAAAGCACAAGGGAGACATCATGCTCTTGGGGAGAACTAAAATGCAAATTGTGTCTGTAAACGAAAGAAATTATACAGAAATCCCAGAAAAACAATTGACTGAAAATCACACGAACGATCCCATGTTCAACTCATCACCTTGAGAACACGAAGGATACTTTTGTACAGGCAGCACACCTCCTTAAAGCAGCAGCAGAGTGCTTCGTGCACAGCAAGGCCTAGTTCACTGAGCAGCTGGACCTGTGCCCACACCCAGAGGGCAGCACCAGCCACGTGGGTGCAGAGGAGGTTGTCCCGGTGAACTCCACAAGCGGCAGCAACGCTCGGCTCTACGCCACAGGACTTCTGACAACGGACACAGTCGCACAGACTGCAAGTGGACCCCACATCAGCCTCAAGACCTCCCCCACCCGAAAACATCTCCACAGCCAGCCAGGGAGGCAAAGGAAGGGTCTTCATGGCGTGCAGAGTTACAATGAATCTGTGTTCACGCTGCCCCCTCCCACTGTACCCGTCGAGACCCAGACGATGTGCCCTGCTACCACAAAGCTGAAGAGATGTTTGATGGGGGCAGAGCGGAAGAGGCACATTGAATTTGGATCATTTTACCCCTGACCCTTCTCTCCTCCCAACCCTCTTTGCGAAAGATGACATTTCTGGGGAAACAGAAGGTGATCAGAAGCAAGTAGCTCAAATGTATGTCCCTTGTAAATTTCGGATATCCATCAATTTCAATTTTGAGATATAGAGAAGTGCTGGGAAGGTTAATTGGCCCTATCAGTGTCAGTGAAGAGCTGATGGAAGAAGTGCGAAAGGCCAAAGGAGAAAACCCATGAGTAGAGAAATTAGCGTTCGGCTAATCTTATCTTCTCTGCTTCCATATATCCCTGTCAGTCCTCAAAAGTTGAGTGAGGTAGGAGATGATAAGATTGAGATTAGGGCAAATTATTTCCCCATCTTTTCCTTTCTCCAATGCACAGTCTCCTCAACCCGCACACTTGGAGTCTCAGGGTCAGCTCTCCAATACTGGTCGACACAGAGGAAAACCAACTGAACCAAAACGAATCCACCGAATTATCTCTGCTGTGCTTATTTATACCTTCCCGGGTTTTCTTTCCTTTACTGTTAAGTGCCTATAATCAACTTCAATCATTTTAGCAGAGTACTAAAGAGTGACTGCTCCCAACCCCTTCAGATAGGTGATGCTTATGTTTACATCTGCTTATCAGCTCTGTCAAAGTGCTGTTTCGTGGAGGTGCTGTAATTTGATGAACATATGAGACATGCTATTTGCTAGCAAGAAATTCTCAGCTCAAACAAGCTAAGGTGTATGGAGATTCAGTATAACACAGTAATTGGTTAACTCAGTTTACTTGGGACTCCATTTCTTAGGTCTTGGGCTGTTTACATAACCAAAAGGAGTTAGTGTGTGTGTGTGTGTGTGTGTGTGTGTGTGTGTACCACACTTGACCTAGCACCTACCTGCACAAGTACCCCCCTGCCAAGTGATGTGTTTAAAGGCCAACAAAAAGGAAAACACAGAACACATTTATAATCCTGAAAATCTAGGGCTACTTAACCTTTCTGCTGCTTAATTTTAAAGGCAAAAAATGTACTATGAGCAGCATAAATAAGAACTGATTTGAGCATAGTTTTATAATAGATAAAATGTACCTGATGGGTCTAATTCAAATTTCTAAAATCTAACTGTGCCGCATTAGTCTGAGATACAAGATCTAAAGCTGCATGATCTAATCTGAGAATTTACGGACCTGTTTGAAATACCTTCATTTGATTAATTTGAAATGGAGGCCAGGGTATGACCTCTAACAGTCTGATCTTTAATAACCGCTCAAGAGATGAGGCAGGAAGTCAGTCGCGCTTAGAATTCTATGCACTTTCCTCTAGTGAGCACACCCTGCGGTTCCACGCGTGCAAGCACACCCCTCGCTCACTGCGGGATCTACAGAGCAGCTGTACATGCCCTTCAAAACTCAAATGCGTGTTATGTGGGTGTGCGGTATAGGGGTAGGACATGAAAAAACTCCCACCTGTCCAGTCCGAGAGAAATTTAACTCCTGAGAAGGACACCTTAGTTGAACATCAGATGCAACACTAATTTGCAGAGGTTCCCACAACATAGGAACAAAAGGGCTGACGTTATGTGTTGATAGCAGATCGTGTGTGAAAACTAAAGTTTTATACGGGGCTGTACGAAGACTAACTGAGGTCTGGAAAATGAGGAATTTTAAATGCTGGACAGTCTCTATACTCAGATTCCGCTGAAGACAATGCAAATACTTATAAGAGCCTGATAATAAAAACAGATTAAAAAAACTTAATCATCAAGGTGAAGCATTTAGTAATGAGGTTTGTACAGCTTTTCGGAAAACACTGACTGGAAGTCCCAACCGGCTAGAGGTAGGCCAGTGTCAGGAGGCATCCCGGACATGGGCATTAGCTTCCAGCACTGATGGTGCAGCCAGTGTCGATGATAAGAATTAAAACACAACTGCAACCCCCAGTCCTGGACAGGCTCAGGAAGCGGCTATCTGGAAAGAGTGGGAGGGGTCCAGGAGGCCAGCCCCCAGGTGATACATACGTTTGCACAACAGTGACGGCGAGCCACTGGAAGTCTTTTCCAGCTGTACTGCGCTGTAATTGTGGTCGCTTGCTCAGGACAGCATGCTGCTTTCACAAGTTGTCTCCTTCCTGAGGGATTTGCTCCTAGAAAAAGCCACCACCGCCTTCTTCACTGTGCCTTCTTCTTCTTCTTTTTCTTTTTTTTCCTGGAGCTTGTCTCTTCTGCAGAGAAGAGCTTTTAACACCTCCCTGGATAGTCAGTAAAACCCCAAGCATTAAGAAGGCCAGAAAATACACGTCCACTTCATTTCACTGAAAAAGAAACGTCATGATCCTATCCCTTCTTTGGGTCATCCACCCTGAGTCTGCACACCACATTTGCTCAGCAGCAGTCTGGCTACCCTTGCACATCCAGCAAACCCTTAGCACTCCTTCCTCTTATTCAGGATTCCAACTTTTTGAGCGACAAGAAGATCCCTGACACAGAGGGATCCTTGCTGAGGTATGAGAGCAGTGACACAGGATGCAAGAAGAGCACAAATGATGTTTCTTTATCCTCTGCCAAGCCCAGGGCACGCTTGGTGCTGCCATTCTCCTCCTGGGTGCAGCAGCAAACGCTTCTTCGTCAGTTCTATGATCCAACACTGCCGCCCTTAAAAATTAAGTCACCTCAAAAGTTACATAAGTATTTGAAAATACTCAAGAAAACTCTCCAAACACTGCTAGTTACACTTTGCTTGTCATAAATGGAACATCAATCTGAGCCCCAGGACAGGCCAGAGACAAGAACCTGTGATTTCCAGCCAGGCCTGAATTCTCCCCAAATTCCACAGAGTACCAAAACAGGACAATCTTGGCAGGAGCCAAGGGCAGCCTCCTCTACCCTGAAGCAGGCCATGCCTGGAGTCCTTGGCATGAACCGAGGGCAGCATCTCCTGCCTGGAAGCAGTCATGAAGCACACCGAAACACCACTTCCACGTGGGTGGGCCACTGTTGCTTTGCCTCCCACAGATCTGTCCCCCCTTTTCCCCTGGGTGATGGAGCTGCCAAAGATTCCTCAAAGCCCATCTCTTTTGAGCAGTGAGAAGCCCCGGGCTTCTCTTCCTGCATTTATTCTCCAGACCAAGAAGTTACAGGAAGAGACATAGGTGGGGTTTTGAACATAGGTTCAGTTTTACAAGTTTTGCAATAGAAGCTGGTAACATTCAGTCAAAACAAGTCAGATGACACTCTGTTAGGCAATTAAGTGATCCACTATAACAAAGCCTTGATTTACCCGAAATTCCTTTTCCCTCTAGCAGCTTTTTAGTAACGTTGCCTATCAATTAGTCACTTGTCTGTCTTAGAATCAGCAGCCTTGCTGTGTTATGATTCTTTTCCTGCAACAGAGACTCGATGCCCGGGGGTTAAAATTCCTGTCCTTTGCAAGGTCAATATTTGAAACTGCAAGGCTTTTGGTGACTAAAGTCACCTATTACCCAAGAGCAGTAATAGGAAATTAATGTAATACATTAAAAAAGGTAATTGCCTTCCTTAACCACGAAGATGGCATTTTATAAAATTAGCTGCTTCTCTTAAAAGGCAACCTTCATTATCCTTTACCTACTCTTTAAAGACTATACAAACAGGAATAAGTAAATTATGGATAAAATGTTCTATAACTGGGAGAACTCAACGGCCAGTTGCCCACAGCTTACCTGCTGGTGTCCTGTGACACATATTGAAGCCTCCGTTGTACTTTGAGGAAAAATGTTCAAAACATGCCCAAAGTTCTACCCAGCAGCCGCCCCGGGAACCTGCATGCACTTCTGTCCCACTGCGAGTGGCAACCACATCGGCGGTGCTGGACTCGGGTCAGCCCTGCTGGAATGGCAGTGAAAGAGAAACTCATGTTTCAGCACAGCTAAGACGTAAACGTGCAAGTGCAATTTTTAGTGAACAGTGTCGCGTATACATTTACAGGCGGCCAAGGGATAACTCTGTGACCAAAGGAAAACAAAACCTATTCTAGAAAAACAGCAGCTCTGCCTTTCAGGGATGAGACAACCCTGCAAGCTGCTGAGCTCTCTGCTGGTCACCGGTGATGTCATCCCGGTAGCACTGACCCTGTCACCGCCAGAGGTGCCTCACCCAGTCCCCTCCCATCTGTCCGCTGGACTGGAGGGGCGCCATTCTGTCCACACAGCTTCCTTGAGCACCTGCACCCTTGGGGCCTGCTTGTTGGGAGGAAAGCTGTCACCCGCGGCAGCTGGCTTAAACCTTAGCAGCAGGAGGAACAGCTGCCCGTGGCCAGGCCACTGCCCCAGATGAAACTGTTGCTGCCGGGCCTGGCCATCTCTTCCCAACGGAAATAAGTTGTTTGGGGTTCAGCAGACTCTAGAATGAAGCGGGCCCCTTGGGCACAGGGAGCAACAGCACATCCTAGTGGGCTAATTTCCCCAAAGCTTGAAACTAGGTGTCTTGTCTCACTCCAAGGATGGCTGTGGCACTACAGCATCGCTGGACGCTGGGTGGCAGTAGAGGGCCTCACAGAAACCAGGCACAGACAATCTGGCCTCCAGCAAAGGAATGATGCTAATGCGCTCCTCTGGGTAGAATTTGCACAATAACCCACATGGAAGTCGCAGCAGGACAGGGATGAAAACTATGGGGCAAGAGGTCAAGTCTGCACAATCCCAACCAACCCCACCGATGCCCATGTCCAGTAACCGCACACACTGGATGGCTCCCCACAGGCAAAGGAACAGGTGAGACACACCCCTTCTCTGTACCTGGTGACGGATTCAGGGAAGTCAGGCTCCAGGCCCTCTCTCACTCCCACCGTGTCCTGAATCCTCACCATCAGCTACAGCTGCAAGGACTGTTTCTCTTCTGTGAACCTGCAAGCTAAGGGTCTGAAGCGACACAGTGGAGAAAGCATGCGAGGAAATTCTGCTCCACTTTTCCACCTCAGTGAGGCACGTGCACAATGTAGTTTCCCATCTCAACTGTTGCTTCGCTGTCAAGATTTCTTTTGGTGTGAGAGACCAAGGTGTCAGTAGCAAAAGAAAATGTTTTGCTTTTGCTCCCCTCAGTATGCTTCAACATTTCCAAGTGAATTTCACGTCACAAGGGGAGATGGGGATTGCCCTCAACTGGAATGTGGGTCACCTCCCAGCTGTGTGGTGATGTGTCTGGGGCCAAGGCCAGAGCTGCTGCTTTTCCAGATTTTCCAAGCCAGAAACAAGCACTGTTCACTTTAATAAGGTTAAGTTTAAACCGACATCCTTTTTTGGTGCCTAAACTGTTGACTACATACCCCAGCAAGACAGAAGCGTGTGAAAGCCGTCCATTCACACTCCCCTTCTCCCAGACGGCCACATGCGCATATCCCCAGAGCTGAAGGCACTGTGCAAAGCACGGTGCAGTATATGCGGCCAGTAACCGTGTGTTCTTCTCACTGAACACTTCCAGGGTTGCATCAAGTAAAAGTTGCCTCAACTTTCACTGAAGTAGATAAAAGCTGCAAAAACCCTTACTGATTTCCTAAGTTTACTTCTCTAAGTCCCAAAAGCTAAGACTATAACTACGTTAGCGTTCATGTATGACAAACAAATATTAAATAGTTTACACCTTTATACCAATTTATCTGTAGCTCGTGCAGGTCCAATTGGACCTGGCAGACATCTACAGAACATTTCATGCAACAACTAGAGAATACACATTTTTTCTCATCGGCACATGGAACATTCTCCAGGATAGACCACATGTTAGGTCACAAAACAGGTTTCAGCAAATTTTTCAAAGCTGACATCATTCCTAGTATCTTTTCTGACCACAATTGACTAGCACTGGAAATCAATTACAAGCGAATTTCTGGAAACTACTCCAGTGCATGAAAACTGAACAACAGGCTCCCGAATGACCTATGGGTCCAAGAAGAAATTAAAAAGGAAATCAAAAACGTTCTTGAAACTAATGAAAAAAGATGCATCCTACCAAAACCTGTGGGATACTGTAAAAGCAACAGCGACGAGGCAATATATTGCAATACATGCTCACATCAAAAGGATGGAGAAACTTCACGTAAATGACCGAACCGTACACCTCAAAGAACCACCACCACCACAACAATGCAATCATAAAAGTACTAGAGAGAAAGAAATAATTAACATCAGGGCAGAGTTCAATGAAATGGAGACCCCCAAAACGATACAAAGGATCAGCGAAACACAAAGTTGTTTTTTGAGAAGATAAATAAAATAGACAAACCATTAGCTTTGCCCACTCTCACCACACTCATTCAACATAGTATTGAAAGCCCTAACCAGAGCAATCCAGCAAGACAAAGAAATAAAGGGCATTCAGATTGGGAAGGACAAAGTCAAGTTGTCCCTGTTTGCAGATGACGCGATCTTATAGATAGAAAACCTAAAGGCTACCAGAACGCCCTTACGGCTGACTAACAATTTTAATAATTTTGCGGGGTACAAAATCAACACCCACAGATCAGGAGCATTTTTATACTCCGATAATGAACTGGCAGAAAAAGAAATCAAGAAAGCAAGCCCATTTACAATAGTCACCCCCAAGATAAAATACCTAGGAACCAATTGAACCAAGGAGGTTAATGCAGATCTCTACAATGAGAACTACCAAACACCAGTGAGAGAAATTAAAGAACACCCAAAAATAGTGGAATGACATACCAGGCTCTGGTACGGGAAGAATTAACATCGTGAAAATGTCCTTTCTACCCATAGCAGTCTACAAATTCAACGCAATCTCCGTCAAAATAGCAACAACTTTCTTCACAGAAATAGAAAAAGCAGTGCTAACATTCATATGGAATACGAAAAGATCCTGAATAGCCAAAGCAATTTTGAGCTTAAAAGCACCCCAAAAACAGAAAGGCTGGAGGCATAACACCACCCAATTTCAAATTCTATGACAAGGCTCAAAACAGCATGGTGATGGCATAGAAACAGACACTCAGATCAATGGAACAGGATAGAAAACCCAGGAATAATCAATTTGCCTACTTACAGCCAACCGATTTTTGACAAAGCCAACCAGAACATACGCTGTGGAAAAGACAGCCTCTTCAGGAAATAAACGGTGCCCGCAAAATTGGACAATCCACATGCAGAAGAATGAAACTGGACCAGCATCTCACCATATGCCAAAATCGACTCGAAATGGATTAAAGACCAGAATATAAGACCCCAAACCATTACATGACTGAAGGGGAAACACTCCAGGAAGTAGGTGGGGGCAAAGGCTTTATGAATAAGACCCGAAACCCACAAGCAACAACATAAAAACTAAACAAATGAGCTAATGTCAAACTAAGAAGCTTCCACACAGCAAAGGAAACAATCAACAGAGCAGAAAGGCACCCTAAAAAAAGGGAGAAAATATGTGTAAACTATACGTCTGCCAAGGGCTTAATATCCAGAACATACCAAGAACTCAAACAGCTGTACAGTATGAAAACAAGTAATCCGATTTAAAACTGGGCAAACGAGATGAATAGACATTTTTCAAAGACATACAAATGGCCAACGGTACACGAAAAAATGCTCAGCATCACTAGTCATCAGAGAAATGCAAATCAAAACCACATTGAGATATCATGTCAACCCAGATAGACTGGCCATTGTTAAAAAGACCATTAATAAGAAATGCTACTGAGGATATGAGGAAAGGAGAACTCTTCTCCAATGTTGGTGGGACTGTAAATTAGCACAGTCACTATGGAAAACAGTAAAGAAGTTTCCTCCAATACAGATAGTACTACCATATGATCCAGCAGTTCCACTACTGGGTATATATCCAAAGAAATGGAAGTCATATGGAAGGGACACCTGCACTCCCATGTTCACTGCAGCTTTACTTACAATAGCCAAAATATAGAACCAACCTCAGTGCCCTTCGACAGATGACTGGATAAAAAAAATGTGATACACGTACACCATGGAATAATACTCAGTGATAAAGGAAAAGAATGAAATTCTGCCATCGGTAACAACCTGGATGAGTCTGGAGAAAATTATGTTGTGTGAAATAAGCCAGACAAGGGAAGATAAATATCACATGCTCTCACTTATAACTAGGTAGAAAGGAAGGAAGGAAGGAAGGAAGGAAGGAAGGAAGGAAGGAAGGAAGGAAGGAAGGAAGGAAGGAAGGAAGGAAGGAAGCAAAGGACTACAACAGTTCCTTGAACTTTCAGAAGGACAGAAGAAACCAATGGTTACTAGAGATGAGGGGATGGACGGAGGGAGGGAGTTGGGGGCGTGATGGGTCAGGCAAAGGGCATAAAGAAAAATCATGATTTGTAATAATGAATATGCTAATAAAAATAATTTAAAAAGTAAGACACTTTAAAACACAAAAAGAATGCCATTATTGACATTCCAGAAAATTCCAGCTATGTGGATAACATTAAAAACCAGCTGTCAAGCTAAATCCTTTATCAGTACAAATTTTGATATTTCTTCAAATTGGGAGGAGAATGTTGGTTTCGATGTACAATGTCTGGTCACTCCCAGCCTCATCTATTTGTCACTGACGACCCTGGGACAGACGGAAAAAAAAAAAAAAACGGTTTCTGCAACTTTTAAAATACAGACACGCCCTCCACCACCAACTTTCAATTTCTACAAAACGTCCTTGGGTTCTAGTATTCTTGCACATGTTTGTTCTCTTACAGGAAATTTGCTCCTTAGGATTTCACTGCAATGTGCTTCTGGATCCCATGCCATGATTTATCTCTGAGGACCCCTGTTCCCCTGGATCCATTTCACCCCGTGCCTGGCCACCTGTGTGGCACACACACATAGGAGCAGGAGGACAAGGCTTTGAGATGGGGAACCCGCACAAGCAATTATCTGGGTTTAGGTCTGCAGGTTATTAAGGTTTTCCGTTTCAACTTCCACAGCTAGAACGAAAGTGTAGAAATCCGTTTTCTAGTTAAAATCTGTTCACATCCCAAGTGTTTTTTAAGTTACTTAACAAGCCTTTGGTAGTCCGAAATACCGGGAAGTGTGCCTGTAACTAGAAACACCAGAAACTTCCATTTCAAAATTGTCATAAACCAGGGATACTTTAGAAAAACCTTTTCAGCCCACTTCGTGCCTTGAGTAATGGTGGGTAAACAGTGGAAACCAAGAGAGGCAACATGGAAGCAAACGGATATAAAAGCTCAAGGGAGACATCGTGCTCTTGGGGAGAACTAAAATGCAAATTGTGTCTGTAAACGAAAGAAATTATACAGAAATCCCAGAAAAACAATTGACTGAAAATCACACGAACGATCCCATGTTCATCTCATCACCTTGAGAACACGAAGGATACTTTTGTACAGGCAGCACACCTCCTTAAAGCAGCAGCAGAGTGCTTCGTGCACAGCAAGGCCTAGTTCACTGAGCAGCTGGACCTGTGCCCACACCCAGAGGGCAGCACCAGCCACGTGGGTGCAGAGGAGGTTGTCCCGGTGAACTCCACAAGCGGCAGCAACGCTAGGCTCTACGCCACAGGACTTCTGACAACGGACACAGTCGCACAGACTGCAAGTGGACCCCACATCAGCCTCAAGACCTCCCCCACCCGAAAACATCTCCACAGCCAGCCAGGGAGGCAAAGGAAGGGTCTTCATGGCGTGCAGAGTTACAATGAATCTGTGTTCACGCTGCCCCCTCCCACTGTACCCGTCGAGACCCAGACGATGTGCCCTGCTACTACAAAGTCGAAGAGATGTTTGATGGGGGCAGAGCGGAAGAGGCACATTGAATTTGGATCATTTTACCCATGACCCTTCTCTCCTCCCAACCCTCTTTGCGAAAGATGACATTTCTGGGGAAACAGAAGGTGATCAGAAGCAAGTAGCTCAAATGTATGTCCCTTGTAAATTTCGGATATCCATCAATTTCAATTTTGAGATATAGAGAAGTGCTGGGAAGGTTAATTGGCCCTATCAGTGTCAGTGAAGAGCTGATGGAAGAAGTGCGAAAGGCCAAAGGAGAAAACCCATGAGTAGAGAAATTAGCCTTCGGCTAATCTTATCTTCTCTGCTTCCATATATCCCTGTCCGTCCTCAAAAGTTGAGTGAGGTAGGAGATGATAAGATTGAGATTAGGGCAAATTATTTCCCCATCTTTTCCTTTCTCCAGTGCACAGTCTCCTCAACCCGCACACTTGGAGTCTCAGGGTCAGCTCTCCAATACTGGTCGACACAGAGGAAAACCAACTGAACCAAAACGAATCCACCGAATTATCTCTGCTGTGCTTATTTATACCTTCCCGGGTTTTCTTTCCTTTACTGTTAAGTGCCTATAATCAACTTCCATCATTTTAGCAGAGTACTAAAGAGTGACTGCTCCCAACCCCTTCAGATAGGTGATGCTTATGTTTACATCTGCTTATCAGCTCTGTCAAAGTGCTGTTTCGTGGAGGTGCTGTAATTTGATGAACACATGAGACATGCTATTTGCTAGCAAGAAATTCTCAGCTCAAACAAGCTAAGGTGTATGGAGATTCAGTATAACACAGTAATTGGTTAACTCAGTTTACTTGGGACTCCATTTCTTAGGTCTTGGGCTGTTTACATAACCAAAAGGAGTGTGTGTGTGTGTGTGTGTGTGTGTGTGTGTGTGTGTGTGTGTGTACCACACTTGACCTAGCACCTACCTGCACAAGTACCCCCCTGCCAAGTGATGTGTTTAAAGGCCAACAAAAAGGAAAACACAGAACACATTTATAATCCTGAAAATCTAGGGCTACTTAACCTTTCTGCTGCTTAATTTTAAAGGCAAAAAATGTACTATGAGCAGCATAAATAAGAACTGATTTGAGCATAGTTTTATAATAGATAAAATGTACCTGATGGGTCTAATTCAAATTTCTAAAATCTAACTGTGCCGCATTAGTCTGAGATACAAGATCTAAAGCTGCATGATCTAATCTGAGAATTTACGGACCTGTTTGAAATACCTTCATTTGATTAATTTGAAATGGAGGCCAGGGTATGACCTCTAACAGTCTGATCTTTAATAACCGCTCAAGAGATGAGGCAGGAAGTCAGTCGCGCTTAGAATTCTATGCACTTTCCTCTAGTGAGCACACCCTGCGGTTCCACGCGTGCAAGCACACCCCTCGCTCACTGCGGGATCTACAGAGCAGCTGTACATGCCCTTCAAAACTCAAATGCGTGTTATGTGGGTGTGCGGTATAGGGGTAGGACATGAAAAAACTCCCACCTGTCCAGTCCGAGAGAAATTTAACTCCTGAGAAGCACACCTTAGTTGAACATCAGATGCAACACTAATTTGCAGAGGTTCCCACAACATAGGAACAAAAGGGCTGACGTTATGTGTTGATAGCAGATCGTGTGTGAAAACTAAAGTTTTATACGGGGCTGTACGAAGACTAACTGAGGTCTGGAAAATGAGGAATTTTAAATGCTGGACAGTCTCTATACTCAGATTCCGCTGAAGACAATGCAAATACTTATAAGAGCCTGATAATAAAAACAGATTAAAAAAACTTAATCATCAAGGTGAAGCATTTAGTAATGAGGTTTGTACAGCTTTTCGGAAAACACTGACTGGAAGTCCCAACCGGCTAGAGGTAGGCCAGTGTCAGGAGGCATCCCGGACATGGGCATTAGCTTCCAGCACTGATGGTGCAGCCAGTGTCGATGATAAGAATTAAAACACAACTGCAACCCCCAGTCCTGGACAGGCTCAGGAAGCGGCTATCTGGAAAGAGTGGGAGGGGTCCAGGAGGCCAGCCCCCAGGTGATACATACGTTTGCACAACAGTGACGGCGAGCCACTGGAAGTCTTTTCCAGCTGTACTGCGCTGTAATTGTGGTCGCTTGCTCAGGACAGCATGCTGCTTTCACAAGTTGTCTCCTTCCTGAGGGATTTGCTCCTAGAAAAAGCCACCACCGCCTTCTTCACTGTGCCTTCTTCTTCTTCTTTTTCTTTTTTTTCCTGGAGCTTGTCTCTTCTGCAGAGAAGAGCTTTTAACACCTCCCTGGATAGTCAGTAAAACCCCAAGCATTAAGAAGGCCAGAAAATACACGTCCACTTCATTTCACTGAAAAAGAAAGGTCATGATCCTATCCCTTCTTTGGGTCATCCACCCTGAGTCTGCACACCACATTTGCTCAGCAGCAGTCTGGCTACCCTTGCACATCCAGCAAACCCTTAGCACTCCTTCCTCTTATTCAGGATTCCAACTTTTTGAGCGACAAGAAGATCCCTGACACAGAGGGATCCTTGCTGAGGTATGAGAGCAGTGACACAGGATGCAAGAAGAGCACAAATGATGTTTCTTTATCCTCTGCCAAGCCCAGGGCACGCTTGGTGCTGCCATTCTCCTCCTGGGTGCAGCAGCAAACGCTTCTTCGTCAGTTCTATGATCCAACACTGCCGCCCTTAAAAATTAAGTCACCTCAAAAGTTACATAAGTATTTGAAAATACTCAAGAAAACTCTCCAAACACTGCTAGTTACACTTTGCTTGTCATAAATGGAACATCAATCTGAGCCCCAGGACAGGCCAGAGACAAGAACCTGTGATTTCCAGCCAGGCCTGAATTCTCCCCAAATTCCACAGAGTACCAAAACAGGACAATCTTGGCAGGAGCCAAGGGCAGCCTCCTCTACCCTGAAGCAGGCCATGCCTGGAGTCCTTGGCATGAACCGAGGGCAGCATCTCCTGCCTGGAAGCAGTCATGAAGCACACCGAAACACCACTTCCACGTGGGTGGGCCACTGTTGCTTTGCCTCCCACAGATCTGTCCCCCCTTTTCCCCTGGGTGATGGAGCTGCCAAAGATTCCTCAAAGCCCATCTCTTTTGAGCAGTGAGAAGCCCCGGGCTTCTCTTCCTGCATTTATTCTCCAGACCAAGAAGTTACAGGAAGAGACATAGGTGGGGTTTTGAACATAGGTTCAGTTTTACAAGTTTTGCAATAGAAGCTGGTAACATTCAGTCAAAACAAGTCAGATGACACTCTGTTAGGCAATTAAGTGATCCACTATAACAAAGCCTTGATTTACCCGAAATTCCTTTTCCCTCTAGCAGCTTTTTAGTAACGTTGCCTATCAATTAGTCACTTGTCTGTCTTAGAATCAGCAGCCTTGCTGTGTTATGATTCTTTTCCTGCAACAGAGACTCGATGCCCGGGGGTTAAAATTCCTGTCCTTTGCAAGGTCAATATTTGAAACTGCAAGGCTTTTGGTGACTAAAGTCACCTATTACCCAAGAGCAGTAATAGGAAATTAATGTAATACATTAAAAAAGGTAATTGCCTTCCTTAACCACGAAGATGGCATTTTATAAAATTAGCTGCTTCTCTTAAAAGGCAACCTTCATTATCCTTTACCTACTCTTTAAAGACTATACAAACAGGAATAAGTAAATTATGGATAAAATGTTCTATAACTGGGAGAACTCAACGGCCAGTTGCCCACAGCTTACCTGCTGGTGTCCTGTGACACATATTGAAGCCTCCGTTGTACTTTGAGGAAAAATGTTCAAAACATGCCCAAAGTTCTACCCAGCAGCCGCCCCGGGAACCTGCATGCACTTCTGTCCCACTGCGAGTGGCAACCACATCGGCGGTGCTGGACTCGGGTCAGCCCTGCTGGAATGGCAGTGAAAGAGAAACTCATGTTTCAGCACAGCTAAGACGTAAACGTGCAAGTGCAATTTTTAGTGAACAGTGTCGCGTATACATTTACAGGCGGCCAAGGGATAACTCTGTGACCAAAGGAAAACAAAACCTATTCTAGAAAAACAGCAGCTCTGCCTTTCAGGGATGAGACAACCCTGCAAGCTGCTGAGCTCTCTGCTGGTCACCGGTGATGTCATCCCGGTAGCACTGACCCTGTCACCGCCAGAGGTGCCTCACCCAGTCCCCTCCCATCTGTCCGCTGGACTGGAGGGGCGCCATTCTGTCCACACAGCTTCCTTGAGCACCTGCACCCTTGGGGCCTGCTTGTTGGGAGGAAAGCTGTCACCCGCGGCAGCTGGCTTAAACCTTAGCAGCAGGAGGAACAGCTGCCCGTGGCCAGGCCACTGCCCCAGATGAAACTGTTGCTGCCGGGCCTGGCCATCTCTTCCCAACGGAAATAAGTTGTTTGGGGTTCAGCAGACTCTAGAATGAAGCGGGCCCCTTGGGCACAGGGAGCAACAGCACATCCTAGTGGGCTAATTTCCCCAAAGCTTGAAACTAGGTGTCTTGTCTCACTCCAAGGATGGCTGTGGCACTACAGCATCGCTGGACGCTGGGTGGCAGTAGAGGGCCTCACAGAAACCAGGCACAGACAATCTGGCCTCCAGCAAAGGAATGATGCTAATGCGCTCCTCTGGGTAGAATTTGCACAATAACCCACATGGAAGTCGCAGCAGGACAGGGATGAAAACTATGGGGCAAGAGGTCAAGTCTGCACAATCCCAACCAACCCCACCGATGCCCATGTCCAGTAACCGCACACACTGGATGGCTCCCCACAGGCAAAGGAACAGGTGAGACACACCCCTTCTCTGTACCTGGTGACGGATTCAGGGAAGTCAGGCTCCAGGCCCTCTCTCACTCCCACCGTGTCCTGAATCCTCACCATCAGCTACAGCTGCAAGGACTGTTTCTCTTCTGTGAACCTGCAAGCTAAGGGTCTGAAGCGACACAGTGGAGAAAGCATGCGAGGAAATTCTGCTCCACTTTTCCACCTCAGTGAGGCACGTGCACAATGTAGTTTCCCATCTCAACTGTTGCTTCGCTGTCAAGATTTCTTTTGGTGTGAGAGACCAAGGTGTCAGTAGCAAAAGAAAATGTTTTGCTTTTGCTCCCCTCAGTATGCTTCAACATTTCCAAGTGAATTTCACGTCACAAGGGGAGATGGGGATTGCCCTCAACTGGAATGTGGGTCACCTCCCAGCTGTGTGGTGATGTGTCTGGGGCCAAGGCCAGAGCTGCTGCTTTTCCAGATTTTCCAAGCCAGAAACAAGCACTGTTCACTTTAATAAGGTTAAGTTTAAACCGACATCCTTTTTTGGTGCCTAAACTGTTGACTACATACCCCAGCAAGACAGAAGCGTGTGAAAGCCGTCCATTCACACTCCCCTTCTCCCAGACGGTCACATGCGCATATCCCCAGAGCTGAAGGCACTGTGCAAAGCACGGTGCAGTATATGCGGCCAGTAACCGTGTGTTCTTCTCACTGAACACTTCCAGGGTTGCATCAAGTAAAAGTTGCCTCAACTTTCACTGAAGTAGATAAAAGCTGCAAAAACCCTTACTGATTTCCTAAGTTTACTTCTCTAAGTCCCAAAAGCTAAGACTGTAACTACGTTAGCGTTCATGTATGACAAACAAATATTAAATAGTTTACACCTTTATACCAATTTATCTGTAGCTCGTGCAGGTCCAATTGGACCTGGCAGACATCTACAGAACATTTCATGCAACAACTAGAGAATACACATTTTTTCTCATCGGCACATGGAACATTCTCCAGGATAGACCACATGTTAGGTCACAAAACAGGTTTCAGCAAATTTTTCAAAGCTGACATCATTCCTAGTATCTTTTCTGACCACAATTGACTAGCACTGGAAATCAATTACAAGCGAATTTCTGGAAACTACTCCAGTGCATGAAAACTGAACAACAGGCTCCCGAATGACCTATGGGTCCAAGAAGAAATTAAAAAGGAAATCAAAAACGTTCTTGAAACTAATGAAAAAAGATGCATCCTACCAAAACCTGTGGGATACTGTAAAAGCAACAGCGACGAGGTAATATATTGCAATACATGCTCACATCAAAAGGATGGAGAAACTTCACGTAAATGACCGAACCGTACACCTCAAAGAACCACCACCACCACAACAATGCAATCATAAAAGTACTAGAGAGAAAGAAATAATTAACATCAGGGCAGAGTTCAATGAAATGGAGACCCCCAAAACGATACAAAGGATCAGCGAAACACAAAGTTGTTTTTTGAGAAGATAAATAAAATAGACAAACCATTAGCTTTGCCCACTCTCACCACACTCATTCAACATAGTATTGAAAGCCCTAACCAGAGCAATCAAGCAAGACAAAGAAATAAAGGGCATTCAGATTGGGAAGGACAAAGTCAAGTTGTCCCTGTTTGCAGATGACGCGATCTTATAGATAGAAAACCTAAAGGCTACCAGAACGCCCTTACGGCTGACTAACAATTTTAATAATTTTGCGGGGTACAAAACCAACACCCACAGATCAGGAGCATTTTTATACTCCGATAATGAACTGGCAGAAAAAGAAATCAAGAAAGCAAGCCCATTTACAATAGTCACCCCCAAGATAAAATACCTAGGAACCAATTGAACCAAGGAGGTTAATGCAGATCTCTACAATGAGAACTACCAAACACCAGTGAGAGAAATTAAAGAGCACCCAAAAATAGTGGAATGACATACCAGGCTCTGGTACGGGAAGAATTAACATCGTGAAAATGTCCTTTCTACCCATAGCAGTCTACAAATTCAACGCAATCTCCGTCAAAATAGCAACAACTTTCTTCACAGAAATAGAAAAAGCAGTGCTAACATTCATATGGAATACGAAAAGATCCTGAATAGCCAAAGCAATTTTGAGCTTAAAAGCACCCCAAAAACAGAAAGGCTGGAGGCATAACACCACCCAATTTCAAATTCTATGACAAGGCTCAAAACAGCATGGTGATGGCATAGAAACAGACACTCAGATCAATGGAACAGGATAGAAAACCCAGGAATAATCAATTTGCCTACTTACAGCCAACCGATTTTTGACAAAGCCAACCAGAACATACGCTGTGGAAAAGACAGCCTCTTCAGGAAATAAACGGTGCCCGCAAAATTGGACAATCCACATGCAGAAGAATGAAACTGGACCAGCATCTCACCATATGCCAAAATCGACTCGAAATGGATTAAAGACCAGAATATAAGACCCCAAACCATTACATGACTGAAGGAAAACAGAGGGGAAACACTCCAGGAAGTAGGTGGGGGCAAAGGCTTTATGAATAAGACCCGAAAACCCACAAGCAACAACATAAAAACTAAACAAATGAGCTAATGTCAAACTAAGAAGCTTCCACACAGCAAAGGAAACAATCAACAGAGCAGAAAGGCACCCTAAAAAAAGGGAGAAAATATGTGTAAACTATACGTCTGCCAAGGGCTTAATATCCGGAACATACCAAGAACTCAAACAGCTGTACAGTATGAAAACAAGTAATCCGATTTAAAACTGGGCAAACGAGATGAATAGACATTTTTCAAAGACATACAAATGGCCAACGGTACACGAAAAAATGCTCAGCATCACTAGTCATCAGAGAAATGCAAATCAAAACCACATTGAGATATCATGTCAACCCAGATAGACTGGCCATTGTTAAAAAGACCATTAATAAGAAATGCTACTGAGGATATGAGGAAAGGAGAACTCTTCTCCAATGTTGGTGGGACTGTAAATTAGCACAGTCACTATGGAAAACAGTAAAGAAGTTTCCTCCAATACAGATAGTACTACCATATGATCCAGCAGTTCCACTACTGGGTATATATCCAAAGAAATGGAAGTCATATGGAAGGGACACCTGCACTCCCATGTTCACTGCAGCTTTACTTACAATAGCCAAAATATAGAACCAACCTCAGTGCCCTTCGACAGATGACTGGATAAAAAAAATGTGATACACGTACACCATGGAATAATACTCAGTGATAAAGGAAAAGAATGAAATTCTGCCATCGGTAACAACCTGGATGAGTCTGGAGAAAATTATGTTGTGTGAAATAAACCAGACAAGGGAAGATAAATATCACATGCTCTCACTTATAACTAGGTAGAAAGGAAGGAAGGAAGGAAGGAAGGAAGGAAGGAAGGAAGGAAGGAAGGAAGGAAGGAAGGAAGGAAGGAAGGAAGCAAAGGACTACAACAGTTCCTTGAACTTTCAGAAGGACAGAAGAAACCAATGGTTACTAGAGATGAGGGGATGGACGGAGGGAGGGAGTTGGGGGCGTGATGGGTCAGGCAAAGGGCATAAGGAAAAATCATGATTTGTAATAATGAATATGCTAATAAAAATAATTTAAAAAGTAAGACACTTTAAAACACAAAAAGAATGCCATTATTGACATTCCAGAAAATTCCAGCTATGTGGATAACATTAAAAACCAGCTGTCAAGCTAAATCCTTTATCAGTACAAATTTTGATATTTCTTCAAATTGGGAGGAGAATGTTGGTTTCGATGTACAATGTCTGGTCACTCCCAGCCTCATCTATTTGTCACTGACGACCCTGGGACAGACGGAAAAAAAAAAAAAAACGGTTTCTGCAACTTTTAAAATACAGACACGCCCTCCACCACCAACTTTCAATTTCTACAAAACGTCCTTGGGTTCTAGTATTCTTGCACATGTTTGTTCTCTTACAGGAAATTTGCTCCTTAGGATTTCACTGCAATGTGCTTCTGGATCCCATGCCATGATTTATCTCTGAGGACCCCTGTTCCCCTGGATCCATTTCACCCCGTGCCTGGCCACCTGTGTGGCACACACACATAGGAGCAGGAGGACAAGGCTTTGAGATGGGGAACCCGCACAAGCAATTATCTGGGTTTAGGTCTGCAGGTTATTAAGGTTTTCCGTTTCAACTTCCACAGCTAGAACGAAAGTGTAGAAATCCGTTTTCTAGTTAAAATCTGTTCACATCCCAAGTGTTTTTTAAGTTACTTAACAAGCCTTTGGTAGTCCGAAATACCGGGAAGTGTGCCTGTAACTAGAAACACCAGAAACTTCCATTTCAAAATTGTCATAAACCAGGGATACTTTAGAAAAACCTTTTCAGCCCACTTCGTGCCTTGAGTAATGGTGGGTAAACAGTGGAAACCAAGAGAGGCAACATGGAAGCAAACGGATATAAAAGCACAAGGGAGACATCATGCTCTTGGGGAGAACTAAAATGCAAATTGTGTCTGTAAACGAAAGAAATTATACAGAAATCCCAGAAAAACAATTGACTGAAAATCACACGAACGATCCCATGTTCATCTCATCACCTTGAGAACACGAAGGATACTTTTGTACAGGCAGCACACCTCCTTAAAGCAGCAGCAGAGTGCTTCGTGCACAGCAAGGCCTAGTTCACTGAGCAGCTGGACCTGTGCCCACACCCAGAGGGCAGCACCAGCCACGTGGGTGCAGAGGAGGTTGTCCCGGTGAACTCCACAAGCGGCAGCAACGCTAGGCTCTACGCCACAGGACTTCTGACAACGGACACAGTCGCACAGACTGCAAGTGGACCCCACATCAGCCTCAAGACCTCCCCCACCCGAAAACATCTCCACAGCCAGCCAGGGAGGCAAAGGAAGGGTCTTCATGGCGTGCAGAGTTACAATGAATCTGTGTTCACGCTGCCCCCTCCCACTGTACCCGTCGAGACCCAGACGATGTGCCCTGCTACTACAAAGTCGAAGAGATGTTTGATGGGGGCAGAGCGGAAGAGGCACATTGAATTTGGATCATTTTACCCATGACCCTTCTCTCCTCCCAACCCTCTTTGCGAAAGATGACATTTCTGGGGAAACAGAAGGTGATCAGAAGCAAGTAGCTCAAATGTATGTCCCTTGTAAATTTCGGATATCCATCAATTTCAATTTTGAGATATAGAGAAGTGCTGGGAAGGTTAATTGGCCCTATCAGTGTCAGTGAAGAGCTGATGGAAGAAGTGCGAAAGGCCAAAGGAGAAAACCCATGAGTAGAGAAATTAGCCTTCGGCTAATCTTATCTTCTCTGCTTCCATATATCCCTGTCCGTCCTCAAAAGTTGAGTGAGGTAGGAGATGATAAGATTGAGATTAGGGCAAATTATTTCCCCATCTTTTCCTTTCTCCAGTGCACAGTCTCCTCAACCCGCACACTTGGAGTCTCAGGGTCAGCTCTCCAATACTGGTCGACACAGAGGAAAACCAACTGAACCAAAACGAATCCACCGAATTATCTCTGCTGTGCTTATTTATACCTTCCCGGGTTTTCTTTCCTTTACTGTTAAGTGCCTATAATCAACTTCCATCATTTTAGCAGAGTACTAAAGAGTGACTGCTCCCAACCCCTTCAGATAGGTGATGCTTATGTTTACATCTGCTTATCAGCTCTGTCAAAGTGCTGTTTCGTGGAGGTGCTGTAATTTGATGAACACATGAGACATGCTATTTGCTAGCAAGAAATTCTCAGCTCAAACAAGCTAAGGTGTATGGAGATTCAGTATAACACAGTAATTGGTTAACTCAGTTTACTTGGGACTCCATTTCTTAGGTCTTGGGCTGTTTACATAACCAAAAGGAGTGTGTGTGTGTGTGTGTGTGTGTGTGTGTGTGTGTGTGTGTGTGTGTGTACCACACTTGACCTAGCACCTACCTGCACAAGTACCCCCCTGCCAAGTGATGTGTTTAAAGGCCAACAAAAAGGAAAACACAGAACACATTTATAATCCTGAAAATCTAGGGCTACTTAACCTTTCTGCTGCTTAATTTTAAAGGCAAAAAATGTACTATGAGCAGCATAAATAAGAACTGATTTGAGCATAGTTTTATAATAGATAAAATGTACCTGATGGGTCTAATTCAAATTTCTAAAATCTAACTGTGCCGCATTAGTCTGAGATACAAGATCTAAAGCTGCATGATCTAATCTGAGAATTTACGGACCTGTTTGAAATACCTTCATTTGATTAATTTGAAATGGAGGCCAGGGTATGACCTCTAACAGTCTGATCTTTAATAACCGCTCAAGAGATGAGGCAGGAAGTCAGTCGCGCTTAGAATTCTATGCACTTTCCTCTAGTGAGCACACCCTGCGGTTCCACGCGTGCAAGCACACCCCTCGCTCACTGCGGGATCTACAGAGCAGCTGTACATGCCCTTCAAAACTCAAATGCGTGTTATGTGGGTGTGCGGTATAGGGGTAGGACATGAAAAAACTCCCACCTGTCCAGTCCGAGAGAAATTTAACTCCTGAGAAGCACACCTTAGTTGAACATCAGATGCAACACTAATTTGCAGAGGTTCCCACAACATAGGAACAAAAGGGCTGACGTTATGTGTTGATAGCAGATCGTGTGTGAAAACTAAAGTTTTATACGGGGCTGTACGAAGACTAACTGAGGTCTGGAAAATGAGGAATTTTAAATGCTGGACAGTCTCTATACTCAGATTCCGCTGAAGACAATGCAAATACTTATAAGAGCCTGATAATAAAAACAGATTAAAAAAACTTAATCATCAAGGTGAAGCATTTAGTAATGAGGTTTGTACAGCTTTTCGGAAAACACTGACTGGAAGTCCCAACCGGCTAGAGGTAGGCCAGTGTCAGGAGGCATCCCGGACATGGGCATTAGCTTCCAGCACTGATGGTGCAGCCAGTGTCGATGATAAGAATTAAAACACAACTGCAACCCCCAGTCCTGGACAGGCTCAGGAAGCGGCTATCTGGAAAGAGTGGGAGGGGTCCAGGAGGCCAGCCCCCAGGTGATACATACGTTTGCACAACAGTGACGGCGAGCCACTGGAAGTCTTTTCCAGCTGTACTGCGCTGTAATTGTGGTCGCTTGCTCAGGACAGCATGCTGCTTTCACAAGTTGTCTCCTTCCTGAGGGATTTGCTCCTAGAAAAAGCCACCACCGCCTTCTTCACTGTGCCTTCTTCTTCTTCTTTTTCTTTTTTTTCCTGGAGCTTGTCTCTTCTGCAGAGAAGAGCTTTTAACACCTCCCTGGATAGTCAGTAAAACCCCAAGCATTAAGAAGGCCAGAAAATACACGTCCACTTCATTTCACTGAAAAAGAAAGGTCATGATCCTATCCCTTCTTTGGGTCATCCACCCTGAGTCTGCACACCACATTTGCTCAGCAGCAGTCTGGCTACCCTTGCACATCCAGCAAACCCTTAGCACTCCTTCCTCTTATTCAGGATTCCAACTTTTTGAGCGACAAGAAGATCCCTGACACAGAGGGATCCTTGCTGAGGTATGAGAGCAGTGACACAGGATGCAAGAAGAGCACAAATGATGTTTCTTTATCCTCTGCCAAGCCCAGGGCACGCTTGGTGCTGCCATTCTCCTCCTGGGTGCAGCAGCAAACGCTTCTTCGTCAGTTCTATGATCCAACACTGCCGCCCTTAAAAATTAAGTCACCTCAAAAGTTACATAAGTATTTGAAAATACTCAAGAAAACTCTCCAAACACTGCTAGTTACACTTTGCTTGTCATAAATGGAACATCAATCTGAGCCCCAGGACAGGCCAGAGACAAGAACCTGTGATTTCCAGCCAGGCCTGAATTCTCCCCAAATTCCACAGAGTACCAAAACAGGACAATCTTGGCAGGAGCCAAGGGCAGCCTCCTCTACCCTGAAGCAGGCCATGCCTGGAGTCCTTGGCATGAACCGAGGGCAGCATCTCCTGCCTGGAAGCAGTCATGAAGCACACCGAAACACCACTTCCACGTGGGTGGGCCACTGTTGCTTTGCCTCCCACAGATCTGTCCCCCCTTTTCCCCTGGGTGATGGAGCTGCCAAAGATTCCTCAAAGCCCATCTCTTTTGAGCAGTGAGAAGCCCCGGGCTTCTCTTCCTGCATTTATTCTCCAGACCAAGAAGTTACAGGAAGAGACATAGGTGGGGTTTTGAACATAGGTTCAGTTTTACAAGTTTTGCAATAGAAGCTGGTAACATTCAGTCAAAACAAGTCAGATGACACTCTGTTAGGCAATTAAGTGATCCACTATAACAAAGCCTTGATTTACCCGAAATTCCTTTTCCCTCTAGCAGCTTTTTAGTAACGTTGCCTATCAATTAGTCACTTGTCTGTCTTAGAATCAGCAGCCTTGCTGTGTTATGATTCTTTTCCTGCAACAGAGACTCGATGCCCGGGGGTTAAAATTCCTGTCCTTTGCAAGGTCAATATTTGAAACTGCAAGGCTTTTGGTGACTAAAGTCACCTATTACCCAAGAGCAGTAATAGGAAATTAATGTAATACATTAAAAAAGGTAATTGCCTTCCTTAACCACGAAGATGGCATTTTATAAAATTAGCTGCTTCTCTTAAAAGGCAACCTTCATTATCCTTTACCTACTCTTTAAAGACTATACAAACAGGAATAAGTAAATTATGGATAAAATGTTCTATAACTGGGAGAACTCAACGGCCAGTTGCCCACAGCTTACCTGCTGGTGTCCTGTGACACATATTGAAGCCTCCGTTGTACTTTGAGGAAAAATGTTCAAAACATGCCCAAAGTTCTACCCAGCAGCCGCCCCGGGAACCTGCATGCACTTCTGTCCCACTGCGAGTGGCAACCACATCGGCGGTGCTGGACTCGGGTCAGCCCTGCTGGAATGGCAGTGAAAGAGAAACTCATGTTTCAGCACAGCTAAGACGTAAACGTGCAAGTGCAATTTTTAGTGAACAGTGTCGCGTATACATTTACAGGCGGCCAAGGGATAACTCTGTGACCAAAGGAAAACAAAACCTATTCTAGAAAAACAGCAGCTCTGCCTTTCAGGGATGAGACAACCCTGCAAGCTGCTGAGCTCTCTGCTGGTCACCGGTGATGTCATCCCGGTAGCACTGACCCTGTCACCGCCAGAGGTGCCTCACCCAGTCCCCTCCCATCTGTCCGCTGGACTGGAGGGGCGCCATTCTGTCCACACAGCTTCCTTGAGCACCTGCACCCTTGGGGCCTGCTTGTTGGGAGGAAAGCTGTCACCCGCGGCAGCTGGCTTAAACCTTAGCAGCAGGAGGAACAGCTGCCCGTGGCCAGGCCACTGCCCCAGATGAAACTGTTGCTGCCGGGCCTGGCCATCTCTTCCCAACGGAAATAAGTTGTTTGGGGTTCAGCAGACTCTAGAATGAAGCGGGCCCCTTGGGCACAGGGAGCAACAGCACATCCTAGTGGGCTAATTTCCCCAAAGCTTGAAACTAGGTGTCTTGTCTCACTCCAAGGATGGCTGTGGCACTACAGCATCGCTGGACGCTGGGTGGCAGTAGAGGGCCTCACAGAAACCAGGCACAGACAATCTGGCCTCCAGCAAAGGAATGATGCTAATGCGCTCCTCTGGGTAGAATTTGCACAATAACCCACATGGAAGTCGCAGCAGGACAGGGATGAAAACTATGGGGCAAGAGGTCAAGTCTGCACAATCCCAACCAACCCCACCGATGCCCATGTCCAGTAACCGCACACACTGGATGGCTCCCCACAGGCAAAGGAACAGGTGAGACACACCCCTTCTCTGTACCTGGTGACGGATTCAGGGAAGTCAGGCTCCAGGCCCTCTCTCACTCCCACCGTGTCCTGAATCCTCACCATCAGCTACAGCTGCAAGGACTGTTTCTCTTCTGTGAACCTGCAAGCTAAGGGTCTGAAGCGACACAGTGGAGAAAGCATGCGAGGAAATTCTGCTCCACTTTTCCACCTCAGTGAGGCACGTGCACAATGTAGTTTCCCATCTCAACTGTTGCTTCGCTGTCAAGATTTCTTTTGGTGTGAGAGACCAAGGTGTCAGTAGCAAAAGAAAATGTTTTGCTTTTGCTCCCCTCAGTATGCTTCAACATTTCCAAGTGAATTTCACGTCACAAGGGGAGATGGGGATTGCCCTCAACTGGAATGTGGGTCACCTCCCAGCTGTGTGGTGATGTGTCTGGGGCCAAGGCCAGAGCTGCTGCTTTTCCAGATTTTCCAAGCCAGAAACAAGCACTGTTCACTTTAATAAGGTTAAGTTTAAACCGACATCCTTTTTTGGTGCCTAAACTGTTGACTACATACCCCAGCAAGACAGAAGCGTGTGAAAGCCGTCCATTCACACTCCCCTTCTCCCAGACGGCCACATGCGCATATCCCCAGAGCTGAAGGCACTGTGCAAAGCACGGTGCAGTATATGCGGCCAGTAACCGTGTGTTCTTCTCACTGAACACTTCCAGGGTTGCATCAAGTAAAAGTTGCCTCAACTTTCACTGAAGTAGATAAAAGCTGCAAAAACCCTTACTGATTTCCTAAGTTTACTTCTCTAAGTCCCAAAAGCTAAGACTATAACTACGTTAGCGTTCATGTATGACAAACAAATATTAAATAGTTTACACCTTTATACCAATTTATCTGTAGCTCGTGCAGGTCCAATTGGACCTGGCAGACATCTACAGAACATTTCATGCAACAACTAGAGAATACACATTTTTTCTCATCGGCACATGGAACATTCTCCAGGATAGACCACATGTTAGGTCACAAAACAGGTTTCAGCAAATTTTTCAAAGCTGACATCATTCCTAGTATCTTTTCTGACCACAATTGACTAGCACTGGAAATCAATTACAAGCGAATTTCTGGAAACTACTCCAGTGCATGAAAACTGAACAACAGGCTCACGAATGACCTATGGGTCCAAGAAGAAATTAAAAAGGAAATCAAAAACGTTCTTGAAACTAATGAAAAAAGATGCATCCTACCAAAACCTGTGGGATACTGTAAAAGCAACAGCGACGAGGCAATATATTGCAATACATGCTCACATCAAAAGGATGGAGAAACTTCACGTAAATGACCGAACCGTACACCTCAAAGAACCACCACCACCACAACAATGCAATCATAAAAGTACTAGAGAGAAAGAAATAATTAACATCAGGGCAGAGTTCAATGAAATGGAGACCCCCAAAACGATACAAAGGATCAGCGAAACACAAAGTTGTTTTTTGAGAAGATAAATAAAATAGACAAACCATTAGCTTTGCCCACTCTCACCACACTCATTCAACATAGTACTGAAAGCCCTAACCAGAGCAATCCAGCAAGACAAAGAAATAAAGGGCATTCAGATTGGGAAGGACAAAGTCAAGTTGTCCCTGTTTGCAGATGACGCGATCTTATAGATAGAAAACCTAAAGGCTACCAGAACGCCCTTACGGCTGACTAACAATTTTAATAATTTTGCGGGGTACAAAATCAACACCCACAGATCAGGAGCATTTTTATACTCCGATAATGAACTGGCAGAAAAAGAAATCAAGAAAGCAAGCCCATTTACAATAGTCACCCCCAAGATAAAATACCTAGGAACCAATTGAACCAAGGAGGTTAATGCAGATCTCTACAATGAGAACTACCAAACACCAGTGAGAGAAATTAAAGAGCACCCAAAAATAGTGGAATGACATACCAGGCTCTGGTACGGGAAGAATTAACATCGTGAAAATGTCCTTTCTACCCATAGCAGTCTACAAATTCAACGCAATCTCCGTCAAAATAGCAACAACTTTCTTCACAGAAATAGAAAAAGCAGTGCTAACATTCATATGGAATACGAAAAGATCCTGAATAGCCAAAGCAATTTTGAGCTTAAAAGCACCCCAAAAACAGAAAGGCTGGAGGCATAACACCACCCAATTTCAAATTCTATGACAAGGCTCAAAACAGCATGGTGATGGCATAGAAACAGACACTCAGATCAATGGAACAGGATAGAAAACCCAGGAATAATCAATTTGCCTACTTACAGCCAACCGATTTTTGACAAAGCCAACCAGAACATACGCTGTGGAAAAGACAGCCTCTTCAGGAAATAAACGGTGCCCGCAAAATTGGACAATCCACATGCAGAAGAATGAAACTGGACCAGCATCTCACCATATGCCAAAATCGACTCGAAATGGATTAAAGACCAGAATATAAGACCCCAAACCATTACATGACTGAAGGGGAAACACTCCAGGAAGTAGGTGGGGGCAAAGGCTTTATGAATAAGACCCGAAACCCACAAGCAACAATATAAAAACTAAACAAATGAGCTAATGTCAAACTAAGAAGCTTCCACACAGCAAAGGAAACAATCAACAGAGCAGAAAGGCACCCTAAAAAAAGGGAGAAAATATGTGTAAACTATACGTCTGCCAAGGGCTTAATATCCAGAACATACCAAGAACTCAAACAGCTGTACAGTATGAAAACAAGTAATCCGATTTAAAACTGGGCAAACGAGATGAATAGACATTTTTCAAAGACATACAAATGGCCAACGGTACACGAAAAAATGCTCAGCATCACTAGTCATCAGAGAAATGCAAATCAAAACCACATTGAGATATCATGTCAACCCAGATAGACTGGCCATTGTTAAAAAGACCATTAATAAGAAATGCTACTGAGGATATGAGGAAAGGAGAACTCTTCTCCAATGTTGGTGGGACTGTAAATTAGCACAGTCACTATGGAAAACAGTAAAGAAGTTTCCTCCAATACAGATAGTACTACCATATGATCCAGCAGTTCCACTACTGGGTATATATCCAAAGAAATGGAAGTCATATGGAAGGGACACCTGCACTCCCATGTTCACTGCAGCTTTACTTACAATAGCCAAAATATAGAACCAACCTCAGTGCCCTTCGACAGATGACTGGATAAAAAAAATGTGATACACGTACACCATGGAATAATACTCAGTGATAAAGGAAAAGAATGAAATTCTGCCATCGGTAACAACCTGGATGAGTCTGGAGAAAATTATGTTGTGTGAAATAAGCCAGACAAGGGAAGATAAATATCACATGCTCTCACTTATAACTAGGTAGAAAGGAAGGAAGGAAGGAAGGAAGGAAGGAAGGAAGGAAGGAAGGAAGGAAGGAAGGAAGGAAGGAAGGAAGCAAAGGACTACAACAGTTCCTTGAACTTTCAGAAGGACAGAAGAAACCAATGGTTACTAGAGATGAGGGGATGGACGGAGGGAGGGAGTTGGGGGCGTGATGGGTCAGGCAAAGGGCATAAAGAAAAATCATGATTTGTAATAATGAATATGCTAATAAAAATAATTTAAAAAGTAAGACACTTTAAAACACAAAAAGAATGCCATTATTGACATTCCAGAAAATTCCAGCTATGTGGATAACATTAAAAACCAGCTGTCAAGCTAAATCCTTTATCAGTACAAATTTTGATATTTCTTCAAATTGGGAGGAGAATGTTGGTTTCGATGTACAATGTCTGGTCACTCCCAGCCTCATCTATTTGTCACTGACGACCCTGGGACAGACGGAAAAAAAAAAAAAACGGTTTCTGCAACTTTTAAAATACAGACACGCCCTCCACCACCAACTTTCAATTTCTACAAAACGTCCTTGGGTTCTAGTATTCTTGCACATGTTTGTTCTCTTACAGGAAATTTGCTCCTTAGGATTTCACTGCAATGTGCTTCTGGATCCCATGCCATGATTTATCTCTGAGGACCCCTGTTCCCCTGGATCCATTTCACCCCGTGCCTGGCCACCTGTGTGGCACACACACATAGGAGCAGGAGGACAAGGCTTTGAGATGGGGAACCCGCACAAGCAATTATCTGGGTTTAGGTCTGCAGGTTATTAAGGTTTTCCGTTTCAACTTCCACAGCTAGAACGAAAGTGTAGAAATCCGTTTTCTAGTTAAAATCTGTTCACATCCCAAGTGTTTTTTAAGTTACTTAACAAGCCTTTGGTAGTCCGAAATACCGGGAAGTGTGCCTGTAACTAGAAACACCAGAAACTTCCATTTCAAAATTGTCATAAACCAGGGATACTTTAGAAAAACCTTTTCAGCCCACTTCGTGCCTTGAGTAATGGTGGGTAAACAGTGGAAACCAAGAGAGGCAACATGGAAGCAAACGGATATAAAAGCTCAAGGGAGACATCGTGCTCTTGGGGAGAACTAAAATGCAAATTGTGTCTGTAAACGAAAGAAATTATACAGAAATCCCAGAAAAACAATTGACTGAAAATCACACGAACGATCCCATGTTCATCTCATCACCTTGAGAACACGAAGGATACTTTTGTACAGGCAGCACACCTCCTTAAAGCAGCAGCAGAGTGCTTCGTGCACAGCAAGGCCTAGTTCACTGAGCAGCTGGACCTGTGCCCACACCCAGAGGGCAGCACCAGCCACGTGGGTGCAGAGGAGGTTGTCCCGGTGAACTCCACAAGCGGCAGCAACGCTAGGCTCTACGCCACAGGACTTCTGACAACGGACACAGTCGCACAGACTGCAAGTGGACCCCACATCAGCCTCAAGACCTCCCCCACCCGAAAACATCTCCACAGCCAGCCAGGGAGGCAAAGGAAGGGTCTTCATGGCGTGCAGAGTTACAATGAATCTGTGTTCACGCTGCCCCCTCCCACTGTACCCGTCGAGACCCAGACGATGTGCCCTGCTACTACAAAGTCGAAGAGATGTTTGATGGGGGCAGAGCGGAAGAGGCACATTGAATTTGGATCATTTTACCCATGACCCTTCTCTCCTCCCAACCCTCTTTGCGAAAGATGACATTTCTGGGGAAACAGAAGGTGATCAGAAGCAAGTAGCTCAAATGTATGTCCCTTGTAAATTTCGGATATCCATCAATTTCAATTTTGAGATATAGAGAAGTGCTGGGAAGGTTAATTGGCCCTATCAGTGTCAGTGAAGAGCTGATGGAAGAAGTGCGAAAGGCCAAAGGAGAAAACCCATGAGTAGAGAAATTAGCCTTCGGCTAATCTTATCTTCTCTGCTTCCATATATCCCTGTCCGTCCTCAAAAGTTGAGTGAGGTAGGAGATGATAAGATTGAGATTAGGGCAAATTATTTCCCCATCTTTTCCTTTCTCCAATGCACAGTCTCCTCAACCCGCACACTTGGAGTCTCAGGGTCAGCTCTCCAATACTGGTCGACACAGAGGAAAACCAACGGAACCAAAACGAATCCACCGAATTATCTCTGCTGTGCTTATTTATACCTTCCCGGGTTTTCTTTCCTTTACTGTTAAGTGCCTATAATCAACTTCAATCATTTTAGCAGAGTACTAAAGAGTGACTGCTCCCAACCCCTTCAGATAGGTGATGCTTATGTTTACATCTGCTTATCAGCTCTGTCAAAGTGCTGTTTCGTGGAGGTGCTGTAATTTGATGAACACATGAGACATGCTATTTGCTAGCAAGAAATTCTCAGCTCAAACAAGCTAAGGTGTATGGAGATTCAGTATAACACAGTAATTGGTTAACTCAGTTTACTTGGGACTCCATTTCTTAGGTCTTGGGCTGTTTACATAACCAAAAGGAGTGTGTGTGTGTGTGTGTGTGTGTGTGTGTGTGTGTGTGTACCACACTTGACCTAGCACCTACCTGCACAAGTACCCCCCTGCCAAGTGATGTGTTTAAAGGCCAACAAAAAGGAAAACACAGAACACATTTATAATCCTGAAAATCTAGGGCTACTTAACCTTTCTGCTGCTTAATTTTAAAGGCAAAAAATGTACTATGAGCAGCATAAATAAGAACTGATTTGAGCATAGTTTTATAATAGATAAAATGTACCTGATGGGTCTAATTCAAATTTCTAAAATCTAACTGTGCCGCATTAGTCTGAGATACAAGATCTAAAGCTGCATGATCTAATCTGAGAATTTATGGACCTGTTTGAAATACCTTCATTTGATTAATTTGAAATGGAGGCCAGGGTATGACCTCTAACAGTCTGATCTTTAATAACCGCTCAAGAGATGAGGCAGGAAGTCAGTCGCGCTTAGAATTCTATGCACTTTCCTCTAGTGAGCACACCCTGCGGTTCCACGCGTGCAAGCACACCCCTCGCTCACTGCGGGATCTACAGAGCAGCTGTACATGCCCTTCAAAACTCAAATGCGTGTTATGTGGGTGTGCGGTATAGGGGTAGGACATGAAAAAACTCCCACCTGTCCAGTCCGAGAGAAATTTAACTCCTGAGAAGCACACCTTAGTTGAACATCAGATGCAACACTAATTTGCAGAGGTTCCCACAACATAGGAACAAAAGGGCTGACGTTATGTGTTGATAGCAGATCGTGTGTGAAAACTAAAGTTTTATACGGGGCTGTACGAAGACTAACTGAGGTCTGGAAAATGAGGAATTTTAAATGCTGGACAGTCTCTATACTCAGATTCCGCTGAAGACAATGCAAATACTTATAAGAGCCTGATAATAAAAACAGATTAAAAAAACTTAATCATCAAGGTGAAGCATTTAGTAATGAGGTTTGTACAGCTTTTCGGAAAACACTGACTGGAAGTCCCAACCGGCTAGAGGTAGGCCAGTGTCAGGAGGCATCCCGGACATGGGCATTAGCTTCCAGCACTGATGGTGCAGCCAGTGTCGATGATAAGAATTAAAACACAACTGCAACCCCCAGTCCTGGACAGGCTCAGGAAGCGGCTATCTGGAAAGAGTGGGAGGGGTCCAGGAGGCCAGCCCCCAGGTGATACATACGTTTGCACAACAGTGACGGCGAGCCACTGGAAGTCTTTTCCAGCTGTACTGCGCTGTAATTGTGGTCGCTTGCTCAGGACAGCATGCTGCTTTCACAAGTTGTCTCCTTCCTGAGGGATTTGCTCCTAGAAAAAGCCACCACCGCCTTCTTCACTGTGCCTTCTTCTTCTTCTTTTTCTTTTTTTTCCTGGAGCTTGTCTCTTCTGCAGAGAAGAGCTTTTAACACCTCCCTGGATAGTCAGTAAAACCCCAAGCATTAAGAAGGCCAGAAAATACACGTCCACTTCATTTCACTGAAAAAGAAAGGTCATGATCCTATCCCTTCTTTGGGTCATCCACCCTGAGTCTGCACACCACATTTGCTCAGCAGCAGTCTGGCTACCCTTGCACATCCAGCAAACCCTTAGCACTCCTTCCTCTTATTCAGGATTCCAACTTTTTGAGCGACAAGAAGATCCCTGACACAGAGGGATCCTTGCTGAGGTATGAGAGCAGTGACACAGGATGCAAGAAGAGCACAAATGATGTTTCTTTATCCTCTGCCAAGCCCAGGGCACGCTTGGTGCTGCCATTCTTCTCCTGGGTGCAGCAGCAAACGCTTCTTCGTCAGTTCTATGATCCAACACTGCCGCCCTTAAAAATTAAGTCACCTCAAAAGTTACATAAGTATTTGAAAATACTCAAGAAAACTCTCCAAACACTGCTAGTTACACTTTGCTTGTCATAAATGGAACATCAATCTGAGCCCCAGGACAGGCCAGAGACAAGAACCTGTGATTTCCAGCCAGGCCTGAATTCTCCCCAAATTCCACAGAGTACCAAAACAGGACAATCTTGGCAGGAGCCAAGGGCAGCCTCCTCTACCCTGAAGCAGGCCATGCCTGGAGTCCTTGGCATGAACCGAGGGCAGCATCTCCTGCCTGGAAGCAGTCATGAAGCACACCGAAACACCACTTCCACGTGGGTGGGCCACTGTTGCTTTGCCTCCCACAGATCTGTCCCCCCTTTTCCCCTGGGTGATGGAGCTGCCAAAGATTCCTCAAAGCCCATCTCTTTTGAGCAGTGAGAAGCCCCGGGCTTCTCTTCCTGCATTTATTCTCCAGACCAAGAAGTTACAGGAAGAGACATAGGTGGGGTTTTGAACATAGGTTCAGTTTTACAAGTTTTGCAATAGAAGCTGGTAACATTCAGTCAAAACAAGTCAGATGACACTCTGTTAGGCAATTAAGTGATCCACTATAACAAAGCCTTGATTTACCCGAAATTCCTTTTCCCTCTAGCAGCTTTTTAGTAACGTTGCCTATCAATTAGTCACTTGTCTGTCTTAGAATCAGCAGCCTTGCTGTGTTATGATTCTTTTCCTGCAACAGAGACTCGATGCCCGGGGGTTAAAATTCCTGTCCTTTGCAAGGTCAATATTTGAAACTGCAAGGCTTTTGGTGACTAAAGTCACCTATTACCCAAGAGCAGTAATAGGAAATTAATGTAATACATTAAAAAAGGTAATTGCCTTCCTTAACCACGAAGATGGCATTTTATAAAATTAGCTGCTTCTCTTAAAAGGCAACCTTCATTATCCTTTACCTACTCTTTAAAGACTATACAAACAGGAATAAGTAAATTATGGATAAAATGTTCTATAACTGGGAGAACTCAACGGCCAGTTGCCCACAGCTTACCTGCTGGTGTCCTGTGACACATATTGAAGCCTCCGTTGTACTTTGAGGAAAAATGTTCAAAACATGCCCAAAGTTCTACCCAGCAGCCGCCCCGGGAACCTGCATGCACTTCTGTCCCACTGCGAGTGGCAACCACATCGGCGGTGCTGGACTCGGGTCAGCCCTGCTGGAATGGCAGTGAAAGAGAAACTCATGTTTCAGCACAGCTAAGACGTAAACGTGCAAGTGCAATTTTTAGTGAACAGTGTCGCGTATACATTTACAGGCGGCCAAGGGATAACTCTGTGACCAAAGGAAAACAAAACCTATTCTAGAAAAACAGCAGCTCTGCCTTTCAGGGATGAGACAACCCTGCAAGCTGCTGAGCTCTCTGCTGGTCACCGGTAGCACTGACCCTGTCACCACCAGAGGTGCCTCACCCAGTCCCCTCCCATCTGTCCGCTGGACTGGAGGGGCGCCATTCTGTCCACACAGCTTCCTTGAGCACCTGCACCCTTGGGGCCTGCTTGTTGGGAGGAAAGCTGTCACCCGCGGCAGCTGGCTTAAACCTTAGCAGCAGGAGGAACAGCTGCCCGTGGCCAGGCCACTGCCCCAGATGAAACTGTTGCTGCCGGGCCTGGCCATCTCTTCCCAACGGAAATAAGTTGTTTGGGGTTCAGCAGACTCTAGAATGAAGCGGGCCCCTTGGGCACAGGGAGCAACAGCACATCCTAGTGGGCTAATTTCCCCAAAGCTTGAAACTAGGTGTCTTGTCTCACTCCAAGGATGGCTGTGGCACTACAGCATCGCTGGACGCTGGGTGGCAGTAGAGGGCCTCACAGAAACCAGGCACAGACAATCTGGCCTCCAGCAAAGGAATGATGCTAATGCGCTCCTCTGGGTAGAATTTGCACAATAACCCACATGGAAGTCGCAGCAGGACAGGGATGAAAACTATGGGGCAAGAGGTCAAGTCTGCACAATCCCAACCAACCCCACCGATGCCCATGTCCAGTAACCGCACACACTGGATGGCTCCCCACAGGCAAAGGAACAGGTGAGACACACCCCTTCTCTGTACCTGGTGACGGATTCAGGGAAGTCAGGCTCCAGGCCCTCTCTCACTCCCACCGTGTCCTGAATCCTCACCATCAGCTACAGCTGCAAGGACTGTTTCTCTTCTGTGAACCTGCAAGCTAAGGGTCTGAAGCGACACAGTGGAGAAAGCATGCGAGGAAATTCTGCTCCACTTTTCCACCTCAGTGAGGCACGTGCACAATGTAGTTTCCCATCTCAACTGTTGCTTCGCTGTCAAGATTTCTTTTGGTGTGAGAGACCAAGGTGTCAGTAGCAAAAGAAAATGTTTTGCTTTTGCTCCCCTCAGTATGCTTCAACATTTCCAAGTGAATTTCACGTCACAAGGGGAGATGGGGATTGCCCTCAACTGGAATGTGGGTCACCTCCCAGCTGTGTGGTGATGTGTCTGGGGCCAAGGCCAGAGCTGCTGCTTTTCCAGATTTTCCAAGCCAGAAACAAGCACTGTTCACTTTAATAAGGTTAAGTTTAAACCGACATCCTTTTTTGGTGCCTAAACTGTTGACTACATACCCCAGCAAGACAGAAGCGTGTGAAAGCCGTCCATTCACACTCCCCTTCTCCCAGACGGTCACATGCGCATATCCCCAGAGCTGAAGGCACTGTGCAAAGCACGGTGCAGTATATGCGGCCAGTAACCGTGTGTTCTTCTCACTGAACACTTCCAGGGTTGCATCAAGTAAAAGTTGCCTCAACTTTCACTGAAGTAGATAAAAGCTGCAAAAACCCTTACTGATTTCCTAAGTTTACTTCTCTAAGTCCCAAAAGCTAAGACTATAACTACGTTAGCGTTCATGTATGACAAACAAATATTAAATAGTTTACACCTTTATACCAATTTATCTGTAGCTCGTGCAGGTCCAATTGGACCTGGCAGACATCTACAGAACATTTCATGCAACAACTAGAGAATACACATTTTTTTCTCATCGGCACATGGAACATTCTCCAGGATAGACCACATGTTAGGTCACAAAACAGGTTTCAGCAAATTTTTCAAAGCTGACATCATTCCTAGTATCTTTTCTGACCACAATTGACTAGCACTGGAAATCAATTACAAGCGAATTTCTGGAAACTACTCCAGTGCATGAAAACTGAACAACAGGCTCCCGAATGACCTATGGGTCCAAGAAGAAATTAAAAAGGAAATCAAAAACGTTCTTGAAACTAATGAAAAAAGATGCATCCTACCAAAACCTGTGGGATACTGTAAAAGCAACAGCGACGAGGTAATATATTGCAATACATGCTCACATCAAAAGGATGGAGAAACTTCACGTAAATGACCGAACCGTACACCTCAAAGAACCACCACCACCACAACAATGCAATCATAAAAGTACTAGAGAGAAAGAAATAATTAACATCAGGGCAGAGTTCAATGAAATGGAGACCCCCAAAACGATACAAAGGATCAGCGAAACACAAAGTTGTTTTTTGAGAAGATAAATAAAATAGACAAACCATTAGCTTTGCCCACTCTCACCACACTCATTCAACATAGTATTGAAAGCCCTAACCAGAGCAATCCAGCAAGACAAAGAAATAAAGGGCATTCAGATTGGGAAGGACAAAGTCAAGTTGTCCCTGTTTGCAGATGACGCGATCTTATAGATAGAAAACCTAAAGGCTACCAGAACGCCCTTACGGCTGACTAACAATTTTAATAATTTTGCGGGGTACAAAATCAACACCCACAGATCAGGAGCATTTTTATACTCCGATAATGAACTGGCAGAAAAAGAAATCAAGAAAGCAAGCCCATTTACAATAGTCACCCCCAAGATAAAATACCTAGGAACCAATTGAACCAAGGAGGTTAATGCAGATCTCTACAATGAGAACTACCAAACACCAGTGAGAGAAATTAAAGAGCACCCAAAAATAGTGGAATGACATACCAGGCTCTGGTACGGGAAGAATTAACATCGTGAAAATGTCCTTTCTACCCATAGCAGTCTACAAATTCAACGCAATCTCCGTCAAAATAGCAACAACTTTCTTCACAGAAATAGAAAAAGCAGTGCTAACATTCATATGGAATACGAAAAGATCCTGAATAGCCAAAGCAATTTTGAGCTTAAAAGCACCCCAAAAACAGAAAGGCTGGAGGCATAACACCACCCAATTTCAAATTCTATGACAAGGCTCAAAACAGCATGGTGATGGCATAGAAACAGACACTCAGATCAATGGAACAGGATAGAAAACCCAGGAATAATCAATTTGCCTACTTACAGCCAACCGATTTTTGACAAAGCCAACCAGAACATACGCTGTGGAAAAGACAGCCTCTTCAGGAAATAAACGGTGCCCGCAAAATTGGACAATCCACATGCAGAAGAATGAAACTGGACCAGCATCTCACCATATGCCAAAATCGACTCGAAATGGATTAAAGACCAGAATATAAGACCCCAAACCATTACATGACTGAAGGAAAACAGAGGGGAAACACTCCAGGAAGTAGGTGGGGGCAAAGGCTTTATGAATAAGACCCGAAAACCCACAAGCAACAACATAAAAACTAAACAAATGAGCTAATGTCAAACTAAGAAGCTTCCACACAGCAAAGGAAACAATCAACAGAGCAGAAAGGCACCCTAAAAAAAGGGAGAAAATATGTGTAAACTATACGTCTGCCAAGGGCTTAATATCCAGAACATACCAAGAACTCAAACAGCTGTACAGTATGAAAACAAGTAATCCGATTTAAAACTGGGCAAACGAGATGAATAGACATTTTTCAAAGACATACAAATGGCCAACGGTACACGAAAAAATGCTCAGCATCACTAGTCATCAGAGAAATGCAAATCAAAACCACATTGAGATATCATGTCAACCCAGATAGACTGGCCATTGTTAAAAAGACCATTAATAAGAAATGCTACTGAGGATATGAGGAAAGGAGAACTCTTCTCCAATGTTGGTGGGACTGTAAATTAGCACAGTCACTATGGAAAACAGTAAAGAAGTTTCCTCCAATACAGATAGTACTACCATATGATCCAGCAGTTCCACTACTGGGTATATATCCAAAGAAATGGAAGTCATATGGAAGGGACACCTGCACTCCCATGTTCACTGCAGCTTTACTTACAATAGCCAAAATATAGAACCAACCTCAGTGCCCTTCGACAGATGACTGGATAAAAAAAATGTGATACACGTACACCATGGAATAATACTCAGTGATAAAGGAAAAGAATGAAATTCTGCCATCGGTAACAACCTGGATGAGTCTGGAGAAAATTATGTTGTGTGAAATAAGCCAGACAAGGGAAGATAAATATCACATGCTCTCACTTATAACTAGGTAGAAAGGAAGGAAGGAAGGAAGGAAGGAAGGAAGGAAGGAAGGAAGGAAGGAAGGAAGGAAGGAAGGAAGGAAGGAAGGAAGGAAGCAAAGGACTACAACAGTTCCTTGAACTTTCAGAAGGACAGAAGAAACCAATGGTTACTAGAGATGAGGGGATGGACGGAGGGAGGGAGTTGGGGGCGTGATGGGTCAGGCAAAGGGCATAAAGAAAAATCATGATTTGTAATAATGAATATGCTAATAAAAATAATTTAAAAAGTAAGACACTTTAAAACACAAAAAGAATGCCATTATTGACATTCCAGAAAATTCCAGCTATGTGGATAACATTAAAAACCAGCTGTCAAGCTAAATCCTTTATCAGTACAAATTTTGATATTTCTTCAAATTGGGAGGAGAATGTTGGTTTCGATGTACAATGTCTGGTCACTCCCAGCCTCATCTATTTGTCACTGACGACCCTGGGACAGACGGAAAAAAAAAAAAAAACGGTTTCTGCAACTTTTAAAATACAGACACGCCCTCCACCACCAACTTTCAATTTCTACAAAACGTCCTTGGGTTCTAGTATTCTTGCACATGTTTGTTCTCTTACAGGAAATTTGCTCCTTAGGATTTCACTGCAATGTGCTTCTGGATCCCATGCCATGATTTATCTCTGAGGACCCCTGTTCCCCTGGATCCATTTCACCCCGTGCCTGGCCACCTGTGTGGCACACACACATAGGAGCAGGAGGACAAGGCTTTGAGATGGGGAACCCGCACAAGCAATTATCTGGGTTTAGGTCTGCAGGTTATTAAGGTTTTCCGTTTCAACTTCCACAGCTAGAACGAAAGTGTAGAAATCCGGTTTCTAGTTAAAATCTGTTCACATCCCAAGTGTTTTTTAAGTTACTTAACAAGCCTTTGGTAGTCCGAAATACCGGGAAGTGTGCCTGTAACTAGAAACACCAGAAACTTCCATTTCAAAATTGTCATAAACCAGGGATACTTTAGAAAAACCTTTTCAGCCCACTTCGTGCCTTGAGTAATGGTGGGTAAACAGTGGAAACCAAGAGAGGCAACATGGAAGCAAACGGATATAAAAGCACAAGGGAGACATCATGCTCTTGGGGAGAACTAAAATGCAAATTGTGTCTGTAAACGAAAGAAATTATACAGAAATCCCAGAAAAACAATTGACTGAAAATCACACGAACGATCCCATGTTCATCTCATCACCTTGAGAACACGAAGGATACTTTTGTACAGGCAGCACACCTCCTTAAAGCAGCAGCAGAGTGCTTCGTGCACAGCAAGGCCTAGTTCACTGAGCAGCTGGACCTGTGCCCACACCCAGAGGGCAGCACCAGCCACGTGGGTGCAGAGGAGGTTGTCCCGGTGAACTCCACAAGCGGCAGCAACGCTAGGCTCTACGCCACAGGACTTCTGACAACGGACACAGTCGCACAGACTGCAAGTGGACCCCACATCAGCCTCAAGACCTCCCCCACCCGAAAACATCTCCACAGCCAGCCAGGGAGGCAAAGGAAGGGTCTTCATGGCGTGCAGAGTTACAATGAATCTGTGTTCACGCTGCCCCCTCCCACTGTACCCGTCGAGACCCAGACGATGTGCCCTGCTACTACAAAGTCGAAGAGATGTTTGATGGGGGCAGAGCGGAAGAGGCACATTGAATTTGGATCATTTTACCCATGACCCTTCTCTCCTCCCAACCCTCTTTGCGAAAGATGACATTTCTGGGGAAACAGAAGGTGATCAGAAGCAAGTAGCTCAAATGTATGTCCCTTGTAAATTTCGGATATCCATCAATTTCAATTTTGAGATATAGAGAAGTGCTGGGAAGGTTAATTGGCCCTATCAGTGTCAGTGAAGAGCTGATGGAAGAAGTGCGAAAGGCCAAAGGAGAAAACCCATGAGTAGAGAAATTAGCCTTCGGCTAATCTTATCTTCTCTGCTTCCATATATCCCTGTCCGTCCTCAAAAGTTGAGTGAGGTAGGAGATGATAAGATTGAGATTAGGGCAAATTATTTCCCCATCTTTTCCTTTCTCCAGTGCACAGTCTCCTCAACCCGCACACTTGGAGTCTCAGGGTCAGCTCTCCAATACTGGTCGACACAGAGGAAAACCAACTGAACCAAAACGAATCCACCGAATTATCTCTGCTGTGCTTATTTATACCTTCCCGGGTTTTCTTTCCTTTACTGTTAAGTGCCTATAATCAACTTCAATCATTTTAGCAGAGTACTAAAGAGTGACTGCTCCCAACCCCTTCAGATAGGTGATGCTTATGTTTACATCTGCTTATCAGCTCTGTCAAAGTGCTGTTTCGTGGAGGTGCTGTAATTTGATGAACACATGAGACATGCTATTTGCTAGCAAGAAATTCTCAGCTCAAACAAGCTAAGGTGTAAGGAGATTCAGTATAACACAGTAATTGGTTAACTCAGTTTACTTGGGACTCCATTTCTTAGGTCTTGGGCTGTTTACATAACCAAAAGGAGTGTGTGTGTGTGTGTGTGTGTGTGTGTGTGTACCACACTTGACCTAGCGTGTGTGTGTCTGTGTGTGTGTGTACCACACTTGACCTAGCACCTACCTGCACAAGTACCCCCCTGCCAAGTGATGTGTTTAAAGGCCAACAAAAAGGAAAACACAGAACACATTTATAATCCTGAAAATCTAGGGCTACTTAACCTTTCTGCTGCTTAATTTTAAAGGCAAAAAATGTACTATGAGCAGCATAAATAAGAACTGATTTGAGCATAGTTTTATAATAGATAAAATGTACCTGATGGGTCTAATTCAAATTTCTAAAATCTAACTGTGCCGCATTAGTCTGAGATACAAGATCTAAAGCTGCATGATCTAATCTGAGAATTTACGGACCTGTTTGAAATACCTTCATTTGATTAATTTGAAATGGAGGCCAGGGTATGACCTCTAACAGTCTGATCTTTAATAACCGCTCAAGAGATGAGGCAGGAAGTCAGTCGCGCTTAGAATTCTATGCACTTTCCTCTAGTGAGCACACCCTGCGGTTCCACGCGTGCAAGCACACCCCTCGCTCACTGCGGGATCTACAGAGCAGCTGTACATGCCCTTCAAAACTCAAATGCGTGTTATGTGGGTGTGCGGTATAGGGGTAGGACATGAAAAAACTCCCACCTGTCCAGTCCGAGAGAAATTTAACTCCTGAGAAGCACACCTTAGTTGAACATCAGATGCAACACTAATTTGCAGAGGTTCCCACAACATAGGAACAAAAGGGCTGACGTTATGTGTTGATAGCAGATCGTGTGTGAAAACTAAAGTTTTATACGGGGCTGTACGAAGACTAACTGAGGTCTGGAAAATGAGGAATTTTAAATGCTGGACAGTCTCTATACTCAGATTCCGCTGAAGACAATGCAAATACTTATAAGAGCCTGATAATAAAAACAGATTAAAAAAACTTAATCATCAAGGTGAAGCATTTAGTAATGAGGTTTGTACAGCTTTTCGGAAAACACTGACTGGAAGTCCCAACCGGCTAGAGGTAGGCCAGTGTCAGGAGGCATCCCGGACATGGGCATTAGCTTCCAGCACTGATGGTGCAGCCAGTGTCGATGATAAGAATTAAAACACAACTGCAACCCCCAGTCCTGGACAGGCTCAGGAAGCGGCTATCTGGAAAGAGTGGGAGGGGTCCAGGAGGCCAGCCCCCAGGTGATACATACGTTTGCACAACAGTGACGGCGAGCCACTGGAAGTCTTTTCCAGCTGTACTGCGCTGTAATTGTGGTCGCTTGCTCAGGACAGCATGCTGCTTTCACAAGTTGTCTCCTTCCTGAGGGATTTGCTCCTAGAAAAAGCCACCACCGCCTTCTTCACTGTGCCTTCTTCTTCTTCTTTTTCTTTTTTTTCCTGGAGCTTGTCTCTTCTGCAGAGAAGAGCTTTTAACACCTCCCTGGATAGTCAGTAAAACCCCAAGCATTAAGAAGGCCAGAAAATACACGTCCACTTCATTTCACTGAAAAAGAAAGGTCATGATCCTATCCCTTCTTTGGGTCATCCACCCTGAGTCTGCACACCACATTTGCTCAGCAGCAGTCTGGCTACCCTTGCACATCCAGCAAACCCTTAGCACTCCTTCCTCTTATTCAGGATTCCAACTTTTTGAGCGACAAGAAGATCCCTGACACAGAGGGATCCTTGCTGAGGTATGAGAGCAGTGACACAGGATGCAAGAAGAGCACAAATGATGTTTCTTTATCCTCTGCCAAGCCCAGGGCACGCTTGGTGCTGCCATTCTCCTCCTGGGTGCAGCAGCAAACGCTTCTTCGTCAGTTCTATGATCCAACACTGCCGCCCTTAAAAATTAAGTCACCTCAAAAGTTACATAAGTATTTGAAAATACTCAAGAAAACTCTCCAAACACTGCTAGTTACACTTTGCTTGTCATAAATGGAACATCAATCTGAGCCCCAGGACAGGCCAGAGACAAGAACCTGTGATTTCCAGCCAGGCCTGAATTCTCCCCAAATTCCACAGAGTACCAAAACAGGACAATCTTGGCAGGAGCCAAGGGCAGCCTCCTCTACCCTGAAGCAGGCCATGCCTGGAGTCCTTGGCATGAACCGAGGGCAGCATCTCCTGCCTGGAAGCAGTCATGAAGCACACCGAAACACCACTTCCACGTGGGTGGGCCACTGTTGCTTTGCCTCCCACAGATCTGTCCCCCCTTTTCCCCTGGGTGATGGAGCTGCCAAAGATTCCTCAAAGCCCATCTCTTTTGAGCAGTGAGAAGCCCCGGGCTTCTCTTCCTGCATTTATTCTCCAGACCAAGAAGTTACAGGAAGAGACATAGGTGGGGTTTTGAACATAGGTTCAGTTTTACAAGTTTTGCAATAGAAGCTGGTAACATTCAGTCAAAACAAGTCAGATGACACTCTGTTAGGCAATTAAGTGATCCACTATAACAAAGCCTTGATTTACCCGAAATTCCTTTTCCCTCTAGCAGCTTTTTAGTAACGTTGCCTATCAATTAGTCACTTGTCTGTCTTAGAATCAGCAGCCTTGCTGTGTTATGATTCTTTTCCTGCAACAGAGACTCGATGCCCGGGGGTTAAAATTCCTGTCCTTTGCAAGGTCAATATTTGAAACTGCAAGGCTTTTGGTGACTAAAGTCACCTATTACCCAAGAGCAGTAATAGGAAATTAATGTAATACATTAAAAAAGGTAATTGCCTTCCTTAACCACGAAGATGGCATTTTATAAAATTAGCTGCTTCTCTTAAAAGGCAACCTTCATTATCCTTTACCTACTCTTTAAAGACTATACAAACAGGAATAAGTAAATTATGGATAAAATGTTCTATAACTGGGAGAACTCAACGGCCAGTTGCCCACAGCTTACCTGCTGGTGTCCTGTGACACATATTGAAGCCTCCGTTGTACTTTGAGGAAAAATGTTCAAAACATGCCCAAAGTTCTACCCAGCAGCCGCCCCGGGAACCTGCATGCACTTCTGTCCCACTGCGAGTGGCAACCACATCGGCGGTGCTGGACTCGGGTCAGCCCTGCTGGAATGGCAGTGAAAGAGAAACTCATGTTTCAGCACAGCTAAGACGTAAACGTGCAAGTGCAATTTTTAGTGAACAGTGTCGCGTATACATTTACAGGCGGCCAAGGGATAACTCTGTGACCAAAGGAAAACAAAACCTATTCTAGAAAAACAGCAGCTCTGCCTTTCAGGGATGAGACAACCCTGCAAGCTGCTGAGCTCTCTGCTGGTCACCGGTGATGTCATCCCGGTAGCACTGACCCTGTCACCGCCAGAGGTGCCTCACCCAGTCCCCTCCCATCTGTCCGCTGGACTGGAGGGGCGCCATTCTGTCCACACAGCTTCCTTGAGCACCTGCACCCTTGGGGCCTGCTTGTTGGGAGGAAAGCTGTCACCCGCGGCAGCTGGCTTAAACCTTAGCAGCAGGAGGAACAGCTGCCCGTGGCCAGGCCACTGCCCCAGATGAAACTGTTGCTGCCGGGCCTGGCCATCTCTTCCCAACGGAAATAAGTTGTTTGGGGTTCAGCAGACTCTAGAATGAAGCGGGCCCCTTGGGCACAGGGAGCAACAGCACATCCTAGTGGGCTAATTTCCCCAAAGCTTGAAACTAGGTGTCTTGTCTCACTCCAAGGATGGCTGTGGCACTACAGCATCGCTGGACGCTGGGTGGCAGTAGAGGGCCTCACAGAAACCAGGCACAGACAATCTGGCCTCCAGCAAAGGAATGATGCTAATGCGCTCCTCTGGGTAGAATTTGCACAATAACCCACATGGAAGTCGCAGCAGGACAGGGATGAAAACTATGGGGCAAGAGGTCAAGTCTGCACAATCCCAACCAACCCCACCGATGCCCATGTCCAGTAACCGCACACACTGGATGGCTCCCCACAGGCAAAGGAACAGGTGAGACACACCCCTTCTCTGTACCTGGTGACGGATTCAGGGAAGTCAGGCTCCAGGCCCTCTCTCACTCCCACCGTGTCCTGAATCCTCACCATCAGCTACAGCTGCAAGGACTGTTTCTCTTCTGTGAACCTGCAAGCTAAGGGTCTGAAGCGACACAGTGGAGAAAGCATGCGAGGAAATTCTGCTCCACTTTTCCACCTCAGTGAGGCACGTGCACAATGTAGTTTCCCATCTCAACTGTTGCTTCGCTGTCAAGATTTCTTTTGGTGTGAGAGACCAAGGTGTCAGTAGCAAAAGAAAATGTTTTGCTTTTGCTCCCCTCAGTATGCTTCAACATTTCCAAGTGAATTTCACGTCACAAGGGGAGATGGGGATTGCCCTCAACTGGAATGTGGGTCACCTCCCAGCTGTGTGGTGATGTGTCTGGGGCCAAGGCCAGAGCTGCTGCTTTTCCAGATTTTCCAAGCCAGAAACAAGCACTGTTCACTTTAATAAGGTTAAGTTTAAACCGACATCCTTTTTTGGTGCCTAAACTGTTGACTACATACCCCAGCAAGACAGAAGCGTGTGAAAGCCGTCCATTCACACTCCCCTTCTCCCAGACGGTCACATGCGCATATCCCCAGAGCTGAAGGCACTGTGCAAAGCACGGTGCAGTATATGCGGCCAGTAACCGTGTGTTCTTCTCACTGAACACTTCCAGGGTTGCATCAAGTAAAAGTTGCCTCAACTTTCACTGAAGTAGATAAAAGCTGCAAAAACCCTTACTGATTTCCTAAGTTTACTTCTCTAAGTCCCAAAAGCTAAGACTATAACTACGTTAGCGTTCATGTATGACAAACAAATATTAAATAGTTTACACCTTTATACCAATTTATCTGTAGCTCGTGCAGGTCCAATTGGACCTGGCAGACATCTACAGAACATTTCATGCAACAACTAGAGAATACACATTTTTTCTCATCGGCACATGGAACATTCTCCAGGATAGACCACATGTTAGGTCACAAAACAGGTTTCAGCAAATTTTTCAAAGCTGACATCATTCCTAGTATCTTTTCTGACCACAATTGACTAGCACTGGAAATCAATTACAAGCGAATTTCTGGAAACTACTCCAGTGCATGAAAACTGAACAACAGGCTCCCGAATGACCTATGGGTCCAAGAAGAAATTAAAAAGGAAATCAAAAACGTTCTTGAAACTAATGAAAAAAGATGCATCCTACCAAAACCTGTGGGATACTGTAAAAGCAACAGCGACGAGGCAATATATTGCAATACATGCTCACATCAAAAGGATGGAGAAACTTCACGTAAATGACCGAACCGTACACCTCAAAGAACCACCACCACCACAACAATGCAATCATAAAAGTACTAGAGAGAAAGAAATAATTAACATCAGGGCAGAGTTCAATGAAATGGAGACCCCCAAAACGATACAAAGGATCAGCGAAACACAAAGTTGTTTTTTGAGAAGATAAATAAAATAGACAAACCATTAGCTTTGCCCACTCTCACCACACTCATTCAACATAGTACTGAAAGCCCTAACCAGAGCAATCAAGCAAGACAAAGAAATAAAGGGCATTCAGATTGGGAAGGACAAAGTCAAGTTGTCCCTGTTTGCAGATGACGCGATCTTATAGATAGAAAACCTAAAGGCTACCAGAACGCCCTTACGGCTGACTAACAATTTTAATAATTTTGCGGGGTACAAAACCAACACCCACAGATCAGGAGCATTTTTATACTCCGATAATGAACTGGCAGAAAAAGAAATCAAGAAAGCAAGCCCATTTACAATAGTCACCCCCAAGATAAAATACCTAGGAACCAATTGAACCAAGGAGGTTAATGCAGATCTCTACAATGAGAACTACCAAACACCAGTGAGAGAAATTAAAGAGCACCCAAAAATAGTGGAATGACATACCAGGCTCTGGTACGGGAAGAATTAACATCGTGAAAATGTCCTTTCTACCCATAGCAGTCTACAAATTCAACGCAATCTCCGTCAAAATAGCAACAACTTTCTTCACAGAAATAGAAAAAGCAGTGCTAACATTCATATGGAATACGAAAAGATCCTGAATAGCCAAAGCAATTTTGAGCTTAAAAGCACCCCAAAAACAGAAAGGCTGGAGGCATAACACCACCCAATTTCAAATTCTATGACAAGGCTCAAAACAGCATGGTGATGGCATAGAAACAGACACTCAGATCAATGGAACAGGATAGAAAACCCAGGAATAATCAATTTGCCTACTTACAGCCAACCGATTTTTGACAAAGCCAACCAGAACATACGCTGTGGAAAAGACAGCCTCTTCAGGAAATAAACGGTGCCCGCAAAATTGGACAATCCACATGCAGAAGAATGAAACTGGACCAGCATCTCACCATATGCCAAAATCGACTCGAAATGGATTAAAGACCAGAATATAAGACCCCAAACCATTACATGACTGAAGGAAAACAGAGGGGAAACACTCCAGGAAGTAGGTGGGGGCAAAGGCTTTATGAATAAGACCCGAAAACCCACAAGCAACAACATAAAAACTAAACAAATGAGCTAATGTCAAACTAAGAAGCTTCCACACAGCAAAGGAAACAATCAACAGAGCAGAAAGGCACCCTAAAAAAAGGGAGAAAATATGTGTAAACTATACGTCTGCCAAGGGCTTAATATCCAGAACATACCAAGAACTCAAACAGCTGTACAGTATGAAAACAAGTAATCCGATTTAAAACTGGGCAAACGAGATGAATAGACATTTTTCAAAGACATACAAATGGCCAACGGTACACGAAAAAATGCTCAGCATCACTAGTCATCAGAGAAATGCAAATCAAAACCACATTGAGATATCATGTCAACCCAGATAGACTGGCCATTGTTAAAAAGACCATTAATAAGAAATGCTACTGAGGATATGAGGAAAGGAGAACTCTTCTCCAATGTTGGTGGGACTGTAAATTAGCACAGTCACTATGGAAAACAGTAAAGAAGTTTCCTCCAATACAGATAGTACTACCATATGATCCAGCAGTTCCACTACTGGGTATATATCCAAAGAAATGGAAGTCATATGGAAGGGACACCTGCACTCCCATGTTCACTGCAGCTTTACTTACAATAGCCAAAATATAGAACCAACCTCAGTGCCCTTCGACAGATGACTGGATAAAAAAAATGTGATACACGTACACCATGGAATAATACTCAGTGATAAAGGAAAAGAATGAAATTCTGCCATCGGTAACAACCTGGATGAGTCTGGAGAAAATTATGTTGTGTGAAATAAGCCAGACAAGGGAAGATAAATATCACATGCTCTCACTTATAACTAGGTAGAAAGGAAGGAAGGAAGGAAGGAAGGAAGGAAGGAAGGAAGGAAGGAAGGAAGGAAGGAAGGAAGGAAGCAAAGGACTACAACAGTTCCTTGAACTTTCAGAAGGACAGAAGAAACCAATGGTTACTAGAGATGAGGGGATGGACGGAGGGAGGGAGTTGGGGGCGTGATGGGTCAGGCAAAGGGCATAAAGAAAAATCATGATTTGTAATAATGAATATGCTAATAAAAATAATTTAAAAAGTAAGACACTTTAAAACACAAAAAGAATGCCATTATTGACATTCCAGAAAATTCCAGCTATGTGGATAACATTAAAAACCAGCTGTCAAGCTAAATCCTTTATCAGTACAAATTTTGATATTTCTTCAAATTGGGAGGAGAATGTTGGTTTCGATGTACAATGTCTGGTCACTCCCAGCCTCATCTATTTGTCACTGACGACCCTGGGACAGACGGAAAAAAAAAAAAAACGGTTTCTGCAACTTTTAAAATACAGACACGCCCTCCACCACCAACTTTCAATTTCTACAAAACGTCCTTGGGTTCTAGTATTCTTGCACATGTTTGTTCTCTTACAGGAAATTTGCTCCTTAGGATTTCACTGCAATGTGCTTCTGGATCCCATGCCATGATTTATCTCTGAGGACCCCTGTTCCCCTGGATCCATTTCACCCCGTGCCTGGCCACCTGTGTGGCACACACACATAGGAGCAGGAGGACAAGGCTTTGAGATGGGGAACCCGCACAAGCAATTATCTGGGTTTAGGTCTGCAGGTTATTAAGGTTTTCCGTTTCAACTTCCACAGCTAGAACGAAAGTGTAGAAATCCGTTTTCTAGTTAAAATCTGTTCACATCCCAAGTGTTTTTTAAGTTACTTAACAAGCCTTTGGTAGTCCGAAATACCGGGAAGTGTGCCTGTAACTAGAAACACCAGAAACTTCCATTTCAAAATTGTCATAAACCAGGGATACTTTAGAAAAACCTTTTCATCCCACTTCGTGCCTTGAGTAATGGTGGGTAAACAGTGGAAACCAAGAGAGGCAACATGGAAGCAAACGGATATAAAAGCACAAGGGAGACATCATGCTCTTGGGGAGAACTAAAATGCAAATTGTGTCTGTAAACGAAAGAAATTATACAGAAATCCCAGAAAAACAATTGACTGAAAATCACACGAACGATCCCATGTTCAACTCATCACCTTGAGAACACGAAGGATACTTTTGTACAGGCAGCACACCTCCTTAAAGCAGCAGCAGAGTGCTTCGTGCACAGCAAGGCCTAGTTCACTGAGCAGCTGGACCTGTGCCCACACCCAGAGGGCAGCACCAGCCACGTGGGTGCAGAGGAGGTTGTCCCGGTGAACTCCACAAGCGGCAGCAACGCTCGGCTCTACGCCACAGGACTTCTGACAACGGACACAGTCGCACAGACTGCAAGTGGACCCCACATCAGCCTCAAGACCTCCCCCACCCGAAAACATCTCCACAGCCAGCCAGGGAGGCAAAGGAAGGGTCTTCATGGCGTGCAGAGTTACAATGAATCTGTGTTCACGCTGCCCCCTCCCACTGTACCCGTCGAGACCCAGACGATGTGCCCTGCTACTACAAAGTCGAAGAGATGTTTGATGGGGGCAGAGCGGAAGAGGCACATTGAATTTGGATCATTTTACCCATGACCCTTCTCTCCTCCCAACCCTCTTTGCGAAAGATGACATTTCTGGGGAAACAGAAGGTGATCAGAAGCAAGTAGCTCAAATGTATGTCCCTTGTAAATTTCGGATATCCATCAATTTCAATTTTGAGATATAGAGAAGTGCTGGGAAGGTTAATTGGCCCTATCAGTGTCAGTGAAGAGCTGATGGAAGAAGTGCGAAAGGCCAAAGGAGAAAACCCATGAGTAGAGAAATTAGCCTTCGGCTAATCTTATCTTCTCGGCTTCCATATATCCCTGTCCGTCCTCAAAAGTTGAGTGAGGTAGGAGATGATAAGATTGAGATTAGGGCAAATTATTTCCCCATCTTTTCCTTTCTCCAGTGCACAGTCTCCTCAACCCGCACACTTGGAGTCTCAGGGTCAGCTCTCCAATACTGGTCGACACAGAGGAAAACCAACTGAACCAAAACGAATCCACCGAATTATCTCTGCTGTGCTTATTTATACCTTCCCGGGTTTTCTTTCCTTTACTGTTAAGTGCCTATAATCAACTTCCATCATTTTAGCAGAGTACTAAAGAGTGACTGCTCCCAACCCCTTCAGATAGGTGATGCTTATGTTTACATCTGCTTATCAGCTCTGTCAAAGTGCTGTTTCGTGGAGGTGCTGTAATTTGATGAACACATGAGACATGCTATTTGCTAGCAAGAAATTCTCAGCTCAAACAAGCTAAGGTGTATGGAGATTCAGTATAACACAGTAATTGGTTAACTCAGTTTACTTGGGACTCCATTTCTTAGGTCTTGGGCTGTTTACATAACCAAAAGGAGTGTGTGTGTGTGTGTGTGTGTGTGTGTGTGTGTGTGTGTGTGTGTACCACACTTGACCTAGCACCTACCTGCACAAGTACCCCCCTGCCAAGTGATGTGTTTAAAGGCCAACAAAAAGGAAAACACAGAACACATTTATAATCCTGAAAATCTAGGGCTACTTAACCTTTCTGCTGCTTAATTTTAAAGGCAAAAAATGTACTATGAGCAGCATAAATAAGAACTGATTTGAGCATAGTTTTATAATAGATAAAATGTACCTGATGGGTCTAATTCAAATTTCTAAAATCTAACTGTGCCGCATTAGTCTGAGATACAAGATCTAAAGCTGCATGATCTAATCTGAGAATTTACGGACCTGTTTGAAATACCTTCATTTGATTAATTTGAAATGGAGGCCAGGGTATGACCTCTAACAGTCTGATCTTTAATAACCGCTCAAGAGATGAGGCAGGAAGTCAGTCGCGCTTAGAATTCTATGCACTTTCCTCTAGTGAGCACACCCTGCGGTTCCACGCGTGCAAGCACACCCCTCGCTCACTGCGGGATCTACAGAGCAGCTGTACATGCCCTTCAAAACTCAAATGCGTGTTATGTGGGTGTGCGGTATAGGGGTAGGACATGAAAAAACTCCCACCTGTCCAGTCCGAGAGAAATTTAACTCCTGAGAAGCACACCTTAGTTGAACATCAGATGCAACACTAATTTGCAGAGGTTCCCACAACATAGGAACAAAAGGGCTGACGTTATGTGTTGATAGCAGATCGTGTGTGAAAACTAAAGTTTTATACGGGGCTGTACGAAGACTAACTGAGGTCTGGAAAATGAGGAATTTTAAATGCTGGACAGTCTCTATACTCAGATTCCGCTGAAGACAATGCAAATACTTATAAGAGCCTGATAATAAAAACAGATTAAAAAAACTTAATCATCAAGGTGAAGCATTTAGTAATGAGGTTTGTACAGCTTTTCGGAAAACACTGACTGGAAGTCCCAACCGGCTAGAGGTAGGCCAGTGTCAGGAGGCATCCCGGACATGGGCATTAGCTTCCAGCACTGATGGTGCAGCCAGTGTCGATGATAAGAATTAAAACACAACTGCAACCCCCAGTCCTGGACAGGCTCAGGAAGCGGCTATCTGGAAAGAGTGGGAGGGGTCCAGGAGGCCAGCCCCCAGGTGATACATACGTTTGCACAACAGTGACGGCGAGCCACTGGAAGTCTTTTCCAGCTGTACTGCGCTGTAATTGTGGTCGCTTGCTCAGGACAGCATGCTGCTTTCACAAGTTGTCTCCTTCCTGAGGGATTTGCTCCTAGAAAAAGCCACCACCGCCTTCTTCACTGTGCCTTCTTCTTCTTCTTTTTCTTTTTTTTCCTGGAGCTTGTCTCTTCTGCAGAGAAGAGCTTTTAACACCTCCCTGGATAGTCAGTAAAACCCCAAGCATTAAGAAGGCCAGAAAATACACGTCCACTTCATTTCACTGAAAAAGAAAGGTCATGATCCTATCCCTTCTTTGGGTCATCCACCCTGAGTCTGCACACCACATTTGCTCAGCAGCAGTCTGGCTACCCTTGCACATCCAGCAAACCCTTAGCACTCCTTCCTCTTATTCAGGATTCCAACTTTTTGAGCGACAAGAAGATCCCTGACACAGAGGGATCCTTGCTGAGGTATGAGAGCAGTGACACAGGATGCAAGAAGAGCACAAATGATGTTTCTTTATCCTCTGCCAAGCCCAGGGCACGCTTGGTGCTGCCATTCTCCTCCTGGGTGCAGCAGCAAACGCTTCTTCGTCAGTTCTATGATCCAACACTGCCGCCCTTAAAAATTAAGTCACCTCAAAAGTTACATAAGTATTTGAAAATACTCAAGAAAACTCTCCAAACACTGCTAGTTACACTTTGCTTGTCATAAATGGAACATCAATCTGAGCCCCAGGACAGGCCAGAGACAAGAACCTGTGATTTCCAGCCAGGCCTGAATTCTCCCCAAATTCCACAGAGTACCAAAACAGGACAATCTTGGCAGGAGCCAAGGGCAGCCTCCTCTACCCTGAAGCAGGCCATGCCTGGAGTCCTTGGCATGAACCGAGGGCAGCATCTCCTGCCTGGAAGCAGTCATGAAGCACACCGAAACACCACTTCCACGTGGGTGGGCCACTGTTGCTTTGCCTCCCACAGATCTGTCCCCCCTTTTCCCCTGGGTGATGGAGCTGCCAAAGATTCCTCAAAGCCCATCTCTTTTGAGCAGTGAGAAGCCCCGGGCTTCTCTTCCTGCATTTATTCTCCAGACCAAGAAGTTACAGGAAGAGACATAGGTGGGGTTTTGAACATAGGTTCAGTTTTACAAGTTTTGCAATAGAAGCTGGTAACATTCAGTCAAAACAAGTCAGATGACACTCTGTTAGGCAATTAAGTGATCCACTATAACAAAGCCTTGATTTACCCGAAATTCCTTTTCCCTCTAGCAGCTTTTTAGTAACGTTGCCTATCAATTAGTCACTTGTCTGTCTTAGAATCAGCAGCCTTGCTGTGTTATGATTCTTTTCCTGCAACAGAGACTCGATGCCCGGGGGTTAAAATTCCTGTCCTTTGCAAGGTCAATATTTGAAACTGCAAGGCTTTTGGTGACTAAAGTCACCTATTACCCAAGAGCAGTAATAGGAAATTAATGTAATACATTAAAAAAGGTAATTGCCTTCCTTAACCACGAAGATGGCATTTTATAAAATTAGCTGCTTCTCTTAAAAGGCAACCTTCATTATCCTTTACCTACTCTTTAAAGACTATACAAACAGGAATAAGTAAATTATGGATAAAATGTTCTATAACTGGGAGAACTCAACGGCCAGTTGCCCACAGCTTACCTGCTGGTGTCCTGTGACACATATTGAAGCCTCCGTTGTACTTTGAGGAAAAATGTTCAAAACATGCCCAAAGTTCTACCCAGCAGCCGCCCCGGGAACCTGCATGCACTTCTGTCCCACTGCGAGTGGCAACCACATCGGCGGTGCTGGACTCGGGTCAGCCCTGCTGGAATGGCAGTGAAAGAGAAACTCATGTTTCAGCACAGCTAAGACGTAAACGTGCAAGTGCAATTTTTAGTGAACAGTGTCGCGTATACATTTACAGGCGGCCAAGGGATAACTCTGTGACCAAAGGAAAACAAAACCTATTCTAGAAAAACAGCAGCTCTGCCTTTCAGGGATGAGACAACCCTGCAAGCTGCTGAGCTCTCTGCTGGTCACCGGTGATGTCATCCCGGTAGCACTGACCCTGTCACCGCCAGAGGTGCCTCACCCAGTCCCCTCCCATCTGTCCGCTGGACTGGAGGGGCGCCATTCTGTCCACACAGCTTCCTTGAGCACCTGCACCCTTGGGGCCTGCTTGTTGGGAGGAAAGCTGTCACCCGCGGCAGCTGGCTTAAACCTTAGCAGCAGGAGGAACAGCTGCCCGTGGCCAGGCCACTGCCCCAGATGAAACTGTTGCTGCCGGGCCTGGCCATCTCTTCCCAACGGAAATAAGTTGTTTGGGGTTCAGCAGACTCTAGAATGAAGCGGGCCCCTTGGGCACAGGGAGCAACAGCACATCCTAGTGGGCTAATTTCCCCAAAGCTTGAAACTAGGTGTCTTGTCTCACTCCAAGGATGGCTGTGGCACTACAGCATCGCTGGACGCTGGGTGGCAGTAGAGGGCCTCACAGAAACCAGGCACAGACAATCTGGCCTCCAGCAAAGGAATGATGCTAATGCGCTCCTCTGGGTAGAATTTGCACAATAACCCACATGGAAGTCGCAGCAGGACAGGGATGAAAACTATGGGGCAAGAGGTCAAGTCTGCACAATCCCAACCAACCCCACCGATGCCCATGTCCAGTAACCGCACACACTGGATGGCTCCCCACAGGCAAAGGAACAGGTGAGACACACCCCTTCTCTGTACCTGGTGACGGATTCAGGGAAGTCAGGCTCCAGGCCCTCTCTCACTCCCACCGTGTCCTGAATCCTCACCATCAGCTACAGCTGCAAGGACTGTTTCTCTTCTGTGAACCTGCAAGCTAAGGGTCTGAAGCGACACAGTGGAGAAAGCATGCGAGGAAATTCTGCTCCACTTTTCCACCTCAGTGAGGCACGTGCACAATGTAGTTTCCCATCTCAACTGTTGCTTCGCTGTCAAGATTTCTTTTGGTGTGAGAGACCAAGGTGTCAGTAGCAAAAGAAAATGTTTTGCTTTTGCTCCCCTCAGTATGCTTCAACATTTCCAAGTGAATTTCACGTCACAAGGGGAGATGGGGATTGCCCTCAACTGGAATGTGGGTCACCTCCCAGCTGTGTGGTGATGTGTCTGGGGCCAAGGCCAGAGCTGCTGCTTTTCCAGATTTTCCAAGCCAGAAACAAGCACTGTTCACTTTAATAAGGTTAAGTTTAAACCGACATCCTTTTTTGGTGCCTAAACTGTTGACTACATACCCCAGCAAGACAGAAGCGTGTGAAAGCCGTCCATTCACACTCCCCTTCTCCCAGACGGTCACATGCGCATATCCCCAGAGCTGAAGGCACTGTGCAAAGCACGGTGCAGTATATGCGGCCAGTAACCGTGTGTTCTTCTCACTGAACACTTCCAGGGTTGCATCAAGTAAAAGTTGCCTCAACTTTCACTGAAGTAGATAAAAGCTGCAAAAACCCTTACTGATTTCCTAAGTTTACTTCTCTAAGTCCCAAAAGCTAAGACTATAACTACGTTAGCGTTCATGTATGACAAACAAATATTAAATAGTTTACACCTTTATACCAATTTATCTGTAGCTCGTGCAGGTCCAATTGGACCTGGCAGACATCTACAGAACATTTCATGCAACAACTAGAGAATACACATTTTTTCTCATCGGCACATGGAACATTCTCCAGGATAGACCACATGTTAGGTCACAAAACAGGTTTCAGCAAATTTTTCAAAGCTGACATCATTCCTAGTATCTTTTCTGACCACAATTGACTAGCACTGGAAATCAATTACAAGCGAATTTCTGGAAACTACTCCAGTGCATGAAAACTGAACAACAGGCTCCCGAATGACCTATGGGTCCAAGAAGAAATTAAAAAGGAAATCAAAAACGTTCTTGAAACTAATGAAAAAAGATGCATCCTACCAAAACCTGTGGGATACTGTAAAAGCAACAGCGACGAGGCAATATATTGCAATACATGCTCACATCAAAAGGATGGAGAAACTTCACGTAAATGACCGAACCGTACACCTCAAAGAACCACCACCACCACAACAATGCAATCATAAAAGTACTAGAGAGAAAGAAATAATTAACATCAGGGCAGAGTTCAATGAAATGGAGACCCCCAAAACGATACAAAGGATCAGCGAAACACAAAGTTGTTTTTTGAGAAGATAAATAAAATAGACAAACCATTAGCTTTGCCCACTCTCACCACACTCATTCAACATAGTACTGAAAGCCCTAACCAGAGCAATCAAGCAAGACAAAGAAATAAAGGGCATTCAGATTGGGAAGGACAAAGTCAAGTTGTCCCTGTTTGCAGATGACGCGATCTTATAGATAGAAAACCTAAAGGCTACCAGAACGCCCTTACGGCTGACTAACAATTTTAATAATTTTGCGGGGTACAAAACCAACACCCACAGATCAGGAGCATTTTTATACTCCGATAATGAACTGGCAGAAAAAGAAATCAAGAAAGCAAGCCCATTTACAATAGTCACCCCCAAGATAAAATACCTAGGAACCAATTGAACCAAGGAGGTTAATGCAGATCTCTACAATGAGAACTACCAAACACCAGTGAGAGAAATTAAAGAGCACCCAAAAATAGTGGAATGACATACCAGGCTCTGGTACGGGAAGAATTAACATCGTGAAAATGTCCTTTCTACCCATAGCAGTCTACAAATTCAACGCAATCTCCGTCAAAATAGCAACAACTTTCTTCACAGAAATAGAAAAAGCAGTGCTAACATTCATATGGAATACGAAAAGATCCTGAATAGCCAAAGCAATTTTGAGCTTAAAAGCACCCCAAAAACAGAAAGGCTGGAGGCATAACACCACCCAATTTCAAATTCTATGACAAGGCTCAAAACAGCATGGTGATGGCATAGAAACAGACACTCAGATCAATGGAACAGGATAGAAAACCCAGGAATAATCAATTTGCCTACTTACAGCCAACCGATTTTTGACAAAGCCAACCAGAACATACGCTGTGGAAAAGACAGCCTCTTCAGGAAATAAACGGTGCCCGCAAAATTGGACAATCCACATGCAGAAGAATGAAACTGGACCAGCATCTCACCATATGCCAAAATCGACTCGAAATGGATTAAAGACCAGAATATAAGACCCCAAACCATTACATGACTGAAGGAAAACAGAGGGGAAACACTCCAGGAAGTAGGTGGGGGCAAAGGCTTTATGAATAAGACCCGAAAACCCACAAGCAACAACATAAAAACTAAACAAATGAGCTAATGTCAAACTAAGAAGCTTCCACACAGCAAAGGAAACAATCAACAGAGCAGAAAGGCACCCTAAAAAAAGGGAGAAAATATGTGTAAACTATACGTCTGCCAAGGGCTTAATATCCAGAACATACCAAGAACTCAAACAGCTGTACAGTATGAAAACAAGTAATCCGATTTAAAACTGGGCAAACGAGATGAATAGACATTTTTCAAAGACATACAAATGGCCAACGGTACACGAAAAAATGCTCAGCATCACTAGTCATCAGAGAAATGCAAATCAAAACCACATTGAGATATCATGTCAACCCAGATAGACTGGCCATTGTTAAAAAGACCATTAATAAGAAATGCTACTGAGGATATGAGGAAAGGAGAACTCTTCTCCAATGTTGGTGGGACTGTAAATTAGCACAGTCACTATGGAAAACAGTAAAGAAGTTTCCTCCAATACAGATAGTACTACCATATGATCCAGCAGTTCCACTACTGGGTATATATCCAAAGAAATGGAAGTCATATGGAAGGGACACCTGCACTCCCATGTTCACTGCAGCTTTACTTACAATAGCCAAAATATAGAACCAACCTCAGTGCCCTTCGACAGATGACTGGATAAAAGAAATGTGATACACGTACACCATGGAATAATACTCAGTGATAAAGGAAAAGAATGAAATTCTGCCATCGGTAACAACCTGGATGAGTCTGGAGAAAATTATGTTGTGTGAAATAAGCCAGACAAGGGAAGATAAATATCACATGCTCTCACTTATAACTAGGTAGAAAGGAAGGAAGGAAGGAAGGAAGGAAGGAAGGAAGGAAGGAAGGAAGCAAAGGACTACAACAGTTCCTTGAACTTTCAGAAGGACAGAAGAAACCAATGGTTACTAGAGATGAGGGGATGGACGGAGGGAGGGAGTTGGGGGCGTGATGGGTCAGGCAAAGGGCATAAAGAAAAATCATGATTTGTAATAATGAATATGCTAATAAAAATAATTTAAAAAGTAAGACACTTTAAAACACAAAAAGAATGCCATTATTGACATTCCAGAAAATTCCAGCTATGTGGATAACATTAAAAACCAGCTGTCAAGCTAAATCCTTTATCAGTACAAATTTTGATATTTCTTCAAATTGGGAGGAGAATGTTGGTTTCGATGTACAATGTCTGGTCACTCCCAGCCTCATCTATTTGTCACTGACGACCCTGGGACAGACGGAAAAAAAAAAAAAACGGTTTCTGCAACTTTTAAAATACAGACACGCCCTCCACCACCAACTTTCAATTTCTACAAAACGTCCTTGGGTTCTAGTATTCTTGCACATGTTTGTTCTCTTACAGGAAATTTGCTCCTTAGGATTTCACTGCAATGTGCTTCTGGATCCCATGCCATGATTTATCTCTGAGGACCCCTGTTCCCCTGGATCCATTTCACCCCGTGCCTGGCCACCTGTGTGGCACACACACATAGGAGCAGGAGGACAAGGCTTTGAGATGGGGAACCCGCACAAGCAATTATCTGGGTTTAGGTCTGCAGGTTATTAAGGTTTTCCGTTTCAACTTCCACAGCTAGAACGAAAGTGTAGAAATCCGTTTTCTAGTTAAAATCTGTTCACATCCCAAGTGTTTTTTAAGTTACTTAACAAGCCTTTGGTAGTCCGAAATACCGGGAAGTGTGCCTGTAACTAGAAACACCAGAAACTTCCATTTCAAAATTGTCATAAACCAGGGATACTTTAGAAAAACCTTTTCAGCCCACTTCGTGCCTTGAGTAATGGTGGGTAAACAGTGGAAACCAAGAGAGGCAACACGGAAGCAAACGGATATAAAAGCACAAGGGAGACATCATGCTCTTGGGGAGAACTAAAATGCAAATTGTGTCTGTAAACGAAAGAAATTATACAGAAATCCCAGAAAAACAATTGACTGAAAATCACACGAACGATCCCATGTTCATCTCATCACCTTGAGAACACGAAGGATACTTTTGTACAGGCAGCACACCTCCTTAAAGCAGCAGCAGAGTGCTTCGTGCACAGCAAGGCCTAGTTCACTGAGCAGCTGGACCTGTGCCCACACCCAGAGGGCAGCACCAGCCACGTGGGTGCAGAGGAGGTTGTCCCGGTGAACTCCACAAGCGGCAGCAACGCTAGGCTCTACGCCACAGGACTTCTGACAACGGACACAGTCGCACAGACTGCAAGTGGACCCCACATCAGCCTCAAGACCTCCCCCACCCGAAAACATCTCCACAGCCAGCCAGGGAGGCAAAGGAAGGGTCTTCATGGCGTGCAGAGTTACAATGAATCTGTGTTCACGCTGCCCCCTCCCACTGTACCCGTCGAGACCCAGACGATGTGCCCTGCTACTACAAAGTCGAAGAGATGTTTGATGGGGGCAGAGCGGAAGAGGCACATTGAATTTGGATCATTTTACCCATGACCCTTCTCTCCTCCCAACCCTCTTTGCGAAAGATGACATTTCTGGGGAAACAGAAGGTGATCAGAAGCAAGTAGCTCAAATGTATGTCCCTTGTAAATTTCGGATATCCATCAATTTCAATTTTGAGATATAGAGAAGTGCTGGGAAGGTTAATTGGCCCTATCAGTGTCAGTGAAGAGCTGATGGAAGAAGTGCGAAAGGCCAAAGGAGAAAACCCATGAGTAGAGAAATTAGCCTTCGGCTAATCTTATCTTCTCGGCTTCCATATATCCCTGTCCGTCCTCAAAAGTTGAGTGAGGTAGGAGATGATAAGATTGAGATTAGGGCAAATTATTTCCCCATCTTTTCCTTTCTCCAGTGCACAGTCTCCTCAACCCGCACACTTGGAGTCTCAGGGTCAGCTCTCCAATACTGGTCGACACAGAGGAAAACCAACTGAACCAAAACGAATCCACCGAATTATCTCTGCTGTGCTTATTTATACCTTCCCGGGTTTTCTTTCCTTTACTGTTAAGTGCCTATAATCAACTTCCATCATTTTAGCAGAGTACTAAAGAGTGACTGCTCCCAACCCCTTCAGATAGGTGATGCTTATGTTTACATCTGCTTATCGGCTCTGTCAAAGTGCTGTTTCGTGGAGGTGCTGTAATTTGATGAACACATGAGACATGCTATTTGCTAGCAAGAAATTCTCAGCTCAAACAAGCTAAGGTGTATGGAGATTCAGTATAACACAGTAATTGGTTAACTCAGTTTACTTGGGACTCCATTTCTTAGGTCTTGGGTTGTTTACATAACCAAAAGGAGTGTGTGTGTGTGTGTGTGTGTGTGTGTGTGTGTGTGTGTGTGTGTGTGTACCACACTTGACCTAGCACCTACCTGCACAAGTACCCCCCTGCCAAGTGATGTGTTTAAAGGCCAACAAAAAGGAAAACACAGAACACATTTATAATCCTGAAAATCTAGGGCTACTTAACCTTTCTGCTGCTTAATTTTAAAGGCAAAAAATGTACTATGAGCAGCATAAATAAGAACTGATTTGAGCATAGTTTTATAATAGATAAAATGTACCTGATGGGTCTAATTCAAATTTCTAAAATCTAACTGTGCCGCATTAGTCTGAGATACAAGATCTAAAGCTGCATGATCTAATCTGAGAATTTACGGACCTGTTTGAAATACCTTCATTTGATTAATTTGAAATGGAGGCCAGGGTATGACCTCTAACAGTCTGATCTTTAATAACCGCTCAAGAGATGAGGCAGGAAGTCAGTCGCGCTTAGAATTCTATGCACTTTCCTCTAGTGAGCACACCCTGCGGTTCCACGCGTGCAAGCACACCCCTCGCTCACTGCGGGATCTACAGAGCAGCTGTACATGCCCTTCAAAACTCAAATGCGTGTTATGTGGGTGTGCGGTATAGGGGTAGGACATGAAAAAACTCCCACCTGTCCAGTCCGAGAGAAATTTAACTCCTGAGAAGCACACCTTAGTTGAACATCAGATGCAACACTAATTTGCAGAGGTTCCCACAACATAGGAACAAAAGGGCTGACGTTATGTGTTGATAGCAGATCGTGTGTGAAAACTAAAGTTTTATACGGGGCTGTACGAAGACTAACTGAGGTCTGGAAAATGAGGAATTTTAAATGCTGGACAGTCTCTATACTCAGATTCCGCTGAAGACAATGCAAATACTTATAAGAGCCTGATAATAAAAACAGATTAAAAAAACTTAATCATCAAGGTGAAGCATTTAGTAATGAGGTTTGTACAGCTTTTCGGAAAACACTGACTGGAAGTCCCAACCGGCTAGAGGTAGGCCAGTGTCAGGAGGCATCCCGGACATGGGCATTAGCTTCCAGCACTGATGGTGCAGCCAGTGTCGATGATAAGAATTAAAACACAACTGCAACCCCCAGTCCTGGACAGGCTCAGGAAGCGGCTATCTGGAAAGAGTGGGAGGGGTCCAGGAGGCCAGCCCCCAGGTGATACATACGTTTGCACAACAGTGACGGCGAGCCACTGGAAGTCTTTTCCAGCTGTACTGCGCTGTAATTGTGGTCGCTTGCTCAGGACAGCATGCTGCTTTCACAAGTTGTCTCCTTCCTGAGGGATTTGCTCCTAGAAAAAGCCACCACCGCCTTCTTCACTGTGCCTTCTTCTTCTTCTTTTTCTTTTTTTTCCTGGAGCTTGTCTCTTCTGCAGAGAAGAGCTTTTAACACCTCCCTGGATAGTCAGTAAAACCCCAAGCATTAAGAAGGCCAGAAAATACACGTCCACTTCATTTCACTGAAAAAGAAAGGTCATGATCCTATCCCTTCTTTGGGTCATCCACCCTGAGTCTGCACACCACATTTGCTCAGCAGCAGTCTGGCTACCCTTGCACATCCAGCAAACCCTTAGCACTCCTTCCTCTTATTCAGGATTCCAACTTTTTGAGCGACAAGAAGATCCCTGACACAGAGGGATCCTTGCTGAGGTATGAGAGCAGTGACACAGGATGCAAGAAGAGCACAAATGATGTTTCTTTATCCTCTGCCAAGCCCAGGGCACGCTTGGTGCTGCCATTCTCCTCCTGGGTGCAGCAGCAAACGCTTCTTCGTCAGTTCTATGATCCAACACTGCCGCCCTTAAAAATTAAGTCACCTCAAAAGTTACATAAGTATTTGAAAATACTCAAGAAAACTCTCCAAACACTGCTAGTTACACTTTGCTTGTCATAAATGGAACATCAATCTGAGCCCCAGGACAGGCCAGAGACAAGAACCTGTGATTTCCAGCCAGGCCTGAATTCTCCCCAAATTCCACAGAGTACCAAAACAGGACAATCTTGGCAGGAGCCAAGGGCAGCCTCCTCTACCCTGAAGCAGGCCATGCCTGGAGTCCTTGGCATGAACCGAGGGCAGCATCTCCTGCCTGGAAGCAGTCATGAAGCACACCGAAACACCACTTCCACGTGGGTGGGCCACTGTTGCTTTGCCTCCCACAGATCTGTCCCCCCTTTTCCCCTGGGTGATGGAGCTGCCAAAGATTCCTCAAAGCCCATCTCTTTTGAGCAGTGAGAAGCCCCGGGCTTCTCTTCCTGCATTTATTCTCCAGACCAAGAAGTTACAGGAAGAGACATAGGTGGGGTTTTGAACATAGGTTCAGTTTTACAAGTTTTGCAATAGAAGCTGGTAACATTCAGTCAAAACAAGTCAGATGACACTCTGTTAGGCAATTAAGTGATCCACTATAACAAAGCCTTGATTTACCCGAAATTCCTTTTCCCTCTAGCAGCTTTTTAGTAACGTTGCCTATCAATTAGTCACTTGTCTGTCTTAGAATCAGCAGCCTTGCTGTGTTATGATTCTTTTCCTGCAACAGAGACTCGATGCCCGGGGGTTAAAATTCCTGTCCTTTGCAAGGTCAATATTTGAAACTGCAAGGCTTTTGGTGACTAAAGTCACCTATTACCCAAGAGCAGTAATAGGAAATTAATGTAATACATTAAAAAAGGTAATTGCCTTCCTTAACCACGAAGATGGCATTTTATAAAATTAGCTGCTTCTCTTAAAAGGCAACCTTCATTATCCTTTACCTACTCTTTAAAGACTATACAAACAGGAATAAGTAAATTATGGATAAAATGTTCTATAACTGGGAGAACTCAACGGCCAGTTGCCCACAGCTTACCTGCTGGTGTCCTGTGACACATATTGAAGCCTCCGTTGTACTTTGAGGAAAAATGTTCAAAACATGCCCAAAGTTCTACCCAGCAGCCGCCCCGGGAACCTGCATGCACTTCTGTCCCACTGCGAGTGGCAACCACATCGGCGGTGCTGGACTCGGGTCAGCCCTGCTGGAATGGCAGTGAAAGAGAAACTCATGTTTCAGCACAGCTAAGACGTAAACGTGCAAGTGCAATTTTTAGTGAACAGTGTCGCGTATACATTTACAGGCGGCCAAGGGATAACTCTGTGACCAAAGGAAAACAAAACCTATTCTAGAAAAACAGCAGCTCTGCCTTTCAGGGATGAGACAACCCTGCAAGCTGCTGAGCTCTCTGCTGGTCACCGGTGATGTCATCCCGGTAGCACTGACCCTGTCACCGCCAGAGGTGCCTCACCCAGTCCCCTCCCATCTGTCCGCTGGACTGGAGGGGCGCCATTCTGTCCACACAGCTTCCTTGAGCACCTGCACCCTTGGGGCCTGCTTGTTGGGAGGAAAGCTGTCACCCGCGGCAGCTGGCTTAAACCTTAGCAGCAGGAGGAACAGCTGCCCGTGGCCAGGCCACTGCCCCAGATGAAACTGTTGCTGCCGGGCCTGGCCATCTCTTCCCAACGGAAATAAGTTGTTTGGGGTTCAGCAGACTCTAGAATGAAGCGGGCCCCTTGGGCACAGGGAGCAACAGCACATCCTAGTGGGCTAATTTCCCCAAAGCTTGAAACTAGGTGTCTTGTCTCACTCCAAGGATGGCTGTGGCACTACAGCATCGCTGGACGCTGGGTGGCAGTAGAGGGCCTCACAGAAACCAGGCACAGACAATCTGGCCTCCAGCAAAGGAATGATGCTAATGCGCTCCTCTGGGTAGAATTTGCACAATAACCCACATGGAAGTCGCAGCAGGACAGGGATGAAAACTATGGGGCAAGAGGTCAAGTCTGCACAATCCCAACCAACCCCACCGATGCCCATGTCCAGTAACCGCACACACTGGATGGCTCCCCACAGGCAAAGGAACAGGTGAGACACACCCCTTCTCTGTACCTGGTGACGGATTCAGGGAAGTCAGGCTCCAGGCCCTCTCTCACTCCCACCGTGTCCTGAATCCTCACCATCAGCTACAGCTGCAAGGACTGTTTCTCTTCTGTGAACCTGCAAGCTAAGGGTCTGAAGCGACACAGTGGAGAAAGCATGCGAGGAAATTCTGCTCCACTTTTCCACCTCAGTGAGGCACGTGCACAATGTAGTTTCCCATCTCAACTGTTGCTTCGCTGTCAAGATTTCTTTTGGTGTGAGAGACCAAGGTGTCAGTAGCAAAAGAAAATGTTTTGCTTTTGCTCCCCTCAGTATGCTTCAACATTTCCAAGTGAATTTCACGTCACAAGGGGAGATGGGGATTGCCCTCAACTGGAATGTGGGTCACCTCCCAGCTGTGTGGTGATGTGTCTGGGGCCAAGGCCAGAGCTGCTGCTTTTCCAGATTTTCCAAGCCAGAAACAAGCACTGTTCACTTTAATAAGGTTAAGTTTAAACCGACATCCTTTTTTGGTGCCTAAACTGTTGACTACATACCCCAGCAAGACAGAAGCGTGTGAAAGCCGTCCATTCACACTCCCCTTCTCCCAGACGGTCACATGCGCATATCCCCAGAGCTGAAGGCACTGTGCAAAGCACGGTGCAGTATATGCGGCCAGTAACCGTGTGTTCTTCTCACTGAACACTTCCAGGGTTGCATCAAGTAAAAGTTGCCTCAACTTTCACTGAAGTAGATAAAAGCTGCAAAAACCCTTACTGATTTCCTAAGTTTACTTCTCTAAGTCCCAAAAGCTAAGACTATAACTACGTTAGCGTTCATGTATGACAAACAAATATTAAATAGTTTACACCTTTATACCAATTTATCTGTAGCTCGTGCAGGTCCAATTGGACCTGGCAGACATCTACAGAACATTTCATGCAACAACTAGAGAATACACATTTTTTCTCATCGGCACATGGAACATTCTCCAGGATAGACCACATGTTAGGTCACAAAACAGGTTTCAGCAAATTTTTCAAAGCTGACATCATTCCTAGTATCTTTTCTGACCACAATTGACTAGCACTGGAAATCAATTACAAGCGAATTTCTGGAAACTACTCCAGTGCATGAAAACTGAACAACAGGCTCCCGAATGACCTATGGGTCCAAGAAGAAATTAAAAAGGAAATCAAAAACGTTCTTGAAACTAATGAAAAAAGATGCATCCTACCAAAACCTGTGGGATACTGTAAAAGCAACAGCGACGAGGCAATATATTGCAATACATGCTCACATCAAAAGGATGGAGAAACTTCACGTAAATGACCGAACCGTACACCTCAAAGAACCACCACCACCACAACAATGCAATCATAAAAGTACTAGAGAGAAAGAAATAATTAACATCAGGGCAGAGTTCAATGAAATGGAGACCCCCAAAACGATACAAAGGATCAGCGAAACACAAAGTTGTTTTTTGAGAAGATAAATAAAATAGACAAACCATTAGCTTTGCCCACTCTCACCACACTCATTCAACATAGTACTGAAAGCCCTAACCAGAGCAATCAAGCAAGACAAAGAAATAAAGGGCATTCAGATTGGGAAGGACAAAGTCAAGTTGTCCCTGTTTGCAGATGACGCGATCTTATAGATAGAAAACCTAAAGGCTACCAGAACGCCCTTACGGCTGACTAACAATTTTAATAATTTTGCGGGGTACAAAACCAACACCCACAGATCAGGAGCATTTTTATACTCCGATAATGAACTGGCAGAAAAAGAAATCAAGAAAGCAAGCCCATTTACAATAGTCACCCCCAAGATAAAATACCTAGGAACCAATTGAACCAAGGAGGTTAATGCAGATCTCTACAATGAGAACTACCAAACACCAGTGAGAGAAATTAAAGAGCACCCAAAAATAGTGGAATGACATACCAGGCTCTGGTACGGGAAGAATTAACATCGTGAAAATGTCCTTTCTACCCATAGCAGTCTACAAATTCAACGCAATCTCCGTCAAAATAGCAACAACTTTCTTCACAGAAATAGAAAAAGCAGTGCTAACATTCATATGGAATACGAAAAGATCCTGAATAGCCAAAGCAATTTTGAGCTTAAAAGCACCCCAAAAACAGAAAGGCTGGAGGCATAACACCACCCAATTTCAAATTCTATGACAAGGCTCAAAACAGCATGGTGATGGCATAGAAACAGACACTCAGATCAATGGAACAGGATAGAAAACCCAGGAATAATCAATTTGCCTACTTACAGCCAACCGATTTTTGACAAAGCCAACCAGAACATACGCTGTGGAAAAGACAGCCTCTTCAGGAAATAAACGGTGCCCGCAAAATTGGACAATCCACATGCAGAAGAATGAAACTGGACCAGCATCTCACCATATGCCAAAATCGACTCGAAATGGATTAAAGACCAGAATATAAGACCCCAAACCATTACATGACTGAAGGAAAACAGAGGGGAAACACTCCAGGAAGTAGGTGGGGGCAAAGGCTTTATGAATAAGACCCGAAAACCCACAAGCAACAACATAAAAACTAAACAAATGAGCTAATGTCAAACTAAGAAGCTTCCACACAGCAAAGGAAACAATCAACAGAGCAGAAAGGCACCCTAAAAAAAGGGAGAAAATATGTGTAAACTATACGTCTGCCAAGGGCTTAATATCCAGAACATACCAAGAACTCAAACAGCTGTACAGTATGAAAACAAGTAATCCGATTTAAAACTGGGCAAACGAGATGAATAGACATTTTTCAAAGACATACAAATGGCCAACGGTACACGAAAAAATGCTCAGCATCACTAGTCATCAGAGAAATGCAAATCAAAACCACATTGAGATATCATGTCAACCCAGATAGACTGGCCATTGTTAAAAAGACCATTAATAAGAAATGCTACTGAGGATATGAGGAAAGGAGAACTCTTCTCCAATGTTGGTGGGACTGTAAATTAGCACAGTCACTATGGAAAACAGTAAAGAAGTTTCCTCCAATACAGATAGTACTACCATATGATCCAGCAGTTCCACTACTGGGTATATATCCAAAGAAATGGAAGTCATATGGAAGGGACACCTGCACTCCCATGTTCACTGCAGCTTTACTTACAATAGCCAAAATATAGAACCAACCTCAGTGCCCTTCGACAGATGACTGGATAAAAGAAATGTGATACACGTACACCATGGAATAATACTCAGTGATAAAGGAAAAGAATGAAATTCTGCCATCGGTAACAACCTGGATGAGTCTGGAGAAAATTATGTTGTGTGAAATAAGCCAGACAAGGGAAGATAAATATCACATGCTCTCACTTATAACTAGGTAGAAAGGAAGGAAGGAAGGAAGGAAGGAAGGAAGGAAGGAAGGAAGGAAGGAAGCAAAGGACTACAACAGTTCCTTGAACTTTCAGAAGGACAGAAGAAACCAATGGTTACTAGAGATGAGGGGATGGACGGAGGGAGGGAGTTGGGGGCGTGATGGGTCAGGCAAAGGGCATAAAGAAAAATCATGATTTGTAATAATGAATATGCTAATAAAAATAATTTAAAAAGTAAGACACTTTAAAACACAAAAAGAATGCCATTATTGACATTCCAGAAAATTCCAGCTATGTGGATAACATTAAAAACCAGCTGTCAAGCTAAATCCTTTATCAGTACAAATTTTGATATTTCTTCAAATTGGGAGGAGAATGTTGGTTTCGATGTACAATGTCTGGTCACTCCCAGCCTCATCTATTTGTCACTGACGACCCTGGGACAGACGGAAAAAAAAAAAAAACGGTTTCTGCAACTTTTAAAATACAGACACGCCCTCCACCACCAACTTTCAATTTCTACAAAACGTCCTTGGGTTCTAGTATTCTTGCACATGTTTGTTCTCTTACAGGAAATTTGCTCCTTAGGATTTCACTGCAATGTGCTTCTGGATCCCATGCCATGATTTATCTCTGAGGACCCCTGTTCCCCTGGATCCATTTCACCCCGTGCCTGGCCACCTGTGTGGCACACACACATAGGAGCAGGAGGACAAGGCTTTGAGATGGGGAACCCGCACAAGCAATTATCTGGGTTTAGGTCTGCAGGTTATTAAGGTTTTCCGTTTCAACTTCCACAGCTAGAACGAAAGTGTAGAAATCCGTTTTCTAGTTAAAATCTGTTCACATCCCAAGTGTTTTTTAAGTTACTTAACAAGCCTTTGGTAGTCCGAAATACCGGGAAGTGTGCCTGTAACTAGAAACACCAGAAACTTCCATTTCAAAATTGTCATAAACCAGGGATACTTTAGAAAAACCTTTTCAGCCCACTTCGTGCCTTGAGTAATGGTGGGTAAACAGTGGAAACCAAGAGAGGCAACACGGAAGCAAACGGATATAAAAGCACAAGGGAGACATCATGCTCTTGGGGAGAACTAAAATGCAAATTGTGTCTGTAAACGAAAGAAATTATACAGAAATCCCAGAAAAACAATTGACTGAAAATCACACGAACGATCCCATGTTCATCTCATCACCTTGAGAACACGAAGGATACTTTTGTACAGGCAGCACACCTCCTTAAAGCAGCAGCAGAGTGCTTCGTGCACAGCAAGGCCTAGTTCACTGAGCAGCTGGACCTGTGCCCACACCCAGAGGGCAGCACCAGCCACGTGGGTGCAGAGGAGGTTGTCCCGGTGAACTCCACAAGCGGCAGCAACGCTAGGCTCTACGCCACAGGACTTCTGACAACGGACACAGTCGCACAGACTGCAAGTGGACCCCACATCAGCCTCAAGACCTCCCCCACCCGAAAACATCTCCACAGCCAGCCAGGGAGGCAAAGGAAGGGTCTTCATGGCGTGCAGAGTTACAATGAATCTGTGTTCACGCTGCCCCCTCCCACTGTACCCGTCGAGACCCAGACGATGTGCCCTGCTACTACAAAGTCGAAGAGATGTTTGATGGGGGCAGAGCGGAAGAGGCACATTGAATTTGGATCATTTTACCCATGACCCTTCTCTCCTCCCAACCCTCTTTGCGAAAGATGACATTTCTGGGGAAACAGAAGGTGATCAGAAGCAAGTAGCTCAAATGTATGTCCCTTGTAAATTTCGGATATCCATCAATTTCAATTTTGAGATATAGAGAAGTGCTGGGAAGGTTAATTGGCCCTATCAGTGTCAGTGAAGAGCTGATGGAAGAAGTGCGAAAGGCCAAAGGAGAAAACCCATGAGTAGAGAAATTAGCCTTCGGCTAATCTTATCTTCTCTGCTTCCATATATCCCTGTCCGTCCTCAAAAGTTGAGTGAGGTAGGAGATGATAAGATTGAGATTAGGGCAAATTATTTCCCCATCTTTTCCTTTCTCCAGTGCACAGTCTCCTCAACCCGCACACTTGGAGTCTCAGGGTCAGCTCTCCAATACTGGTCGACACAGAGGAAAACCAACTGAACCAAAACGAATCCACCGAATTATCTCTGCTGTGCTTATTTATACCTTCCCGGGTTTTCTTTCCTTTACTGTTAAGTGCCTATAATCAACTTCCATCATTTTAGCAGAGTACTAAAGAGTGACTGCTCCCAACCCCTTCAGATAGGTGATGCTTATGTTTACATCTGCTTATCGGCTCTGTCAAAGTGCTGTTTCGTGGAGGTGCTGTAATTTGATGAACACATGAGACATGCTATTTGCTAGCAAGAAATTCTCAGCTCAAACAAGCTAAGGTGTATGGAGATTCAGTATAACACAGTAATTGGTTAACTCAGTTTACTTGGGACTCCATTTCTTAGGTCTTGGGTTGTTTACATAACCAAAAGGAGTGTGTGTGTGTGTGTGTGTGTGTGTGTGTGTGTGTGTGTGTGTGTACCACACTTGACCTAGCACCTACCTGCACAAGTACCCCCCTGCCAAGTGATGTGTTTAAAGGCCAACAAAAAGGAAAACACAGAACACATTTATAATCCTGAAAATCTAGGGCTACTTAACCTTTCTGCTGCTTAATTTTAAAGGCAAAAAATGTACTATGAGCAGCATAAATAAGAACTGATTTGAGCATAGTTTTATAATAGATAAAATGTACCTGATGGGTCTAATTCAAATTTCTAAAATCTAACTGTGCCGCATTAGTCTGAGATACAAGATCTAAAGCTGCATGATCTAATCTGAGAATTTACGGACCTGTTTGAAATACCTTCATTTGATTAATTTGAAATGGAGGCCAGGGTATGACCTCTAACAGTCTGATCTTTAATAACCGCTCAAGAGATGAGGCAGGAAGTCAGTCGCGCTTAGAATTCTATGCACTTTCCTCTAGTGAGCACACCCTGCGGTTCCACGCGTGCAAGCACACCCCTCGCTCACTGCGGGATCTACAGAGCAGCTGTACATGCCCTTCAAAACTCAAATGCGTGTTATGTGGGTGTGCGGTATAGGGGTAGGACATGAAAAAACTCCCACCTGTCCAGTCCGAGAGAAATTTAACTCCTGAGAAGCACACCTTAGTTGAACATCAGATGCAACACTAATTTGCAGAGGTTCCCACAACATAGGAACAAAAGGGCTGACGTTATGTGTTGATAGCAGATCGTGTGTGAAAACTAAAGTTTTATACGGGGCTGTACGAAGACTAACTGAGGTCTGGAAAATGAGGAATTTTAAATGCTGGACAGTCTCTATACTCAGATTCCGCTGAAGACAATGCAAATACTTATAAGAGCCTGATAATAAAAACAGATTAAAAAAACTTAATCATCAAGGTGAAGCATTTAGTAATGAGGTTTGTACAGCTTTTCGGAAAACACTGACTGGAAGTCCCAACCGGCTAGAGGTAGGCCAGTGTCAGGAGGCATCCCGGACATGGGCATTAGCTTCCAGCACTGATGGTGCAGCCAGTGTCGATGATAAGAATTAAAACACAACTGCAACCCCCAGTCCTGGACAGGCTCAGGAAGCGGCTATCTGGAAAGAGTGGGAGGGGTCCAGGAGGCCAGCCCCCAGGTGATACATACGTTTGCACAACAGTGACGGCGAGCCACTGGAAGTCTTTTCCAGCTGTACTGCGCTGTAATTGTGGTCGCTTGCTCAGGACAGCATGCTGCTTTCACAAGTTGTCTCCTTCCTGAGGGATTTGCTCCTAGAAAAAGCCACCACCGCCTTCTTCACTGTGCCTTCTTCTTCTTCTTTTTCTTTTTTTTCCTGGAGCTTGTCTCTTCTGCAGAGAAGAGCTTTTAACACCTCCCTGGATAGTCAGTAAAACCCCAAGCATTAAGAAGGCCAGAAAATACACGTCCACTTCATTTCACTGAAAAAGAAAGGTCATGATCCTATCCCTTCTTTGGGTCATCCACCCTGAGTCTGCACACCACATTTGCTCAGCAGCAGTCTGGCTACCCTTGCACATCCAGCAAACCCTTAGCACTCCTTCCTCTTATTCAGGATTCCAACTTTTTGAGCGACAAGAAGATCCCTGACACAGAGGGATCCTTGCTGAGGTATGAGAGCAGTGACACAGGATGCAAGAAGAGCACAAATGATGTTTCTTTATCCTCTGCCAAGCCCAGGGCACGCTTGGTGCTGCCATTCTCCTCCTGGGTGCAGCAGCAAACGCTTCTTCGTCAGTTCTATGATCCAACACTGCCGCCCTTAAAAATTAAGTCACCTCAAAAGTTACATAAGTATTTGAAAATACTCAAGAAAACTCTCCAAACACTGCTAGTTACACTTTGCTTGTCATAAATGGAACATCAATCTGAGCCCCAGGACAGGCCAGAGACAAGAACCTGTGATTTCCAGCCAGGCCTGAATTCTCCCCAAATTCCACAGAGTACCAAAACAGGACAATCTTGGCAGGAGCCAAGGGCAGCCTCCTCTACCCTGAAGCAGGCCATGCCTGGAGTCCTTGGCATGAACCGAGGGCAGCATCTCCTGCCTGGAAGCAGTCATGAAGCACACCGAAACACCACTTCCACGTGGGTGGGCCACTGTTGCTTTGCCTCCCACAGATCTGTCCCCCCTTTTCCCCTGGGTGATGGAGCTGCCAAAGATTCCTCAAAGCCCATCTCTTTTGAGCAGTGAGAAGCCCCGGGCTTCTCTTCCTGCATTTATTCTCCAGACCAAGAAGTTACAGGAAGAGACATAGGTGGGGTTTTGAACATAGGTTCAGTTTTACAAGTTTTGCAATAGAAGCTGGTAACATTCAGTCAAAACAAGTCAGATGACACTCTGTTAGGCAATTAAGTGATCCACTATAACAAAGCCTTGATTTACCCGAAATTCCTTTTCCCTCTAGCAGCTTTTTAGTAACGTTGCCTATCAATTAGTCACTTGTCTGTCTTAGAATCAGCAGCCTTGCTGTGTTATGATTCTTTTCCTGCAACAGAGACTCGATGCCCGGGGGTTAAAATTCCTGTCCTTTGCAAGGTCAATATTTGAAACTGCAAGGCTTTTGGTGACTAAAGTCACCTATTACCCAAGAGCAGTAATAGGAAATTAATGTAATACATTAAAAAAGGTAATTGCCTTCCTTAACCACGAAGATGGCATTTTATAAAATTAGCTGCTTCTCTTAAAAGGCAACCTTCATTATCCTTTACCTACTCTTTAAAGACTATACAAACAGGAATAAGTAAATTATGGATAAAATGTTCTATAACTGGGAGAACTCAACGGCCAGTTGCCCACAGCTTACCTGCTGGTGTCCTGTGACACATATTGAAGCCTCCGTTGTACTTTGAGGAAAAATGTTCAAAACATGCCCAAAGTTCTACCCAGCAGCCGCCCCGGGAACCTGCATGCACTTCTGTCCCACTGCGAGTGGCAACCACATCGGCGGTGCTGGACTCGGGTCAGCCCTGCTGGAATGGCAGTGAAAGAGAAACTCATGTTTCAGCACAGCTAAGACGTAAACGTGCAAGTGCAATTTTTAGTGAACAGTGTCGCGTATACATTTACAGGCGGCCAAGGGATAACTCTGTGACCAAAGGAAAACAAAACCTATTCTAGAAAAACAGCAGCTCTGCCTTTCAGGGATGAGACAACCCTGCAAGCTGCTGAGCTCTCTGCTGGTCACCGGTGATGTCATCCCGGTAGCACTGACCCTGTCACCGCCAGAGGTGCCTCACCCAGTCCCCTCCCATCTGTCCGCTGGACTGGAGGGGCGCCATTCTGTCCACACAGCTTCCTTGAGCACCTGCACCCTTGGGGCCTGCTTGTTGGGAGGAAAGCTGTCACCCGCGGCAGCTGGCTTAAACCTTAGCAGCAGGAGGAACAGCTGCCCGTGGCCAGGCCACTGCCCCAGATGAAACTGTTGCTGCCGGGCCTGGCCATCTCTTCCCAACGGAAATAAGTTGTTTGGGGTTCAGCAGACTCTAGAATGAAGCGGGCCCCTTGGGCACAGGGAGCAACAGCACATCCTAGTGGGCTAATTTCCCCAAAGCTTGAAACTAGGTGTCTTGTCTCACTCCAAGGATGGCTGTGGCACTACAGCATCGCTGGACGCTGGGTGGCAGTAGAGGGCCTCACAGAAACCAGGCACAGACAATCTGGCCTCCAGCAAAGGAATGATGCTAATGCGCTCCTCTGGGTAGAATTTGCACAATAACCCACATGGAAGTCGCAGCAGGACAGGGATGAAAACTATGGGGCAAGAGGTCAAGTCTGCACAATCCCAACCAACCCCACGGATGCCCATGTCCAGTAACCGCACACACTGGATGGCTCCCCACAGGCAAAGGAACAGGTGAGACACACCCCTTCTCTGTACCTGGTGACGGATTCAGGGAAGTCAGGCTCCAGGCCCTCTCTCACTCCCACCGTGTCCTGAATCCTCACCATCAGCTACAGCTGCAAGGACTGTTTCTCTTCTGTGAACCTGCAAGCTAAGGGTCTGAAGCGACACAGTGGAGAAAGCATGCGAGGAAATTCTGCTCCACTTTTCCACCTCAGTGAGGCACGTGCACAATGTAGTTTCCCATCTCAACTGTTGCTTCGCTGTCAAGATTTCTTTTGGTGTGAGAGACCAAGGTGTCAGTAGCAAAAGAAAATGTTTTGCTTTTGCTCCCCTCAGTATGCTTCAACATTTCCAAGTGAATTTCACGTCACAAGGGGAGATGGGGATTGCCCTCAACTGGAATGTGGGTCACCTCCCAGCTGTGTGGTGATGTGTCTGGGGCCAAGGCCAGAGCTGCTGCTTTTCCAGATTTTCCAAGCCAGAAACAAGCACTGTTCACTTTAATAAGGTTAAGTTTAAACCGACATCCATTTTTGGTGCCTAAACTGTTGACTACATACCCCAGCAAGACAGAAGCGTGTGAAAGCCGTCCATTCACACTCCCCTTCTCCCAGACGGTCACATGCGCATATCCCCAGAGCTGAAGGCACTGTGCAAAGCACGGTGCAGTATATGCGGCCAGTAACCGTGTGTTCTTCTCACTGAACACTTCCAGGGTTGCATCAAGTAAAAGTTGCCTCAACTTTCACTGAAGTAGATAAAAGCTGCAAAAACCCTTACTGATTTCCTAAGTTTACTTCTCTAAGTCCCAAAAGCTAAGACTATAACTACGTTAGCGTTCATGTATGACAAACAAATATTAAATAGTTTACACCTTTATACCAATTTATCTGTAGCTCGTGCAGGTCCAATTGGACCTGGCAGACATCTACAGAACATTTCATGCAACAACTAGAGAATACACATTTTTTTCTCATCGGCACATGGAACATTCTCCAGGATAGACCACATGTTAGGTCACAAAACAGGTTTCAGCAAATTTTTCAAAGCTGACATCATTCCTAGTATCTTTTCTGACCACAATTGACTAGCACTGGAAATCAATTACAAGCGAATTTCTGGAAACTACTCCAGTGCATGAAAACTGAACAACAGGCTCCCGAATGACCTATGGGTCCAAGAAGAAATTAAAAAGGAAATCAAAAACGTTCTTGAAACTAATGAAAAAAGATGCATCCTACCAAAACCTGTGGGATACTGTAAAAGCAACAGCGACGAGGTAATATATTGCAATACATGCTCACATCAAAAGGATGGAGAAACTTCACGTAAATGACCGAACCGTACACCTCAAAGAACCACCACCACCACAACAATGCAATCATAAAAGTACTAGAGAGAAAGAAATAATTAACATCAGGGCAGAGTTCAATGAAATGGAGACCCCCAAAACGATACAAAGGATCAGCGAAACACAAAGTTGTTTTTTGAGAAGATAAATAAAATAGACAAACCATTAGCTTTGCCCACTCTCACCACACTCATTCAACATAGTATTGAAAGCCCTAACCAGAGCAATCCAGCAAGACAAAGAAATAAAGGGCATTCAGATTGGGAAGGACAAAGTCAAGTTGTCCCTGTTTGCAGATGACGCGATCTTATAGATAGAAAACCTAAAGGCTACCAGAACGCCCTTACGGCTGACTAACAATTTTAATAATTTTGCGGGGTACAAAATCAACACCCACAGATCAGGAGCATTTTTATACTCCGATAATGAACTGGCAGAAAAAGAAATCAAGAAAGCAAGCCCATTTACAATAGTCACCCCCAAGATAAAATACCTAGGAACCAATTGAACCAAGGAGGTTAATGCAGATCTCTACAATGAGAACTACCAAACACCAGTGAGAGAAATTAAAGAGCACCCAAAAATAGTGGAATGACATACCAGGCTCTGGTACGGGAAGAATTAACATCGTGAAAATGTCCTTTCTACCCATAGCAGTCTACAAATTCAACGCAATCTCCGTCAAAATAGCAACAACTTTCTTCACAGAAATAGAAAAAGCAGTGCTAACATTCATATGGAATACGAAAAGATCCTGAATAGCCAAAGCAATTTTGAGCTTAAAAGCACCCCAAAAACAGAAAGGCTGGAGGCATAACACCACCCAATTTCAAATTCTATGACAAGGCTCAAAACAGCATGGTGATGGCATAGAAACAGACACTCAGATCAATGGAACAGGATAGAAAACCCAGGAATAATCAATTTGCCTACTTACAGCCAACCGATTTTTGACAAAGCCAACCAGAACATACGCTGTGGAAAAGACAGCCTCTTCAGGAAATAAACGGTGCCCGCAAAATTGGACAATCCACATGCAGAAGAATGAAACTGGACCAGCATCTCACCATATGCCAAAATCGACTCGAAATGGATTAAAGACCAGAATATAAGACCCCAAACCATTACATGACTGAAGGAAAACAGAGGGGAAACACTCCAGGAAGTAGGTGGGGGCAAAGGCTTTATGAATAAGACCCGAAACCCACAAGCAACAATATAAAAACTAAACAAATGAGCTAATGTCAAACTAAGAAGCTTCCACACAGCAAAGGAAACAATCAACAGAGCAGAAAGGCACCCTAAAAAAAGGGAGAAAATATGTGTAAACTATACGTCTGCCAAGGGCTTAATATCCAGAACATACCAAGAACTCAAACAGCTGTACAGTATGAAAACAAGTAATCCGATTTAAAACTGGGCAAACGAGATGAATAGACATTTTTCAAAGACATACAAATGGCCAACGGTACACGAAAAAATGCTCAGCATCACTAGTCATCAGAGAAATGCAAATCAAAACCACATTGAGATATCATGTCAACCCAGATAGACTGGCCATTGTTAAAAAGACCATTAATAAGAAATGCTACTGAGGATATGAGGAAAGGAGAACTCTTCTCCAATGTTGGTGGGACTGTAAATTAGCACAGTCACTATGGAAAACAGTAAAGAAGTTTCCTCCAATACAGATAGTACTACCATATGATCCAGCAGTTCCACTACTGGGTATATATCCAAAGAAATGGAAGTCATATGGAAGGGACACCTGCACTCCCATGTTCACTGCAGCTTTACTTACAATAGCCAAAATATAGAACCAACCTCAGTGCCCTTCGACAGATGACTGGATAAAAAAAATGTGATACACGTACACCATGGAATAATACTCAGTGATAAAGGAAAAGAATGAAATTCTGCCATCGGTAACAACCTGGATGAGTCTGGAGAAAATTATGTTGTGTGAAATAAGCCAGACAAGGGAAGATAAATATCACATGCTCTCACTTATAACTAGGTAGAAAGGAAGGAAGGAAGGAAGGAAGGAAGGAAGGAAGGAAGGAAGGAAGGAAGGAAGGAAGGAAGGAAGGAAGGAAGGAAGGAAGCAAAGGACTACAACAGTTCCTTGAACTTTCAGAAGGACAGAAGAAACCAATGGTTACTAGAGATGAGGGGATGGACGGAGGGAGGGAGTTGGGGGCGTGATGGGTCAGGCAAAGGGCATAAAGAAAAATCATGATTTGTAATAATGAATATGCTAATAAAAATAATTTAAAAAGTAAGACACTTTAAAACACAAAAAGAATGCCATTATTGACATTCCAGAAAATTCCAGCTATGTGGATAACATTAAAAACCAGCTGTCAAGCTAAATCCTTTATCAGTACAAATTTTGATATTTCTTCAAATTGGGAGGAGAATGTTGGTTTCGATGTACAATGTCTGGTCACTCCCAGCCTCATCTATTTGTCACTGACGACCCTGGGACAGACGGAAAAAAAAAAAAAACGGTTTCTGCAACTTTTAAAATACAGACACGCCCTCCACCACCAACTTTCAATTTCTACAAAACGTCCTTGGGTTCTAGTATTCTTGCACATGTTTGTTCTCTTACAGGAAATTTGCTCCTTAGGATTTCACTGCAATGTGCTTCTGGATCCCATGCCATGATTTATCTCTGAGGACCCCTGTTCCCCTGGATCCATTTCACCCCGTGCCTGGCCACCTGTGTGGCACACACACATAGGAGCAGGAGGACAAGGCTTTGAGATGGGGAACCCGCACAAGCAATTATCTGGGTTTAGGTCTGCAGGTTATTAAGGTTTTCCGTTTCAACTTCCACAGCTAGAACGAAAGTGTAGAAATCCGGTTTCTAGTTAAAATCTGTTCACATCCCAAGTGTTTTTTAAGTTACTTAACAAGCCTTTGGTAGTCCGAAATACCGGGAAGTGTGCCTGTAACTAGAAACACCAGAAACTTCCATTTCAAAATTGTCATAAACCAGGGATACTTTAGAAAAACCTTTTCAGCCCACTTCGTGCCTTGAGTAATGGTGGGTAAACAGTGGAAACCAAGAGAGGCAACATGGAAGCAAACGGATATAAAAGCACAAGGGAGACATCATGCTCTTGGGGAGAACTAAAATGCAAATTGTGTCTGTAAACGAAAGAAATTATACAGAAATCCCAGAAAAACAATTGACTGAAAATCACACGAACGATCCCATGTTCATCTCATCACCTTGAGAACACGAAGGATACTTTTGTACAGGCAGCACACCTCCTTAAAGCAGCAGCAGAGTGCTTCGTGCACAGCAAGGCCTAGTTCACTGAGCAGCTGGACCTGTGCCCACACCCAGAGGGCAGCACCAGCCACGTGGGTGCAGAGGAGGTTGTCCCGGTGAACTCCACAAGCGGCAGCAACGCTAGGCTCTACGCCACAGGACTTCTGACAACGGACACAGTCGCACAGACTGCAAGTGGACCCCACATCAGCCTCAAGACCTCCCCCACCCGAAAACATCTCCACAGCCAGCCAGGGAGGCAAAGGAAGGGTCTTCATGGCGTGCAGAGTTACAATGAATCTGTGTTCACGCTGCCCCCTCCCACTGTACCCGTCGAGACCCAGACGATGTGCCCTGCTACTACAAAGTCGAAGAGATGTTTGATGGGGGCAGAGCGGAAGAGGCACATTGAATTTGGATCATTTTACCCATGACCCTTCTCTCCTCCCAACCCTCTTTGCGAAAGATGACATTTCTGGGGAAACAGAAGGTGATCAGAAGCAAGTAGCTCAAATGTATGTCCCTTGTAAATTTCGGATATCCATCAATTTCAATTTTGAGATATAGAGAAGTGCTGGGAAGTTTAATTGGCCCTATCAGTGTCAGTGAAGAGCTGATGGAAGAAGTGCGAAAGGCCAAAGGAGAAAACCCATGAGTAGAGAAATTAGCCTTCGGCTAATCTTATCTTCTCTGCTTCCATATATCCCTGTCCGTCCTCAAAAGTTGAGTGAGGTAGGAGATGATAAGATTGAGATTAGGGCAAATTATTTCCCCATCTTTTCCTTTCTCCAGTGCACAGTCTCCTCAACCCGCACACTTGGAGTCTCAGGGTCAGCTCTCCAATACTGGTCGACACAGAGGAAAACCAACTGAACCAAAACGAATCCACCGAATTATCTCTGCTGTGCTTATTTATACCTTCCCGGGTTTTCTTTCCTTTACTGTTAAGTGCCTATAATCAACTTCCATCATTTTAGCAGAGTACTAAAGAGTGACTGCTCCCAACCCCTTCAGATAGGTGATGCTTATGTTTACATCTGCTTATCAGCTCTGTCAAAGTGCTGTTTCGTGGAGGTGCTGTAATTTGATGAACACATGAGACATGCTATTTGCTAGCAAGAAATTCTCAGCTCAAACAAGCTAAGGTGTATGGAGATTCAGTATAACACAGTAATTGGTTAACTCAGTTTACTTGGGACTCCATTTCTTAGGTCTTGGGCTGTTTACATAACCAAAAGGAGTGTGTGTGTGTGTGTGTGTGTGTGTGTGTGTGTGTGTGTGTGTGTGTACCACACTTGACCTAGCACCTACCTGCACAAGTACCCCCCTGCCAAGTGATGTGTTTAAAGGCCAACAAAAAGGAAAACACAGAACACATTTATAATCCTGAAAATCTAGGGCTACTTAACCTTTCTGCTGCTTAATTTTAAAGGCAAAAAATGTACTATGAGCAGCATAAATAAGAACTGATTTGAGCATAGTTTTATAATAGATAAAATGTACCTGATGGGTCTAATTCAAATTTCTAAAATCTAACTGTGCCGCATTAGTCTGAGATACAAGATCTAAAGCTGCATGATCTAATCTGAGAATTTACGGACCTGTTTGAAATACCTTCATTTGATTAATTTGAAATGGAGGCCAGGGTATGACCTCTAACAGTCTGATCTTTAATAACCGCTCAAGAGATGAGGCAGGAAGTCAGTCGCGCTTAGAATTCTATGCACTTTCCTCTAGTGAGCACACCCTGCGGTTCCACGCGTGCAAGCACACCCCTCGCTCACTGCGGGATCTACAGAGCAGCTGTACATGCCCTTCAAAACTCAAATGCGTGTTATGTGGGTGTGCGGTATAGGGGTAGGACATGAAAAAACTCCCACCTGTCCAGTCCGAGAGAAATTTAACTCCTGAGAAGCACACCTTAGTTGAACATCAGATGCAACACTAATTTGCAGAGGTTCCCACAACATAGGAACAAAAGGGCTGACGTTATGTGTTGATAGCAGATCGTGTGTGAAAACTAAAGTTTTATACGGGGCTGTACGAAGACTAACTGAGGTCTGGAAAATGAGGAATTTTAAATGCTGGACAGTCTCTATACTCAGATTCCGCTGAAGACAATGCAAATACTTATAAGAGCCTGATAATAAAAACAGATTAAAAAAACTTAATCATCAAGGTGAAGCATTTAGTAATGAGGTTTGTACAGCTTTTCGGAAAACACTGACTGGAAGTCCCAACCGGCTAGAGGTAGGCCAGTGTCAGGAGGCATCCCGGACATGGGCATTAGCTTCCAGCACTGATGGTGCAGCCAGTGTCGATGATAAGAATTAAAACACAACTGCAACCCCCAGTCCTGGACAGGCTCAGGAAGCGGCTATCTGGAAAGAGTGGGAGGGGTCCAGGAGGCCAGCCCCCAGGTGATACATACGTTTGCACAACAGTGACGGCGAGCCACTGGAAGTCTTTTCCAGCTGTACTGCGCTGTAATTGTGGTCGCTTGCTCAGGACAGCATGCTGCTTTCACAAGTTGTCTCCTTCCTGAGGGATTTGCTCCTAGAAAAAGCCACCACCGCCTTCTTCACTGTGCCTTCTTCTTCTTCTTTTTCTTTTTTTTCCTGGAGCTTGTCTCTTCTGCAGAGAAGAGCTTTTAACACCTCCCTGGATAGTCAGTAAAACCCCAAGCATTAAGAAGGCCAGAAAATACACGTCCACTTCATTTCACTGAAAAAGAAACGTCATGATCCTATCCCTTCTTTGGGTCATCCACCCTGAGTCTGCACACCACATTTGCTCAGCAGCAGTCTGGCTACCCTTGCACATCCAGCAAACCCTTAGCACTCCTTCCTCTTATTCAGGATTCCAACTTTTTGAGCGACAAGAAGATCCCTGACACAGAGGGATCCTTGCTGAGGTATGAGAGCAGTGACACAGGATGCAAGAAGAGCACAAATGATGTTTCTTTATCCTCTGCCAAGCCCAGGGCACGCTTGGTGCTGCCATTCTCCTCCTGGGTGCAGCAGCAAACGCTTCTTCGTCAGTTCTATGATCCAACACTGCCGCCCTTAAAAATTAAGTCACCTCAAAAGTTACATAAGTATTTGAAAATACTCAAGAAAACTCTCCAAACACTGCTAGTTACACTTTGCTTGTCATAAATGGAACATCAATCTGAGCCCCAGGACAGGCCAGAGACAAGAACCTGTGATTTCCAGCCAGGCCTGAATTCTCCCCAAATTCCACAGAGTACCAAAACAGGACAATCTTGGCAGGAGCCAAGGGCAGCCTCCTCTACCCTGAAGCAGGCCATGCCTGGAGTCCTTGGCATGAACCGAGGGCAGCATCTCCTGCCTGGAAGCAGTCATGAAGCACACCGAAACACCACTTCCACGTGGGTGGGCCACTGTTGCTTTGCCTCCCACAGATCTGTCCCCCCTTTTCCCCTGGGTGATGGAGCTGCCAAAGATTCCTCAAAGCCCATCTCTTTTGAGCAGTGAGAAGCCCCGGGCTTCTCTTCCTGCATTTATTCTCCAGACCAAGAAGTTACAGGAAGAGACATAGGTGGGGTTTTGAACATAGGTTCAGTTTTACAAGTTTTGCAATAGAAGCTGGTAACATTCAGTCAAAACAAGTCAGATGACACTCTGTTAGGCAATTAAGTGATCCACTATAACAAAGCCTTGATTTACCCGAAATTCCTTTTCCCTCTAGCAGCTTTTTAGTAACGTTGCCTATCAATTAGTCACTTGTCTGTCTTAGAATCAGCAGCCTTGCTGTGTTATGATTCTTTTCCTGCAACAGAGACTCGATGCCCGGGGGTTAAAATTCCTGTCCTTTGCAAGGTCAATATTTGAAACTGCAAGGCTTTTGGTGACTAAAGTCACCTATTACCCAAGAGCAGTAATAGGAAATTAATGTAATACATTAAAAAAGGTAATTGCCTTCCTTAACCACGAAGATGGCATTTTATAAAATTAGCTGCTTCTCTTAAAAGGCAACCTTCATTATCCTTTACCTACTCTTTAAAGACTATACAAACAGGAATAAGTAAATTATGGATAAAATGTTCTATAACTGGGAGAACTCAACGGCCAGTTGCCCACAGCTTACCTGCTGGTGTCCTGTGACACATATTGAAGCCTCCGTTGTACTTTGAGGAAAAATGTTCAAAACATGCCCAAAGTTCTACCCAGCAGCCGCCCCGGGAACCTGCATGCACTTCTGTCCCACTGCGAGTGGCAACCACATCGGCGGTGCTGGACTCGGGTCAGCCCTGCTGGAATGGCAGTGAAAGAGAAACTCATGTTTCAGCACAGCTAAGACGTAAACGTGCAAGTGCAATTTTTAGTGAACAGTGTCGCGTATACATTTACAGGCGGCCAAGGGATAACTCTGTGACCAAAGGAAAACAAAACCTATTCTAGAAAAACAGCAGCTCTGCCTTTCAGGGATGAGACAACCCTGCAAGCTGCTGAGCTCTCTGCTGGTCACCGGTGATGTCATCCCGGTAGCACTGACCCTGTCACCGCCAGAGGTGCCTCACCCAGTCCCCTCCCATCTGTCCGCTGGACTGGAGGGGCGCCATTCTGTCCACACAGCTTCCTTGAGCACCTGCACCCTTGGGGCCTGCTTGTTGGGAGGAAAGCTGTCACCCGCGGCAGCTGGCTTAAACCTTAGCAGCAGGAGGAACAGCTGCCCGTGGCCAGGCCACTGCCCCAGATGAAACTGTTGCTGCCGGGCCTGGCCATCTCTTCCCAACGGAAATAAGTTGTTTGGGGTTCAGCAGACTCTAGAATGAAGCGGGCCCCTTGGGCACAGGGAGCAACAGCACATCCTAGTGGGCTAATTTCCCCAAAGCTTGAAACTAGGTGTCTTGTCTCACTCCAAGGATGGCTGTGGCACTACAGCATCGCTGGACGCTGGGTGGCAGTAGAGGGCCTCACAGAAACCAGGCACAGACAATCTGGCCTCCAGCAAAGGAATGATGCTAATGCGCTCCTCTGGGTAGAATTTGCACAATAACCCACATGGAAGTCGCAGCAGGACAGGGATGAAAACTATGGGGCAAGAGGTCAAGTCTGCACAATCCCAACCAACCCCACCGATGCCCATGTCCAGTAACCGCACACACTGGATGGCTCCCCACAGGCAAAGGAACAGGTGAGACACACCCCTTCTCTGTACCTGGTGACGGATTCAGGGAAGTCAGGCTCCAGGCCCTCTCTCACTCCCACCGTGTCCTGAATCCTCACCATCAGCTACAGCTGCAAGGACTGTTTCTCTTCTGTGAACCTGCAAGCTAAGGGTCTGAAGCGACACAGTGGAGAAAGCATGCGAGGAAATTCTGCTCCACTTTTCCACCTCAGTGAGGCACGTGCACAATGTAGTTTCCCATCTCAACTGTTGCTTCGCTGTCAAGATTTCTTTTGGTGTGAGAGACCAAGGTGTCAGTAGCAAAAGAAAATGTTTTGCTTTTGCTCCCCTCAGTATGCTTCAACATTTCCAAGTGAATTTCACGTCACAAGGGGAGATGGGGATTGCCCTCAACTGGAATGTGGGTCACCTCCCAGCTGTGTGGTGATGTGTCTGGGGCCAAGGCCAGAGCTGCTGCTTTTCCAGATTTTCCAAGCCAGAAACAAGCACTGTTCACTTTAATAAGGTTAAGTTTAAACCGACATCCTTTTTTGGTGCCTAAACTGTTGACTACATACCCCAGCAAGACAGAAGCGTGTGAAAGCCGTCCATTCACACTCCCCTTCTCCCAGACGGTCACATGCGCATATCCCCAGAGCTGAAGGCACTGTGCAAAGCACGGTGCAGTATATGCGGCCAGTAACCGTGTGTTCTTCTCACTGAACACTTCCAGGGTTGCATCAAGTAAAAGTTGCCTCAACTTTCACTGAAGTAGATAAAAGCTGCAAAAACCCTTACTGATTTCCTAAGTTTACTTCTCTAAGTCCCAAAAGCTAAGACTATAACTACGTTAGCGTTCATGTATGACAAACAAATATTAAATAGTTTACACCTTTATACCAATTTATCTGTAGCTCGTGCAGGTCCAATTGGACCTGGCAGACATCTACAGAACATTTCATGCAACAACTAGAGAATACACATTTTTTTCTCATCGGCACATGGAACATTCTCCAGGATAGACCACATGTTAGGTCACAAAACAGGTTTCAGCAAATTTTTCAAAGCTGACATCATTCCTAGTATCTTTTCTGACCACAATTGACTAGCACTGGAAATCAATTACAAGCGAATTTCTGGAAACTACTCCAGTGCATGAAAACTGAACAACAGGCTCCCGAATGACCTATGGGTCCAAGAAGAAATTAAAAAGGAAATCAAAAACGTTCTTGAAACTAATGAAAAAAGATGCATCCTACCAAAACCTGTGGGATACTGTAAAAGCAACAGCGACGAGGTAATATATTGCAATACATGCTCACATCAAAAGGATGGAGAAACTTCACGTAAATGACCGAACCGTACACCTCAAAGAACCACCACCACCACAACAATGCAATCATAAAAGTACTAGAGAGAAAGAAATAATTAACATCAGGGCAGAGTTCAATGAAATGGAGACCCCCAAAACGATACAAAGGATCAGCGAAACACAAAGTTGTTTTTTGAGAAGATAAATAAAATAGACAAACCATTAGCTTTGCCCACTCTCACCACACTCATTCAACATAGTATTGAAAGCCCTAACCAGAGCAATCCAGCAAGACAAAGAAATAAAGGGCATTCAGATTGGGAAGGACAAAGTCAAGTTGTCCCTGTTTGCAGATGACGCGATCTTATAGATAGAAAACCTAAAGGCTACCAGAACGCCCTTACGGCTGACTAACAATTTTAATAATTTTGCGGGGTACAAAATCAACACCCACAGATCAGGAGCATTTTTATACTCCGATAATGAACTGGCAGAAAAAGAAATCAAGAAAGCAAGCCCATTTACAATAGTCACCCCCAAGATAAAATACCTAGGAACCAATTGAACCAAGGAGGTTAATGCAGATCTCTACAATGAGAACTACCAAACACCAGTGAGAGAAATTAAAGAGCACCCAAAAATAGTGGAATGACATACCAGGCTCTGGTACGGGAAGAATTAACATCGTGAAAATGTCCTTTCTACCCATAGCAGTCTACAAATTCAACGCAATCTCCGTCAAAATAGCAACAACTTTCTTCACAGAAATAGAAAAAGCAGTGCTAACATTCATATGGAATACGAAAAGATCCTGAATAGCCAAAGCAATTTTGAGCTTAAAAGCACCCCAAAAACAGAAAGGCTGGAGGCATAACACCACCCAATTTCAAATTCTATGACAAGGCTCAAAACAGCATGGTGATGGCATAGAAACAGACACTCAGATCAATGGAACAGGATAGAAAACCCAGGAATAATCAATTTGCCTACTTACAGCCAACCGATTTTTGACAAAGCCAACCAGAACATACGCTGTGGAAAAGACAGCCTCTTCAGGAAATAAACGGTGCCCGCAAAATTGGACAATCCACATGCAGAAGAATGAAACTGGACCAGCATCTCACCATATGCCAAAATCGACTCGAAATGGATTAAAGACCAGAATATAAGACCCCAAACCATTACATGACTGAAGGAAAACAGAGGGGAAACACTCCAGGAAGTAGGTGGGGGCAAAGGCTTTATGAATAAGACCCGAAACCCACAAGCAACAATATAAAAACTAAACAAATGAGCTAATGTCAAACTAAGAAGCTTCCACACAGCAAAGGAAACAATCAACAGAGCAGAAAGGCACCCTAAAAAAAGGGAGAAAATATGTGTAAACTATACGTCTGCCAAGGGCTTAATATCCAGAACATACCAAGAACTCAAACAGCTGTACAGTATGAAAACAAGTAATCCGATTTAAAACTGGGCAAACGAGATGAATAGACATTTTTCAAAGACATACAAATGGCCAACGGTACACGAAAAAATGCTCAGCATCACTAGTCATCAGAGAAATGCAAATCAAAACCACATTGAGATATCATGTCAACCCAGATAGACTGGCCATTGTTAAAAAGACCATTAATAAGAAATGCTACTGAGGATATGAGGAAAGGAGAACTCTTCTCCAATGTTGGTGGGACTGTAAATTAGCACAGTCACTATGGAAAACAGTAAAGAAGTTTCCTCCAATACAGATAGTACTACCATATGATCCAGCAGTTCCACTACTGGGTATATATCCAAAGAAATGGAAGTCATATGGAAGGGACACCTGCACTCCCATGTTCACTGCAGCTTTACTTACAATAGCCAAAATATAGAACCAACCTCAGTGCCCTTCGACAGATGACTGGATAAAAAAAATGTGATACACGTACACCATGGAATAATACTCAGTGATAAAGGAAAAGAATGAAATTCTGCCATCGGTAACAACCTGGATGAGTCTGGAGAAAATTATGTTGTGTGAAATAAGCCAGACAAGGGAAGATAAATATCACATGCTCTCACTTATAACTAGGTAGAAAGGAAGGAAGGAAGGAAGGAAGGAAGGAAGGAAGGAAGGAAGGAAGGAAGGAAGGAAGGAAGGAAGGAAGGAAGGAAGCAAAGGACTACAACAGTTCCTTGAACTTTCAGAAGGACAGAAGAAACCAATGGTTACTAGAGATGAGGGGATGGACGGAGGGAGGGAGTTGGGGGCGTGATGGGTCAGGCAAAGGGCATAAAGAAAAATCATGATTTGTAATAATGAATATGCTAATAAAAATAATTTAAAAAGTAAGACACTTTAAAACACAAAAAGAATGCCATTATTGACATTCCAGAAAATTCCAGCTATGTGGATAACATTAAAAACCAGCTGTCAAGCTAAATCCTTTATCAGTACAAATTTTGATATTTCTTCAAATTGGGAGGAGAATGTTGGTTTCGATGTACAATGTCTGGTCACTCCCAGCCTCATCTATTTGTCACTGACGACCCTGGGACAGACGGAAAAAAAAAAAAAACGGTTTCTGCAACTTTTAAAATACAGACACGCCCTCCACCACCAACTTTCAATTTCTACAAAACGTCCTTGGGTTCTAGTATTCTTGCACATGTTTGTTCTCTTACAGGAAATTTGCTCCTTAGGATTTCACTGCAATGTGCTTCTGGATCCCATGCCATGATTTATCTCTGAGGACCCCTGTTCCCCTGGATCCATTTCACCCCGTGCCTGGCCACCTGTGTGGCACACACACATAGGAGCAGGAGGACAAGGCTTTGAGATGGGGAACCCGCACAAGCAATTATCTGGGTTTAGGTCTGCAGGTTATTAAGGTTTTCCGTTTCAACTTCCACAGCTAGAACGAAAGTGTAGAAATCCGGTTTCTAGTTAAAATCTGTTCACATCCCAAGTGTTTTTTAAGTTACTTAACAAGCCTTTGGTAGTCCGAAATACCGGGAAGTGTGCCTGTAACTAGAAACACCAGAAACTTCCATTTCAAAATTGTCATAAACCAGGGATACTTTAGAAAAACCTTTTCAGCCCACTTCGTGCCTTGAGTAATGGTGGGTAAACAGTGGAAACCAAGAGAGGCAACATGGAAGCAAACGGATATAAAAGCACAAGGGAGACATCATGCTCTTGGGGAGAACTAAAATGCAAATTGTGTCTGTAAACGAAAGAAATTATACAGAAATCCCAGAAAAACAATTGACTGAAAATCAGACGAACGATCCCATGTTCATCTCATCACCTTGAGAACACGAAGGATACTTTTGTACAGGCAGCACACCTCCTTAAAGCAGCAGCAGAGTGCTTCGTGCACAGCAAGGCCTAGTTCACTGAGCAGCTGGACCTGTGCCCACACCCAGAGGGCAGCACCAGCCACGTGGGTGCAGAGGAGGTTGTCCCGGTGAACTCCACAAGCGGCAGCAACGCTAGGCTCTACGCCACAGGACTTCTGACAACGGACACAGTCGCACAGACTGCAAGTGGACCCCACATCAGCCTCAAGACCTCCCCCACCCGAAAACATCTCCACAGCCAGCCAGGGAGGCAAAGGAAGGGTCTTCATGGCGTGCAGAGTTACAATGAATCTGTGTTCACGCTGCCCCCTCCCACTGTACCCGTCGAGACCCAGACGATGTGCCCTGCTACTACAAAGTCGAAGAGATGTTTGATGGGGGCAGAGCGGAAGAGGCACATTGAATTTGGATCATTTTACCCATGACCCTTCTCTCCTCCCAACCCTCTTTGCGAAAGATGACATTTCTGGGGAAACAGAAGGTGATCAGAAGCAAGTAGCTCAAATGTATGTCCCTTGTAAATTTCGGATATCCATCAATTTCAATTTTGAGATATAGAGAAGTGCTGGGAAGTTTAATTGGCCCTATCAGTGTCAGTGAAGAGCTGATGGAAGAAGTGCGAAAGGCCAAAGGAGAAAACCCATGAGTAGAGAAATTAGCCTTCGGCTAATCTTATCTTCTCTGCTTCCATATATCCCTGTCCGTCCTCAAAAGTTGAGTGAGGTAGGAGATGATAAGATTGAGATTAGGGCAAATTATTTCCCCATCTTTTCCTTTCTCCAGTGCACAGTCTCCTCAACCCGCACACTTGGAGTCTCAGGGTCAGCTCTCCAATACTGGTCGACACAGAGGAAAACCAACTGAACCAAAACGAATCCACCGAATTATCTCTGCTGTGCTTATTTATACCTTCCCGGGTTTTCTTTCCTTTACTGTTAAGTGCCTATAATCAACTTCCATCATTTTAGCAGAGTACTAAAGAGTGACTGCTCCCAACCCCTTCAGATAGGTGATGCTTATGTTTACATCTGCTTATCAGCTCTGTCAAAGTGCTGTTTCGTGGAGGTGCTGTAATTTGATGAACACATGAGACATGCTATTTGCTAGCAAGAAATTCTCAGCTCAAACAAGCTAAGGTGTATGGAGATTCAGTATAACACAGTAATTGGTTAACTCAGTTTACTTGGGACTCCATTTCTTAGGTCTTGGGCTGTTTACATAACCAAAAGGAGTGTGTGTGTGTGTGTGTGTGTGTGTGTGTGTGTGTGTGTGTGTGTGTGTACCACACTTGACCTAGCACCTACCTGCACAAGTACCCCCCTGCCAAGTGATGTGTTTAAAGGCCAACAAAAAGGAAAACACAGAACACATTTATAATCCTGAAAATCTAGGGCTACTTAACCTTTCTGCTGCTTAATTTTAAAGGCAAAAAATGTACTATGAGCAGCATAAATAAGAACTGATTTGAGCATAGTTTTATAATAGATAAAATGTACCTGATGGGTCTAATTCAAATTTCTAAAATCTAACTGTGCCGCATTAGTCTGAGATACAAGATCTAAAGCTGCATGATCTAATCTGAGAATTTACGGACCTGTTTGAAATACCTTCATTTGATTAATTTGAAATGGAGGCCAGGGTATGACCTCTAACAGTCTGATCTTTAATAACCGCTCAAGAGATGAGGCAGGAAGTCAGTCGCGCTTAGAATTCTATGCACTTTCCTCTAGTGAGCACACCCTGCGGTTCCACGCGTGCAAGCACACCCCTCGCTCACTGCGGGATCTACAGAGCAGCTGTACATGCCCTTCAAAACTCAAATGCGTGTTATGTGGGTGTGCGGTATAGGGGTAGGACATGAAAAAACTCCCACCTGTCCAGTCCGAGAGAAATTTAACTCCTGAGAAGCACACCTTAGTTGAACATCAGATGCAACACTAATTTGCAGAGGTTCCCACAACATAGGAACAAAAGGGCTGACGTTATGTGTTGATAGCAGATCGTGTGTGAAAACTAAAGTTTTATACGGGGCTGTACGAAGACTAACTGAGGTCTGGAAAATGAGGAATTTTAAATGCTGGACAGTCTCTATACTCAGATTCCGCTGAAGACAATGCAAATACTTATAAGAGCCTGATAATAAAAACAGATTAAAAAAACTTAATCATCAAGGTGAAGCATTTAGTAATGAGGTTTGTACAGCTTTTCGGAAAACACTGACTGGAAGTCCCAACCGGCTAGAGGTAGGCCAGTGTCAGGAGGCATCCCGGACATGGGCATTAGCTTCCAGCACTGATGGTGCAGCCAGTGTCGATGATAAGAATTAAAACACAACTGCAACCCCCAGTCCTGGACAGGCTCAGGAAGCGGCTATCTGGAAAGAGTGGGAGGGGTCCAGGAGGCCAGCCCCCAGGTGATACATACGTTTGCACAACAGTGACGGCGAGCCACTGGAAGTCTTTTCCAGCTGTACTGCGCTGTAATTGTGGTCGCTTGCTCAGGACAGCATGCTGCTTTCACAAGTTGTCTCCTTCCTGAGGGATTTGCTCCTAGAAAAAGCCACCACCGCCTTCTTCACTGTGCCTTCTTCTTCTTCTTTTTCTTTTTTTTCCTGGAGCTTGTCTCTTCTGCAGAGAAGAGCTTTTAACACCTCCCTGGATAGTCAGTAAAACCCCAAGCATTAAGAAGGCCAGAAAATACACGTCCACTTCATTTCACTGAAAAAGAAACGTCATGATCCTATCCCTTCTTTGGGTCATCCACCCTGAGTCTGCACACCACATTTGCTCAGCAGCAGTCTGGCTACCCTTGCACATCCAGCAAACCCTTAGCACTCCTTCCTCTTATTCAGGATTCCAACTTTTTGAGCGACAAGAAGATCCCTGACACAGAGGGATCCTTGCTGAGGTATGAGAGCAGTGACACAGGATGCAAGAAGAGCACAAATGATGTTTCTTTATCCTCTGCCAAGCCCAGGGCACGCTTGGTGCTGCCATTCTCCTCCTGGGTGCAGCAGCAAACGCTTCTTCGTCAGTTCTATGATCCAACACTGCCGCCCTTAAAAATTAAGTCACCTCAAAAGTTACATAAGTATTTGAAAATACTCAAGAAAACTCTCCAAACACTGCTAGTTACACTTTGCTTGTCATAAATGGAACATCAATCTGAGCCCCAGGACAGGCCAGAGACAAGAACCTGTGATTTCCAGCCAGGCCTGAATTCTCCCCAAATTCCACAGAGTACCAAAACAGGACAATCTTGGCAGGAGCCAAGGGCAGCCTCCTCTACCCTGAAGCAGGCCATGCCTGGAGTCCTTGGCATGAACCGAGGGCAGCATCTCCTGCCTGGAAGCAGTCATGAAGCACACCGAAACACCACTTCCACGTGGGTGGGCCACTGTTGCTTTGCCTCCCACAGATCTGTCCCCCCTTTTCCCCTGGGTGATGGAGCTGCCAAAGATTCCTCAAAGCCCATCTCTTTTGAGCAGTGAGAAGCCCCGGGCTTCTCTTCCTGCATTTATTCTCCAGACCAAGAAGTTACAGGAAGAGACATAGGTGGGGTTTTGAACATAGGTTCAGTTTTACAAGTTTTGCAATAGAAGCTGGTAACATTCAGTCAAAACAAGTCAGATGACACTCTGTTAGGCAATTAAGTGATCCACTATAACAAAGCCTTGATTTACCCGAAATTCCTTTTCCCTCTAGCAGCTTTTTAGTAACGTTGCCTATCAATTAGTCACTTGTCTGTCTTAGAATCAGCAGCCTTGCTGTGTTATGATTCTTTTCCTGCAACAGAGACTCGATGCCCGGGGGTTAAAATTCCTGTCCTTTGCAAGGTCAATATTTGAAACTGCAAGGCTTTTGGTGACTAAAGTCACCTATTACCCAAGAGCAGTAATAGGAAATTAATGTAATACATTAAAAAAGGTAATTGCCTTCCTTAACCACGAAGATGGCATTTTATAAAATTAGCTGCTTCTCTTAAAAGGCAACCTTCATTATCCTTTACCTACTCTTTAAAGACTATACAAACAGGAATAAGTAAATTATGGATAAAATGTTCTATAACTGGGAGAACTCAACGGCCAGTTGCCCACAGCTTACCTGCTGGTGTCCTGTGACACATATTGAAGCCTCCGTTGTACTTTGAGGAAAAATGTTCAAAACATGCCCAAAGTTCTACCCAGCAGCCGCCCCGGGAACCTGCATGCACTTCTGTCCCACTGCGAGTGGCAACCACATCGGCGGTGCTGGACTCGGGTCAGCCCTGCTGGAATGGCAGTGAAAGAGAAACTCATGTTTCAGCACAGCTAAGACGTAAACGTGCAAGTGCAATTTTTAGTGAACAGTGTCGCGTATACATTTACAGGCGGCCAAGGGATAACTCTGTGACCAAAGGAAAACAAAACCTATTCTAGAAAAACAGCAGCTCTGCCTTTCAGGGATGAGACAACCCTGCAAGCTGCTGAGCTCTCTGCTGGTCACCGGTGATGTCATCCCGGTAGCACTGACCCTGTCACCGCCAGAGGTGCCTCACCCAGTCCCCTCCCATCTGTCCGCTGGACTGGAGGGGCGCCATTCTGTCCACACAGCTTCCTTGAGCACCTGCACCCTTGGGGCCTGCTTGTTGGGAGGAAAGCTGTCACCCGCGGCAGCTGGCTTAAACCTTAGCAGCAGGAGGAACAGCTGCCCGTGGCCAGGCCACTGCCCCAGATGAAACTGTTGCTGCCGGGCCTGGCCATCTCTTCCCAACGGAAATAAGTTGTTTGGGGTTCAGCAGACTCTAGAATGAAGCGGGCCCCTTGGGCACAGGGAGCAACAGCACATCCTAGTGGGCTAATTTCCCCAAAGCTTGAAACTAGGTGTCTTGTCTCACTCCAAGGATGGCTGTGGCACTACAGCATCGCTGGACGCTGGGTGGCAGTAGAGGGCCTCACAGAAACCAGGCACAGACAATCTGGCCTCCAGCAAAGGAATGATGCTAATGCGCTCCTCTGGGTAGAATTTGCACAATAACCCACATGGAAGTCGCAGCAGGACAGGGATGAAAACTATGGGGCAAGAGGTCAAGTCTGCACAATCCCAACCAACCCCACCGATGCCCATGTCCAGTAACCGCACACACTGGATGGCTCCCCACAGGCAAAGGAACAGGTGAGACACACCCCTTCTCTGTACCTGGTGACGGATTCAGGGAAGTCAGGCTCCAGGCCCTCTCTCACTCCCACCGTGTCCTGAATCCTCACCATCAGCTACAGCTGCAAGGACTGTTTCTCTTCTGTGAACCTGCAAGCTAAGGGTCTGAAGCGACACAGTGGAGAAAGCATGCGAGGAAATTCTGCTCCACTTTTCCACCTCAGTGAGGCACGTGCACAATGTAGTTTCCCATCTCAACTGTTGCTTCGCTGTCAAGATTTCTTTTGGTGTGAGAGACCAAGGTGTCAGTAGCAAAAGAAAATGTTTTGCTTTTGCTCCCCTCAGTATGCTTCAACATTTCCAAGTGAATTTCACGTCACAAGGGGAGATGGGGATTGCCCTCAACTGGAATGTGGGTCACCTCCCAGCTGTGTGGTGATGTGTCTGGGGCCAAGGCCAGAGCTGCTGCTTTTCCAGATTTTCCAAGCCAGAAACAAGCACTGTTCACTTTAATAAGGTTAAGTTTAAACCGACATCCTTTTTTGGTGCCTAAACTGTTGACTACATACCCCAGCAAGACAGAAGCGTGTGAAAGCCGTCCATTCACACTCCCCTTCTCCCAGACGGTCACATGCGCATATCCCCAGAGCTGAAGGCACTGTGCAAAGCACGGTGCAGTATATGCGGCCAGTAACCGTGTGTTCTTCTCACTGAACACTTCCAGGGTTGCATCAAGTAAAAGTTGCCTCAACTTTCACTGAAGTAGATAAAAGCTGCAAAAACCCTTACTGATTTCCTAAGTTTACTTCTCTAAGTCCCAAAAGCTAAGACTATAACTACGTTAGCGTTCATGTATGACAAACAAATATTAAATAGTTTACACCTTTATACCAATTTATCTGTAGCTCGTGCAGGTCCAATTGGACCTGGCAGACATCTACAGAACATTTCATGCAACAACTAGAGAATACACATTTTTTTCTCATCGGCACATGGAACATTCTCCAGGATAGACCACATGTTAGGTCACAAAACAGGTTTCAGCAAATTTTTCAAAGCTGACATCATTCCTAGTATCTTTTCTGACCACAATTGACTAGCACTGGAAATCAATTACAAGCGAATTTCTGGAAACTACTCCAGTGCATGAAAACTGAACAACAGGCTCCCGAATGACCTATGGGTCCAAGAAGAAATTAAAAAGGAAATCAAAAACGTTCTTGAAACTAATGAAAAAAGATGCATCCTACCAAAACCTGTGGGATACTGTAAAAGCAACAGCGACGAGGTAATATATTGCAATACATGCTCACATCAAAAGGATGGAGAAACTTCACGTAAATGACCGAACCGTACACCTCAAAGAACCACCACCACCACAACAATGCAATCATAAAAGTACTAGAGAGAAAGAAATAATTAACATCAGGGCAGAGTTCAATGAAATGGAGACCCCCAAAACGATACAAAGGATCAGCGAAACACAAAGTTGTTTTTTGAGAAGATAAATAAAATAGACAAACCATTAGCTTTGCCCACTCTCACCACACTCATTCAACATAGTATTGAAAGCCCTAACCAGAGCAATCCAGCAAGACAAAGAAATAAAGGGCATTCAGATTGGGAAGGACAAAGTCAAGTTGTCCCTGTTTGCAGATGACGCGATCTTATAGATAGAAAACCTAAAGGCTACCAGAACGCCCTTACGGCTGACTAACAATTTTAATAATTTTGCGGGGTACAAAATCAACACCCACAGATCAGGAGCATTTTTATACTCCGATAATGAACTGGCAGAAAAAGAAATCAAGAAAGCAAGCCCATTTACAATAGTCACCCCCAAGATAAAATACCTAGGAACCAATTGAACCAAGGAGGTTAATGCAGATCTCTACAATGAGAACTACCAAACACCAGTGAGAGAAATTAAAGAGCACCCAAAAATAGTGGAATGACATACCAGGCTCTGGTACGGGAAGAATTAACATCGTGAAAATGTCCTTTCTACCCATAGCAGTCTACAAATTCAACGCAATCTCCGTCAAAATAGCAACAACTTTCTTCACAGAAATAGAAAAAGCAGTGCTAACATTCATATGGAATACGAAAAGATCCTGAATAGCCAAAGCAATTTTGAGCTTAAAAGCACCCCAAAAACAGAAAGGCTGGAGGCATAACACCACCCAATTTCAAATTCTATGACAAGGCTCAAAACAGCATGGTGATGGCATAGAAACAGACACTCAGATCAATGGAACAGGATAGAAAACCCAGGAATAATCAATTTGCCTACTTACAGCCAACCGATTTTTGACAAAGCCAACCAGAACATACGCTGTGGAAAAGACAGCCTCTTCAGGAAATAAACGGTGCCCGCAAAATTGGACAATCCACATGCAGAAGAATGAAACTGGACCAGCATCTCACCATATGCCAAAATCGACTCGAAATGGATTAAAGACCAGAATATAAGACCCCAAACCATTACATGACTGAAGGAAAACAGAGGGGAAACACTCCAGGAAGTAGGTGGGGGCAAAGGCTTTATGAATAAGACCCGAAACCCACAAGCAACAATATAAAAACTAAACAAATGAGCTAATGTCAAACTAAGAAGCTTCCACACAGCAAAGGAAACAATCAACAGAGCAGAAAGGCACCCTAAAAAAAGGGAGAAAATATGTGTAAACTATACGTCTGCCAAGGGCTTAATATCCAGAACATACCAAGAACTCAAACAGCTGTACAGTATGAAAACAAGTAATCCGATTTAAAACTGGGCAAACGAGATGAATAGACATTTTTCAAAGACATACAAATGGCCAACGGTACACGAAAAAATGCTCAGCATCACTAGTCATCAGAGAAATGCAAATCAAAACCACATTGAGATATCATGTCAACCCAGATAGACTGGCCATTGTTAAAAAGACCATTAATAAGAAATGCTACTGAGGATATGAGGAAAGGAGAACTCTTCTCCAATGTTGGTGGGACTGTAAATTAGCACAGTCACTATGGAAAACAGTAAAGAAGTTTCCTCCAATACAGATAGTACTACCATATGATCCAGCAGTTCCACTACTGGGTATATATCCAAAGAAATGGAAGTCATATGGAAGGGACACCTGCACTCCCATGTTCACTGCAGCTTTACTTACAATAGCCAAAATATAGAACCAACCTCAGTGCCCTTCGACAGATGACTGGATAAAAAAAATGTGATACACGTACACCATGGAATAATACTCAGTGATAAAGGAAAAGAATGAAATTCTGCCATCGGTAACAACCTGGATGAGTCTGGAGAAAATTATGTTGTGTGAAATAAGCCAGACAAGGGAAGATAAATATCACATGCTCTCACTTATAACTAGGTAGAAAGGAAGGAAGGAAGGAAGGAAGGAAGGAAGGAAGGAAGGAAGGAAGGAAGGAAGGAAGGAAGGAAGGAAGGAAGGAAGGAAGCAAAGGACTACAACAGTTCCTTGAACTTTCAGAAGGACAGAAGAAACCAATGGTTACTAGAGATGAGGGGATGGACGGAGGGAGGGAGTTGGGGGCGTGATGGGTCAGGCAAAGGGCATAAAGAAAAATCATGATTTGTAATAATGAATATGCTAATAAAAATAATTTAAAAAGTAAGACACTTTAAAACACAAAAAGAATGCCATTATTGACATTCCAGAAAATTCCAGCTATGTGGATAACATTAAAAACCAGCTGTCAAGCTAAATCCTTTATCAGTACAAATTTTGATATTTCTTCAAATTGGGAGGAGAATGTTGGTTTCGATGTACAATGTCTGGTCACTCCCAGCCTCATCTATTTGTCACTGACGACCCTGGGACAGACGGAAAAAAAAAAAAAAACGGTTTCTGCAACTTTTAAAATACAGACACGCCCTCCACCACCAACTTTCAATTTCTACAAAACGTCCTTGGGTTCTAGTATTCTTGCACATGTTTGTTCTCTTACAGGAAATTTGCTCCTTAGGATTTCACTGCAATGTGCTTCTGGATCCCATGCCATGATTTATCTCTGAGGACCCCTGTTCCCCTGGATCCATTTCACCCCGTGCCTGGCCACCTGTGTGGCACACACACATAGGAGCAGGAGGACAAGGCTTTGAGATGGGGAACCCGCACAAGCAATTATCTGGGTTTAGGTCTGCAGGTTATTAAGGTTTTCCGTTTCAACTTCCACAGCTAGAACGAAAGTGTAGAAATCCGTTTTCTAGTTAAAATCTGTTCACATCCCAAGTGTTTTTTAAGTTACTTAACAAGCCTTTGGTAGTCCGAAATACCGGGAAGTGTGCCTGTAACTAGAAACACCAGAAACTTCCATTTCAAAATTGTCATAAACCAGGGATACTTTAGAAAAACCTTTTCAGCCCACTTCGTGCCTTGAGTAATGGTGGGTAAACAGTGGAAACCAAGAGAGGCAACATGGAAGCAAACGGATATAAAAGCACAAGGGAGACATCATGCTCTTGGGGAGAACTAAAATGCAAATTGGGTCTGTAAACGAAAGAAATTATACAGAAATCCCAGAAAAACAATTGACTGAAAATCACACGAACGATCCCATGTTCATCTCATCACCTTGAGAACACGAAGGATACTTTTGTACAGGCAGCACACCTCCTTAAAGCAGCAGCAGAGTGCTTCGTGCACAGCAAGGCCTAGTTCACTGAGCAGCTGGACCTGTGCCCACACCCAGAGGGCAGCACCAGCCACGTGGGTGCAGAGGAGGTTGTCCCGGTGAACTCCACAAGCGGCAGCAACGCTAGGCTCTACGCCACAGGACTTCTGACAACGGACACAGTCGCACAGACTGCAAGTGGACCCCACATCAGCCTCAAGACCTCCCCCACCCGAAAACATCTCCACAGCCAGCCAGGGAGGCAAAGGAAGGGTCTTCATGGCGTGCAGAGTTACAATGAATCTGTGTTCACGCTGCCCCCTCCCACTGTACCCGTCGAGACCCAGACGATGTGCCCTGCTACTACAAAGTCGAAGAGATGTTTGATGGGGGCAGAGCGGAAGAGGCACATTGAATTTGGATCATTTTACCCATGACCCTTCTCTCCTCCCAACCCTCTTTGCGAAAGATGACATTTCTGGGGAAACAGAAGGTGATCAGAAGCAAGTAGCTCAAATGTATGTCCCTTGTAAATTTCGGATATCCATCAATTTCAATTTTGAGATATAGAGAAGTGCTGGGAAGGTTAATTGGCCCTATCAGTGTCAGTGAAGAGCTGATGGAAGAAGTGCGAAAGGCCAAAGGAGAAAACCCATGAGTAGAGAAATTAGCCTTCGGCTAATCTTATCTTCTCTGCTTCCATATATCCCTGTCCGTCCTCAAAAGTTGAGTGAGGTAGGAGATGATAAGATTGAGATTAGGGCAAATTATTTCCCCATCTTTTCCTTTCTCCAGTGCACAGTCTCCTCAACCCGCACACTTGGAGTCTCAGGGTCAGCTCTCCAATACTGGTCGACACAGAGGAAAACCAACTGAACCAAAACGAATCCACCGAATTATCTCTGCTGTGCTTATTTATACCTTCCTGGGTTTTCTTTCCTTTACTGTTAAGTGCCTATAATCAACTTCCATCATTTTAGCAGAGTACTAAAGAGTGACTGCTCCCAACCCCTTCAGATAGGTGATGCTTATGTTTACATCTGCTTATCAGCTCTGTCAAAGTGCTGTTTCGTGGAGGTGCTGTAATTTGATGAACACATGAGACATGCTATTTGCTAGCAAGAAATTCTCAGCTCAAACAAGCTAAGGTGTATGGAGATTCAGTATAACACAGTAATTGGTTAACTCAGTTTACTTGGGACTCCATTTCTTAGGTCTTGGGCTGTTTACATAACCAAAAGGAGTGTGTGTGTGTGTGTGTGTGTGTGTGTGTGTGTGTGTGTACCACACTTGACCTAGCACCTACCTGCACAAGTACCCCCCTGCCAAGTGATGTGTTTAAAGGCCAACAAAAAGGAAAACACAGAACACATTTATAATCCTGAAAATCTAGGGCTACTTAACCTTTCTGCTGCTTAATTTTAAAGGCAAAAAATGTACTATGAGCAGCATAAATAAGAACTGATTTGAGCATAGTTTTATAATAGATAAAATGTACCTGATGGGTCTAATTCAAATTTCTAAAATCTAACTGTGCCGCATTAGTCTGAGATACAAGATCTAAAGCTGCATGATCTAATCTGAGAATTTACGGACCTGTTTGAAATACCTTCATTTGATTAATTTGAAATGGAGGCCAGGGTATGACCTCTAACAGTCTGATCTTTAATAACCGCTCAAGAGATGAGGCAGGAAGTCAGTCGCGCTTAGAATTCTATGCACTTTCCTCTAGTGAGCACACCCTGCGGTTCCACGCGTGCAAGCACACCCCTCGCTCACTGCGGGATCTACAGAGCAGCTGTACATGCCCTTCAAAACTCAAATGCGTGTTATGTGGGTGTGCGGTATAGGGGTAGGACATGAAAAAACTCCCACCTGTCCAGTCCGAGAGAAATTTAACTCCTGAGAAGCACACCTTAGTTGAACATCAGATGCAACACTAATTTGCAGAGGTTCCCACAACATAGGAACAAAAGGGCTGACGTTATGTGTTGATAGCAGATCGTGTGTGAAAACTAAAGTTTTATACGGGGCTGTACGAAGACTAACTGAGGTCTGGAAAATGAGGAATTTTAAATGCTGGACAGTCTCTATACTCAGATTCCGCTGAAGACAATGCAAATACTTATAAGAGCCTGATAATAAAAACAGATTAAAAAAACTTAATCATCAAGGTGAAGCATTTAGTAATGAGGTTTGTACAGCTTTTCGGAAAACACTGACTGGAAGTCCCAACCGGCTAGAGGTAGGCCAGTGTCAGGAGGCATCCCGGACATGGGCATTAGCTTCCAGCACTGATGGTGCAGCCAGTGTCGATGATAAGAATTAAAACACAACTGCAACCCCCAGTCCTGGACAGGCTCAGGAAGCGGCTATCTGGAAAGAGTGGGAGGGGTCCAGGAGGCCAGCCCCCAGGTGATACATACGTTTGCACAACAGTGACGGCGAGCCACTGGAAGTCTTTTCCAGCTGTACTGCGCTGTAATTGTGGTCGCTTGCTCAGGACAGCATGCTGCTTTCACAAGTTGTCTCCTTCCTGAGGGATTTGCTCCTAGAAAAAGCCACCACCGCCTTCTTCACTGTGCCTTCTTCTTCTTCTTTTTCTTTTTTTTCCTGGAGCTTGTCTCTTCTGCAGAGAAGAGCTTTTAACACCTCCCTGGATAGTCAGTAAAACCCCAAGCATTAAGAAGGCCAGAAAATACACGTCCACTTCATTTCACTGAAAAAGAAAGGTCATGATCCTATCCCTTCTTTGGGTCATCCACCCTGAGTCTGCACACCACATTTGCTCAGCAGCAGTCTGGCTACCCTTGCACATCCAGCAAACCCTTAGCACTCCTTCCTCTTATTCAGGATTCCAACTTTTTGAGCGACAAGAAGATCCCTGACACAGAGGGATCCTTGCTGAGGTATGAGAGCAGTGACACAGGATGCAAGAAGAGCACAAATGATGTTTCTTTATCCTCTGCCAAGCCCAGGGCACGCTTGGTGCTGCCATTCTCCTCCTGGGTGCAGCAGCAAACGCTTCTTCGTCAGTTCTATGATCCAACACTGCCGCCCTTAAAAATTAAGTCACCTCAAAAGTTACATAAGTATTTGAAAATACTCAAGAAAACTCTCCAAACACTGCTAGTTACACTTTGCTTGTCATAAATGGAACATCAATCTGAGCCCCAGGACAGGCCAGAGACAAGAACCTGTGATTTCCAGCCAGGCCTGAATTCTCCCCAAATTCCACAGAGTACCAAAACAGGACAATCTTGGCAGGAGCCAAGGGCAGCCTCCTCTACCCTGAAGCAGGCCATGCCTGGAGTCCTTGGCATGAACCGAGGGCAGCATCTCCTGCCTGGAAGCAGTCATGAAGCACACCGAAACACCACTTCCACGTGGGTGGGCCACTGTTGCTTTGCCTCCCACAGATCTGTCCCCCCTTTTCCCCTGGGTGATGGAGCTGCCAAAGATTCCTCAAAGCCCATCTCTTTTGAGCAGTGAGAAGCCCCGGGCTTCTCTTCCTGCATTTATTCTCCAGACCAAGAAGTTACAGGAAGAGACATAGGTGGGGTTTTGAACATAGGTTCAGTTTTACAAGTTTTGCAATAGAAGCTGGTAACATTCAGTCAAAACAAGTCAGATGACACTCTGTTAGGCAATTAAGTGATCCACTATAACAAAGCCTTGATTTACCCGAAATTCCTTTTCCCTCTAGCAGCTTTTTAGTAACGTTGCCTATCAATTAGTCACTTGTCTGTCTTAGAATCAGCAGCCTTGCTGTGTTATGATTCTTTTCCTGCAACAGAGACTCGATGCCCGGGGGTTAAAATTCCTGTCCTTTGCAAGGTCAATATTTGAAACTGCAAGGCTTTTGGTGACTAAAGTCACCTATTACCCAAGAGCAGTAATAGGAAATTAATGTAATACATTAAAAAAGGTAATTGCCTTCCTTAACCACGAAGATGGCATTTTATAAAATTAGCTGCTTCTCTTAAAAGGCAACCTTCATTATCCTTTACCTACTCTTTAAAGACTATACAAACAGGAATAAGTAAATTATGGATAAAATGTTCTATAACTGGGAGAACTCAACGGCCAGTTGCCCACAGCTTACCTGCTGGTGTCCTGTGACACATATTGAAGCCTCCGTTGTACTTTGAGGAAAAATGTTCAAAACATGCCCAAAGTTCTACCCAGCAGCCGCCCCGGGAACCTGCATGCACTTCTGTCCCACTGCGAGTGGCAACCACATCGGCGGTGCTGGACTCGGGTCAGCCCTGCTGGAATGGCAGTGAAAGAGAAACTCATGTTTCAGCACAGCTAAGACGTAAACGTGCAAGTGCAATTTTTAGTGAACAGTGTCGCGTATACATTTACAGGCGGCCAAGGGATAACTCTGTGACCAAAGGAAAACAAAACCTATTCTAGAAAAACAGCAGCTCTGCCTTTCAGGGATGAGACAACCCTGCAAGCTGCTGAGCTCTCTGCTGGTCACCGGTGATGTCATCCCGGTAGCACTGACCCTGTCACCGCCAGAGGTGCCTCACCCAGTCCCCTCCCATCTGTCCGCTGGACTGGAGGGGCGCCATTCTGTCCACACAGCTTCCTTGAGCACCTGCACCCTTGGGGCCTGCTTGTTGGGAGGAAAGCTGTCACCCGCGGCAGCTGGCTTAAACCTTAGCAGCAGGAGGAACAGCTGCCCGTGGCCAGGCCACTGCCCCAGATGAAACTGTTGCTGCCGGGCCTGGCCATCTCTTCCCAACGGAAATAAGTTGTTTGGGGTTCAGCAGACTCTAGAATGAAGCGGGCCCCTTGGGCACAGGGAGCAACAGCACATCCTAGTGGGCTAATTTCCCCAAAGCTTGAAACTAGGTGTCTTGTCTCACTCCAAGGATGGCTGTGGCACTACAGCATCGCTGGACGCTGGGTGGCAGTAGAGGGCCTCACAGAAACCAGGCACAGACAATCTGGCCTCCAGCAAAGGAATGATGCTAATGCGCTCCTCTGGGTAGAATTTGCACAATAACCCACATGGAAGTCGCAGCAGGACAGGGATGAAAACTATGGGGCAAGAGGTCAAGTCTGCACAATCCCAACCAACCCCACCGATGCCCATGTCCAGTAACGGCACACACTGGATGGCTCCCCACAGGCAAAGGAACAGGTGAGACACACCCCTTCTCTGTACCTGGTGACGGATTCAGGGAAGTCAGGCTCCAGGCCCTCTCTCACTCCCACCGTGTCCTGAATCCTCACCATCAGCTACAGCTGCAAGGACTGTTTCTCTTCTGTGAACCTGCAAGCTAAGGGTCTGAAGCGACACAGTGGAGAAAGCATGCGAGGAAATTCTGCTCCACTTTTCCACCTCAGTGAGGCACGTGCACAATGTAGTTTCCCATCTCAACTGTTGCTTCGCTGTCAAGATTTCTTTTGGTGTGAGAGACCAAGGTGTCAGTAGCAAAAGAAAATGTTTTGCTTTTGCTCCCCTCAGTATGCTTCAACATTTCCAAGTGAATTTCACGTCACAAGGGGAGATGGGGATTGCCCTCAACTGGAATGTGGGTCACCTCCCAGCTGTGTGGTGATGTGTCTGGGGCCAAGGCCAGAGCTGCTGCTTTTCCAGATTTTCCAAGCCAGAAACAAGCACTGTTCACTTTAATAAGGTTAAGTTTAAACCGACATCCTTTTTTGGTGCCTAAACTGTTGACTACATACCCCAGCAAGACAGAAGCGTGTGAAAGCCGTCCATTCACACTCCCCTTCTCCCAGACGGCCACATGCGCATATCCCCAGAGCTGAAGGCACTGTGCAAAGCACGGTGCAGTATATGCGGCCAGTAACCGTGTGTTCTTCTCACTGAACACTTCCAGGGTTGCATCAAGTAAAAGTTGCCTCAACTTTCACTGAAGTAGATAAAAGCTGCAAAAACCCTTACTGATTTCCTAAGTTTACTTCTCTAAGTCCCAAAAGCTAAGACTATAACTACGTTAGCGTTCATGTATGACAAACAAATATTAAATAGTTTACACCTTTATACCAATTTATCTGTAGCTCGTGCAGGTCCAATTGGACCTGGCAGACATCTACAGAACATTTCATGCAACAACTAGAGAATACACATTTTTTCTCATCGGCACATGGAACATTCTCCAGGATAGACCACATGTTAGGTCACAAAACAGGTTTCAGCAAATTTTTCAAAGCTGACATCATTCCTAGTATCTTTTCTGACCACAATTGACTAGCACTGGAAATCAATTACAAGCGAATTTCTGGAAACTACTCCAGTGCATGAAAACTGAACAACAGGCTCCCGAATGACCTATGGGTCCAAGAAGAAATTAAAAAGGAAATCAAAAACGTTCTTGAAACTAATGAAAAAAGATGCATCCTACCAAAACCTGTGGGATACTGTAAAAGCAACAGCGACGAGGTAATATATTGCAATACATGCTCACATCAAAAGGATGGAGAAACTTCACGTAAATGACCGAACCGTACACCTCAAAGAACCACCACCACCACAACAATGCAATCATAAAAGTACTAGAGAGAAAGAAATAATTAACATCAGGGCAGAGTTCAATGAAATGGAGACCCCCAAAACGATACAAAGGATCAGCGAAACACAAAGTTGTTTTTTGAGAAGATAAATAAAATAGACAAACCATTAGCTTTGCCCACTCTCACCACACTCATTCAACATAGTATTGAAAGCCCTAACCAGAGCAATCCAGCAAGACAAAGAAATAAAGGGCATTCAGATTGGGAAGGACAAAGTCAAGTTGTCCCTGTTTGCAGATGACGCGATCTTATAGATAGAAAACCTAAAGGCTACCAGAACGCCCTTACGGCTGACTAACAATTTTAATAATTTTGCGGGGTACAAAATCAACACCCACAGATCAGGAGCATTTTTATACTCCGATAATGAACTGGCAGAAAAAGAAATCAAGAAAGCAAGCCCATTTACAATAGTCACCCCCAAGATAAAATACCTAGGAACCAATTGAACCAAGGAGGTTAATGCAGATCTCTACAATGAGAACTACCAAACACCAGTGAGAGAAATTAAAGAGCACCCAAAAATAGTGGAATGACATACCAGGCTCTGGTACGGGAAGAATTAACATCGTGAAAATGTCCTTTCTACCCATAGCAGTCTACAAATTCAACGCAATCTCCGTCAAAATAGCAACAACTTTCTTCACAGAAATAGAAAAAGCAGTGCTAACATTCATATGGAATACGAAAAGATCCTGAATAGCCAAAGCAATTTTGAGCTTAAAAGCACCCCAAAAACAGAAAGGCTGGAGGCATAACACCACCCAATTTCAAATTCTATGACAAGGCTCAAAACAGCATGGTGATGGCATAGAAACAGACACTCAGATCAATGGAACAGGATAGAAAACCCAGGAATAATCAATTTGCCTACTTACAGCCAACCGATTTTTGACAAAGCCAACCAGAACATACGCTGTGGAAAAGACAGCCTCTTCAGGAAATAAACGGTGCCCGCAAAATTGGACAATCCACATGCAGAAGAATGAAACTGGACCAGCATCTCACCATATGCCAAAATCGACTCGAAATGGATTAAAGACCAGAATATAAGACCCCAAACCATTACATGACTGAAGGAAAACAGAGGGGAAACACTCCAGGAAGTAGGTGGGGGCAAAGGCTTTATGAATAAGACCCGAAAACCCACAAGCAACAACATAAAAACTAAACAAATGAGCTAATGTCAAACTAAGAAGCTTCCACACAGCAAAGGAAACAATCAACAGAGCAGAAAGGCACCCTAAAAAAAGGGAGAAAATATGTGTAAACTATACGTCTGCCAAGGGCTTAATATCCAGAACATACCAAGAACTCAAACAGCTGTACAGTATGAAAACAAGTAATCCGATTTAAAACTGGGCAAACGAGATGAATAGACATTTTTCAAAGACATACAAATGGCCAACGGTACACGAAAAAATGCTCAGCATCACTAGTCATCAGAGAAATGCAAATCAAAACCACATTGAGATATCATGTCAACCCAGATAGACTGGCCATTGTTAAAAAGACCATTAATAAGAAATGCTACTGAGGATATGAGGAAAGGAGAACTCTTCTCCAATGTTGGTGGGACTGTAAATTAGCACAGTCACTATGGAAAACAGTAAAGAAGTTTCCTCCAATACAGATAGTACTACCATATGATCCAGCAGTTCCACTACTGGGTATATATCCAAAGAAATGGAAGTCATATGGAAGGGACACCTGCACTCCCATGTTCACTGCAGCTTTACTTACAATAGCCAAAATATAGAACCAACCTCAGTGCCCTTCGACAGATGACTGGATAAAAAAAATGTGATACACGTACACCATGGAATAATACTCAGTGATAAAGGAAAAGAATGAAATTCTGCCATCGGTAACAACCTGGATGAGTCTGGAGAAAATTATGTTGTGTGAAATAAGCCAGACAAGGGAAGATAAATATCACATGCTCTCACTTATAACTAGGTAGAAAGGAAGGAAGGAAGGAAGGAAGGAAGGAAGGAAGGAAGGAAGGAAGGAAGGAAGGAAGGAAGGAAGGAAGGAAGGAAGGAAGCAAAGGACTACAACAGTTCCTTGAACTTTCAGAAGGACAGAAGAAACCAATGGTTACTAGAGATGAGGGGATGGACGGAGGGAGGGAGTTGGGGGCGTGATGGGTCAGGCAAAGGGCATAAAGAAAAATCATGATTTGTAATAATGAATATGCTAATAAAAATAATTTAAAAAGTAAGACACTTTAAAACACAAAAAGAATGCCATTATTGACATTCCAGAAAATTCCAGCTATGTGGATAACATTAAAAACCAGCTGTCAAGCTAAATCCTTTATCAGTACAAATTTTGATATTTCTTCAAATTGGGAGGAGAATGTTGGTTTCGATGTACAATGTCTGGTCACTCCCAGCCTCATCTATTTGTCACTGACGACCCTGGGACAGACGGAAAAAAAAAAAAAAACGGTTTCTGCAACTTTTAAAATACAGACACGCCCTCCACCACCAACTTTCAATTTCTACAAAACGTCCTTGGGTTCTAGTATTCTTGCACATGTTTGTTCTCTTACAGGAAATTTGCTCCTTAGGATTTCACTGCAATGTGCTTCTGGATCCCATGCCATGATTTATCTCTGAGGACCCCTGTTCCCCTGGATCCATTTCACCCCGTGCCTGGCCACCTGTGTGGCACACACACATAGGAGCAGGAGGACAAGGCTTTGAGATGGGGAACCCGCACAAGCAATTATCTGGGTTTAGGTCTGCAGGTTATTAAGGTTTTACGTTTCAACTTCCACAGCTAGAACGAAAGTGTAGAAATCCGTTTTCTAGTTAAAATCTGTTCACATCCCAAGTGTTTTTTAAGTTACTTAACAAGCCTTTGGTAGTCCGAAATACCGGGAAGTGTGCCTGTAACTAGAAACACCAGAAACTTCCATTTCAAAATTGTCATAAACCAGGGATACTTTAGAAAAACCTTTTCAGCCCACTTCGTGCCTTGAGTAATGGTGGGTAAACAGTGGAAACCAAGAGAGGCAACATGGAAGCAAACGGATATAAAAGCACAAGGGAGACATCATGCTCTTGGGGAGAACTAAAATGCAAATTGTGTCTGTAAACGAAAGAAATTATACAGAAATCCCAGAAAAACAATTGACTGAAAATCACACGAACGATCCCATGTTCATCTCATCACCTTGAGAACACGAAGGATACTTTTGTACAGGCAGCACACCTCCTTAAAGCAGCAGCAGAGTGCTTCGTGCACAGCAAGGCCTAGTTCACTGAGCAGCTGGACCTGTGCCCACACCCAGAGGGCAGCACCAGCCACGTGGGTGCAGAGGAGGTTGTCCCGGTGAACTCCACAAGCGGCAGCAACGCTAGGCTCTACGCCACAGGACTTCTGACAACGGACACAGTCGCACAGACTGCAAGTGGACCCCACATCAGCCTCAAGACCTCCCCCACCCGAAAACATCTCCACAGCCAGCCAGGGAGGCAAAGGAAGGGTCTTCATGGCGTGCAGAGTTACAATGAATCTGTGTTCACGCTGCCCCCTCCCACTGTACCCGTCGAGACCCAGACGATGTGCCCTGCTACTACAAAGTCGAAGAGATGTTTGATGGGGGCAGAGCGGAAGAGGCACATTGAATTTGGATCATTTTACCCATGACCCTTCTCTCCTCCCAACCCTCTTTGCGAAAGATGACATTTCTGGGGAAACAGAAGGTGATCAGAAGCAAGTAGCTCAAATGTATGTCCCTTGTAAATTTCGGATATCCATCAATTTCAATTTTGAGATATAGAGAAGTGCTGGGAAGGTTAATTGGCCCTATCAGTGTCAGTGAAGAGCTGATGGAAGAAGTGCGAAAGGCCAAAGGAGAAAACCCATGAGTAGAGAAATTAGCCTTCGGCTAATCTTATCTTCTCGGCTTCCATATATCCCTGTCCGTCCTCAAAAGTTGAGTGAGGTAGGAGATGATAAGATTGAGATTAGGGCAAATTATTTCCCCATCTTTTCCTTTCTCCAGTGCACAGTCTCCTCAACCCGCACACTTGGAGTCTCAGGGTCAGCTCTCCAATACTGGTCGACACAGAGGAAAACCAACTGAACCAAAACGAATCCACCGAATTATCTCTGCTGTGCTTATTTATACCTTCCCGGGTTTTCTTTCCTTTACTGTTAAGTGCCTATAATCAACTTCCATCATTTTAGCAGAGTACTAAAGAGTGACTGCTCCCAACCCCTTCAGATAGGTGATGCTTATGTTTACATCTGCTTATCAGCTCTGTCAAAGTGCTGTTTCGTGGAGGTGCTGTAATTTGATGAACACATGAGACATGCTATTTGCTAGCAAGAAATTCTCAGCTCAAACAAGCTAAGGTGTATGGAGATTCAGTATAACACAGTAATTGGTTAACTCAGTTTACTTGGGACTCCATTTCTTAGGTCTTGGGCTGTTTACATAACCAAAAGGAGTGTGTGTGTGTGTGTGTGTGTGTGTGTGTGTGTGTGTGTGTGTGTACCACACTTGACCTAGCACCTACCTGCACAAGTACCCCCCTGCCAAGTGATGTGTTTAAAGGCCAACAAAAAGGAAAACACAGAACACATTTATAATCCTGAAAATCTAGGGCTACTTAACCTTTCTGCTGCTTAATTTTAAAGGCAAAAAATGTACTATGAGCAGCATAAATAAGAACTGATTTGAGCATAGTTTTATAATAGATAAAATGTACCTGATGGGTCTAATTCAAATTTCTAAAATCTAACTGTGCCGCATTAGTCTGAGATACAAGATCTAAAGCTGCATGATCTAATCTGAGAATTTACGGACCTGTTTGAAATACCTTCATTTGATTAATTTGAAATGGAGGCCAGGGTATGACCTCTAACAGTCTGATCTTTAATAACCGCTCAAGAGATGAGGCAGGAAGTCAGTCGCGCTTAGAATTCTATGCACTTTCCTCTAGTGAGCACACCCTGCGGTTCCACGCGTGCAAGCACACCCCTCGCTCACTGCGGGATCTACAGAGCAGCTGTACATGCCCTTCAAAACTCAAATGCGTGTTATGTGGGTGTGCGGTATAGGGGTAGGACATGAAAAAACTCCCACCTGTCCAGTCCGAGAGAAATTTAACTCCTGAGAAGCACACCTTAGTTGAACATCAGATGCAACACTAATTTGCAGAGGTTCCCACAACATAGGAACAAAAGGGCTGACGTTATGTGTTGATAGCAGATCGTGTGTGAAAACTAAAGTTTTATACGGGGCTGTACGAAGACTAACTGAGGTCTGGAAAATGAGGAATTTTAAATGCTGGACAGTCTCTATACTCAGATTCCGCTGAAGACAATGCAAATACTTATAAGAGCCTGATAATAAAAACAGATTAAAAAAACTTAATCATCAAGGTGAAGCATTTAGTAATGAGGTTTGTACAGCTTTTCGGAAAACACTGACTGGAAGTCCCAACCGGCTAGAGGTAGGCCAGTGTCAGGAGGCATCCCGGACATGGGCATTAGCTTCCAGCACTGATGGTGCAGCCAGTGTCGATGATAAGAATTAAAACACAACTGCAACCCCCAGTCCTGGACAGGCTCAGGAAGCGGCTATCTGGAAAGAGTGGGAGGGGTCCAGGAGGCCAGCCCCCAGGTGATACATACGTTTGCACAACAGTGACGGCGAGCCACTGGAAGTCTTTTCCAGCTGTACTGCGCTGTAATTGTGGTCGCTTGCTCAGGACAGCATGCTGCTTTCACAAGTTGTCTCCTTCCTGAGGGATTTGCTCCTAGAAAAAGCCACCACCGCCTTCTTCACTGTGCCTTCTTCTTCTTCTTTTTCTTTTTTTTCCTGGAGCTTGTCTCTTCTGCAGAGAAGAGCTTTTAACACCTCCCTGGATAGTCAGTAAAACCCCAAGCATTAAGAAGGCCAGAAAATACACGTCCACTTCATTTCACTGAAAAAGAAAGGTCATGATCCTATCCCTTCTTTGGGTCATCCACCCTGAGTCTGCACACCACATTTGCTCAGCAGCAGTCTGGCTACCCTTGCACATCCAGCAAACCCTTAGCACTCCTTCCTCTTATTCAGGATTCCAACTTTTTGAGCGACAAGAAGATCCCTGACACAGAGGGATCCTTGCTGAGGTATGAGAGCAGTGACACAGGATGCAAGAAGAGCACAAATGATGTTTCTTTATCCTCTGCCAAGCCCAGGGCACGCTTGGTGCTGCCATTCTCCTCCTGGGTGCAGCAGCAAACGCTTCTTCGTCAGTTCTATGATCCAACACTGCCGCCCTTAAAAATTAAGTCACCTCAAAAGTTACATAAGTATTTGAAAATACTCAAGAAAACTCTCCAAACACTGCTAGTTACACTTTGCTTGTCATAAATGGAACATCAATCTGAGCCCCAGGACAGGCCAGAGACAAGAACCTGTGATTTCCAGCCAGGCCTGAATTCTCCCCAAATTCCACAGAGTACCAAAACAGGACAATCTTGGCAGGAGCCAAGGGCAGCCTCCTCTACCCTGAAGCAGGCCATGCCTGGAGTCCTTGGCATGAACCGAGGGCAGCATCTCCTGCCTGGAAGCAGTCATGAAGCACACCGAAACACCACTTCCACGTGGGTGGGCCACTGTTGCTTTGCCTCCCACAGATCTGTCCCCCCTTTTCCCCTGGGTGATGGAGCTGCCAAAGATTCCTCAAAGCCCATCTCTTTTGAGCAGTGAGAAGCCCCGGGCTTCTCTTCCTGCATTTATTCTCCAGACCAAGAAGTTACAGGAAGAGACATAGGTGGGGTTTTGAACATAGGTTCAGTTTTACAAGTTTTGCAATAGAAGCTGGTAACATTCAGTCAAAACAAGTCAGATGACACTCTGTTAGGCAATTAAGTGATCCACTATAACAAAGCCTTGATTTACCCGAAATTCCTTTTCCCTCTAGCAGCTTTTTAGTAACGTTGCCTATCAATTAGTCACTTGTCTGTCTTAGAATCAGCAGCCTTGCTGTGTTATGATTCTTTTCCTGCAACAGAGACTCGATGCCCGGGGGTTAAAATTCCTGTCCTTTGCAAGGTCAATATTTGAAACTGCAAGGCTTTTGGTGACTAAAGTCACCTATTACCCAAGAGCAGTAATAGGAAATTAATGTAATACATTAAAAAAGGTAATTGCCTTCCTTAACCACGAAGATGGCATTTTATAAAATTAGCTGCTTCTCTTAAAAGGCAACCTTCATTATCCTTTACCTACTCTTTAAAGACTATACAAACAGGAATAAGTAAATTATGGATAAAATGTTCTATAACTGGGAGAACTCAACGGCCAGTTGCCCACAGCTTACCTGCTGGTGTCCTGTGACACATATTGAAGCCTCCGTTGTACTTTGAGGAAAAATGTTCAAAACATGCCCAAAGTTCTACCCAGCAGCCGCCCCGGGAACCTGCATGCACTTCTGTCCCACTGCGAGTGGCAACCACATCGGCGGTGCTGGACTCGGGTCAGCCCTGCTGGAATGGCAGTGAAAGAGAAACTCATGTTTCAGCACAGCTAAGACGTAAACGTGCAAGTGCAATTTTTAGTGAACAGTGTCGCGTATACATTTACAGGCGGCCAAGGGATAACTCTGTGACCAAAGGAAAACAAAACCTATTCTAGAAAAACAGCAGCTCTGCCTTTCAGGGATGAGACAACCCTGCAAGCTGCTGAGCTCTCTGCTGGTCACCGGTGATGTCATCCCGGTAGCACTGACCCTGTCACCGCCAGAGGTGCCTCACCCAGTCCCCTCCCATCTGTCCGCTGGACTGGAGGGGCGCCATTCTGTCCACACAGCTTCCTTGAGCACCTGCACCCTTGGGGCCTGCTTGTTGGGAGGAAAGCTGTCACCCGCGGCAGCTGGCTTAAACCTTAGCAGCAGGAGGAACAGCTGCCCGTGGCCAGGCCACTGCCCCAGATGAAACTGTTGCTGCCGGGCCTGGCCATCTCTTCCCAACGGAAATAAGTTGTTTGGGGTTCAGCAGACTCTAGAATGAAGCGGGCCCCTTGGGCACAGGGAGCAACAGCACATCCTAGTGGGCTAATTTCCCCAAAGCTTGAAACTAGGTGTCTTGTCTCACTCCAAGGATGGCTGTGGCACTACAGCATCGCTGGACGCTGGGTGGCAGTAGAGGGCCTCACAGAAACCAGGCACAGACAATCTGGCCTCCAGCAAAGGAATGATGCTAATGCGCTCCTCTGGGTAGAATTTGCACAATAACCCACATGGAAGTCGCAGCAGGACAGGGATGAAAACTATGGGGCAAGAGGTCAAGTCTGCACAATCCCAACCAACCCCACCGATGCCCATGTCCAGTAACCGCACACACTGGATGGCTCCCCACAGGCAAAGGAACAGGTGAGACACACCCCTTCTCTGTACCTGGTGACGGATTCAGGGAAGTCAGGCTCCAGGCCCTCTCTCACTCCCACCGTGTCCTGAATCCTCACCATCAGCTACAGCTGCAAGGACTGTTTCTCTTCTGTGAACCTGCAAGCTAAGGGTCTGAAGCGACACAGTGGAGAAAGCATGCGAGGAAATTCTGCTCCACTTTTCCACCTCAGTGAGGCACGTGCACAATGTAGTTTCCCATCTCAACTGTTGCTTCGCTGTCAAGATTTCTTTTGGTGTGAGAGACCAAGGTGTCAGTAGCAAAAGAAAATGTTTTGCTTTTGCTCCCCTCAGTATGCTTCAACATTTCCAAGTGAATTTCACGTCACAAGGGGAGATGGGGATTGCCCTCAACTGGAATGTGGGTCACCTCCCAGCTGTGTGGTGATGTGTCTGGGGCCAAGGCCAGAGCTGCTGCTTTTCCAGATTTTCCAAGCCAGAAACAAGCACTGTTCACTTTAATAAGGTTAAGTTTAAACCGACATCCTTTTTTGGTGCCTAAACTGTTGACTACATACCCCAGCAAGACAGAAGCGTGTGAAAGCCGTCCATTCACACTCCCCTTCTCCCAGACGGTCACATGCGCATATCCCCAGAGCTGAAGGCACTGTGCAAAGCACGGTGCAGTATATGCGGCCAGTAACCGTGTGTTCTTCTCACTGAACACTTCCAGGGTTGCATCAAGTAAAAGTTGCCTCAACTTTCACTGAAGTAGATAAAAGCTGCAAAAACCCTTACTGATTTCCTAAGTTTACTTCTCTAAGTCCCAAAAGCTAAGACTATAACTACGTTAGCGTTCATGTATGACAAACAAATATTAAATAGTTTACACCTTTATACCAATTTATCTGTAGCTCGTGCAGGTCCAATTGGACCTGGCAGACATCTACAGAACATTTCATGCAACAACTAGAGAATACACATTTTTTTCTCATCGGCACATGGAACATTCTCCAGGATAGACCACATGTTAGGTCACAAAACAGGTTTCAGCAAATTTTTCAAAGCTGACATCATTCCTAGTATCTTTTCTGACCACAATTGACTAGCACTGGAAATCAATTACAAGCGAATTTCTGGAAACTACTCCAGTGCATGAAAACTGAACAACAGGCTCCCGAATGACCTATGGGTCCAAGAAGAAATTAAAAAGGAAATCAAAAACGTTCTTGAAACTAATGAAAAAAGATGCATCCTACCAAAACCTGTGGGATACTGTAAAAGCAACAGCGACGAGGCAATATATTGCAATACATGCTCACATCAAAAGGATGGAGAAACTTCACGTAAATGACCGAACCGTACACCTCAAAGAACCACCACCACCACAACAATGCAATCATAAAAGTACTAGAGAGAAAGAAATAATTAACATCAGGGCAGAGTTCAATGAAATGGAGACCCCCAAAACGATACAAAGGATCAGCGAAACACAAAGTTGTTTTTTGAGAAGATAAATAAAATAGACAAACCATTAGCTTTGCCCACTCTCACCACACTCATTCAACATAGTACTGAAAGCCCTAACCAGAGCAATCCAGCAAGACAAAGAAATAAAGGGCATTCAGATTGGGAAGGACAAAGTCAAGTTGTCCCTGTTTGCAGATGACGCGATCTTATAGATAGAAAACCTAAAGGCTACCAGAACGCCCTTACGGCTGACTAACAATTTTAATAATTTTGCGGGGTACAAAATCAACACCCACAGATCAGGAGCATTTTTATACTCCGATAATGAACTGGCAGAAAAAGAAATCAAGAAAGCAAGCCCATTTACAATAGTCACCCCCAAGATAAAATACCTAGGAACCAATTGAACCAAGGAGGTTAATGCAGATCTCTACAATGAGAACTACCAAACACCAGTGAGAGAAATTAAAGAGCACCCAAAAATAGTGGAATGACATACCAGGCTCTGGTACGGGAAGAATTAACATCGTGAAAATGTCCTTTCTACCCATAGCAGTCTACAAATTCAACGCAATCTCCGTCAAAATAGCAACAACTTTCTTCACAGAAATAGAAAAAGCAGTGCTAACATTCATATGGAATACGAAAAGATCCTGAATAGCCAAAGCAATTTTGAGCTTAAAAGCACCCCAAAAACAGAAAGGCTGGAGGCATAACACCACCCAATTTCAAATTCTATGACAAGGCTCAAAACAGCATGGTGATGGCATAGAAACAGACACTCAGATCAATGGAACAGGATAGAAAACCCAGGAATAATCAATTTGCCTACTTACAGCCAACCGATTTTTGACAAAGCCAACCAGAACATACGCTGTGGAAAAGACAGCCTCTTCAGGAAATAAACGGTGCCCGCAAAATTGGACAATCCACATGCAGAAGAATGAAACTGGACCAGCATCTCACCATATGCCAAAATCGACTCGAAATGGATTAAAGACCAGAATATAAGACCCCAAACCATTACATGACTGAAGGAAAACAGAGGGGAAACACTCCAGGAAGTAGGTGGGGGCAAAGGCTTTATGAATAAGACCCGAAAACCCACAAGCAACAACATAAAAACTAAACAAATGAGCTAATGTCAAACTAAGAAGCTTCCACACAGCAAAGGAAACAATCAACAGAGCAGAAAGGCACCCTAAAAAAAGGGAGAAAATATGTGTAAACTATACGTCTGCCAAGGGCTTAATATCCAGAACATACCAAGAACTCAAACAGCTGTACAGTATGAAAACAAGTAATCCGATTTAAAACTGGGCAAACGAGATGAATAGACATTTTTCAAAGACATACAAATGGCCAACGGTACACGAAAAAATGCTCAGCATCACTAGTCATCAGAGAAATGCAAATCAAAACCACATTGAGATATCATGTCAACCCAGATAGACTGGCCATTGTTAAAAAGACCATTAATAAGAAATGCTACTGAGGATATGAGGAAAGGAGAACTCTTCTCCAATGTTGGTGGGACTGTAAATTAGCACAGTCACTATGGAAAACAGTAAAGAAGTTTCCTCCAATACAGATAGTACTACCATATGATCCAGCAGTTCCACTACTGGGTATATATCCAAAGAAATGGAAGTCATATGGAAGGGACACCTGCACTCCCATGTTCACTGCAGCTTTACTTACAATAGCCAAAATATAGAACCAACCTCAGTGCCCTTCGACAGATGACTGGATAAAAAAAATGTGATACACGTACACCATGGAATAATACTCAGTGATAAAGGAAAAGAATGAAATTCTGCCATCGGTAACAACCTGGATGAGTCTGGAGAAAATTATGTTGTGTGAAATAAGCCAGACAAGGGAAGATAAATATCACATGCTCTCACTTATAACTAGGTAGAAAGGAAGGAAGGAAGGAAGGAAGGAAGGAAGGAAGGAAGGAAGGAAGGAAGGAAGGAAGGAAGGAAGGAAGGAAGGAAGGAAGGAAGCAAAGGACTACAACAGTTCCTTGAACTTTCAGAAGGACAGAAGAAACCAATGGTTACTAGAGATGAGGGGATGGACGGAGGGAGGGAGTTGGGGGCGTGATGGGTCAGGCAAAGGGCATAAAGAAAAATCATGATTTGTAATAATGAATATGCTAATAAAAATAATTTAAAAAGTAAGACACTTTAAAACACAAAAAGAATGCCATTATTGACATTCCAGAAAATTCCAGCTATGTGGATAACATTAAAAACCAGCTGTCAAGCTAAATCCTTTATCAGTACAAATTTTGATATTTCTTCAAATTGGGAGGAGAATGTTGGTTTCGATGTACAATGTCTGGTCACTCCCAGCCTCATCTATTTGTCACTGACGACCCTGGGACAGACGGAAAAAAAAAAAAAAACGGTTTCTGCAACTTTTAAAATACAGACACGCCCTCCACCACCAACTTTCAATTTCTACAAAACGTCCTTGGGTTCTAGTATTCTTGCACATGTTTGTTCTCTTACAGGAAATTTGCTCCTTAGGATTTCACTGCAATGTGCTTCTGGATCCCATGCCATGATTTATCTCTGAGGACCCCTGTTCCCCTGGATCCATTTCACCCCGTGCCTGGCCACCTGTGTGGCACACACACATAGGAGCAGGAGGACAAGGCTTTGAGATGGGGAACCCGCACAAGCAATTATCTGGGTTTAGGTCTGCAGGTTATTAAGGTTTTACGTTTCAACTTCCACAGCTAGAACGAAAGTGTAGAAATCCGTTTTCTAGTTAAAATCTGTTCACATCCCAAGTGTTTTTTAAGTTACTTAACAAGCCTTTGGTAGTCCGAAATACCGGGAAGTGTGCCTGTAACTAGAAACACCAGAAACTTCCATTTCAAAATTGTCATAAACCAGGGATACTTTAGAAAAACCTTTTCAGCCCACTTCGTGCCTTGAGTAATGGTGGGTAAACAGTGGAAACCAAGAGAGGCAACATGGAAGCAAACGGATATAAAAGCACAAGGGAGACATCATGCTCTTGGGGAGAACTAAAATGCAAATTGTGTCTGTAAACGAAAGAAATTATACAGAAATCCCAGAAAAACAATTGACTGAAAATCACACGAACGATCCCATGTTCATCTCATCACCTTGAGAACACGAAGGATACTTTTGTACAGGCAGCACACCTCCTTAAAGCAGCAGCAGAGTGCTTCGTGCACAGCAAGGCCTAGTTCACTGAGCAGCTGGACCTGTGCCCACACCCAGAGGGCAGCACCAGCCACGTGGGTGCAGAGGAGGTTGTCCCGGTGAACTCCACAAGCGGCAGCAACGCTAGGCTCTACGCCACAGGACTTCTGACAACGGACACAGTCGCACAGACTGCAAGTGGACCCCACATCAGCCTCAAGACCTCCCCCACCCGAAAACATCTCCACAGCCAGCCAGGGAGGCAAAGGAAGGGTCTTCATGGCGTGCAGAGTTACAATGAATCTGTGTTCACGCTGCCCCCTCCCACTGTACCCGTCGAGACCCAGACGATGTGCCCTGCTACTACAAAGTCGAAGAGATGTTTGATGGGGGCAGAGCGGAAGAGGCACATTGAATTTGGATCATTTTACCCATGACCCTTCTCTCCTCCCAACCCTCTTTGCGAAAGATGACATTTCTGGGGAAACAGAAGGTGATCAGAAGCAAGTAGCTCAAATGTATGTCCCTTGTAAATTTCGGATATCCATCAATTTCAATTTTGAGATATAGAGAAGTGCTGGGAAGGTTAATTGGCCCTATCAGAAGAGCTGATGGAAGAAGTGCGAAAGGCCAAAGGAGAAAACCCATGAGTAGAGAAATTAGCCTTCGGCTAATCTTATCTTCTCGGCTTCCATATATCCCTGTCCGTCCTCAAAAGTTGAGTGAGGTAGGAGATGATAAGATTGAGATTAGGGCAAATTATTTCCCCATCTTTTCCTTTCTCCAGTGCACAGTCTCCTCAACCCGCACACTTGGAGTCTCAGGGTCAGCTCTCCAATACTGGTCGACACAGAGGAAAACCAACTGAACCAAAACGAATCCACCGAATTATCTCTGCTGTGCTTATTTATACCTTCCCGGGTTTTCTTTCCTTTACTGTTAAGTGCCTATAATCAACTTCCATCATTTTAGCAGAGTACTAAAGAGTGACTGCTCCCAACCCCTTCAGATAGGTGATGCTTATGTTTACATCTGCTTATCAGCTCTGTCAAAGTGCTGTTTCGTGGAGGTGCTGTAATTTGATGAACACATGAGACATGCTATTTGCTAGCAAGAAATTCTCAGCTCAAACAAGCTAAGGTGTATGGAGATTCAGTATAACACAGTAATTGGTTAACTCAGTTTACTTGGGACTCCATTTCTTAGGTCTTGGGCTGTTTACATAACCAAAAGGAGTGTGTGTGTGTGTGTGTGTGTGTGTGTGTGTGTGTGTGTGTGTGTGTGTGTGTACCACACTTGACCTAGCACCTACCTGCACAAGTACCCCCCTGCCAAGTGATGTGTTTAAAGGCCAACAAAAAGGAAAACACAGAACACATTTATAATCCTGAAAATCTAGGGCTACTTAACCTTTCTGCTGCTTAATTTTAAAGGCAAAAAATGTACTATGAGCAGCATAAATAAGAACTGATTTGAGCATAGTTTTATAATAGATAAAATGTACCTGATGGGTCTAATTCAAATTTCTAAAATCTAACTGTGCCGCATTAGTCTGAGATACAAGATCTAAAGCTGCATGATCTAATCTGAGAATTTACGGACCTGTTTGAAATACCTTCATTTGATTAATTTGAAATGGAGGCCAGGGTATGACCTCTAACAGTCTGATCTTTAATAACCGCTCAAGAGATGAGGCAGGAAGTCAGTCGCGCTTAGAATTCTATGCACTTTCCTCTAGTGAGCACACCCTGCGGTTCCACGCGTGCAAGCACACCCCTCGCTCACTGCGGGATCTACAGAGCAGCTGTACATGCCCTTCAAAACTCAAATGCGTGTTATGTGGGTGTGCGGTATAGGGGTAGGACATGAAAAAACTCCCACCTGTCCAGTCCGAGAGAAATTTAACTCCTGAGAAGCACACCTTAGTTGAACATCAGATGCAACACTAATTTGCAGAGGTTCCCACAACATAGGAACAAAAGGGCTGACGTTATGTGTTGATAGCAGATCGTGTGTGAAAACTAAAGTTTTATACGGGGCTGTACGAAGACTAACTGAGGTCTGGAAAATGAGGAATTTTAAATGCTGGACAGTCTCTATACTCAGATTCCGCTGAAGACAATGCAAATACTTATAAGAGCCTGATAATAAAAACAGATTAAAAAAACTTAATCATCAAGGTGAAGCATTTAGTAATGAGGTTTGTACAGCTTTTCGGAAAACACTGACTGGAAGTCCCAACCGGCTAGAGGTAGGCCAGTGTCAGGAGGCATCCCGGACATGGGCATTAGCTTCCAGCACTGATGGTGCAGCCAGTGTCGATGATAAGAATTAAAACACAACTGCAACCCCCAGTCCTGGACAGGCTCAGGAAGCGGCTATCTGGAAAGAGTGGGAGGGGTCCAGGAGGCCAGCCCCCAGGTGATACATACGTTTGCACAACAGTGACGGCGAGCCACTGGAAGTCTTTTCCAGCTGTACTGCGCTGTAATTGTGGTCGCTTGCTCAGGACAGCATGCTGCTTTCACAAGTTGTCTCCTTCCTGAGGGATTTGCTCCTAGAAAAAGCCACCACCGCCTTCTTCACTGTGCCTTCTTCTTCTTCTTTTTCTTTTTTTTCCTGGAGCTTGTCTCTTCTGCAGAGAAGAGCTTTTAACACCTCCCTGGATAGTCAGTAAAACCCCAAGCATTAAGAAGGCCAGAAAATACACGTCCACTTCATTTCACTGAAAAAGAAAGGTCATGATCCTATCCCTTCTTTGGGTCATCCACCCTGAGTCTGCACACCACATTTGCTCAGCAGCAGTCTGGCTACCCTTGCACATCCAGCAAACCCTTAGCACTCCTTCCTCTTATTCAGGATTCCAACTTTTTGAGCGACAAGAAGATCCCTGACACAGAGGGATCCTTGCTGAGGTATGAGAGCAGTGACACAGGATGCAAGAAGAGCACAAATGATGTTTCTTTATCCTCTGCCAAGCCCAGGGCACGCTTGGTGCTGCCATTCTCCTCCTGGGTGCAGCAGCAAACGCTTCTTCGTCAGTTCTATGATCCAACACTGCCGCCCTTAAAAATTAAGTCACCTCAAAAGTTACATAAGTATTTGAAAATACTCAAGAAAACTCTCCAAACACTGCTAGTTACACTTTGCTTGTCATAAATGGAACATCAATCTGAGCCCCAGGACAGGCCAGAGACAAGAACCTGTGATTTCCAGCCAGGCCTGAATTCTCCCCAAATTCCACAGAGTACCAAAACAGGACAATCTTGGCAGGAGCCAAGGGCAGCCTCCTCTACCCTGAAGCAGGCCATGCCTGGAGTCCTTGGCATGAACCGAGGGCAGCATCTCCTGCCTGGAAGCAGTCATGAAGCACACCGAAACACCACTTCCACGTGGGTGGGCCACTGTTGCTTTGCCTCCCACAGATCTGTCCCCCCTTTTCCCCTGGGTGATGGAGCTGCCAAAGATTCCTCAAAGCCCATCTCTTTTGAGCAGTGAGAAGCCCCGGGCTTCTCTTCCTGCATTTATTCTCCAGACCAAGAAGTTACAGGAAGAGACATAGGTGGGGTTTTGAACATAGGTTCAGTTTTACAAGTTTTGCAATAGAAGCTGGTAACATTCAGTCAAAACAAGTCAGATGACACTCTGTTAGGCAATTAAGTGATCCACTATAACAAAGCCTTGATTTACCCGAAATTCCTTTTCCCTCTAGCAGCTTTTTAGTAACGTTGCCTATCAATTAGTCACTTGTCTGTCTTAGAATCAGCAGCCTTGCTGTGTTATGATTCTTTTCCTGCAACAGAGACTCGATGCCCGGGGGTTAAAATTCCTGTCCTTTGCAAGGTCAATATTTGAAACTGCAAGGCTTTTGGTGACTAAAGTCACCTATTACCCAAGAGCAGTAATAGGAAATTAATGTAATACATTAAAAAAGGTAATTGCCTTCCTTAACCACGAAGATGGCATTTTATAAAATTAGCTGCTTCTCTTAAAAGGCAACCTTCATTATCCTTTACCTACTCTTTAAAGACTATACAAACAGGAATAAGTAAATTATGGATAAAATGTTCTATAACTGGGAGAACTCAACGGCCAGTTGCCCACAGCTTACCTGCTGGTGTCCTGTGACACATATTGAAGCCTCCGTTGTACTTTGAGGAAAAATGTTCAAAACATGCCCAAAGTTCTACCCAGCAGCCGCCCCGGGAACCTGCATGCACTTCTGTCCCACTGCGAGTGGCAACCACATCGGCGGTGCTGGACTCGGGTCAGCCCTGCTGGAATGGCAGTGAAAGAGAAACTCATGTTTCAGCACAGCTAAGACGTAAACGTGCAAGTGCAATTTTTAGTGAACAGTGTCGCGTATACATTTACAGGCGGCCAAGGGATAACTCTGTGACCAAAGGAAAACAAAACCTATTCTAGAAAAACAGCAGCTCTGCCTTTCAGGGATGAGACAACCCTGCAAGCTGCTGAGCTCTCTGCTGGTCACCGGTGATGTCATCCCGGTAGCACTGACCCTGTCACCGCCAGAGGTGCCTCACCCAGTCCCCTCCCATCTGTCCGCTGGACTGGAGGGGCGCCATTCTGTCCACACAGCTTCCTTGAGCACCTGCACCCTTGGGGCCTGCTTGTTGGGAGGAAAGCTGTCACCCGCGGCAGCTGGCTTAAACCTTAGCAGCAGGAGGAACAGCTGCCCGTGGCCAGGCCACTGCCCCAGATGAAACTGTTGCTGCCGGGCCTGGCCATCTCTTCCCAACGGAAATAAGTTGTTTGGGGTTCAGCAGACTCTAGAATGAAGCGGGCCCCTTGGGCACAGGGAGCAACAGCACATCCTAGTGGGCTAATTTCCCCAAAGCTTGAAACTAGGTGTCTTGTCTCACTCCAAGGATGGCTGTGGCACTACAGCATCGCTGGACGCTGGGTGGCAGTAGAGGGCCTCACAGAAACCAGGCACAGACAATCTGGCCTCCAGCAAAGGAATGATGCTAATGCGCTCCTCTGGGTAGAATTTGCACAATAACCCACATGGAAGTCGCAGCAGGACAGGGATGAAAACTATGGGGCAAGAGGTCAAGTCTGCACAATCCCAACCAACCCCACCGATGCCCATGTCCAGTAACCGCACACACTGGATGGCTCCCCACAGGCAAAGGAACAGGTGAGACACACCCCTTCTCTGTACCTGGTGACGGATTCAGGGAAGTCAGGCTCCAGGCCCTCTCTCACTCCCACCGTGTCCTGAATCCTCACCATCAGCTACAGCTGCAAGGACTGTTTCTCTTCTGTGAACCTGCAAGCTAAGGGTCTGAAGCGACACAGTGGAGAAAGCATGCGAGGAAATTCTGCTCCACTTTTCCACCTCAGTGAGGCACGTGCACAATGTAGTTTCCCATCTCAACTGTTGCTTCGCTGTCAAGATTTCTTTTGGTGTGAGAGACCAAGGTGTCAGTAGCAAAAGAAAATGTTTTGCTTTTGCTCCCCTCAGTATGCTTCAACATTTCCAAGTGAATTTCACGTCACAAGGGGAGATGGGGATTGCCCTCAACTGGAATGTGGGTCACCTCCCAGCTGTGTGGTGATGTGTCTGGGGCCAAGGCCAGAGCTGCTGCTTTTCCAGATTTTCCAAGCCAGAAACAAGCACTGTTCACTTTAATAAGGTTAAGTTTAAACCGACATCCTTTTTTGGTGCCTAAACTGTTGACTACATACCCCAGCAAGACAGAAGCGTGTGAAAGCCGTCCATTCACACTCCCCTTCTCCCAGACGGTCACATGCGCATATCCCCAGAGCTGAAGGCACTGTGCAAAGCACGGTGCAGTATATGCGGCCAGTAACCGTGTGTTCTTCTCACTGAACACTTCCAGGGTTGCATCAAGTAAAAGTTGCCTCAACTTTCACTGAAGTAGATAAAAGCTGCAAAAACCCTTACTGATTTCCTAAGTTTACTTCTCTAAGTCCCAAAAGCTAAGACTATAACTACGTTAGCGTTCATGTATGACAAACAAATATTAAATAGTTTACACCTTTATACCAATTTATCTGTAGCTCGTGCAGGTCCAATTGGACCTGGCAGACATCTACAGAACATTTCATGCAACAACTAGAGAATACACATTTTTTTCTCATCGGCACATGGAACATTCTCCAGGATAGACCACATGTTAGGTCACAAAACAGGTTTCAGCAAATTTTTCAAAGCTGACATCATTCCTAGTATCTTTTCTGACCACAATTGACTAGCACTGGAAATCAATTACAAGCGAATTTCTGGAAACTACTCCAGTGCATGAAAACTGAACAACAGGCTCCCGAATGACCTATGGGTCCAAGAAGAAATTAAAAAGGAAATCAAAAACGTTCTTGAAACTAATGAAAAAAGATGCATCCTACCAAAACCTGTGGGATACTGTAAAAGCAACAGCGACGAGGTAATATATTGCAATACATGCTCACATCAAAAGGATGGAGAAACTTCACGTAAATGACCGAACCGTACACCTCAAAGAACCACCACCACCACAACAATGCAATCATAAAAGTACTAGAGAGAAAGAAATAATTAACATCAGGGCAGAGTTCAATGAAATGGAGACCCCCAAAACGATACAAAGGATCAGCGAAACACAAAGTTGTTTTTTGAGAAGATAAATAAAATAGACAAACCATTAGCTTTGCCCACTCTCACCACACTCATTCAACATAGTATTGAAAGCCCTAACCAGAGCAATCCAGCAAGACAAAGAAATAAAGGGCATTCAGATTGGGAAGGACAAAGTCAAGTTGTCCCTGTTTGCAGATGACGCGATCTTATAGATAGAAAACCTAAAGGCTACCAGAACGCCCTTACGGCTGACTAACAATTTTAATAATTTTGCGGGGTACAAAATCAACACCCACAGATCAGGAGCATTTTTATACTCCGATAATGAACTGGCAGAAAAAGAAATCAAGAAAGCAAGCCCATTTACAATAGTCACCCCCAAGATAAAATACCTAGGAACCAATTGAACCAAGGAGGTTAATGCAGATCTCTACAATGAGAACTACCAAACACCAGTGAGAGAAATTAAAGAGCACCCAAAAATAGTGGAATGACATACCAGGCTCTGGTACGGGAAGAATTAACATCGTGAAAATGTCCTTTCTACCCATAGCAGTCTACAAATTCAACGCAATCTCCGTCAAAATAGCAACAACTTTCTTCACAGAAATAGAAAAAGCAGTGCTAACATTCATATGGAATACGAAAAGATCCTGAATAGCCAAAGCAATTTTGAGCTTAAAAGCACCCCAAAAACAGAAAGGCTGGAGGCATAACACCACCCAATTTCAAATTCTATGACAAGGCTCAAAACAGCATGGTGATGGCATAGAAACAGACACTCAGATCAATGGAACAGGATAGAAAACCCAGGAATAATCAATTTGCCTACTTACAGCCAACCGATTTTTGACAAAGCCAACCAGAACATACGCTGTGGAAAAGACAGCCTCTTCAGGAAATAAACGGTGCCCGCAAAATTGGACAATCCACATGCAGAAGAATGAAACTGGACCAGCATCTCACCATATGCCAAAATCGACTCGAAATGGATTAAAGACCAGAATATAAGACCCCAAACCATTACATGACTGAAGGAAAACAGAGGGGAAACACTCCAGGAAGTAGGTGGGGGCAAAGGCTTTATGAATAAGACCCGAAACCCACAAGCAACAATATAAAAACTAAACAAATGAGCTAATGTCAAACTAAGAAGCTTCCACACAGCAAAGGAAACAATCAACAGAGCAGAAAGGCACCCTAAAAAAAGGGAGAAAATATGTGTAAACTATACGTCTGCCAAGGGCTTAATATCCAGAACATACCAAGAACTCAAACAGCTGTACAGTATGAAAACAAGTAATCCGATTTAAAACTGGGCAAACGAGATGAATAGACATTTTTCAAAGACATACAAATGGCCAACGGTACACGAAAAAATGCTCAGCATCACTAGTCATCAGAGAAATGCAAATCAAAACCACATTGAGATATCATGTCAACCCAGATAGACTGGCCATTGTTAAAAAGACCATTAATAAGAAATGCTACTGAGGATATGAGGAAAGGAGAACTCTTCTCCAATGTTGGTGGGACTGTAAATTAGCACAGTCACTATGGAAAACAGTAAAGAAGTTTCCTCCAATACAGATAGTACTACCATATGATCCAGCAGTTCCACTACTGGGTATATATCCAAAGAAATGGAAGTCATATGGAAGGGACACCTGCACTCCCATGTTCACTGCAGCTTTACTTACAATAGCCAAAATATAGAACCAACCTCAGTGCCCTTCGACAGATGACTGGATAAAAAAAATGTGATACACGTACACCATGGAATAATACTCAGTGATAAAGGAAAAGAATGAAATTCTGCCATCGGTAACAACCTGGATGAGTCTGGAGAAAATTATGTTGTGTGAAATAAGCCAGACAAGGGAAGATAAATATCACATGCTCTCACTTATAACTAGGTAGAAAGGAAGGAAGGAAGGAAGGAAGGAAGGAAGGAAGGAAGGAAGGAAGGAAGGAAGGAAGGAAGGAAGGAAGGAAGGAAGCAAAGGACTACAACAGTTCCTTGAACTTTCAGAAGGACAGAAGAAACCAATGGTTACTAGAGATGAGGGGATGGACGGAGGGAGGGAGTTGGGGGCGTGATGGGTCAGGCAAAGGGCATAAAGAAAAATCATGATTTGTAATAATGAATATGCTAATAAAAATAATTTAAAAAGTAAGACACTTTAAAACACAAAAAGAATGCCATTATTGACATTCCAGAAAATTCCAGCTATGTGGATAACATTAAAAACCAGCTGTCAAGCTAAATCCTTTATCAGTACAAATTTTGATATTTCTTCAAATTGGGAGGAGAATGTTGGTTTCGATGTACAATGTCTGGTCACTCCCAGCCTCATCTATTTGTCACTGACGACCCTGGGACAGACGGAAAAAAAAAAAAAAACGGTTTCTGCAACTTTTAAAATACAGACACGCCCTCCACCACCAACTTTCAATGTCTACAAAACGTCCTTGGGTTCTAGTATTCTTGCACATGTTTGTTCTCTTACAGGAAATTTGCTCCTTAGGATTTCACTGCACTGTGCTTCTGGATCCCATGCCATGATTTATCTCTGAGGACCCCTGTTCCCCTGGATCCATTTCACCCCGTGCCTGGCCACCTGTGTGGCACACACACATAGGAGCAGGAGGACAAGGCTTTGAGATGGGGAACCCGCACAAGCAATTATCTGGGTTTAGGTCTGCAGGTTATTAAGGTTTTCCGTTTCAACTTCCACAGCTAGAACGAAAGTGTAGAAATCCGTTTTCTAGTTAAAATCTGTTCACATCCCAAGTGTTTTTTAAGTTACTTAACAAGCCTTTGGTAGTCCGAAATACCGGGAAGTGTGCCTGTAACTAGAAACACCAGAAACTTCCATTTCAAAATTGTCATAAACCAGGGATACTTTAGAAAAACCTTTTCAGCCCACTTCGTGCCTTGAGTAATGGTGGGTAAACAGTGGAAACCAAGAGAGGCAACATGGAAGCAAACGGATATAAAAGCACAAGGGAGACATCATGCTCTTGGGGAGAACTAAAATGCAAATTGTGTCTGTAAACGAAAGAAATTATACAGAAATCCCAGAAAAACAATTGACTGAAAATCACACGAACGATCCCATGTTCATCTCATCACCTTGAGAACACGAAGGATACTTTTGTACAGGCAGCACACCTCCTTAAAGCAGCAGCAGAGTGCTTCGTGCACAGCAAGGCCTAGTTCACTGAGCAGCTGGACCTGTGCCCACACCCAGAGGGCAGCACCAGCCACGTGGGTGCAGAGGAGGTTGTCCCGGTGAACTCCACAAGCGGCAGCAACGCTAGGCTCTACGCCACAGGACTTCTGACAACGGACACAGTCGCACAGACTGCAAGTGGACCCCACATCAGCCTCAAGACCTCCCCCACCAGAAAACATCTCCACAGCCAGCCAGGGAGGCAAAGGAAGGGTCTTCATGGCGTGCAGAGTTACAATGAATCTGTGTTCACGCTGCCCCCTCCCACTGTACCCGTCGAGACCCAGACGATGTGCCCTGCTACTACAAAGTCGAAGAGATGTTTGATGGGGGCAGAGCGGAAGAGGCACATTGAATTTGGATCATTTTACCCATGACCCTTCTCTCCTCCCAACCCTCTTTGCGAAAGATGACATTTCTGGGGAAACAGAAGGTGATCAGAAGCAAGTAGCTCAAATGTATGTCCCTTGTAAATTTCGGATATCCATCAATTTCAATTTTGAGATATAGAGAAGTGCTGGGAAGGTTAATTGGCCCTATCAGTGTCAGTGAAGAGCTGATGGAAGAAGTGCGAAAGGCCAAAGGAGAAAACCCATGAGTAGAGAAATTAGCCTTCGGCTAATCTTATCTTCTCGGCTTCCATATATCCCTGTCCGTCCTCAAAAGTTGAGTGAGGTAGGAGATGATAAGATTGAGATTAGGGCAAATTATTTCCCCATCTTTTCCTTTCTCCAGTGCACAGTCTCCTCAACCCGCACACTTGGAGTCTCAGGGTCAGCTCTCCAATACTGGTCGACACAGAGGAAAACCAACTGAACCAAAACGAATCCACCGAATTATCTCTGCTGTGCTTATTTATACCTTCCCGGGTTTTCTTTCCTTTACTGTTAAGTGCCTATAATCAACTTCCATCATTTTAGCAGAGTACTAAAGAGTGACTGCTCCCAACCCCTTCAGATAGGTGATGCTTATGTTTACATCTGCTTATCAGCTCTGTCAAAGTGCTGTTTCGTGGAGGTGCTGTAATTTGATGAACACATGAGACATGCTATTTGCTAGCAAGAAATTCTCAGCTCAAACAAGCTAAGGTGTATGGAGATTCAGTATAACACAGTAATTGGTTAACTCAGTTTACTTGGGACTCCATTTCTTAGGTCTTGGGCTGTTTACATAACCAAAAGGAGTGTGTGTGTGTGTGTGTGTGTGTGTGTGTGTGTGTGTGTGTGTGTGTGTACCACACTTGACCTAGCACCTACCTGCACAAGTACCCCCCTGCCAAGTGATGTGTTTAAAGGCCAACAAAAAGGAAAACACAGAACACATTTATAATCCTGAAAATCTAGGGCTACTTAACCTTTCTGCTGCTTAATTTTAAAGGCAAAAAATGTACTATGAGCAGCATAAATAAGAACTGATTTGAGCATAGTTTTATAATAGATAAAATGTACCTGATGGGTCTAATTCAAATTTCTAAAATCTAACTGTGCCGCATTAGTCTGAGATACAAGATCTAAAGCTGCATGATCTAATCTGAGAATTTACGGACCTGTTTGAAATACCTTCATTTGATTAATTTGAAATGGAGGCCAGGGTATGACCTCTAACAGTCTGATCTTTAATAACCGCTCAAGAGATGAGGCAGGAAGTCAGTCGCGCTTAGAATTCTATGCACTTTCCTCTAGTGAGCACACCCTGCGGTTCCACGCGTGCAAGCACACCCCTCGCTCACTGCGGGATCTACAGAGCAGCTGTACATGCCCTTCAAAACTCAAATGCGTGTTATGTGGGTGTGCGGTATAGGGGTAGGACATGAAAAAACTCCCACCTGTCCAGTCCGAGAGAAATTTAACTCCTGAGAAGCACACCTTAGTTGAACATCAGATGCAACACTAATTTGCAGAGGTTCCCACAACATAGGAACAAAAGGGCTGACGTTATGTGTTGATAGCAGATCGTGTGTGAAAACTAAAGTTTTATACGGGGCTGTACGAAGACTAACTGAGGTCTGGAAAATGAGGAATTTTAAATGCTGGACAGTCTCTATACTCAGATTCCGCTGAAGACAATGCAAATACTTATAAGAGCCTGATAATAAAAACAGATTAAAAAAACTTAATCATCAAGGTGAAGCATTTAGTAATGAGGTTTGTACAGCTTTTCGGAAAACACTGACTGGAAGTCCCAACCGGCTAGAGGTAGGCCAGTGTCAGGAGGCATCCCGGACATGGGCATTAGCTTCCAGCACTGATGGTGCAGCCAGTGTCGATGATAAGAATTAAAACACAACTGCAACCCCCAGTCCTGGACAGGCTCAGGAAGCGGCTATCTGGAAAGAGTGGGAGGGGTCCAGGAGGCCAGCCCCCAGGTGATACATACGTTTGCACAACAGTGACGGCGAGCCACTGGAAGTCTTTTCCAGCTGTACTGCGCTGTAATTGTGGTCGCTTGCTCAGGACAGCATGCTGCTTTCACAAGTTGTCTCCTTCCTGAGGGATTTGCTCCTAGAAAAAGCCACCACCGCCTTCTTCACTGTGCCTTCTTCTTCTTCTTTTTCTTTTTTTTCCTGGAGCTTGTCTCTTCTGCAGAGAAGAGCTTTTAACACCTCCCTGGATAGTCAGTAAAACCCCAAGCATTAAGAAGGCCAGAAAATACACGTCCACTTCATTTCACTGAAAAAGAAAGGTCATGATCCTATCCCTTCTTTGGGTCATCCACCCTGAGTCTGCACACCACATTTGCTCAGCAGCAGTCTGGCTACCCTTGCACATCCAGCAAACCCTTAGCACTCCTTCCTCTTATTCAGGATTCCAACTTTTTGAGCGACAAGAAGATCCCTGACACAGAGGGATCCTTGCTGAGGTATGAGAGCAGTGACACAGGATGCAAGAAGAGCACAAATGATGTTTCTTTATCCTCTGCCAAGCCCAGGGCACGCTTGGTGCTGCCATTCTCCTCCTGGGTGCAGCAGCAAACGCTTCTTCGTCAGTTCTATGATCCAACACTGCCGCCCTTAAAAATTAAGTCACCTCAAAAGTTACATAAGTATTTGAAAATACTCAAGAAAACTCTCCAAACACTGCTAGTTACACTTTGCTTGTCATAAATGGAACATCAATCTGAGCCCCAGGACAGGCCAGAGACAAGAACCTGTGATTTCCAGCCAGGCCTGAATTCTCCCCAAATTCCACAGAGTACCAAAACAGGACAATCTTGGCAGGAGCCAAGGGCAGCCTCCTCTACCCTGAAGCAGGCCATGCCTGGAGTCCTTGGCATGAACCGAGGGCAGCATCTCCTGCCTGGAAGCAGTCATGAAGCACACCGAAACACCACTTCCACGTGGGTGGGCCACTGTTGCTTTGCCTCCCACAGATCTGTCCCCCCTTTTCCCCTGGGTGATGGAGCTGCCAAAGATTCCTCAAAGCCCATCTCTTTTGAGCAGTGAGAAGCCCCGGGCTTCTCTTCCTGCATTTATTCTCCAGACCAAGAAGTTACAGGAAGAGACATAGGTGGGGTTTTGAACATAGGTTCAGTTTTACAAGTTTTGCAATAGAAGCTGGTAACATTCAGTCAAAACAAGTCAGATGACACTCTGTTAGGCAATTAAGTGATCCACTATAACAAAGCCTTGATTTACCCGAAATTCCTTTTCCCTCTAGCAGCTTTTTAGTAACGTTGCCTATCAATTAGTCACTTGTCTGTCTTAGAATCAGCAGCCTTGCTGTGTTATGATTCTTTTCCTGCAACAGAGACTCGATGCCCGGGGGTTAAAATTCCTGTCCTTTGCAAGGTCAATATTTGAAACTGCAAGGCTTTTGGTGACTAAAGTCACCTATTACCCAAGAGCAGTAATAGGAAATTAATGTAATACATTAAAAAAGGTAATTGCCTTCCTTAACCACGAAGATGGCATTTTATAAAATTAGCTGCTTCTCTTAAAAGGCAACCTTCATTATCCTTTACCTACTCTTTAAAGACTATACAAACAGGAATAAGTAAATTATGGATAAAATGTTCTATAACTGGGAGAACTCAACGGCCAGTTGCCCACAGCTTACCTGCTGGTGTCCTGTGACACATATTGAAGCCTCCGTTGTACTTTGAGGAAAAATGTTCAAAACATGCCCAAAGTTCTACCCAGCAGCCGCCCCGGGAACCTGCATGCACTTCTGTCCCACTGCGAGTGGCAACCACATCGGCGGTGCTGGACTCGGGTCAGCCCTGCTGGAATGGCAGTGAAAGAGAAACTCATGTTTCAGCACAGCTAAGACGTAAACGTGCAAGTGCAATTTTTAGTGAACAGTGTCGCGTATACATTTACAGGCGGCCAAGGGATAACTCTGTGACCAAAGGAAAACAAAACCTATTCTAGAAAAACAGCAGCTCTGCCTTTCAGGGATGAGACAACCCTGCAAGCTGCTGAGCTCTCTGCTGGTCACCGGTGATGTCATCCCGGTAGCACTGACCCTGTCACCGCCAGAGGTGCCTCACCCAGTCCCCTCCCATCTGTCCGCTGGACTGGAGGGGCGCCATTCTGTCCACACAGCTTCCTTGAGCACCTGCACCCTTGGGGCCTGCTTGTTGGGAGGAAAGCTGTCACCCGCGGCAGCTGGCTTAAACCTTAGCAGCAGGAGGAACAGCTGCCCGTGGCCAGGCCACTGCCCCAGATGAAACTGTTGCTGCCGGGCCTGGCCATCTCTTCCCAACGGAAATAAGTTGTTTGGGGTTCAGCAGACTCTAGAATGAAGCGGGCCCCTTGGGCACAGGGAGCAACAGCACATCCTAGTGGGCTAATTTCCCCAAAGCTTGAAACTAGGTGTCTTGTCTCACTCCAAGGATGGCTGTGGCACTACAGCATCGCTGGACGCTGGGTGGCAGTAGAGGGCCTCACAGAAACCAGGCACAGACAATCTGGCCTCCAGCAAAGGAATGATGCTAATGCGCTCCTCTGGGTAGAATTTGCACAATAACCCACATGGAAGTCGCAGCAGGACAGGGATGAAAACTATGGGGCAAGAGGTCAAGTCTGCACAATCCCAACCAACCCCACCGATGCCCATGTCCAGTAACGGCACACACTGGATGGCTCCCCACAGGCAAAGGAACAGGTGAGACACACCCCTTCTCTGTACCTGGTGACGGATTCAGGGAAGTCAGGCTCCAGGCCCTCTCTCACTCCCACCGTGTCCTGAATCCTCACCATCAGCTACAGCTGCAAGGACTGTTTCTCTTCTGTGAACCTGCAAGCTAAGGGTCTGAAGCGACACAGTGGAGAAAGCATGCGAGGAAATTCTGCTCCACTTTTCCACCTCAGTGAGGCACGTGCACAATGTAGTTTCCCATCTCAACTGTTGCTTCGCTGTCAAGATTTCTTTTGGTGTGAGAGACCAAGGTGTCAGTAGCAAAAGAAAATGTTTTGCTTTTGCTCCCCTCAGTATGCTTCAACATTTCCAAGTGAATTTCACGTCACAAGGGGAGATGGGGATTGCCCTCAACTGGAATGTGGGTCACCTCCCAGCTGTGTGGTGATGTGTCTGGGGCCAAGGCCAGAGCTGCTGCTTTTCCAGATTTTCCAAGCCAGAAACAAGCACTGTTCACTTTAATAAGGTTAAGTTTAAACCGACATCCTTTTTTGGTGCCTAAACTGTTGACTACATACCCCAGCAAGACAGAAGCGTGTGAAAGCCGTCCATTCACACTCCCCTTCTCCCAGACGGTCACATGCGCATATCCCCAGAGCTGAAGGCACTGTGCAAAGCACGGTGCAGTATATGCGGCCAGTAACCGTGTGTTCTTCTCACTGAACACTTCCAGGGTTGCATCAAGTAAAAGTTGCCTCAACTTTCACTGAAGTAGATAAAAGCTGCAAAAACCCTTACTGATTTCCTAAGTTTACTTCTCTAAGTCCCAAAAGCTAAGACTATAACTACGTTAGCGTTCATGTATGACAAACAAATATTAAATAGTTTACACCTTTATACCAATTTATCTGTAGCTCGTGCAGGTCCAATTGGACCTGGCAGACATCTACAGAACATTTCATGCAACAACTAGAGAATACACATTTTTTCTCATCGGCACATGGAACATTCTCCAGGATAGACCACATGTTAGGTCACAAAACAGGTTTCAGCAAATTTTTCAAAGCTGACATCATTCCTAGTATCTTTTCTGACCACAATTGACTAGCACTGGAAATCAATTACAAGCGAATTTCTGGAAACTACTCCAGTGCATGAAAACTGAACAACAGGCTCCCGAATGACCTATGGGTCCAAGAAGAAATTAAAAAGGAAATCAAAAACGTTCTTGAAACTAATGAAAAAAGATGCATCCTACCAAAACCTGTGGGATACTGTAAAAGCAACAGCGACGAGGTAATATATTGCAATACATGCTCACATCAAAAGGATGGAGAAACTTCACGTAAATGACCGAACCGTACACCTCAAAGAACCACCACCACCACAACAATGCAATCATAAAAGTACTAGAGAGAAAGAAATAATTAACATCAGGGCAGAGTTCAATGAAATGGAGACCCCCAAAACGATACAAAGGATCAGCGAAACACAAAGTTGTTTTTTGAGAAGATAAATAAAATAGACAAACCATTAGCTTTGCCCACTCTCACCACACTCATTCAACATAGTATTGAAAGCCCTAACCAGAGCAATCCAGCAAGACAAAGAAATAAAGGGCATTCAGATTGGGAAGGACAAAGTCAAGTTGTCCCTGTTTGCAGATGACGCGATCTTATAGATAGAAAACCTAAAGGCTACCAGAACGCCCTTACGGCTGACTAACAATTTTAATAATTTTGCGGGGTACAAAATCAACACCCACAGATCAGGAGCATTTTTATACTCCGATAATGAACTGGCAGAAAAAGAAATCAAGAAAGCAAGCCCATTTACAATAGTCACCCCCAAGATAAAATACCTAGGAACCAATTGAACCAAGGAGGTTAATGCAGATCTCTACAATGAGAACTACCAAACACCAGTGAGAGAAATTAAAGAGCACCCAAAAATAGTGGAATGACATACCAGGCTCTGGTACGGGAAGAATTAACATCGTGAAAATGTCCTTTCTACCCATAGCAGTCTACAAATTCAACGCAATCTCCGTCAAAATAGCAACAACTTTCTTCACAGAAATAGAAAAAGCAGTGCTAACATTCATATGGAATACGAAAAGATCCTGAATAGCCAAAGCAATTTTGAGCTTAAAAGCACCCCAAAAACAGAAAGGCTGGAGGCATAACACCACCCAATTTCAAATTCTATGACAAGGCTCAAAACAGCATGGTGATGGCATAGAAACAGACACTCAGATCAATGGAACAGGATAGAAAACCCAGGAATAATCAGTTTGCCTACTTACAGCCAACCGATTTTTGACAAAGCCAACCAGAACATACGCTGTGGAAAAGACAGCCTCTTCAGGAAATAAACGGTGCCCGCAAAATTGGACAATCCACATGCAGAAGAATGAAACTGGACCAGCATCTCACCATATGCCAAAATCGACTCGAAATGGATTAAAGACCAGAATATAAGACCCCAAACCATTACATGACTGAAGGAAAACAGAGGGGAAACACTCCAGGAAGTAGGTGGGGGCAAAGGCTTTATGAATAAGACCCGAAAACCCACAAGCAACAACATAAAAACTAAACAAATGAGCTAATGTCAAACTAAGAAGCTTCCACACAGCAAAGGAAACAATCAACAGAGCAGAAAGGCACCCTAAAAAAAGGGAGAAAATATGTGTAAACTATACGTCTGCCAAGGGCTTAATATCCAGAACATACCAAGAACTCAAACAGCTGTACAGTATGAAAACAAGTAATCCGATTTAAAACTGGGCAAACGAGATGAATAGACATTTTTCAAAGACATACAAATGGCCAACGGTACACGAAAAAATGCTCAGCATCACTAGTCATCAGAGAAATGCAAATCAAAACCACATTGAGATATCATGTCAACCCAGATAGACTGGCCATTGTTAAAAAGACCATTAATAAGAAATGCTACTGAGGATATGAGGAAAGGAGAACTCTTCTCCAATGTTGGTGGGACTGTAAATTAGCACAGTCACTATGGAAAACAGTAAAGAAGTTTCCTCCAATACAGATAGTACTACCATATGATCCAGCAGTTCCACTACTGGGTATATATCCAAAGAAATGGAAGTCATATGGAAGGGACACCTGCACTCCCATGTTCACTGCAGCTTTACTTACAATAGCCAAAATATAGAACCAACCTCAGTGCCCTTCGACAGATGACTGGATAAAAAAAATGTGATACACGTACACCATGGAATAATACTCAGTGATAAAGGAAAAGAATGAAATTCTGCCATCGGTAACAACCTGGATGAGTCTGGAGAAAATTATGTTGTGTGAAATAAGCCAGACAAGGGAAGATAAATATCACATGCTCTCACTTATAACTAGGTAGAAAGGAAGGAAGGAAGGAAGGAAGGAAGGAAGGAAGGAAGGAAGGAAGGAAGGAAGGAAGGAAGGAAGGAAGGAAGGAAGGAAGGAAGCAAAGGACTACAACAGTTCCTTGAACTTTCAGAAGGACAGAAGAAACCAATGGTTACTAGAGATGAGGGGATGGACGGAGGGAGGGAGTTGGGGGCGTGATGGGTCAGGCAAAGGGCATAAAGAAAAATCATGATTTGTAATAATGAATATGCTAATAAAAATAATTTAAAAAGTAAGACACTTTAAAACACAAAAAGAATGCCATTATTGACATTCCAGAAAATTCCAGCTATGTGGATAACATTAAAAACCAGCTGTCAAGCTAAATCCTTTATCAGTACAAATTTTGATATTTCTTCAAATTGGGAGGAGAATGTTGGTTTCGATGTACAATGTCTGGTCACTCCCAGCCTCATCTATTTGTCACTGACGACCCTGGGACAGACGGAAAAAAAAAAAAAAAACGGTTTCTGCAACTTTTAAAATACAGACACGCCCTCCACCACCAACTTTCAATTTCTACAAAACGTCCTTGGGTTCTAGTATTCTTGCACATGTTTGTTCTCTTACAGGAAATTTGCTCCTTAGGATTTCACTGCAATGTGCTTCTGGATCCCATGCCATGATTTATCTCTGAGGACCCCTGTTCCCCTGGATCCATTTCACCCCGTGCCTGGCCACCTGTGTGGCACACACACATAGGAGCAGGAGGACAAGGCTTTGAGATGGGGAACCCGCACAAGCAATTATCTGGGTTTAGGTCTGCAGGTTATTAAGGTTTTACGTTTCAACTTCCACAGCTAGAACGAAAGTGTAGAAATCCGTTTTCTAGTTAAAATCTGTTCACATCCCAAGTGTTTTTTAAGTTACTTAACAAGCCTTTGGTAGTCCGAAATACCGGGAAGTGTGCCTGTAACTAGAAACACCAGAAACTTCCATTTCAAAATTGTCATAAACCAGGGATACTTTAGAAAAACCTTTTCAGCCCACTTCGTGCCTTGAGTAATGGTGGGTAAACAGTGGAAACCAAGAGAGGCAACATGGAAGCAAACGGATATAAAAGCACAAGGGAGACATCATGCTCTTGGGGAGAACTAAAATGCAAATTGGGTCTGTAAACGAAAGAAATTATACAGAAATCCCAGAAAAACAATTGACTGAAAATCACACGAACGATCCCATGTTCATCTCATCACCTTGAGAACACGAAGGATACTTTTGTACAGGCAGCACACCTCCTTAAAGCAGCAGCAGAGTGCTTCGTGCACAGCAAGGCCTAGTTCACTGAGCAGCTGGACCTGTGCCCACACCCAGAGGGCAGCACCAGCCACGTGGGTGCAGAGGAGGTTGTCCCGGTGAACTCCACAAGCGGCAGCAACGCTAGGCTCTACGCCACAGGACTTCTGACAACGGACACAGTCGCACAGACTGCAAGTGGACCCCACATCAGCCTCAAGACCTCCCCCACCCGAAAACATCTCCACAGCCAGCCAGGGAGGCAAAGGAAGGGTCTTCATGGCGTGCAGAGTTACAATGAATCTGTGTTCACGCTGCCCCCTCCCACTGTACCCGTCGAGACCCAGACGATGTGCCCTGCTACTACAAAGTCGAAGAGATGTTTGATGGGGGCAGAGCGGAAGAGGCACATTGAATTTGGATCATTTTACCCATGACCCTTCTCTCCTCCCAACCCTCTTTGCGAAAGATGACATTTCTGGGGAAACAGAAGGTGATCAGAAGCAAGTAGCTCAAATGTATGTCCCTTGTAAATTTCGGATATCCATCAATTTCAATTTTGAGATATAGAGAAGTGCTGGGAAGGTTAATTGGCCCTATCAGTGTCAGTGAAGAGCTGATGGAAGAAGTGCGAAAGGCCAAAGGAGAAAACCCATGAGTAGAGAAATTAGCCTTCGGCTAATCTTATCTTCTCGGCTTCCATATATCCCTGTCCGTCCTCAAAAGTTGAGTGAGGTAGGAGATGATAAGATTGAGATTAGGGCAAATTATTTCCCCATCTTTTCCTTTCTCCAGTGCACAGTCTCCTCAACCCGCACACTTGGAGTCTCAGGGTCAGCTCTCCAATACTGGTCGACACAGAGGAAAACCAACTGAACCAAAACGAATCCACCGAATTATCTCTGCTGTGCTTATTTATACCTTCCCGGGTTTTCTTTCCTTTACTGTTAAGTGCCTATAATCAACTTCCATCATTTTAGCAGAGTACTAAAGAGTGACTGCTCCCAACCCCTTCAGATAGGTGATGCTTATGTTTACATCTGCTTATCAGCTCTGTCAAAGTGCTGTTTCGTGGAGGTGCTGTAATTTGATGAACACATGAGACATGCTATTTGCTAGCAAGAAATTCTCAGCTCAAACAAGCTAAGGTGTATGGAGATTCAGTATAACACAGTAATTGGTTAACTCAGTTTACTTCGGACTCCATTTCTTAGGTCTTGGGCTGTTTACATAACCAAAAGGAGTGTGTGTGTGTGTGTGTGTGTGTGTGTGTGTGTGTGTGTGTGTGTGTGTGTACCACACTTGACCTAGCACCTACCTGCACAAGTACCCCCCTGCCAAGTGATGTGTTTAAAGGCCAACAAAAAGGAAAACACAGAACACATTTATAATCCTGAAAATCTAGGGCTACTTAACCTTTCTGCTGCTTAATTTTAAAGGCAAAAAATGTACTATGAGCAGCATAAATAAGAACTGATTTGAGCATAGTTTTATAATAGATAAAATGTACCTGATGGGTCTAATTCAAATTTCTAAAATCTAACTGTGCCGCATTAGTCTGAGATACAAGATCTAAAGCTGCATGATCTAATCTGAGAATTTACGGACCTGTTTGAAATACCTTCATTTGATTAATTTGAAATGGAGGCCAGGGTATGACCTCTAACAGTCTGATCTTTAATAACCGCTCAAGAGATGAGGCAGGAAGTCAGTCGCGCTTAGAATTCTATGCACTTTCCTCTAGTGAGCACACCCTGCGGTTCCACGCGTGCAAGCACACCCCTCGCTCACTGCGGGATCTACAGAGCAGCTGTACATGCCCTTCAAAACTCAAATGCGTGTTATGTGGGTGTGCGGTATAGGGGTAGGACATGAAAAAACTCCCACCTGTCCAGTCCGAGAGAAATTTAACTCCTGAGAAGCACACCTTAGTTGAACATCAGATGCAACACTAATTTGCAGAGGTTCCCACAACATAGGAACAAAAGGGCTGACGTTATGTGTTGATAGCAGATCGTGTGTGAAAACTAAAGTTTTATACGGGGCTGTACGAAGACTAACTGAGGTCTGGAAAATGAGGAATTTTAAATGCTGGACAGTCTCTATACTCAGATTCCGCTGAAGACAATGCAAATACTTATAAGAGCCTGATAATAAAAACAGATTAAAAAAACTTAATCATCAAGGTGAAGCATTTAGTAATGAGGTTTGTACAGCTTTTCGGAAAACACTGACTGGAAGTCCCAACCGGCTAGAGGTAGGCCAGTGTCAGGAGGCATCCCGGACATGGGCATTAGCTTCCAGCACTGATGGTGCAGCCAGTGTCGATGATAAGAATTAAAACACAACTGCAACCCCCAGTCCTGGACAGGCTCAGGAAGCGGCTATCTGGAAAGAGTGGGAGGGGTCCAGGAGGCCAGCCCCCAGGTGATACATACGTTTGCACAACAGTGACGGCGAGCCACTGGAAGTCTTTTCCAGCTGTACTGCGCTGTAATTGTGGTCGCTTGCTCAGGACAGCATGCTGCTTTCACAAGTTGTCTCCTTCCTGAGGGATTTGCTCCTAGAAAAAGCCACCACCGCCTTCTTCACTGTGCCTTCTTCTTCTTCTTTTTCTTTTTTTTCCTGGAGCTTGTCTCTTCTGCAGAGAAGAGCTTTTAACACCTCCCTGGATAGTCAGTAAAACCCCAAGCATTAAGAAGGCCAGAAAATACACGTCCACTTCATTTCACTGAAAAAGAAAGGTCATGATCCTATCCCTTCTTTGGGTCATCCACCCTGAGTCTGCACACCACATTTGCTCAGCAGCAGTCTGGCTACCCTTGCACATCCAGCAAACCCTTAGCACTCCTTCCTCTTATTCAGGATTCCAACTTTTTGAGCGACAAGAAGATCCCTGACACAGAGGGATCCTTGCTGAGGTATGAGAGCAGTGACACAGGATGCAAGAAGAGCACAAATGATGTTTCTTTATCCTCTGCCAAGCCCAGGGCACGCTTGGTGCTGCCATTCTCCTCCTGGGTGCAGCAGCAAACGCTTCTTCGTCAGTTCTATGATCCAACACTGCCGCCCTTAAAAATTAAGTCACCTCAAAAGTTACATAAGTATTTGAAAATACTCAAGAAAACTCTCCAAACACTGCTAGTTACACTTTGCTTGTCATAAATGGAACATCAATCTGAGCCCCAGGACAGGCCAGAGACAAGAACCTGTGATTTCCAGCCAGGCCTGAATTCTCCCCAAATTCCACAGAGTACCAAAACAGGACAATCTTGGCAGGAGCCAAGGGCAGCCTCCTCTACCCTGAAGCAGGCCATGCCTGGAGTCCTTGGCATGAACCGAGGGCAGCATCTCCTGCCTGGAAGCAGTCATGAAGCACACCGAAACACCACTTCCACGTGGGTGGGCCACTGTTGCTTTGCCTCCCACAGATCTGTCCCCCCTTTTCCCCTGGGTGATGGAGCTGCCAAAGATTCCTCAAAGCCCATCTCTTTTGAGCAGTGAGAAGCCCCGGGCTTCTCTTCCTGCATTTATTCTCCAGACCAAGAAGTTACAGGAAGAGACATAGGTGGGGTTTTGAACATAGGTTCAGTTTTACAAGTTTTGCAATAGAAGCTGGTAACATTCAGTCAAAACAAGTCAGATGACACTCTGTTAGGCAATTAAGTGATCCACTATAACAAAGCCTTGATTTACCCGAAATTCCTTTTCCCTCTAGCAGCTTTTTAGTAACGTTGCCTATCAATTAGTCACTTGTCTGTCTTAGAATCAGCAGCCTTGCTGTGTTATGATTCTTTTCCTGCAACAGAGACTCGATGCCCGGGGGTTAAAATTCCTGTCCTTTGCAAGGTCAATATTTGAAACTGCAAGGCTTTTGGTGACTAAAGTCACCTATTACCCAAGAGCAGTAATAGGAAATTAATGTAATACATTAAAAAAGGTAATTGCCTTCCTTAACCACGAAGATGGCATTTTATAAAATTAGCTGCTTCTCTTAAAAGGCAACCTTCATTATCCTTTACCTACTCTTTAAAGACTATACAAACAGGAATAAGTAAATTATGGATAAAATGTTCTATAACTGGGAGAACTCAACGGCCAGTTGCCCACAGCTTACCTGCTGGTGTCCTGTGACACATATTGAAGCCTCCGTTGTACTTTGAGGAAAAATGTTCAAAACATGCCCAAAGTTCTACCCAGCAGCCGCCCCGGGAACCTGCATGCACTTCTGTCCCACTGCGAGTGGCAACCACATCGGCGGTGCTGGACTCGGGTCAGCCCTGCTGGAATGGCAGTGAAAGAGAAACTCATGTTTCAGCACAGCTAAGACGTAAACGTGCAAGTGCAATTTTTAGTGAACAGTGTCGCGTATACATTTACAGGCGGCCAAGGGATAACTCTGTGACCAAAGGAAAACAAAACCTATTCTAGAAAAACAGCAGCTCTGCCTTTCAGGGATGAGACAACCCTGCAAGCTGCTGAGCTCTCTGCTGGTCACCGGTGATGTCATCCCGGTAGCACTGACCCTGTCACCGCCAGAGGTGCCTCACCCAGTCCCCTCCCATCTGTCCGCTGGACTGGAGGGGCGCCATTCTGTCCACACAGCTTCCTTGAGCACCTGCACCCTTGGGGCCTGCTTGTTGGGAGGAAAGCTGTCACCCGCGGCAGCTGGCTTAAACCTTAGCAGCAGGAGGAACAGCTGCCCGTGGCCAGGCCACTGCCCCAGATGAAACTGTTGCTGCCGGGCCTGGCCATCTCTTCCCAACGGAAATAAGTTGTTTGGGGTTCAGCAGACTCTAGAATGAAGCGGGCCCCTTGGGCACAGGGAGCAACAGCACATCCTAGTGGGCTAATTTCCCCAAAGCTTGAAACTAGGTGTCTTGTCTCACTCCAAGGATGGCTGTGGCACTACAGCATCGCTGGACGCTGGGTGGCAGTAGAGGGCCTCACAGAAACCAGGCACAGACAATCTGGCCTCCAGCAAAGGAATGATGCTAATGCGCTCCTCTGGGTAGAATTTGCACAATAACCCACATGGAAGTCGCAGCAGGACAGGGATGAAAACTATGGGGCAAGAGGTCAAGTCTGCACAATCCCAACCAACCCCACCGATGCCCATGTCCAGTAACCGCACACACTGGATGGCTCCCCACAGGCAAAGGAACAGGTGAGACACACCCCTTCTCTGTACCTGGTGACGGATTCAGGGAAGTCAGGCTCCAGGCCCTCTCTCACTCCCACCGTGTCCTGAATCCTCACCATCAGCTACAGCTGCAAGGACTGTTTCTCTTCTGTGAACCTGCAAGCTAAGGGTCTGAAGCGACACAGTGGAGAAAGCATGCGAGGAAATTCTGCTCCACTTTTCCACCTCAGTGAGGCACGTGCACAATGTAGTTTCCCATCTCAACTGTTGCTTCGCTGTCAAGATTTCTTTTGGTGTGAGAGACCAAGGTGTCAGTAGCAAAAGAAAATGTTTTGCTTTTGCTCCCCTCAGTATGCTTCAACATTTCCAAGTGAATTTCACGTCACAAGGGGAGATGGGGATTGCCCTCAACTGGAATGTGGGTCACCTCCCAGCTGTGTGGTGATGTGTCTGGGGCCAAGGCCAGAGCTGCTGCTTTTCCAGATTTTCCAAGCCAGAAACAAGCACTGTTCACTTTAATAAGGTTAAGTTTAAACCGACATCCTTTTTTGGTGCCTAAACTGTTGACTACATACCCCAGCAAGACAGAAGCGTGTGAAAGCCGTCCATTCACACTCCCCTTCTCCCAGACGGTCACATGCGCATATCCCCAGAGCTGAAGGCACTGTGCAAAGCACGGTGCAGTATATGCGGCCAGTAACCGTGTGTTCTTCTCACTGAACACTTCCAGGGTTGCATCAAGTAAAAGTTGCCTCAACTTTCACTGAAGTAGATAAAAGCTGCAAAAACCCTTACTGATTTCCTAAGTTTACTTCTCTAAGTCCCAAAAGCTAAGACTATAACTACGTTAGCGTTCATGTATGACAAACAAATATTAAATAGTTTACACCTTTATACCAATTTATCTGTAGCTCGTGCAGGTCCAATTGGACCTGGCAGACATCTACAGAACATTTCATGCAACAACTAGAGAATACACATTTTTTTCTCATCGGCACATGGAACATTCTCCAGGATAGACCACATGTTAGGTCACAAAACAGGTTTCAGCAAATTTTTCAAAGCTGACATCATTCCTAGTATCTTTTCTGACCACAATTGACTAGCACTGGAAATCAATTACAAGCGAATTTCTGGAAACTACTCCAGTGCATGAAAACTGAACAACAGGCTCCCGAATGACCTATGGGTCCAAGAAGAAATTAAAAAGGAAATCAAAAACGTTCTTGAAACTAATGAAAAAAGATGCATCCTACCAAAACCTGTGGGATACTGTAAAAGCAACAGCGACGAGGTAATATATTGCAATACATGCTCACATCAAAAGGATGGAGAAACTTCACGTAAATGACCGAACCGTACACCTCAAAGAACCACCACCACCACAACAATGCAATCATAAAAGTACTAGAGAGAAAGAAATAATTAACATCAGGGCAGAGTTCAATGAAATGGAGACCCCCAAAACGATACAAAGGATCAGCGAAACACAAAGTTGTTTTTTGAGAAGATAAATAAAATAGACAAACCATTAGCTTTGCCCACTCTCACCACACTCATTCAACATAGTATTGAAAGCCCTAACCAGAGCAATCCAGCAAGACAAAGAAATAAAGGGCATTCAGATTGGGAAGGACAAAGTCAAGTTGTCCCTGTTTGCAGATGACGCGATCTTATAGATAGAAAACCTAAAGGCTACCAGAACGCCCTTACGGCTGACTAACAATTTTAATAATTTTGCGGGGTACAAAATCAACACCCACAGATCAGGAGCATTTTTATACTCCGATAATGAACTGGCAGAAAAAGAAATCAAGAAAGCAAGCCCATTTACAATAGTCACCCCCAAGATAAAATACCTAGGAACCAATTGAACCAAGGAGGTTAATGCAGATCTCTACAATGAGAACTACCAAACACCAGTGAGAGAAATTAAAGAGCACCCAAAAATAGTGGAATGACATACCAGGCTCTGGTACGGGAAGAATTAACATCGTGAAAATGTCCTTTCTACCCATAGCAGTCTACAAATTCAACGCAATCTCCGTCAAAATAGCAACAACTTTCTTCACAGAAATAGAAAAAGCAGTGCTAACATTCATATGGAATACGAAAAGATCCTGAATAGCCAAAGCAATTTTGAGCTTAAAAGCACCCCAAAAACAGAAAGGCTGGAGGCATAACACCACCCAATTTCAAATTCTATGACAAGGCTCAAAACAGCATGGTGATGGCATAGAAACAGACACTCAGATCAATGGAACAGGATAGAAAACCCAGGAATAATCAATTTGCCTACTTACAGCCAACCGATTTTTGACAAAGCCAACCAGAACATACGCTGTGGAAAAGACAGCCTCTTCAGGAAATAAACGGTGCCCGCAAAATTGGACAATCCACATGCAGAAGAATGAAACTGGACCAGCATCTCACCATATGCCAAAATCGACTCGAAATGGATTAAAGACCAGAATATAAGACCCCAAACCATTACATGACTGAAGGAAAACAGAGGGGAAACACTCCAGGAAGTAGGTGGGGGCAAAGGCTTTATGAATAAGACCCGAAACCCACAAGCAACAATATAAAAACTAAACAAATGAGCTAATGTCAAACTAAGAAGCTTCCACACAGCAAAGGAAACAATCAACAGAGCAGAAAGGCACCCTAAAAAAAGGGAGAAAATATGTGTAAACTATACGTCTGCCAAGGGCTTAATATCCAGAACATACCAAGAACTCAAACAGCTGTACAGTATGAAAACAAGTAATCCGATTTAAAACTGGGCAAACGAGATGAATAGACATTTTTCAAAGACATACAAATGGCCAACGGTACACGAAAAAATGCTCAGCATCACTAGTCATCAGAGAAATGCAAATCAAAACCACATTGAGATATCATGTCAACCCAGATAGACTGGCCATTGTTAAAAAGACCATTAATAAGAAATGCTACTGAGGATATGAGGAAAGGAGAACTCTTCTCCAATGTTGGTGGGACTGTAAATTAGCACAGTCACTATGGAAAACAGTAAAGAAGTTTCCTCCAATACAGATAGTACTACCATATGATCCAGCAGTTCCACTACTGGGTATATATCCAAAGAAATGGAAGTCATATGGAAGGGACACCTGCACTCCCATGTTCACTGCAGCTTTACTTACAATAGCCAAAATATAGAACCAACCTCAGTGCCCTTCGACAGATGACTGGATAAAAAAAATGTGATACACGTACACCATGGAATAATACTCAGTGATAAAGGAAAAGAATGAAATTCTGCCATCGGTAACAACCTGGATGAGTCTGGAGAAAATTATGTTGTGTGAAATAAGCCAGACAAGGGAAGATAAATATCACATGCTCTCACTTATAACTAGGTAGAAAGGAAGGAAGGAAGGAAGGAAGGAAGGAAGGAAGGAAGGAAGGAAGGAAGGAAGGAAGGAAGGAAGGAAGCAAAGGACTACAACAGTTCCTTGAACTTTCAGAAGGACAGAAGAAACCAATGGTTACTAGAGATGAGGGGATGGACGGAGGGAGGGAGTTGGGGGCGTGATGGGTCAGGCAAAGGGCATAAAGAAAAATCATGATTTGTAATAATGAATATGCTAATAAAAATAATTTAAAAAGTAAGACACTTTAAAACACAAAAAGAATGCCATTATTGACATTCCAGAAAATTCCAGCTATGTGGATAACATTAAAAACCAGCTGTCAAGCTAAATCCTTTATCAGTACAAATTTTGATATTTCTTCAAATTGGGAGGAGAATGTTGGTTTCGATGTACAATGTCTGGTCACTCCCAGCCTCATCTATTTGTCACTGACGACCCTGGGACAGACGGAAAAAAAAAAAAAAACGGTTTCTGCAACTTTTAAAATACAGACACGCCCTCCACCACCAACTTTCAATGTCTACAAAACGTCCTTGGGTTCTAGTATTCTTGCACATGTTTGTTCTCTTACAGGAAATTTGCTCCTTAGGATTTCACTGCACTGTGCTTCTGGATCCCATGCCATGATTTATCTCTGAGGACCCCTGTTCCCCTGGATCCATTTCACCCCGTGCCTGGCCACCTGTGTGGCACACACACATAGGAGCAGGAGGACAAGGCTTTGAGATGGGGAACCCGCACAAGCAATTATCTGGGTTTAGGTCTGCAGGTTATTAAGGTTTTCCGTTTCAACTTCCACAGCTAGAACGAAAGTGTAGAAATCCGTTTTCTAGTTAAAATCTGTTCACATCCCAAGTGTTTTTTAAGTTACTTAACAAGCCTTTGGTAGTCCGAAATACCGGGAAGTGTGCCTGTAACTAGAAACACCAGAAACTTCCATTTCAAAATTGTCATAAACCAGGGATACTTTAGAAAAACCTTTTCAGCCCACTTCGTGCCTTGAGTAATGGTGGGTAAACAGTGGAAACCAAGAGAGGCAACATGGAAGCAAACGGATATAAAAGCACAAGGGAGACATCATGCTCTTGGGGAGAACTAAAATGCAAATTGTGTCTGTAAACGAAAGAAATTATACAGAAATCCCAGAAAAACAATTGACTGAAAATCACACGAACGATCCCATGTTCATCTCATCACCTTGAGAACACGAAGGATACTTTTGTACAGGCAGCACACCTCCTTAAAGCAGCAGCAGAGTGCTTCGTGCACAGCAAGGCCTAGTTCACTGAGCAGCTGGACCTGTGCCCACACCCAGAGGGCAGCACCAGCCACGTGGGTGCAGAGGAGGTTGTCCCGGTGAACTCCACAAGCGGCAGCAACGCTAGGCTCTACGCCACAGGACTTCTGACAACGGACACAGTCGCACAGACTGCAAGTGGACCCCACATCAGCCTCAAGACCTCCCCCACCAGAAAACATCTCCACAGCCAGCCAGGGAGGCAAAGGAAGGGTCTTCATGGCGTGCAGAGTTACAATGAATCTGTGTTCACGCTGCCCCCTCCCACTGTACCCGTCGAGACCCAGACGATGTGCCCTGCTACTACAAAGTCGAAGAGATGTTTGATGGGGGCAGAGCGGAAGAGGCACATTGAATTTGGATCATTTTACCCATGACCCTTCTCTCCTCCCAACCCTCTTTGCGAAAGATGACATTTCTGGGGAAACAGAAGGTGATCAGAAGCAAGTAGCTCAAATGTATGTCCCTTGTAAATTTCGGATATCCATCAATTTCAATTTTGAGATATAGAGAAGTGCTGGGAAGGTTAATTGGCCCTATCAGTGTCAGTGAAGAGCTGATGGAAGAAGTGCGAAAGGCCAAAGGAGAAAACCCATGAGTAGAGAAATTAGCCTTCGGCTAATCTTATCTTCTCGGCTTCCATATATCCCTGTCCGTCCTCAAAAGTTGAGTGAGGTAGGAGATGATAAGATTGAGATTAGGGCAAATTATTTCCCCATCTTTTCCTTTCTCCAGTGCACAGTCTCCTCAACCCGCACACTTGGAGTCTCAGGGTCAGCTCTCCAATACTGGTCGACACAGAGGAAAACCAACTGAACCAAAACGAATCCACCGAATTATCTCTGCTGTGCTTATTTATACCTTCCCGGGTTTTCTTTCCTTTACTGTTAAGTGCCTATAATCAACTTCCATCATTTTAGCAGAGTACTAAAGAGTGACTGCTCCCAACCCCTTCAGATAGGTGATGCTTATGTTTACATCTGCTTATCAGCTCTGTCAAAGTGCTGTTTCGTGGAGGTGCTGTAATTTGATGAACACATGAGACATGCTATTTGCTAGCAAGAAATTCTCAGCTCAAACAAGCTAAGGTGTATGGAGATTCAGTATAACACAGTAATTGGTTAACTCAGTTTACTTGGGACTCCATTTCTTAGGTCTTGGGCTGTTTACATAACCAAAAGGAGTGTGTGTGTGTGTGTGTGTGTGTGTGTGTGTGTGTGTGTGTGTGTGTGTGTACCACACTTGACCTAGCACCTACCTGCACAAGTACCCCCCTGCCAAGTGATGTGTTTAAAGGCCAACAAAAAGGAAAACACAGAACACATTTATAATCCTGAAAATCTAGGGCTACTTAACCTTTCTGCTGCTTAATTTTAAAGGCAAAAAATGTACTATGAGCAGCATAAATAAGAACTGATTTGAGCATAGTTTTATAATAGATAAAATGTACCTGATGGGTCTAATTCAAATTTCTAAAATCTAACTGTGCCGCATTAGTCTGAGATACAAGATCTAAAGCTGCATGATCTAATCTGAGAATTTACGGACCTGTTTGAAATACCTTCATTTGATTAATTTGAAATGGAGGCCAGGGTATGACCTCTAACAGTCTGATCTTTAATAACCGCTCAAGAGATGAGGCAGGAAGTCAGTCGCGCTTAGAATTCTATGCACTTTCCTCTAGTGAGCACACCCTGCGGTTCCACGCGTGCAAGCACACCCCTCGCTCACTGCGGGATCTACAGAGCAGCTGTACATGCCCTTCAAAACTCAAATGCGTGTTATGTGGGTGTGCGGTATAGGGGTAGGACATGAAAAAACTCCCACCTGTCCAGTCCGAGAGAAATTTAACTCCTGAGAAGCACACCTTAGTTGAACATCAGATGCAACACTAATTTGCAGAGGTTCCCACAACATAGGAACAAAAGGGCTGACGTTATGTGTTGATAGCAGATCGTGTGTGAAAACTAAAGTTTTATACGGGGCTGTACGAAGACTAACTGAGGTCTGGAAAATGAGGAATTTTAAATGCTGGACAGTCTCTATACTCAGATTCCGCTGAAGACAATGCAAATACTTATAAGAGCCTGATAATAAAAACAGATTAAAAAAACTTAATCATCAAGGTGAAGCATTTAGTAATGAGGTTTGTACAGCTTTTCGGAAAACACTGACTGGAAGTCCCAACCGGCTAGAGGTAGGCCAGTGTCAGGAGGCATCCCGGACATGGGCATTAGCTTCCAGCACTGATGGTGCAGCCAGTGTCGATGATAAGAATTAAAACACAACTGCAACCCCCAGTCCTGGACAGGCTCAGGAAGCGGCTATCTGGAAAGAGTGGGAGGGGTCCAGGAGGCCAGCCCCCAGGTGATACATACGTTTGCACAACAGTGACGGCGAGCCACTGGAAGTCTTTTCCAGCTGTACTGCGCTGTAATTGTGGTCGCTTGCTCAGGACAGCATGCTGCTTTCACAAGTTGTCTCCTTCCTGAGGGATTTGCTCCTAGAAAAAGCCACCACCGCCTTCTTCACTGTGCCTTCTTCTTCTTCTTTTTCTTTTTTTTCCTGGAGCTTGTCTCTTCTGCAGAGAAGAGCTTTTAACACCTCCCTGGATAGTCAGTAAAACCCCAAGCATTAAGAAGGCCAGAAAATACACGTCCACTTCATTTCACTGAAAAAGAAAGGTCATGATCCTATCCCTTCTTTGGGTCATCCACCCTGAGTCTGCACACCACATTTGCTCAGCAGCAGTCTGGCTACCCTTGCACATCCAGCAAACCCTTAGCACTCCTTCCTCTTATTCAGGATTCCAACTTTTTGAGCGACAAGAAGATCCCTGACACAGAGGGATCCTTGCTGAGGTATGAGAGCAGTGACACAGGATGCAAGAAGAGCACAAATGATGTTTCTTTATCCTCTGCCAAGCCCAGGGCACGCTTGGTGCTGCCATTCTCCTCCTGGGTGCAGCAGCAAACGCTTCTTCGTCAGTTCTATGATCCAACACTGCCGCCCTTAAAAATTAAGTCACCTCAAAAGTTACATAAGTATTTGAAAATACTCAAGAAAACTCTCCAAACACTGCTAGTTACACTTTGCTTGTCATAAATGGAACATCAATCTGAGCCCCAGGACAGGCCAGAGACAAGAACCTGTGATTTCCAGCCAGGCCTGAATTCTCCCCAAATTCCACAGAGTACCAAAACAGGACAATCTTGGCAGGAGCCAAGGGCAGCCTCCTCTACCCTGAAGCAGGCCATGCCTGGAGTCCTTGGCATGAACCGAGGGCAGCATCTCCTGCCTGGAAGCAGTCATGAAGCACACCGAAACACCACTTCCACGTGGGTGGGCCACTGTTGCTTTGCCTCCCACAGATCTGTCCCCCCTTTTCCCCTGGGTGATGGAGCTGCCAAAGATTCCTCAAAGCCCATCTCTTTTGAGCAGTGAGAAGCCCCGGGCTTCTCTTCCTGCATTTATTCTCCAGACCAAGAAGTTACAGGAAGAGACATAGGTGGGGTTTTGAACATAGGTTCAGTTTTACAAGTTTTGCAATAGAAGCTGGTAACATTCAGTCAAAACAAGTCAGATGACACTCTGTTAGGCAATTAAGTGATCCACTATAACAAAGCCTTGATTTACCCGAAATTCCTTTTCCCTCTAGCAGCTTTTTAGTAACGTTGCCTATCAATTAGTCACTTGTCTGTCTTAGAATCAGCAGCCTTGCTGTGTTATGATTCTTTTCCTGCAACAGAGACTCGATGCCCGGGGGTTAAAATTCCTGTCCTTTGCAAGGTCAATATTTGAAACTGCAAGGCTTTTGGTGACTAAAGTCACCTATTACCCAAGAGCAGTAATAGGAAATTAATGTAATACATTAAAAAAGGTAATTGCCTTCCTTAACCACGAAGATGGCATTTTATAAAATTAGCTGCTTCTCTTAAAAGGCAACCTTCATTATCCTTTACCTACTCTTTAAAGACTATACAAACAGGAATAAGTAAATTATGGATAAAATGTTCTATAACTGGGAGAACTCAACGGCCAGTTGCCCACAGCTTACCTGCTGGTGTCCTGTGACACATATTGAAGCCTCCGTTGTACTTTGAGGAAAAATGTTCAAAACATGCCCAAAGTTCTACCCAGCAGCCGCCCCGGGAACCTGCATGCACTTCTGTCCCACTGCGAGTGGCAACCACATCGGCGGTGCTGGACTCGGGTCAGCCCTGCTGGAATGGCAGTGAAAGAGAAACTCATGTTTCAGCACAGCTAAGACGTAAACGTGCAAGTGCAATTTTTAGTGAACAGTGTCGCGTATACATTTACAGGCGGCCAAGGGATAACTCTGTGACCAAAGGAAAACAAAACCTATTCTAGAAAAACAGCAGCTCTGCCTTTCAGGGATGAGACAACCCTGCAAGCTGCTGAGCTCTCTGCTGGTCACCGGTGATGTCATCCCGGTAGCACTGACCCTGTCACCGCCAGAGGTGCCTCACCCAGTCCCCTCCCATCTGTCCGCTGGACTGGAGGGGCGCCATTCTGTCCACACAGCTTCCTTGAGCACCTGCACCCTTGGGGCCTGCTTGTTGGGAGGAAAGCTGTCACCCGCGGCAGCTGGCTTAAACCTTAGCAGCAGGAGGAACAGCTGCCCGTGGCCAGGCCACTGCCCCAGATGAAACTGTTGCTGCCGGGCCTGGCCATCTCTTCCCAACGGAAATAAGTTGTTTGGGGTTCAGCAGACTCTAGAATGAAGCGGGCCCCTTGGGCACAGGGAGCAACAGCACATCCTAGTGGGCTAATTTCCCCAAAGCTTGAAACTAGGTGTCTTGTCTCACTCCAAGGATGGCTGTGGCACTACAGCATCGCTGGACGCTGGGTGGCAGTAGAGGGCCTCACAGAAACCAGGCACAGACAATCTGGCCTCCAGCAAAGGAATGATGCTAATGCGCTCCTCTGGGTAGAATTTGCACAATAACCCACATGGAAGTCGCAGCAGGACAGGGATGAAAACTATGGGGCAAGAGGTCAAGTCTGCACAATCCCAACCAACCCCACCGATGCCCATGTCCAGTAACGGCACACACTGGATGGCTCCCCACAGGCAAAGGAACAGGTGAGACACACCCCTTCTCTGTACCTGGTGACGGATTCAGGGAAGTCAGGCTCCAGGCCCTCTCTCACTCCCACCGTGTCCTGAATCCTCACCATCAGCTACAGCTGCAAGGACTGTTTCTCTTCTGTGAACCTGCAAGCTAAGGGTCTGAAGCGACACAGTGGAGAAAGCATGCGAGGAAATTCTGCTCCACTTTTCCACCTCAGTGAGGCACGTGCACAATGTAGTTTCCCATCTCAACTGTTGCTTCGCTGTCAAGATTTCTTTTGGTGTGAGAGACCAAGGTGTCAGTAGCAAAAGAAAATGTTTTGCTTTTGCTCCCCTCAGTATGCTTCAACATTTCCAAGTGAATTTCACGTCACAAGGGGAGATGGGGATTGCCCTCAACTGGAATGTGGGTCACCTCCCAGCTGTGTGGTGATGTGTCTGGGGCCAAGGCCAGAGCTGCTGCTTTTCCAGATTTTCCAAGCCAGAAACAAGCACTGTTCACTTTAATAAGGTTAAGTTTAAACCGACATCCTTTTTTGGTGCCTAAACTGTTGACTACATACCCCAGCAAGACAGAAGCGTGTGAAAGCCGTCCATTCACACTCCCCTTCTCCCAGACGGTCACATGCGCATATCCCCAGAGCTGAAGGCACTGTGCAAAGCACGGTGCAGTATATGCGGCCAGTAACCGTGTGTTCTTCTCACTGAACACTTCCAGGGTTGCATCAAGTAAAAGTTGCCTCAACTTTCACTGAAGTAGATAAAAGCTGCAAAAACCCTTACTGATTTCCTAAGTTTACTTCTCTAAGTCCCAAAAGCTAAGACTATAACTACGTTAGCGTTCATGTATGACAAACAAATATTAAATAGTTTACACCTTTATACCAATTTATCTGTAGCTCGTGCAGGTCCAATTGGACCTGGCAGACATCTACAGAACATTTCATGCAACAACTAGAGAATACACATTTTTTCTCATCGGCACATGGAACATTCTCCAGGATAGACCACATGTTAGGTCACAAAACAGGTTTCAGCAAATTTTTCAAAGCTGACATCATTCCTAGTATCTTTTCTGACCACAATTGACTAGCACTGGAAATCAATTACAAGCGAATTTCTGGAAACTACTCCAGTGCATGAAAACTGAACAACAGGCTCCCGAATGACCTATGGGTCCAAGAAGAAATTAAAAAGGAAATCAAAAACGTTCTTGAAACTAATGAAAAAAGATGCATCCTACCAAAACCTGTGGGATACTGTAAAAGCAACAGCGACGAGGTAATATATTGCAATACATGCTCACATCAAAAGGATGGAGAAACTTCACGTAAATGACCGAACCGTACACCTCAAAGAACCACCACCACCACAACAATGCAATCATAAAAGTACTAGAGAGAAAGAAATAATTAACATCAGGGCAGAGTTCAATGAAATGGAGACCCCCAAAACGATACAAAGGATCAGCGAAACACAAAGTTGTTTTTTGAGAAGATAAATAAAATAGACAAACCATTAGCTTTGCCCACTCTCACCACACTCATTCAACATAGTATTGAAAGCCCTAACCAGAGCAATCCAGCAAGACAAAGAAATAAAGGGCATTCAGATTGGGAAGGACAAAGTCAAGTTGTCCCTGTTTGCAGATGACGCGATCTTATAGATAGAAAACCTAAAGGCTACCAGAACGCCCTTACGGCTGACTAACAATTTTAATAATTTTGCGGGGTACAAAATCAACACCCACAGATCAGGAGCATTTTTATACTCCGATAATGAACTGGCAGAAAAAGAAATCAAGAAAGCAAGCCCATTTACAATAGTCACCCCCAAGATAAAATACCTAGGAACCAATTGAACCAAGGAGGTTAATGCAGATCTCTACAATGAGAACTACCAAACACCAGTGAGAGAAATTAAAGAGCACCCAAAAATAGTGGAATGACATACCAGGCTCTGGTACGGGAAGAATTAACATCGTGAAAATGTCCTTTCTACCCATAGCAGTCTACAAATTCAACGCAATCTCCGTCAAAATAGCAACAACTTTCTTCACAGAAATAGAAAAAGCAGTGCTAACATTCATATGGAATACGAAAAGATCCTGAATAGCCAAAGCAATTTTGAGCTTAAAAGCACCCCAAAAACAGAAAGGCTGGAGGCATAACACCACCCAATTTCAAATTCTATGACAAGGCTCAAAACAGCATGGTGATGGCATAGAAACAGACACTCAGATCAATGGAACAGGATAGAAAACCCAGGAATAATCAGTTTGCCTACTTACAGCCAACCGATTTTTGACAAAGCCAACCAGAACATACGCTGTGGAAAAGACAGCCTCTTCAGGAAATAAACGGTGCCCGCAAAATTGGACAATCCACATGCAGAAGAATGAAACTGGACCAGCATCTCACCATATGCCAAAATCGACTCGAAATGGATTAAAGACCAGAATATAAGACCCCAAACCATTACATGACTGAAGGAAAACAGAGGGGAAACACTCCAGGAAGTAGGTGGGGGCAAAGGCTTTATGAATAAGACCCGAAAACCCACAAGCAACAACATAAAAACTAAACAAATGAGCTAATGTCAAACTAAGAAGCTTCCACACAGCAAAGGAAACAATCAACAGAGCAGAAAGGCACCCTAAAAAAAGGGAGAAAATATGTGTAAACTATACGTCTGCCAAGGGCTTAATATCCAGAACATACCAAGAACTCAAACAGCTGTACAGTATGAAAACAAGTAATCCGATTTAAAACTGGGCAAACGAGATGAATAGACATTTTTCAAAGACATACAAATGGCCAACGGTACACGAAAAAATGCTCAGCATCACTAGTCATCAGAGAAATGCAAATCAAAACCACATTGAGATATCATGTCAACCCAGATAGACTGGCCATTGTTAAAAAGACCATTAATAAGAAATGCTACTGAGGATATGAGGAAAGGAGAACTCTTCTCCAATGTTGGTGGGACTGTAAATTAGCACAGTCACTATGGAAAACAGTAAAGAAGTTTCCTCCAATACAGATAGTACTACCATATGATCCAGCAGTTCCACTACTGGGTATATATCCAAAGAAATGGAAGTCATATGGAAGGGACACCTGCACTCCCATGTTCACTGCAGCTTTACTTACAATAGCCAAAATATAGAACCAACCTCAGTGCCCTTCGACAGATGACTGGATAAAAAAAATGTGATACACGTACACCATGGAATAATACTCAGTGATAAAGGAAAAGAATGAAATTCTGCCATCGGTAACAACCTGGATGAGTCTGGAGAAAATTATGTTGTGTGAAATAAGCCAGACAAGGGAAGATAAATATCACATGCTCTCACTTATAACTAGGTAGAAAGGAAGGAAGGAAGGAAGGAAGGAAGGAAGGAAGGAAGGAAGGAAGGAAGGAAGGAAGGAAGGAAGGAAGGAAGGAAGGAAGCAAAGGACTACAACAGTTCCTTGAACTTTCAGAAGGACAGAAGAAACCAATGGTTACTAGAGATGAGGGGATGGACGGAGGGAGGGAGTTGGGGGCGTGATGGGTCAGGCAAAGGGCATAAAGAAAAATCATGATTTGTAATAATGAATATGCTAATAAAAATAATTTAAAAAGTAAGACACTTTAAAACACAAAAAGAATGCCATTATTGACATTCCAGAAAATTCCAGCTATGTGGATAACATTAAAAACCAGCTGTCAAGCTAAATCCTTTATCAGTACAAATTTTGATATTTCTTCAAATTGGGAGGAGAATGTTGGTTTCGATGTACAATGTCTGGTCACTCCCAGCCTCATCTATTTGTCACTGACGACCCTGGGACAGACGGAAAAAAAAAAAAAAACGGTTTCTGCAACTTTTAAAATACAGACACGCCCTCCACCACCAACTTTCAATTTCTACAAAACGTCCTTGGGTTCTAGTATTCTTGCACATGTTTGTTCTCTTACAGGAAATTTGCTCCTTAGGATTTCACTGCAATGTGCTTCTGGATCCCATGCCATGATTTATCTCTGAGGACCCCTGTTCCCCTGGATCCATTTCACCCCGTGCCTGGCCACCTGTGTGGCACACACACATAGGAGCAGGAGGACAAGGCTTTGAGATGGGGAACCCGCACAAGCAATTATCTGGGTTTAGGTCTGCAGGTTATTAAGGTTTTACGTTTCAACTTCCACAGCTAGAACGAAAGTGTAGAAATCCGTTTTCTAGTTAAAATCTGTTCACATCCCAAGTGTTTTTTAAGTTACTTAACAAGCCTTTGGTAGTCCGAAATACCGGGAAGTGTGCCTGTAACTAGAAACACCAGAAACTTCCATTTCAAAATTGTCATAAACCAGGGATACTTTAGAAAAACCTTTTCAGCCCACTTCGTGCCTTGAGTAATGGTGGGTAAACAGTGGAAACCAAGAGAGGCAACATGGAAGCAAACGGATATAAAAGCACAAGGGAGACATCATGCTCTTGGGGAGAACTAAAATGCAAATTGTGTCTGTAAACGAAAGAAATTATACAGAAATCCCAGAAAAACAATTGACTGAAAATCACACGAACGATCCCATGTTCATCTCATCACCTTGAGAACACGAAGGATACTTTTGTACAGGCAGCACACCTCCTTAAAGCAGCAGCAGAGTGCTTCGTGCACAGCAAGGCCTAGTTCACTGAGCAGCTGGACCTGTGCCCACACCCAGAGGGCAGCACCAGCCACGTGGGTGCAGAGGAGGTTGTCCCGGTGAACTCCACAAGCGGCAGCAACGCTAGGCTCTACGCCACAGGACTTCTGACAACGGACACAGTCGCACAGACTGCAAGTGGACCCCACATCAGCCTCAAGACCTCCCCCACCCGAAAACATCTCCACAGCCAGCCAGGGAGGCAAAGGAAGGGTCTTCATGGCGTGCAGAGTTACAATGAATCTGTGTTCACGCTGCCCCCTCCCACTGTACCCGTCGAGACCCAGACGATGTGCCCTGCTACTACAAAGTCGAAGAGATGTTTGATGGGGGCAGAGCGGAAGAGGCACATTGAATTTGGATCATTTTACCCATGACCCTTCTCTCCTCCCAACCCTCTTTGCGAAAGATGACATTTCTGGGGAAACAGAAGGTGATCAGAAGCAAGTAGCTCAAATGTATGTCCCTTGTAAATTTCGGATATCCATCAATTTCAATTTTGAGATATAGAGAAGTGCTGGGAAGGTTAATTGGCCCTATCAGTGTCAGTGAAGAGCTGATGGAAGAAGTGCGAAAGGCCAAAGGAGAAAACCCATGAGTAGAGAAATTAGCCTTCGGCTAATCTTATCTTCTCGGCTTCCATATATCCCTGTCCGTCCTCAAAAGTTGAGTGAGGTAGGAGATGATAAGATTGAGATTAGGGCAAATTATTTCCCCATCTTTTCCTTTCTCCAGTGCACAGTCTCCTCAACCCGCACACTTGGAGTCTCAGGGTCAGCTCTCCAATACTGGTCGACACAGAGGAAAACCAACTGAACCAAAACGAATCCACCGAATTATCTCTGCTGTGCTTATTTATACCTTCCCGGGTTTTCTTTCCTTTACTGTTAAGTGCCTATAATCAACTTCCATCATTTTAGCAGAGTACTAAAGAGTGACTGCTCCCAACCCCTTCAGATAGGTGATGCTTATGTTTACATCTGCTTATCAGCTCTGTCAAAGTGCTGTTTCGTGGAGGTGCTGTAATTTGATGAACACATGAGACATGCTATTTGCTAGCAAGAAATTCTCAGCTCAAACAAGCTAAGGTGTATGGAGATTCAGTATAACACAGTAATTGGTTAACTCAGTTTACTTGGGACTCCATTTCTTAGGTCTTGGGCTGTTTACATAACCAAAAGGAGTGTGTGTGTGTGTGTGTGTGTGTGTGTGTGTGTGTGTGTGTGTGTGTACCACACTTGACCTAGCACCTACCTGCACAAGTACCCCCCTGCCAAGTGATGTGTTTAAAGGCCAACAAAAAGGAAAACACAGAACACATTTATAATCCTGAAAATCTAGGGCTACTTAACCTTTCTGCTGCTTAATTTTAAAGGCAAAAAATGTACTATGAGCAGCATAAATAAGAACTGATTTGAGCATAGTTTTATAATAGATAAAATGTACCTGATGGGTCTAATTCAAATTTCTAAAATCTAACTGTGCCGCATTAGTCTGAGATACAAGATCTAAAGCTGCATGATCTAATCTGAGAATTTACGGACCTGTTTGAAATACCTTCATTTGATTAATTTGAAATGGAGGCCAGGGTATGACCTCTAACAGTCTGATCTTTAATAACCGCTCAAGAGATGAGGCAGGAAGTCAGTCGCGCTTAGAATTCTATGCACTTTCCTCTAGTGAGCACACCCTGCGGTTCCACGCGTGCAAGCACACCCCTCGCTCACTGCGGGATCTACAGAGCAGCTGTACATGCCCTTCAAAACTCAAATGCGTGTTATGTGGGTGTGCGGTATAGGGGTAGGACATGAAAAAACTCCCACCTGTCCAGTCCGAGAGAAATTTAACTCCTGAGAAGCACACCTTAGTTGAACATCAGATGCAACACTAATTTGCAGAGGTTCCCACAACATAGGAACAAAAGGGCTGACGTTATGTGTTGATAGCAGATCGTGTGTGAAAACTAAAGTTTTATACGGGGCTGTACGAAGACTAACTGAGGTCTGGAAAATGAGGAATTTTAAATGCTGGACAGTCTCTATACTCAGATTCCGCTGAAGACAATGCAAATACTTATAAGAGCCTGATAATAAAAACAGATTAAAAAAACTTAATCATCAAGGTGAAGCATTTAGTAATGAGGTTTGTACAGCTTTTCGGAAAACACTGACTGGAAGTCCCAACCGGCTAGAGGTAGGCCAGTGTCAGGAGGCATCCCGGACATGGGCATTAGCTTCCAGCACTGATGGTGCAGCCAGTGTCGATGATAAGAATTAAAACACAACTGCAACCCCCAGTCCTGGACAGGCTCAGGAAGCGGCTATCTGGAAAGAGTGGGAGGGGTCCAGGAGGCCAGCCCCCAGGTGATACATACGTTTGCACAACAGTGACGGCGAGCCACTGGAAGTCTTTTCCAGCTGTACTGCGCTGTAATTGTGGTCGCTTGCTCAGGACAGCATGCTGCTTTCACAAGTTGTCTCCTTCCTGAGGGATTTGCTCCTAGAAAAAGCCACCACCGCCTTCTTCACTGTGCCTTCTTCTTCTTCTTTTTCTTTTTTTTCCTGGAGCTTGTCTCTTCTGCAGAGAAGAGCTTTTAACACCTCCCTGGATAGTCAGTAAAACCCCAAGCATTAAGAAGGCCAGAAAATACACGTCCACTTCATTTCACTGAAAAAGAAAGGTCATGATCCTATCCCTTCTTTGGGTCATCCACCCTGAGTCTGCACACCACATTTGCTCAGCAGCAGTCTGGCTACCCTTGCACATCCAGCAAACCCTTAGCACTCCTTCCTCTTATTCAGGATTCCAACTTTTTGAGCGACAAGAAGATCCCTGACACAGAGGGATCCTTGCTGAGGTATGAGAGCAGTGACACAGGATGCAAGAAGAGCACAAATGATGTTTCTTTATCCTCTGCCAAGCCCAGGGCACGCTTGGTGCTGCCATTCTCCTCCTGGGTGCAGCAGCAAACGCTTCTTCGTCAGTTCTATGATCCAACACTGCCGCCCTTAAAAATTAAGTCACCTCAAAAGTTACATAAGTATTTGAAAATACTCAAGAAAACTCTCCAAACACTGCTAGTTACACTTTGCTTGTCATAAATGGAACATCAATCTGAGCCCCAGGACAGGCCAGAGACAAGAACCTGTGATTTCCAGCCAGGCCTGAATTCTCCCCAAATTCCACAGAGTACCAAAACAGGACAATCTTGGCAGGAGCCAAGGGCAGCCTCCTCTACCCTGAAGCAGGCCATGCCTGGAGTCCTTGGCATGAACCGAGGGCAGCATCTCCTGCCTGGAAGCAGTCATGAAGCACACCGAAACACCACTTCCACGTGGGTGGGCCACTGTTGCTTTGCCTCCCACAGATCTGTCCCCCCTTTTCCCCTGGGTGATGGAGCTGCCAAAGATTCCTCAAAGCCCATCTCTTTTGAGCAGTGAGAAGCCCCGGGCTTCTCTTCCTGCATTTATTCTCCAGACCAAGAAGTTACAGGAAGAGACATAGGTGGGGTTTTGAACATAGGTTCAGTTTTACAAGTTTTGCAATAGAAGCTGGTAACATTCAGTCAAAACAAGTCAGATGACACTCTGTTAGGCAATTAAGTGATCCACTATAACAAAGCCTTGATTTACCCGAAATTCCTTTTCCCTCTAGCAGCTTTTTAGTAACGTTGCCTATCAATTAGTCACTTGTCTGTCTTAGAATCAGCAGCCTTGCTGTGTTATGATTCTTTTCCTGCAACAGAGACTCGATGCCCGGGGGTTAAAATTCCTGTCCTTTGCAAGGTCAATATTTGAAACTGCAAGGCTTTTGGTGACTAAAGTCACCTATTACCCAAGAGCAGTAATAGGAAATTAATGTAATACATTAAAAAAGGTAATTGCCTTCCTTAACCACGAAGATGGCATTTTATAAAATTAGCTGCTTCTCTTAAAAGGCAACCTTCATTATCCTTTACCTACTCTTTAAAGACTATACAAACAGGAATAAGTAAATTATGGATAAAATGTTCTATAACTGGGAGAACTCAACGGCCAGTTGCCCACAGCTTACCTGCTGGTGTCCTGTGACACATATTGAAGCCTCCGTTGTACTTTGAGGAAAAATGTTCAAAACATGCCCAAAGTTCTACCCAGCAGCCGCCCCGGGAACCTGCATGCACTTCTGTCCCACTGCGAGTGGCAACCACATCGGCGGTGCTGGACTCGGGTCAGCCCTGCTGGAATGGCAGTGAAAGAGAAACTCATGTTTCAGCACAGCTAAGACGTAAACGTGCAAGTGCAATTTTTAGTGAACAGTGTCGCGTATACATTTACAGGCGGCCAAGGGATAACTCTGTGACCAAAGGAAAACAAAACCTATTCTAGAAAAACAGCAGCTCTGCCTTTCAGGGATGAGACAACCCTGCAAGCTGCTGAGCTCTCTGCTGGTCACCGGTAGCACTGACCCTGTCACCACCAGAGGTGCCTCACCCAGTCCCCTCCCATCTGTCCGCTGGACTGGAGGGGCGCCATTCTGTCCACACAGCTTCCTTGAGCACCTGCACCCTTGGGGCCTGCTTGTTGGGAGGAAAGCTGTCACCCGCGGCAGCTGGCTTAAACCTTAGCAGCAGGAGGAACAGCTGCCCGTGGCCAGGCCACTGCCCCAGATGAAACTGTTGCTGCCGGGCCTGGCCATCTCTTCCCAACGGAAATAAGTTGTTTGGGGTTCAGCAGACTCTAGAATGAAGCGGGCCCCTTGGGCACAGGGAGCAACAGCACATCCTAGTGGGCTAATTTCCCCAAAGCTTGAAACTAGGTGTCTTGTCTCACTCCAAGGATGGCTGTGGCACTACAGCATCGCTGGACGCTGGGTGGCAGTAGAGGGCCTCACAGAAACCAGGCACAGACAATCTGGCCTCCAGCAAAGGAATGATGCTAATGCGCTCCTCTGGGTAGAATTTGCACAATAACCCACATGGAAGTCGCAGCAGGACAGGGATGAAAACTATGGGGCAAGAGGTCAAGTCTGCACAATCCCAACCAACCCCACCGATGCCCATGTCCAGTAACCGCACACACTGGATGGCTCCCCACAGGCAAAGGAACAGGTGAGACACACCCCTTCTCTGTACCTGGTGACGGATTCAGGGAAGTCAGGCTCCAGGCCCTCTCTCACTCCCACCGTGTCCTGAATCCTCACCATCAGCTACAGCTGCAAGGACTGTTTCTCTTCTGTGAACCTGCAAGCTAAGGGTCTGAAGCGACACAGTGGAGAAAGCATGCGAGGAAATTCTGCTCCACTTTTCCACCTCAGTGAGGCACGTGCACAATGTAGTTTCCCATCTCAACTGTTGCTTCGCTGTCAAGATTTCTTTTGGTGTGAGAGACCAAGGTGTCAGTAGCAAAAGAAAATGTTTTGCTTTTGCTCCCCTCAGTATGCTTCAACATTTCCAAGTGAATTTCACGTCACAAGGGGAGATGGGGATTGCCCTCAACTGGAATGTGGGTCACCTCCCAGCTGTGTGGTGATGTGTCTGGGGCCAAGGCCAGAGCTGCTGCTTTTCCAGATTTTCCAAGCCAGAAACAAGCACTGTTCACTTTAATAAGGTTAAGTTTAAACCGACATCCTTTTTTGGTGCCTAAACTGTTGACTACATACCCCAGCAAGACAGAAGCGTGTGAAAGCCGTCCATTCACACTCCCCTTCTCCCAGACGGCCACATGCGCATATCCCCAGAGCTGAAGGCACTGTGCAAAGCACGGTGCAGTATATGCGGCCAGTAACCGTGTGTTCTTCTCACTGAACACTTCCAGGGTTGCATCAAGTAAAAGTTGCCTCAACTTTCACTGAAGTAGATAAAAGCTGCAAAAACCCTTACTGATTTCCTAAGTTTACTTCTCTAAGTCCCAAAAGCTAAGACTATAACTACGTTAGCGTTCATGTATGACAAACAAATATTAAATAGTTTACACCTTTATACCAATTTATCTGTAGCTCGTGCAGGTCCAATTGGACCTGGCAGACATCTACAGAACATTTCATGCAACAACTAGAGAATACACATTTTTTCTCATCGGCACATGGAACATTCTCCAGGATAGACCACATGTTAGGTCACAAAACAGGTTTCAGCAAATTTTTCAAAGCTGACATCATTCCTAGTATCTTTTCTGACCACAATTGACTAGCACTGGAAATCAATTACAAGCGAATTTCTGGAAACTACTCCAGTGCATGAAAACTGAACAACAGGCTCCCGAATGACCTATGGGTCCAAGAAGAAATTAAAAAGGAAATCAAAAACGTTCTTGAAACTAATGAAAAAAGATGCATCCTACCAAAACCTGTGGGATACTGTAAAAGCAACAGCGACGAGGCAATATATTGCAATACATGCTCACATCAAAAGGATGGAGAAACTTCACGTAAATGACCGAACCGTACACCTCAAAGAACCACCACCACCACAACAATGCAATCATAAAAGTACTAGAGAGAAAGAAATAATTAACATCAGGGCAGAGTTCAATGAAATGGAGACCCCCAAAACGATACAAAGGATCAGCGAAACACAAAGTTGTTTTTTGAGAAGATAAATAAAATAGACAAACCATTAGCTTTGCCCACTCTCACCACACTCATTCAACATAGTACTGAAAGCCCTAACCAGAGCAATCCAGCAAGACAAAGAAATAAAGGGCATTCAGATTGGGAAGGACAAAGTCAAGTTGTCCCTGTTTGCAGATGACGCGATCTTATAGATAGAAAACCTAAAGGCTACCAGAACGCCCTTACGGCTGACTAACAATTTTAATAATTTTGCGGGGTACAAAATCAACACCCACAGATCAGGAGCATTTTTATACTCCGATAATGAACTGGCAGAAAAAGAAATCAAGAAAGCAAGCCCATTTACAATAGTCACCCCCAAGATAAAATACCTAGGAACCAATTGAACCAAGGAGGTTAATGCAGATCTCTACAATGAGAACTACCAAACACCAGTGAGAGAAATTAAAGAGCACCCAAAAATAGTGGAATGACATACCAGGCTCTGGTACGGGAAGAATTAACATCGTGAAAATGTCCTTTCTACCCATAGCAGTCTACAAATTCAACGCAATCTCCGTCAAAATAGCAACAACTTTCTTCACAGAAATAGAAAAAGCAGTGCTAACATTCATATGGAATACGAAAAGATCCTGAATAGCCAAAGCAATTTTGAGCTTAAAAACACCCCAAAAACAGAAAGGCTGGAGGCATAACACCACCCAATTTCAAATTCTATGACAAGGCTCAAAACAGCATGGTGATGGCATAGAAACAGACACTCAGATCAATGGAACAGGATAGAAAACCCAGGAATAATCAATTTGCCTACTTACAGCCAACCGATTTTTGACAAAGCCAACCAGAACATACGCTGTGGAAAAGACAGCCTCTTCAGGAAATAAACGGTGCCCGCAAAATTGGACAATCCACATGCAGAAGAATGAAACTGGACCAGCATCTCACCATATGCCAAAATCGACTCGAAATGGATTAAAGACCAGAATATAAGACCCCAAACCATTACATGACTGAAGGAAAACAGAGGGGAAACACTCCAGGAAGTAGGTGGGGGCAAAGGCTTTATGAATAAGACCCGAAAACCCACAAGCAACAACATAAAAACTAAACAAATGAGCTAATGTCAAACTAAGAAGCTTCCACACAGCAAAGGAAACAATCAACAGAGCAGAAAGGCACCCTAAAAAAAGGGAGAAAATATGTGTAAACTATACGTCTGCCAAGGGCTTAATATCCAGAACATACCAAGAACTCAAACAGCTGTACAGTATGAAAACAAGTAATCCGATTTAAAACTGGGCAAACGAGATGAATAGACATTTTTCAAAGACATACAAATGGCCAACGGTACACGAAAAAATGCTCAGCATCACTAGTCATCAGAGAAATGCAAATCAAAACCACATTGAGATATCATGTCAACCCAGATAGACTGGCCATTGTTAAAAAGACCATTAATAAGAAATGCTACTGAGGATATGAGGAAAGGAGAACTCTTCTCCAATGTTGGTGGGACTGTAAATTAGCACAGTCACTATGGAAAACAGTAAAGAAGTTTCCTCCAATACAGATAGTACTACCATATGATCCAGCAGTTCCACTACTGGGTATATATCCAAAGAAATGGAAGTCATATGGAAGGGACACCTGCACTCCCATGTTCACTGCAGCTTTACTTACAATAGCCAAAATATAGAACCAACCTCAGTGCCCTTCGACAGATGACTGGATAAAAAAAATGTGATACACGTACACCATGGAATAATACTCAGTGATAAAGGAAAAGAATGAAATTCTGCCATCGGTAACAACCTGGATGAGTCTGGAGAAAATTATGTTGTGTGAAATAAGCCAGACAAGGGAAGATAAATATCACATGCTCTCACTTATAACTAGGTAGAAAGGAAGGAAGGAAGGAAGGAAGGAAGGAAGGAAGGAAGGAAGGAAGGAAGGAAGGAAGGAAGGAAGGAAGGAAGGAAGGAAGCAAAGGACTACAACAGTTCCTTGAACTTTCAGAAGGACAGAAGAAACCAATGGTTACTAGAGATGAGGGGATGGACGGAGGGAGGGAGTTGGGGGCGTGATGGGTCAGGCAAAGGGCATAAAGAAAAATCATGATTTGTAATAATGAATATGCTAATAAAAATAATTTAAAAAGTAAGACACTTTAAAACACAAAAAGAATGCCATTATTGACATTCCAGAAAATTCCAGCTATGTGGATAACATTAAAAACCAGCTGTCAAGCTAAATCCTTTATCAGTACAAATTTTGATATTTCTTCAAATTGGGAGGAGAATGTTGGTTTCGATGTACAATGTCTGGTCACTCCCAGCCTCATCTATTTGTCACTGACGACCCTGGGACAGACGGAAAAAAAAAAAAAACGGTTTCTGCAACTTTTAAAATACAGACACGCCCTCCACCACCAACTTTCAATTTCTACAAAACGTCCTTGGGTTCTAGTATTCTTGCACATGTTTGTTCTCTTACAGGAAATTTGCTCCTTAGGATTTCACTGCAATGTGCTTCTGGATCCCATGCCATGATTTATCTCTGAGGACCCCTGTTCCCCTGGATCCATTTCACCCCGTGCCTGGCCACCTGTGTGGCACACACACATAGGAGCAGGAGGACAAGGCTTTGAGATGGGGAACCCGCACAAGCAATTATCTGGGTTTAGGTCTGCAGGTTATTAAGGTTTTCCGTTTCAACTTCCACAGCTAGAACGAAAGTGTAGAAATCCGTTTTCTAGTTAAAATCTGTTCACATCCCAAGTGTTTTTTAAGTTACTTAACAAGCCTTTGGTAGTCCGAAATACCGGGAAGTGTGCCTGTAACTAGAAACACCAGAAACTTCCATTTCAAAATTGTCATAAACCAGGGATACTTTAGAAAAACCTTTTCATCCCACTTCGTGCCTTGAGTAATGGTGGGTAAACAGTGGAAACCAAGAGAGGCAACATGGAAGCAAACGGATATAAAAGCACAAGGGAGACATCATGCTCTTGGGGAGAACTAAAATGCAAATTGTGTCTGTAAACGAAAGAAATTATACAGAAATCCCAGAAAAACAATTGACTGAAAATCACACGAACGATCCCATGTTCAACTCATCACCTTGAGAACACGAAGGATACTTTTGTACAGGCAGCACACCTCCTTAAAGCAGCAGCAGAGTGCTTCGTGCACAGCAAGGCCTAGTTCACTGAGCAGCTGGACCTGTGCCCACACCCAGAGGGCAGCACCAGCCACGTGGGTGCAGAGGAGGTTGTCCCGGTGAACTCCACAAGCGGCAGCAACGCTCGGCTCTACGCCACAGGACTTCTGACAACGGACACAGTCGCACAGACTGCAAGTGGACCCCACATCAGCCTCAAGACCTCCCCCACCCGAAAACATCTCCACAGCCAGCCAGGGAGGCAAAGGAAGGGTCTTCATGGCGTGCAGAGTTACAATGAATCTGTGTTCACGCTGCCCCCTCCCACTGTACCCGTCGAGACCCAGACGATGTGCCCTGCTACTACAAAGTCGAAGAGATGTTTGATGGGGGCAGAGCGGAAGAGGCACATTGAATTTGGATCATTTTACCCATGACCCTTCTCTCCTCCCAACCCTCTTTGCGAAAGATGACATTTCTGGGGAAACAGAAGGTGATCAGAAGCAAGTAGCTCAAATGTATGTCCCTTGTAAATTTCGGATATCCATCAATTTCAATTTTGAGATATAGAGAAGTGCTGGGAAGGTTAATTGGCCCTATCAGTGTCAGTGAAGAGCTGATGGAAGAAGTGCGAAAGGCCAAAGGAGAAAACCCATGAGTAGAGAAATTAGCCTTCGGCTAATCTTATCTTCTCGGCTTCCATATATCCCTGTCCGTCCTCAAAAGTTGAGTGAGGTAGGAGATGATAAGATTGAGATTAGGGCAAATTATTTCCCCATCTTTTCCTTTCTCCAGTGCACAGTCTCCTCAACCCGCACACTTGGAGTCTCAGGGTCAGCTCTCCAATACTGGTCGACACAGAGGAAAACCAACTGAACCAAAACGAATCCACCGAATTATCTCTGCTGTGCTTATTTATACCTTCCCGGGTTTTCTTTCCTTTACTGTTAAGTGCCTATAATCAACTTCCATCATTTTAGCAGAGTACTAAAGAGTGACTGCTCCCAACCCCTTCAGATAGGTGATGCTTATGTTTACATCTGCTTATCAGCTCTGTCAAAGTGCTGTTTCGTGGAGGTGCTGTAATTTGATGAACACATGAGACATGCTATTTGCTAGCAAGAAATTCTCAGCTCAAACAAGCTAAGGTGTATGGAGATTCAGTATAACACAGTAATTGGTTAACTCAGTTTACTTGGGACTCCATTTCTTAGGTCTTGGGCTGTTTACATAACCAAAAGGAGTGTGTGTGTGTGTGTGTGTGTGTGTGTGTGTGTGTGTGTGTGTGTGTGTGTACCACACTTGACCTAGCACCTACCTGCACAAGTACCCCCCTGCCAAGTGATGTGTTTAAAGGCCAACAAAAAGGAAAACACAGAACACATTTATAATCCTGAAAATCTAGGGCTACTTAACCTTTCTGCTGCTTAATTTTAAAGGCAAAAAATGTACTATGAGCAGCATAAATAAGAACTGATTTGAGCATAGTTTTATAATAGATAAAATGTACCTGATGGGTCTAATTCAAATTTCTAAAATCTAACTGTGCCGCATTAGTCTGAGATACAAGATCTAAAGCTGCATGATCTAATCTGAGAATTTACGGACCTGTTTGAAATACCTTCATTTGATTAATTTGAAATGGAGGCCAGGGTATGACCTCTAACAGTCTGATCTTTAATAACCGCTCAAGAGATGAGGCAGGAAGTCAGTCGCGCTTAGAATTCTATGCACTTTCCTCTAGTGAGCACACCCTGCGGTTCCACGCGTGCAAGCACACCCCTCGCTCACTGCGGGATCTACAGAGCAGCTGTACATGCCCTTCAAAACTCAAATGCGTGTTATGTGGGTGTGCGGTATAGGGGTAGGACATGAAAAAACTCCCACCTGTCCAGTCCGAGAGAAATTTAACTCCTGAGAAGCACACCTTAGTTGAACATCAGATGCAACACTAATTTGCAGAGGTTCCCACAACATAGGAACAAAAGGGCTGACGTTATGTGTTGATAGCAGATCGTGTGTGAAAACTAAAGTTTTATACGGGGCTGTACGAAGACTAACTGAGGTCTGGAAAATGAGGAATTTTAAATGCTGGACAGTCTCTATACTCAGATTCCGCTGAAGACAATGCAAATACTTATAAGAGCCTGATAATAAAAACAGATTAAAAAAACTTAATCATCAAGGTGAAGCATTTAGTAATGAGGTTTGTACAGCTTTTCGGAAAACACTGACTGGAAGTCCCAACCGGCTAGAGGTAGGCCAGTGTCAGGAGGCATCCCGGACATGGGCATTAGCTTCCAGCACTGATGGTGCAGCCAGTGTCGATGATAAGAATTAAAACACAACTGCAACCCCCAGTCCTGGACAGGCTCAGGAAGCGGCTATCTGGAAAGAGTGGGAGGGGTCCAGGAGGCCAGCCCCCAGGTGATACATACGTTTGCACAACAGTGACGGCGAGCCACTGGAAGTCTTTTCCAGCTGTACTGCGCTGTAATTGTGGTCGCTTGCTCAGGACAGCATGCTGCTTTCACAAGTTGTCTCCTTCCTGAGGGATTTGCTCCTAGAAAAAGCCACCACCGCCTTCTTCACTGTGCCTTCTTCTTCTTCTTTTTCTTTTTTTTCCTGGAGCTTGTCTCTTCTGCAGAGAAGAGCTTTTAACACCTCCCTGGATAGTCAGTAAAACCCCAAGCATTAAGAAGGCCAGAAAATACACGTCCACTTCATTTCACTGAAAAAGAAAGGTCATGATCCTATCCCTTCTTTGGGTCATCCACCCTGAGTCTGCACACCACATTTGCTCAGCAGCAGTCTGGCTACCCTTGCACATCCAGCAAACCCTTAGCACTCCTTCCTCTTATTCAGGATTCCAACTTTTTGAGCGACAAGAAGATCCCTGACACAGAGGGATCCTTGCTGAGGTATGAGAGCAGTGACACAGGATGCAAGAAGAGCACAAATGATGTTTCTTTATCCTCTGCCAAGCCCAGGGCACGCTTGGTGCTGCCATTCTCCTCCTGGGTGCAGCAGCAAACGCTTCTTCGTCAGTTCTATGATCCAACACTGCCGCCCTTAAAAATTAAGTCACCTCAAAAGTTACATAAGTATTTGAAAATACTCAAGAAAACTCTCCAAACACTGCTAGTTACACTTTGCTTGTCATAAATGGAACATCAATCTGAGCCCCAGGACAGGCCAGAGACAAGAACCTGTGATTTCCAGCCAGGCCTGAATTCTCCCCAAATTCCACAGAGTACCAAAACAGGACAATCTTGGCAGGAGCCAAGGGCAGCCTCCTCTACCCTGAAGCAGGCCATGCCTGGAGTCCTTGGCATGAACCGAGGGCAGCATCTCCTGCCTGGAAGCAGTCATGAAGCACACCGAAACACCACTTCCACGTGGGTGGGCCACTGTTGCTTTGCCTCCCACAGATCTGTCCCCCCTTTTCCCCTGGGTGATGGAGCTGCCAAAGATTCCTCAAAGCCCATCTCTTTTGAGCAGTGAGAAGCCCCGGGCTTCTCTTCCTGCATTTATTCTCCAGACCAAGAAGTTACAGGAAGAGACATAGGTGGGGTTTTGAACATAGGTTCAGTTTTACAAGTTTTGCAATAGAAGCTGGTAACATTCAGTCAAAACAAGTCAGATGACACTCTGTTAGGCAATTAAGTGATCCACTATAACAAAGCCTTGATTTACCCGAAATTCCTTTTCCCTCTAGCAGCTTTTTAGTAACGTTGCCTATCAATTAGTCACTTGTCTGTCTTAGAATCAGCAGCCTTGCTGTGTTATGATTCTTTTCCTGCAACAGAGACTCGATGCCCGGGGGTTAAAATTCCTGTCCTTTGCAAGGTCAATATTTGAAACTGCAAGGCTTTTGGTGACTAAAGTCACCTATTACCCAAGAGCAGTAATAGGAAATTAATGTAATACATTAAAAAAGGTAATTGCCTTCCTTAACCACGAAGATGGCATTTTATAAAATTAGCTGCTTCTCTTAAAAGGCAACCTTCATTATCCTTTACCTACTCTTTAAAGACTATACAAACAGGAATAAGTAAATTATGGATAAAATGTTCTATAACTGGGAGAACTCAACGGCCAGTTGCCCACAGCTTACCTGCTGGTGTCCTGTGACACATATTGAAGCCTCCGTTGTACTTTGAGGAAAAATGTTCAAAACATGCCCAAAGTTCTACCCAGCAGCCGCCCCGGGAACCTGCATGCACTTCTGTCCCACTGCGAGTGGCAACCACATCGGCGGTGCTGGACTCGGGTCAGCCCTGCTGGAATGGCAGTGAAAGAGAAACTCATGTTTCAGCACAGCTAAGACGTAAACGTGCAAGTGCAATTTTTAGTGAACAGTGTCGCGTATACATTTACAGGCGGCCAAGGGATAACTCTGTGACCAAAGGAAAACAAAACCTATTCTAGAAAAACAGCAGCTCTGCCTTTCAGGGATGAGACAACCCTGCAAGCTGCTGAGCTCTCTGCTGGTCACCGGTGATGTCATCCCGGTAGCACTGACCCTGTCACCGCCAGAGGTGCCTCACCCAGTCCCCTCCCATCTGTCCGCTGGACTGGAGGGGCGCCATTCTGTCCACACAGCTTCCTTGAGCACCTGCACCCTTGGGGCCTGCTTGTTGGGAGGAAAGCTGTCACCCGCGGCAGCTGGCTTAAACCTTAGCAGCAGGAGGAACAGCTGCCCGTGGCCAGGCCACTGCCCCAGATGAAACTGTTGCTGCCGGGCCTGGCCATCTCTTCCCAACGGAAATAAGTTGTTTGGGGTTCAGCAGACTCTAGAATGAAGCGGGCCCCTTGGGCACAGGGAGCAACAGCACATCCTAGTGGGCTAATTTCCCCAAAGCTTGAAACTAGGTGTCTTGTCTCACTCCAAGGATGGCTGTGGCACTACAGCATCGCTGGACGCTGGGTGGCAGTAGAGGGCCTCACAGAAACCAGGCACAGACAATCTGGCCTCCAGCAAAGGAATGATGCTAATGCGCTCCTCTGGGTAGAATTTGCACAATAACCCACATGGAAGTCGCAGCAGGACAGGGATGAAAACTATGGGGCAAGAGGTCAAGTCTGCACAATCCCAACCAACCCCACTGATGCCCATGTCCAGTAACCGCACACACTGGATGGCTCCCCACAGGCAAAGGAACAGGTGAGACACACCCCTTCTCTGTACCTGGTGACGGATTCAGGGAAGTCAGGCTCCAGGCCCTCTCTCACTCCCACCGTGTCCTGAATCCTCACCATCAGCTACAGCTGCAAGGACTGTTTCTCTTCTGTGAACCTGCAAGCTAAGGGTCTGAAGCGACACAGTGGAGAAAGCATGCGAGGAAATTCTGCTCCACTTTTCCACCTCAGTGAGGCACGTGCACAATGTAGTTTCCCATCTCAACTGTTGCTTCGCTGTCAAGATTTCTTTTGGTGTGAGAGACCAAGGTGTCAGTAGCAAAAGAAAATGTTTTGCTTTTGCTCCCCTCAGTATGCTTCAACATTTCCAAGTGAATTTCACGTCACAAGGGGAGATGGGGATTGCCCTCAACTGGAATGTGGGTCACCTCCCAGCTGTGTGGTGATGTGTCTGGGGCCAAGGCCAGAGCTGCTGCTTTTCCAGATTTTCCAAGCCAGAAACAAGCACTGTTCACTTTAATAAGGTTAAGTTTAAACCGACATCCTTTTTTGGTGCCTAAACTGTTGACTACATACCCCAGCAAGACAGAAGCGTGTGAAAGCCGTCCATTCACACTCCCCTTCTCCCAGACGGCCACATGCGCATATCCCCAGAGCTGAAGGCACTGTGCAAAGCACGGTGCAGTATATGCGGCCAGTAACCGTGTGTTCTTCTCACTGAACACTTCCAGGGTTGCATCAAGTAAAAGTTGCCTCAACTTTCACTGAAGTAGATAAAAGCTGCAAAAACCCTTACTGATTTCCTAAGTTTACTTCTCTAAGTCCCAAAAGCTAAGACTATAACTACGTTAGCGTTCATGTATGACAAACAAATATTAAATAGTTTACACCTTTATACCAATTTATCTGTAGCTCGTGCAGGTCCAATTGGACCTGGCAGACATCTACAGAACATTTCATGCAACAACTAGAGAATACACATTTTTTCTCATCGGCACATGGAACATTCTCCAGGATAGACCACATGTTAGGTCACAAAACAGGTTTCAGCAAATTTTTCAAAGCTGACATCATTCCTAGTATCTTTTCTGACCACAATTGACTAGCACTGGAAATCAATTACAAGCGAATTTCTGGAAACTACTCCAGTGCATGAAAACTGAACAACAGGCTCCCGAATGACCTATGGGTCCAAGAAGAAATTAAAAAGGAAATCAAAAACGTTCTTGAAACTAATGAAAAAAGATGCATCCTACCAAAACCTGTGGGATACTGTAAAAGCAACAGCGACGAGGCAATATATTGCAATACATGCTCACATCAAAAGGATGGAGAAACTTCACGTAAATGACCGAACCGTACACCTCAAAGAACCACCACCACCACAACAATGCAATCATAAAAGTACTAGAGAGAAAGAAATAATTAACATCAGGGCAGAGTTCAATGAAATGGAGACCCCCAAAACGATACAAAGGATCAGCGAAACACAAAGTTGTTTTTTGAGAAGATAAATAAAATAGACAAACCATTAGCTTTGCCCACTCTCACCACACTCATTCAACATAGTATTGAAAGCCCTAACCAGAGCAATCCAGCAAGACAAAGAAATAAAGGGCATTCAGATTGGGAAGGACAAAGTCAAGTTGTCCCTGTTTGCAGATGACGCGATCTTATAGATAGAAAACCTAAAGGCTACCAGAACGCCCTTACGGCTGACTAACAATTTTAATAATTTTGCGGGGTACAAAATCAACACCCACAGATCAGGAGCATTTTTATACTCCGATAATGAACTGGCAGAAAAAGAAATCAGGAAAGCAAGCCCATTTACAATAGTCACCCCCAAGATAAAATACCTAGGAACCAATTGAACCAAGGAGGTTAATGCAGATCTCTACAATGAGAACTACCAAACACCAGTGAGAGAAATTAAAGAGCACCCAAAAATAGTGGAATGACATACCAGGCTCTGGTACGGGAAGAATTAACATCGTGAAAATGTCCTTTCTACCCATAGCAGTCTACAAATTCAACGCAATCTCCGTCAAAATAGCAACAACTTTCTTCACAGAAATAGAAAAAGCAGTGCTAACATTCATATGGAATACGAAAAGATCCTGAATAGCCAAAGCAATTTTGAGCTTAAAAGCACCCCAAAAACAGAAAGGCTGGAGGCATAACACCACCCAATTTCAAATTCTATGACAAGGCTCAAAACAGCATGGTGATGGCATAGAAACAGACACTCAGATCAATGGAACAGGATAGAAAACCCAGGAATAATCAATTTGCCTACTTACAGCCAACCGATTTTTGACAAAGCCAACCAGAACATACGCTGTGGAAAAGACAGCCTCTTCAGGAAATAAACGGTGCCCGCAAAATTGGACAATCCACATGCAGAAGAATGAAACTGGACCAGCATCTCACCATATGCCAAAATCGACTCGAAATGGATTAAAGACCAGAATATAAGACCCCAAACCATTACATGACTGAAGGAAAACAGAGGGGAAACACTCCAGGAAGTAGGTGGGGGCAAAGGCTTTATGAATAAGACCCGAAAACCCACAAGCAACAACATAAAAACTAAACAAATGAGCTAATGTCAAACTAAGAAGCTTCCACACAGCAAAGGAAACAATCAACAGAGCAGAAAGGCACCCTAAAAAAAGGGAGAAAATATGTGTAAACTATACGTCTGCCAAGGGCTTAATATCCAGAACATACCAAGAACTCAAACAGCTGTACAGTATGAAAACAAGTAATCCGATTTAAAACTGGGCAAACGAGATGAATAGACATTTTTCAAAGACATACAAATGGCCAACGGTACACGAAAAAATGCTCAGCATCACTAGTCATCAGAGAAATGCAAATCAAAACCACATTGAGATATCATGTCAACCCAGATAGACTGGCCATTGTTAAAAAGACCATTAATAAGAAATGCTACTGAGGATATGAGGAAAGGAGAACTCTTCTCCAATGTTGGTGGGACTGTAAATTAGCACAGTCACTATGGAAAACAGTAAAGAAGTTTCCTCCAATACAGGTAGTACTACCATATGATCCAGCAGTTCCACTACTGGGTATATATCCAAAGAAATGGAAGTCATATGGAAGGGACACCTGCACTCCCATGTTCACTGCAGCTTTACTTACAATAGCCAAAATATAGAACCAACCTCAGTGCCCTTCGACAGATGACTGGATAAAAAAAATGTGATACACGTACACCATGGAATAATACTCAGTGATAAAGGAAAAGAATGAAATTCTGCCATCGGTAACAACCTGGATGAGTCTGGAGAAAATTATGTTGTGTGAAATAAGCCAGACAAGGGAAGATAAATATCACATGCTCTCACTTATAACTAGGTAGAAAGGAAGGAAGGAAGGAAGGAAGGAAGGAAGGAAGGAAGGAAGGAAGGAAGGAAGGAAGGAAGGAAGGAAGGAAGCAAAGGACTACAACAGTTCCTTGAACTTTCAGAAGGACAGAAGAAACCAATGGTTACTAGAGATGAGGGGATGGACGGAGGGAGGGAGTTGGGGGCGTGATGGGTCAGGCAAAGGGCATAAAGAAAAATCATGATTTGTAATAATGAATATGCTAATAAAAATAATTTAAAAAGTAAGACACTTTAAAACACAAAAAGAATGCCATTATTGACATTCCAGAAAATTCCAGCTATGTGGATAACATTAAAAACCAGCTGTCAAGCTAAATCCTTTATCAGTACAAATTTTGATATTTCTTCAAATTGGGAGGAGAATGTTGGTTTCGATGTACAATGTCTGGTCACTCCCAGCCTCATCTATTTGTCACTGACGACCCTGGGACAGACGGAAAAAAAAAAAAAACGGTTTCTGCAACTTTTAAAATACAGACACGCCCTCCACCACCAACTTTCAATGTCTACAAAACGTCCTTGGGTTCTAGTATTCTTGCACATGTTTGTTCTCTTACAGGAAATTTGCTCCTTAGGATTTCACTGCAATGTGCTTCTGGATCCCATGCCATGATTTATCTCTGAGGACCCCTGTTCCCCTGGATCCATTTCACCCCGTGCCTGGCCACCTGTGTGGCACACACATATAGGAGCAGGAGGACAAGGCTTTGAGATGGGGAACCCGCACAAGCAATTATCTGGGTTTAGGTCTGCAGGTTATTAAGGTTTTCCGTTTCAACTTCCACAGCTAGAACGAAAGTGTAGAAATCCGTTTTCTAGTTAAAATCTGTTCACATCCCAAGTGTTTTTTAAGTTACTTAACAAGCCTTTGGTAGTCCGAAATACCGGGAAGTGTGCCTGTAACTAGAAACACCAGAAACTTCCATTTCAAAATTGTCATAAACCAGGGATACTTTAGAAAAACCTTTTCAGCCCACTTCGTGCCTTGAGTAATGGTGGGTAAACAGTGGAAACCAAGAGAGGCAACACGGAAGCAAACGGATATAAAAGCACAAGGGAGACATCATGCTCTTGGGGAGAACTAAAATGCAAATTGTGTCTGTAAACGAAAGAAATTATACAGAAATCCCAGAAAAACAATTGACTGAAAATCACACGAACGATCCCATGTTCAACTCATCACCTTGAGAACACGAAGGATACTTTTGTACAGGCAGCACACCTCCTTAAAGCAGCAGCAGAGTGCTTCGTGCACAGCAAGGCCTAGTTCACTGAGCAGCTGGACCTGTGCCCACACCCAGAGGGCAGCACCAGCCACGTGGGTGCAGAGGAGGTTGTCCCGGTGAACTCCACAAGCGGCAGCAACGCTCGGCTCTACGCCACAGGACTTCTGACAACGGACACAGTCGCACAGACTGCAAGTGGACCCCACATCAGCCTCAAGACCTCCCCCACCCGAAAACATCTCCACAGCCAGCCAGGGAGGCAAAGGAAGGGTCTTCATGGCGTGCAGAGTTACAATGAATCTGTGTTCACGCTGCCCCCTCCCACTGTACCCGTCGAGACCCAGACGATGTGCCCTGCTACCACAAAGCTGAAGAGATGTTTGATGGGGGCAGAGCGGAAGAGGCACATTGAATTTGGATCATTTTACCCCTGACCCTTCTCTCCTCCCAACCCTCTTTGCGAAAGATGACATTTCTGGGGAAACAGAAGGTGATCAGAAGCAAGTAGCTCAAATGTATGTCCCTTGTAAATTTCGGATATCCATCAATTTCAATTTTGAGATATAGAGAAGTGCTGGGAAGGTTAATTGGCCCTATCAGTGTCAGTGAAGAGCTGATGGAAGAAGTGCGAAAGGCCAAAGGAGAAAACCCATGAGTAGAGAAATTAGCCTTCGGCTAATCTTATCTTCTCGGCTTCCATATATCCCTGTCCATCCTCAAAAGTTGAGTGAGGTAGGAGATGATAAGATTGAGATTAGGGCAAATTATTTCCCCATCTTTTCCTTTCTCCAATGCACAGTCTCCTCAACCCGCACACTTGGAGTCTCAGGGTCAGCTCTCCAATACTGGTCGACACAGAGGAAAACCAACTGAACCAAAACGAATCCACCGAATTATCTCTGCTGTGCTTATTTATACCTTCCCGGGTTTTCTTTCCTTTACTGTTAAGTGCCTATAATCAACTTCAATCATTTTAGCAGAGTACTAAAGAGTGACTGCTCCCAACCCCTTCAGATAGGTGATGCTTATGTTTACATCTGCTTATCAGCTCTGTCAAAGTGCTGTTTCGTGGAGGTGCTGTAATTTGATGAACATATGAGACATGCTATTTGCTAGCAAGAAATTCTCAGCTCAAACAAGCTAAGGTGTATGGAGATTCAGTATAACACAGTAATTGGTTAACTCAGTTTACTTGGGACTCCATTTCTTAGGTCTTGGGCTGTTTACATAACCAAAAGGAGTTAGTGTGTGTGTGTGTGTGTGTGTGTGTGTGTGTGTACCACACTTGACCTAGCACCTACCTGCACAAGTACCCCCCTGCCAAGTGATGTGTTTAAAGGCCAACAAAAAGGAAAACACAGAACACATTTATAATCCTGAAAATCTAGGGCTACTTAACCTTTCTGCTGCTTAATTTTAAAGGCAAAAAATGTACTATGAGCAGCATAAATAAGAACTGATTTGAGCATAGTTTTATAATAGATAAAATGTACCTGATGGGTCTAATTCAAATTTCTAAAATCTAACTGTGCCGCATTAGTCTGAGATACAAGATCTAAAGCTGCATGATCTAATCTGAGAATTTACGGACCTGTTTGAAATACCTTCATTTGATTAATTTGAAATGGAGGCCAGGGTATGACCTCTAACAGTCTGATCTTTAATAACCGCTCAAGAGATGAGGCAGGAAGTCAGTCGCGCTTAGAATTCTATGCACTTTCCTCTAGTGAGCACACCCTGCGGTTCCACGCGTGCAAGCACACCCCTCGCTCACTGCGGGATCTACAGAGCAGCTGTACATGCCCTTCAAAACTCAAATGCGTGTTATGTGGGTGTGCGGTATAGGGGTAGGACATGAAAAAACTCCCACCTGTCCAGTCCGAGAGAAATTTAACTCCTGAGAAGGACACCTTAGTTGAACATCAGATGCAACACTAATTTGCAGAGGTTCCCACAACATAGGAACAAAAGGGCTGACGTTATGTGTTGATAGCAGATCGTGTGTGAAAACTAAAGTTTTATACGGGGCTGTACGAAGACTAACTGAGGTCTGGAAAATGAGGAATTTTAAATGCTGGACAGTCTCTATACTCAGATTCCGCTGAAGACAATGCAAATACTTATAAGAGCCTGATAATAAAAACAGATTAAAAAAACTTAATCATCAAGGTGAAGCATTTAGTAATGAGGTTTGTACAGCTTTTCGGAAAACACTGACTGGAAGTCCCAACCGGCTAGAGGTAGGCCAGTGTCAGGAGGCATCCCGGACATGGGCATTAGCTTCCAGCACTGATGGTGCAGCCAGTGTCGATGATAAGAATTAAAACACAACTGCAACCCCCAGTCCTGGACAGGCTCAGGAAGCGGCTATCTGGAAAGAGTGGGAGGGGTCCAGGAGGCCAGCCCCCAGGTGATACATACGTTTGCACAACAGTGACGGCGAGCCACTGGAAGTCTTTTCCAGCTGTACTGCGCTGTAATTGTGGTCGCTTGCTCAGGACAGCATGCTGCTTTCACAAGTTGTCTCCTTCCTGAGGGATTTGCTCCTAGAAAAAGCCACCACCGCCTTCTTCACTGTGCCTTCTTCTTCTTCTTTTTCTTTTTTTTCCTGGAGCTTGTCTCTTCTGCAGAGAAGAGCTTTTAACACCTCCCTGGATAGTCAGTAAAACCCCAAGCATTAAGAAGGCCAGAAAATACACGTCCACTTCATTTCACTGAAAAAGAAACGTCATGATCCTATCCCTTCTTTGGGTCATCCACCCTGAGTCTGCACACCACATTTGCTCAGCAGCAGTCTGGCTACCCTTGCACATCCAGCAAACCCTTAGCACTCCTTCCTCTTATTCAGGATTCCAACTTTTTGAGCGACAAGAAGATCCCTGACACAGAGGGATCCTTGCTGAGGTATGAGAGCAGTGACACAGGATGCAAGAAGAGCACAAATGATGTTTCTTTATCCTCTGCCAAGCCCAGGGCACGCTTGGTGCTGCCATTCTCCTCCTGGGTGCAGCAGCAAACGCTTCTTCGTCAGTTCTATGATCCAACACTGCCGCCCTTAAAAATTAAGTCACCTCAAAAGTTACATAAGTATTTGAAAATACTCAAGAAAACTCTCCAAACACTGCTAGTTACACTTTGCTTGTCATAAATGGAACATCAATCTGAGCCCCAGGACAGGCCAGAGACAAGAACCTGTGATTTCCAGCCAGGCCTGAATTCTCCCCAAATTCCACAGAGTACCAAAACAGGACAATCTTGGCAGGAGCCAAGGGCAGCCTCCTCTACCCTGAAGCAGGCCATGCCTGGAGTCCTTGGCATGAACCGAGGGCAGCATCTCCTGCCTGGAAGCAGTCATGAAGCACACCGAAACACCACTTCCACGTGGGTGGGCCACTGTTGCTTTGCCTCCCACAGATCTGTCCCCCCTTTTCCCCTGGGTGATGGAGCTGCCAAAGATTCCTCAAAGCCCATCTCTTTTGAGCAGTGAGAAGCCCCGGGCTTCTCTTCCTGCATTTATTCTCCAGACCAAGAAGTTACAGGAAGAGACATAGGTGGGGTTTTGAACATAGGTTCAGTTTTACAAGTTTTGCAATAGAAGCTGGTAACATTCAGTCAAAACAAGTCAGATGACACTCTGTTAGGCAATTAAGTGATCCACTATAACAAAGCCTTGATTTACCCGAAATTCCTTTTCCCTCTAGCAGCTTTTTAGTAACGTTGCCTATCAATTAGTCACTTGTCTGTCTTAGAATCAGCAGCCTTGCTGTGTTATGATTCTTTTCCTGCAACAGAGACTCGATGCCCGGGGGTTAAAATTCCTGTCCTTTGCAAGGTCAATATTTGAAACTGCAAGGCTTTTGGTGACTAAAGTCACCTATTACCCAAGAGCAGTAATAGGAAATTAATGTAATACATTAAAAAAGGTAATTGCCTTCCTTAACCACGAAGATGGCATTTTATAAAATTAGCTGCTTCTCTTAAAAGGCAACCTTCATTATCCTTTACCTACTCTTTAAAGACTATACAAACAGGAATAAGTAAATTATGGATAAAATGTTCTATAACTGGGAGAACTCAACGGCCAGTTGCCCACAGCTTACCTGCTGGTGTCCTGTGACACATATTGAAGCCTCCGTTGTACTTTGAGGAAAAATGTTCAAAACATGCCCAAAGTTCTACCCAGCAGCCGCCCCGGGAACCTGCATGCACTTCTGTCCCACTGCGAGTGGCAACCACATCGGCGGTGCTGGACTCGGGTCAGCCCTGCTGGAATGGCAGTGAAAGAGAAACTCATGTTTCAGCACAGCTAAGACGTAAACGTGCAAGTGCAATTTTTAGTGAACAGTGTCGCGTATACATTTACAGGCGGCCAAGGGATAACTCTGTGACCAAAGGAAAACAAAACCTATTCTAGAAAAACAGCAGCTCTGCCTTTCAGGGATGAGACAACCCTGCAAGCTGCTGAGCTCTCTGCTGGTCACCGGTGATGTCATCCCGGTAGCACTGACCCTGTCACCGCCAGAGGTGCCTCACCCAGTCCCCTCCCATCTGTCCGCTGGACTGGAGGGGCGCCATTCTGTCCACACAGCTTCCTTGAGCACCTGCACCCTTGGGGCCTGCTTGTTGGGAGGAAAGCTGTCACCCGCGGCAGCTGGCTTAAACCTTAGCAGCAGGAGGAACAGCTGCCCGTGGCCAGGCCACTGCCCCAGATGAAACTGTTGCTGCCGGGCCTGGCCATCTCTTCCCAACGGAAATAAGTTGTTTGGGGTTCAGCAGACTCTAGAATGAAGCGGGCCCCTTGGGCACAGGGAGCAACAGCACATCCTAGTGGGCTAATTTCCCCAAAGCTTGAAACTAGGTGTCTTGTCTCACTCCAAGGATGGCTGTGGCACTACAGCATCGCTGGACGCTGGGTGGCAGTAGAGGGCCTCACAGAAACCAGGCACAGACAATCTGGCCTCCAGCAAAGGAATGATGCTAATGCGCTCCTCTGGGTAGAATTTGCACAATAACCCACATGGAAGTCGCAGCAGGACAGGGATGAAAACTATGGGGCAAGAGGTCAAGTCTGCACAATCCCAACCAACCCCACCGATGCCCATGTCCAGTAACCGCACACACTGGATGGCTCCCCACAGGCAAAGGAACAGGTGAGACACACCCCTTCTCTGTACCTGGTGACGGATTCAGGGAAGTCAGGCTCCAGGCCCTCTCTCACTCCCACCGTGTCCTGAATCCTCACCATCAGCTACAGCTGCAAGGACTGTTTCTCTTCTGTGAACCTGCAAGCTAAGGGTCTGAAGCGACACAGTGGAGAAAGCATGCGAGGAAATTCTGCTCCACTTTTCCACCTCAGTGAGGCACGTGCACAATGTAGTTTCCCATCTCAACTGTTGCTTCGCTGTCAAGATTTCTTTTGGTGTGAGAGACCAAGGTGTCAGTAGCAAAAGAAAATGTTTTGCTTTTGCTCCCCTCAGTATGCTTCAACATTTCCAAGTGAATTTCACGTCACAAGGGGAGATGGGGATTGCCCTCAACTGGAATGTGGGTCACCTCCCAGCTGTGTGGTGATGTGTCTGGGGCCAAGGCCAGAGCTGCTGCTTTTCCAGATTTTCCAAGCCAGAAACAAGCACTGTTCACTTTAATAAGGTTAAGTTTAAACCGACATCCTTTTTTGGTGCCTAAACTGTTGACTACATACCCCAGCAAGACAGAAGCGTGTGAAAGCCGTCCATTCACACTCCCCTTCTCCCAGACGGCCACATGCGCATATCCCCAGAGCTGAAGGCACTGTGCAAAGCACGGTGCAGTATATGCGGCCAGTAACCGTGTGTTCTTCTCACTGAACACTTCCAGGGTTGCATCAAGTAAAAGTTGCCTCAACTTTCACTGAAGTAGATAAAAGCTGCAAAAACCCTTACTGATTTCCTAAGTTTACTTCTCTAAGTCCCAAAAGCTAAGACTATAACTACGTTAGCGTTCATGTATGACAAACAAATATTAAATAGTTTACACCTTTATACCAATTTATCTGTAGCTCGTGCAGGTCCAATTGGACCTGGCAGACATCTACAGAACATTTCATGCAACAACTAGAGAATACACATTTTTTCTCATCGGCACATGGAACATTCTCCAGGATAGACCACATGTTAGGTCACAAAACAGGTTTCAGCAAATTTTTCAAAGCTGACATCATTCCTAGTATCTTTTCTGACCACAATTGACTAGCACTGGAAATCAATTACAAGCGAATTTCTGGAAACTACTCCAGTGCATGAAAACTGAACAACAGGCTCCCGAATGACCTATGGGTCCAAGAAGAAATTAAAAAGGAAATCAAAAACGTTCTTGAAACTAATGAAAAAAGATGCATCCTACCAAAACCTGTGGGATACTGTAAAAGCAACAGCGACGAGGCAATATATTGCAATACATGCTCACATCAAAAGGATGGAGAAACTTCACGTAAATGACCGAACCGTACACCTCAAAGAACCACCACCACCACAACAATGCAATCATAAAAGTACTAGAGAGAAAGAAATAATTAACATCAGGGCAGAGTTCAATGAAATGGAGACCCCCAAAACGATACAAAGGATCAGCGAAACACAAAGTTGTTTTTTGAGAAGATAAATAAAATAGACAAACCATTAGCTTTGCCCACTCTCACCACACTCATTCAACATAGTATTGAAAGCCCTAACCAGAGCAATCCAGCAAGACAAAGAAATAAAGGGCATTCAGATTGGGAAGGACAAAGTCAAGTTGTCCCTGTTTGCAGATGACGCGATCTTATAGATAGAAAACCTAAAGGCTACCAGAACGCCCTTACGGCTGACTAACAATTTTAATAATTTTGCGGGGTACAAAATCAACACCCACAGATCAGGAGCATTTTTATACTCCGATAATGAACTGGCAGAAAAAGAAATCAAGAAAGCAAGCCCATTTACAATAGTCACCCCCAAGATAAAATACCTAGGAACCAATTGAACCAAGGAGGTTAATGCAGATCTCTACAATGAGAACTACCAAACACCAGTGAGAGAAATTAAAGAACACCCAAAAATAGTGGAATGACATACCAGGCTCTGGTACGGGAAGAATTAACATCGTGAAAATGTCCTTTCTACCCATAGCAGTCTACAAATTCAACGCAATCTCCGTCAAAATAGCAACAACTTTCTTCACAGAAATAGAAAAAGCAGTGCTAACATTCATATGGAATACGAAAAGATCCTGAATAGCCAAAGCAATTTTGAGCTTAAAAGCACCCCAAAAACAGAAAGGCTGGAGGCATAACACCACCCAATTTCAAATTCTATGACAAGGCTCAAAACAGCATGGTGATGGCATAGAAACAGACACTCAGATCAATGGAACAGGATAGAAAACCCAGGAATAATCAATTTGCCTACTTACAGCCAACCGATTTTTGACAAAGCCAACCAGAACATACGCTGTGGAAAAGACAGCCTCTTCAGGAAATAAACGGTGCCCGCAAAATTGGACAATCCACATGCAGAAGAATGAAACTGGACCAGCATCTCACCATATGCCAAAATCGACTCGAAATGGATTAAAGACCAGAATATAAGACCCCAAACCATTACATGACTGAAGGAAAACAGAGGGGAAACACTCCAGGAAGTAGGTGGGGGCAAAGGCTTTATGAATAAGACCCGAAAACCCACAAGCAACAACATAAAAACTAAACAAATGAGCTAATGTCAAACTAAGAAGCTTCCACACAGCAAAGGAAACAATCAACAGAGCAGAAAGGCACCCTAAAAAAAGGGAGAAAATATGTGTAAACTATACGTCTGCCAAGGGCTTAATATCCAGAACATACCAAGAACTCAAACAGCTGTACAGTATGAAAACAAGTAATCCGATTTAAAACTGGGCAAACGAGATGAATAGACATTTTTCAAAGACATACAAATGGCCAACGGTACACGAAAAAATGCTCAGCATCACTAGTCATCAGAGAAATGCAAATCAAAACCACATTGAGATATCATGTCAACCCAGATAGACTGGCCATTGTTAAAAAGACCATTAATAAGAAATGCTACTGAGGATATGAGGAAAGGAGAACTCTTCTCCAATGTTGGTGGGACTGTAAATTAGCACAGTCACTATGGAAAACAGTAAAGAAGTTTCCTCCAATACAGATAGTACTACCATATGATCCAGCAGTTCCACTACTGGGTATATATCCAAAGAAATGGAAGTCATATGGAAGGGACACCTGCACTCCCATGTTCACTGCAGCTTTACTTACAATAGCCAAAATATAGAACCAACCTCAGTGCCCTTCGACAGATGACTGGATAAAAAAAATGTGATACACGTACACCATGGAATAATACTCAGTGATAAAGGAAAAGAATGAAATTCTGCCATCGGTAACAACCTGGATGAGTCTGGAGAAAATTATGTTGTGTGAAATAAGCCAGACAAGGGAAGATAAATATCACATGCTCTCACTTATAACTAGGTAGAAAGGAAGGAAGGAAGGAAGGAAGGAAGGAAGGAAGGAAGGAAGGAAGGAAGGAAGGAAGGAAGGAAGGAAGCAAAGGACTACAACAGTTCCTTGAACTTTCAGAAGGACAGAAGAAACCAATGGTTACTAGAGATGAGGGGATGGACGGAGGGAGGGAGTTGGGGGCGTGATGGGTCAGGCAAAGGGCATAAAGAAAAATCATGATTTGTAATAATGAATATGCTAATAAAAATAATTTAAAAAGTAAGACACTTTAAAACACAAAAAGAATGCCATTATTGACATTCCAGAAAATTCCAGCTATGTGGATAACATTAAAAACCAGCTGTCAAGCTAAATCCTTTATCAGTACAAATTTTGATATTTCTTCAAATTGGGAGGAGAATGTTGGTTTCGATGTACAATGTCTGGTCACTCCCAGCCTCATCTATTTGTCACTGACGACCCTGGGACAGACGGAAAAAAAAAAAAAAACGGTTTCTGCAACTTTTAAAATACAGACACGCCCTCCACCACCAACTTTCAATGTCTACAAAACGTCCTTGGGTTCTAGTATTCTTGCACATGTTTGTTCTCTTACAGGAAATTTGCTCCTTAGGATTTCACTGCAATGTGCTTCTGGATCCCATGCCATGATTTATCTCTGAGGACCCCTGTTCCCCTGGATCCATTTCACCCCGTGCCTGGCCACCTGTGTGGCACACACACATAGGAGCAGGAGGACAAGGCTTTGAGATGGGGAACCCGCACAAGCAATTATCTGGGTTTAGGTCTGCAGGTTATTAAGGTTTTCCGTTTCAACTTCCACAGCTAGAACGAAAGTGTAGAAATCCGTTTTCTAGTTAAAATCTGTTCACATCCCAAGTGTTTTTTAAGTTACTTAACAAGCCTTTGGTAGTCCGAAATACCGGGAAGTGTGCCTGTAACTAGAAACACCAGAAACTTCCATTTCAAAATTGTCATAAACCAGGGATACTTTAGAAAAACCTTTTCAGCCCACTTCGTGCCTTGAGTAATGGTTGGTAAACAGTGGAAACCAAGAGAGGCAACATGGAAGCAAACGGATATAAAAGCACAAGGGAGACATCATGCTCTTGGGGAGAACTAAAATGCAAATTGTGTCTGTAAACGAAAGAAATTATACAGAAATCCCAGAAAAACAATTGACTGAAAATCACACGAACGATCCCATGTTCAACTCATCACCTTGAGAACACGAAGGATACTTTTGTACAGGCAGCACACCTCCTTAAAGCAGCAGCAGAGTGCTTCGTGCACAGCAAGGCCTAGTTCACTGAGCAGCTGGACCTGTGCCCACACCCAGAGGGCAGCACCAGCCACGTGGGTGCAGAGGAGGTTGTCCCGGTGAACTCCACAAGCGGCAGCAACGCTCGGCTCTACGCCACAGGACTTCTGACAACGGACACAGTCGCACAGACTGCAAGTGGACCCCACATCAGCCTCAAGACCTCCCCCACCCGAAAACATCTCCACAGCCAGCCAGGGAGGCAAAGGAAGGGTCTTCATGGCGTGCAGAGTTACAATGAATCTGTGTTCACGCTGCCCCCTCCCACTGTACCCGTCGAGACCCAGACGATGTGCCCTGCTACTACAAAGTCGAAGAGATGTTTGATGGGGGCAGAGCGGAAGAGGCACATTGAATTTGGATCATTTTACCCATGACCCTTCTCTCCTCCCAACCCTCTTTGCGAAAGATGACATTTCTGGGGAAACAGAAGGTGATCAGAAGCAAGTAGCTCAAATGTATGTCCCTTGTAAATTTCGGATATCCATCAATTTCAATTTTGAGATATAGAGAAGTGCTGGGAAGGTTAATTGGCCCTATCAGTGTCAGTGAAGAGCTGATGGAAGAAGTGCGAAAGGCCAAAGGAGAAAACCCATGAGTAGAGAAATTAGCCTTCGGCTAATCTTATCTTCTCTGCTTCCATATATCCCTGTCCGTCCTCAAAAGTTGAGTGAGGTAGGAGATGATAAGATTGAGATTAGGGCAAATTATTTCCCCATCTTTTCCTTTCTCCAGTGCACAGTCTCCTCAACCCGCACACTTGGAGTCTCAGGGTCAGCTCTCCAATACTGGTCGACACAGAGGAAAACCAACTGAACCAAAACGAATCCACCGAATTATCTCTGCTGTGCTTATTTATACCTTCCCGGGTTTTCTTTCCTTTACTGTTAAGTGCCTATAATCAACTTCAATCATTTTAGCAGAGTACTAAAGAGTGACTGCTCCCAACCCCTTCAGATAGGTGATGCTTATGTTTACATCTGCTTATCAGCTCTGTCAAAGTGCTGTTTCGTGGAGGTGCTGTAATTTGATGAACACATGAGACATGCTATTTGCTAGCAAGAAATTCTCAGCTCAAACAAGCTAAGGTGTAAGGAGATTCAGTATAACACAGTAATTGGTTAACTCAGTTTACTTGGGACTCCATTTCTTAGGTCTTGGGCTGTTTACATAACCAAAAGGAGTGTGTGTGTGTGTGTGTGTGTGTACCACACTTGACCTAGCGTGTGTGTGTCTGTGTGTGTGTGTACCACACTTGACCTAGCACCTACCTGCACAAGTACCCCCCTGCCAAGTGATGTGTTTAAAGGCCAACAAAAAGGAAAACACAGAACACATTTATAATCCTGAAAATCTAGGGCTACTTAACCTTTCTGCTGCTTAATTTTAAAGGCAAAAAATGTACTATGAGCAGCATAAATAAGAACTGATTTGAGCATAGTTTTATAATAGATAAAATGTACCTGATGGGTCTAATTCAAATTTCTAAAATCTAACTGTGCCGCATTAGTCTGAGATACAAGATCTAAAGCTGCATGATCTAATCTGAGAATTTACGGACCTGTTTGAAATACCTTCATTTGATTAATTTGAAATGGAGGCCAGGGTATGACCTCTAACAGTCTGATCTTTAATAACCGCTCAAGAGATGAGGCAGGAAGTCAGTCGCGCTTAGAATTCTATGCACTTTCCTCTAGTGAGCACACCCTGCGGTTCCACGCGTGCAAGCACACCCCTCGCTCACTGCGGGATCTACAGAGCAGCTGTACATGCCCTTCAAAACTCAAATGCGTGTTATGTGGGTGTGCGGTATAGGGGTAGGACATGAAAAAACTCCCACCTGTCCAGTCCGAGAGAAATTTAACTCCTGAGAAGCACACCTTAGTTGAACATCAGATGCAACACTAATTTGCAGAGGTTCCCACAACATAGGAACAAAAGGGCTGACGTTATGTGTTGATAGCAGATCGTGTGTGAAAACTAAAGTTTTATACGGGGCTGTACGAAGACTAACTGAGGTCTGGAAAATGAGGAATTTTAAATGCTGGACAGTCTCTATACTCAGATTCCGCTGAAGACAATGCAAATACTTATAAGAGCCTGATAATAAAAACAGATTAAAAAAACTTAATCATCAAGGTGAAGCATTTAGTAATGAGGTTTGTACAGCTTTTCGGAAAACACTGACTGGAAGTCCCAACCGGCTAGAGGTAGGCCAGTGTCAGGAGGCATCCCGGACATGGGCATTAGCTTCCAGCACTGATGGTGCAGCCAGTGTCGATGATAAGAATTAAAACACAACTGCAACCCCCAGTCCTGGACAGGCTCAGGAAGCGGCTATCTGGAAAGAGTGGGAGGGGTCCAGGAGGCCAGCCCCCAGGTGATACATACGTTTGCACAACAGTGACGGCGAGCCACTGGAAGTCTTTTCCAGCTGTACTGCGCTGTAATTGTGGTCGCTTGCTCAGGACAGCATGCTGCTTTCACAAGTTGTCTCCTTCCTGAGGGATTTGCTCCTAGAAAAAGCCACCACCGCCTTCTTCACTGTGCCTTCTTCTTCTTCTTTTTCTTTTTTTTCCTGGAGCTTGTCTCTTCTGCAGAGAAGAGCTTTTAACACCTCCCTGGATAGTCAGTAAAACCCCAAGCATTAAGAAGGCCAGAAAATACACGTCCACTTCATTTCACTGAAAAAGAAAGGTCATGATCCTATCCCTTCTTTGGGTCATCCACCCTGAGTCTGCACACCACATTTGCTCAGCAGCAGTCTGGCTACCCTTGCACATCCAGCAAACCCTTAGCACTCCTTCCTCTTATTCAGGATTCCAACTTTTTGAGCGACAAGAAGATCCCTGACACAGAGGGATCCTTGCTGAGGTATGAGAGCAGTGACACAGGATGCAAGAAGAGCACAAATGATGTTTCTTTATCCTCTGCCAAGCCCAGGGCACGCTTGGTGCTGCCATTCTCCTCCTGGGTGCAGCAGCAAACGCTTCTTCGTCAGTTCTATGATCCAACACTGCCGCCCTTAAAAATTAAGTCACCTCAAAAGTTACATAAGTATTTGAAAATACTCAAGAAAACTCTCCAAACACTGCTAGTTACACTTTGCTTGTCATAAATGGAACATCAATCTGAGCCCCAGGACAGGCCAGAGACAAGAACCTGTGATTTCCAGCCAGGCCTGAATTCTCCCCAAATTCCACAGAGTACCAAAACAGGACAATCTTGGCAGGAGCCAAGGGCAGCCTCCTCTACCCTGAAGCAGGCCATGCCTGGAGTCCTTGGCATGAACCGAGGGCAGCATCTCCTGCCTGGAAGCAGTCATGAAGCACACCGAAACACCACTTCCACGTGGGTGGGCCACTGTTGCTTTGCCTCCCACAGATCTGTCCCCCCTTTTCCCCTGGGTGATGGAGCTGCCAAAGATTCCTCAAAGCCCATCTCTTTTGAGCAGTGAGAAGCCCCGGGCTTCTCTTCCTGCATTTATTCTCCAGACCAAGAAGTTACAGGAAGAGACATAGGTGGGGTTTTGAACATAGGTTCAGTTTTACAAGTTTTGCAATAGAAGCTGGTAACATTCAGTCAAAACAAGTCAGATGACACTCTGTTAGGCAATTAAGTGATCCACTATAACAAAGCCTTGATTTACCCGAAATTCCTTTTCCCTCTAGCAGCTTTTTAGTAACGTTGCCTATCAATTAGTCACTTGTCTGTCTTAGAATCAGCAGCCTTGCTGTGTTATGATTCTTTTCCTGCAACAGAGACTCGATGCCCGGGGGTTAAAATTCCTGTCCTTTGCAAGGTCAATATTTGAAACTGCAAGGCTTTTGGTGACTAAAGTCACCTATTACCCAAGAGCAGTAATAGGAAATTAATGTAATACATTAAAAAAGGTAATTGCCTTCCTTAACCACGAAGATGGCATTTTATAAAATTAGCTGCTTCTCTTAAAAGGCAACCTTCATTATCCTTTACCTACTCTTTAAAGACTATACAAACAGGAATAAGTAAATTATGGATAAAATGTTCTATAACTGGGAGAACTCAACGGCCAGTTGCCCACAGCTTACCTGCTGGTGTCCTGTGACACATATTGAAGCCTCCGTTGTACTTTGAGGAAAAATGTTCAAAACATGCCCAAAGTTCTACCCAGCAGCCGCCCCGGGAACCTGCATGCACTTCTGTCCCACTGCGAGTGGCAACCACATCGGCGGTGCTGGACTCGGGTCAGCCCTGCTGGAATGGCAGTGAAAGAGAAACTCATGTTTCAGCACAGCTAAGACGTAAACGTGCAAGTGCAATTTTTAGTGAACAGTGTCGCGTATACATTTACAGGCGGCCAAGGGATAACTCTGTGACCAAAGGAAAACAAAACCTATTCTAGAAAAACAGCAGCTCTGCCTTTCAGGGATGAGACAACCCTGCAAGCTGCTGAGCTCTCTGCTGGTCACCGGTGATGTCATCCCGGTAGCACTGACCCTGTCACCGCCAGAGGTGCCTCACCCAGTCCCCTCCCATCTGTCCGCTGGACTGGAGGGGCGCCATTCTGTCCACACAGCTTCCTTGAGCACCTGCACCCTTGGGGCCTGCTTGTTGGGAGGAAAGCTGTCACCCGCGGCAGCTGGCTTAAACCTTAGCAGCAGGAGGAACAGCTGCCCGTGGCCAGGCCACTGCCCCAGATGAAACTGTTGCTGCCGGGCCTGGCCATCTCTTCCCAACGGAAATAAGTTGTTTGGGGTTCAGCAGACTCTAGAATGAAGCGGGCCCCTTGGGCACAGGGAGCAACAGCACATCCTAGTGGGCTAATTTCCCCAAAGCTTGAAACTAGGTGTCTTGTCTCACTCCAAGGATGGCTGTGGCACTACAGCATCGCTGGACGCTGGGTGGCAGTAGAGGGCCTCACAGAAACCAGGCACAGACAATCTGGCCTCCAGCAAAGGAATGATGCTAATGCGCTCCTCTGGGTAGAATTTGCACAATAACCCACATGGAAGTCGCAGCAGGACAGGGATGAAAACTATGGGGCAAGAGGTCAAGTCTGCACAATCCCAACCAACCCCACCGATGCCCATGTCCAGTAACCGCACACACTGGATGGCTCCCCACAGGCAAAGGAACAGGTGAGACACACCCCTTCTCTGTACCTGGTGACGGATTCAGGGAAGTCAGGCTCCAGGCCCTCTCTCACTCCCACCGTGTCCTGAATCCTCACCATCAGCTACAGCTGCAAGGACTGTTTCTCTTCTGTGAACCTGCAAGCTAAGGGTCTGAAGCGACACAGTGGAGAAAGCATGCGAGGAAATTCTGCTCCACTTTTCCACCTCAGTGAGGCACGTGCACAATGTAGTTTCCCATCTCAACTGTTGCTTCGCTGTCAAGATTTCTTTTGGTGTGAGAGACCAAGGTGTCAGTAGCAAAAGAAAATGTTTTGCTTTTGCTCCCCTCAGTATGCTTCAACATTTCCAAGTGAATTTCACGTCACAAGGGGAGATGGGGATTGCCCTCAACTGGAATGTGGGTCACCTCCCAGCTGTGTGGTGATGTGTCTGGGGCCAAGGCCAGAGCTGCTGCTTTTCCAGATTTTCCAAGCCAGAAACAAGCACTGTTCACTTTAATAAGGTTAAGTTTAAACCGACATCCTTTTTTGGTGCCTAAACTGTTGACTACATACCCCAGCAAGACAGAAGCGTGTGAAAGCCGTCCATTCACACTCCCCTTCTCCCAGACGGCCACATGCGCATATCCCCAGAGCTGAAGGCACTGTGCAAAGCACGGTGCAGTATATGCGGCCAGTAACCGTGTGTTCTTCTCACTGAACACTTCCAGGGTTGCATCAAGTAAAAGTTGCCTCAACTTTCACTGAAGTAGATAAAAGCTGCAAAAACCCTTACTGATTTCCTAAGTTTACTTCTCTAAGTCCCAAAAGCTAAGACTATAACTACGTTAGCGTTCATGTATGACAAACAAATATTAAATAGTTTACACCTTTATACCAATTTATCTGTAGCTCGTGCAGGTCCAATTGGACCTGGCAGACATCTACAGAACATTTCATGCAACAACTAGAGAATACACATTTTTTCTCATCGGCACATGGAACATTCTCCAGGATAGACCACATGTTAGGTCACAAAACAGGTTTCAGCAAATTTTTCAAAGCTGACATCATTCCTAGTATCTTTTCTGACCACAATTGACTAGCACTGGAAATCAATTACAAGCGAATTTCTGGAAACTACTCCAGTGCATAAAAACTGAACAACAGGCTCCCGAATGACCTATGGGTCCAAGAAGCAATTAAAAAGGAAATCAAAAACGTTCTTGAAACTAATGAAAAAAGATGCATCCTACCAAAACCTGTGGGATACTGTAAAAGCAACAGCGACGAGGCAATATATTGCAATACATGCTCACATCAAAAGGATGGAGAAACTTCACGTAAATGACCGAACCGTACACCTCAAAGAACCACCACCACCACAACAATGCAATCATAAAAGTACTAGAGAGAAAGAAATAATTAACATCAGGGCAGAGTTCAATGAAATGGAGACCCCCAAAACGATACAAAGGATCAGCGAAACACAAAGTTGTTTTTTGAGAAGATAAATAAAATAGACAAACCATTAGCTTTGCCCACTCTCACCACACTCATTCAACATAGTATTGAAAGCCCTAACCAGAGCAATCAAGCAAGACAAAGAAATAAAGGGCATTCAGATTGGGAAGGACAAAGTCAAGTTGTCCCTGTTTGCAGATGACGCGATCTTATAGATAGAAAACCTAAAGGCTACCAGAACGCCCTTACGGCTGACTAACAATTTTAATAATTTTGCGGGGTACAAAATCAACACCCACAGGTCAGGAGCATTTTTATACTCCGATAATGAACTGGCAGAAAAAGAAATCAAGAAAGCAAGCCCAATACATTAGTCACCCCCAAGATAAAATACCTAGGAACCAATTGAACCAAGGAGGTTAATGCAGATCTCTACAATGAGAACTACCAAACACCAGTGAGAGAAATTAAAGAGCACCCAAAAATAGTGGAATGACATACCAGGCTCTGGTACGGGAAGAATTAACATCGTGAAAATGTCCTTTCTACCCATAGCAGTCTACAAATTCAATGCAATCTCCGTCAAAATAGCAACAACTTTCTTCACAGAAATAGAAAAAGCAGTGCTAACATTCATATGGAATACGAAAAGATCCTGAATAGCCAAAGCAATTTTGAGCTTAAAAGCACCCCAAAAACAGAAAGGCTGGAGGCATAACACCACCCAATTTCAAATTCTATGACAAGGCTCAAAACAGCATGGTGATGGCATAGAAACAGACACTCAGATCAATGGAACAGGATAGAAAACCCAGGAATAATCAATTTGCCTACTTACAGCCAACCGATTTTTGACAAAGCCAACCAGAACATACGCTGTGGAAAAGACAGCCTCTTCAGGAAATAAACGGTGCCCGCAAAATTGGACAATCCACATGCAGAAGAATGAAACTGGACCAGCATCTCACCATATGCCAAAATCGACTCGAAATGGATTAAAGACCAGAATATAAGACCCCAAACCATTACATGACTGAAGGAAAACAGAGGGGAAACACTCCAGGAAGTAGGTGGGGGCAAAGGCTTTATGAATAAGACCCGAAAACCCACAAGCAACAATATAAAAACTAAACAAATGAGCTAATGTCAAACTAAGAAGCTTCCACACAGCAAAGGAAACAATCAACAGAGCAGAAAGGCACCCTAAAAAAAGGGAGAAAATATGTGTAAACTATACGTCTGCCAAGGGCTTAATATCCAGAACATACCAAGAACTCAAACAGCTGTACAGTATGAAAACAAGTAATCCGATTTAAAACTGGGCAAACGAGATGAATAGACATTTTTCAAAGACATACAAATGGCCAACGGTACACGAAAAAATGCTCAGCATCACTAGTCATCAGAGAAATGCAAATCAAAACCACATTGAGATATCATGTCAACCCAGATAGACTGGCCATTGTTAAAAAGACCATTAATAAGAAATGCTACTGAGGATATGAGGAAAGGAGAACTCTTCTCCAATGTTGGTGGGACTGTAAATTAGCACAGCCACTATGGAAAACAGTAAAGAAGTTTCCTCCAATACAGATAGTACTACCATATGATCCAGCAGTTCCACTACTGGGTATATATCCAAAGAAATGGAAATCATATGGAAGGGACACCTGCACTCCCATGTTCACTGCAGCTTTACTTACAATAGCCAAAATATAGAACCAACCTCAGTGCCCTTCGACAGATGACTGGATAAAAAAAATGTGATACACGTACACCATGGAATAATACTCAGTGATAAAGAAAAAGAATGAAATTCTGCCATCGGTAACAACCTGGATGAGTCTGGAGAAAGTTATGTTGTGTGAAATAAGCCAGACAAGGGAAGATAAATATCACATGCTCTCACTTATAACTAGGTAGAAAGGAAGGAAGGAAGGAAGGAAGGAAGGAAGGAAGGAAGGAAGGAAGGAAGGAAGGAAGGAAGGAAGGAAGCAAAGGACTACAACAGTTCCTTGAACATTCAGAAGGACAGAAGAAACCAATGGTTACTAGAGATGAGGGGATGGACGGAGGAGGGAGTTGGGGGCGTGATGGGTCAGGCAAAGGGCATAAAGAAAAATCATGATTTGTAATAATGAATATGCTAATAAAAATAATTTAAAAAGTAAGACACTTTAAAACACAAAAAGAATGCCATTATTGACATTCCAGAAAATTCCAGCTATGTGGATAACATTAAAAACCAGCTGTCAAGCTAAATCCTTTATCAGTACAAATTTTGGTATTTCTTCAAATTGGGAGGAGAATGTTGGTTTCGATGTACAATGTCTGGTCACTCCCAGCCTCATCTATTTGTCACTGACGACCCTGGGACAGACGGAAAAAAAAAAAAAAAAAACGGTTTCTACAACTTTTAAAATACAGACACGCCCTCCACCACCAACTTTCAATTTCTACAAAACGTCCTTGGGTTCTAGTATTCTTGCACATGTTTGTTCTCTTACAGGAAATTTGCTCCTTAGGATTTCACTGCAATGTGCTTCTGGATCCCATGCCATGATTTATCTCTGAGGACCCCTGTTCCCCTGGATCCATTTCACCCCGTGCCTGGCCACCTGTGTGGCACACACATATAGGAGCAGGAGGACAAGGCTTTGAGATGGGGAACCCGCACAAGCAATTATCTGGGTTTAGGTCTGCAGGTTATTAAGGTTTTCCGTTTCAACTTCCACAGCTAGAACGAAAGTGTAGAAATCCGTTTTCTAGTTAAAATCTGTTCACATCCCAAGTGTTTTTTAAGTTACTTAACAAGCCTTTGGTAGTCCGAAATACCGGGAAGTGTGCCTGTAACTAGAAACACCAGAAACTTCCATTTCAAAATTGTCATAAACCAGGGATACTTTAGAAAAACCTTTTCAGCCCACTTCGTGCCTTGAGTAATGGTGGGTAAACAGTGGAAACCAAGAGAGGCAACACGGAAGCAAACGGATATAAAAGCACAAGGGAGACATCATGCTCTTGGGGAGAACTAAAATGCAAATTGTGTCTGTAAACGAAAGAAATTATACAGAAATCCCAGAAAAACAATTGACTGAAAATCACACGAACGATCCCATGTTCAACTCATCACCTTGAGAACACGAAGGATACTTTTGTACAGGCAGCACACCTCCTTAAAGCAGCAGCAGAGTGCTTCGTGCACAGCAAGGCCTAGTTCACTGAGCAGCTGGACCTGTGCCCACACCCAGAGGGCAGCACCAGCCACGTGGGTGCAGAGGAGGTTGTCCCGGTGAACTCCACAAGCGGCAGCAACGCTCGGCTCTACGCCACAGGACTTCTGACAACGGACACAGTCGCACAGACTGCAAGTGGACCCCACATCAGCCTCAAGACCTCCCCCACCCGAAAACATCTCCACAGCCAGCCAGGGAGGCAAAGGAAGGGTCTTCATGGCGTGCAGAGTTACAATGAATCTGTGTTCACGCTGCCCCCTCCCACTGTACCCGTCGAGACCCAGACGATGTGCCCTGCTACCACAAAGCTGAAGAGATGTTTGATGGGGGCAGAGCGGAAGAGGCACATTGAATTTGGATCATTTTACCCCTGACCCTTCTCTCCTCCCAACCCTCTTTGCGAAAGATGACATTTCTGGGGAAACAGAAGGTGATCAGAAGCAAGTAGCTCAAATGTATGTCCCTTGTAAATTTCGGATATCCATCAATTTCAATTTTGAGATATAGAGAAGTGCTGGGAAGGTTAATTGGCCCTATCAGTGTCAGTGAAGAGCTGATGGAAGAAGTGCGAAAGGCCAAAGGAGAAAACCCATGAGTAGAGAAATTAGCCTTCGGCTAATCTTATCTTCTCGGCTTCCATATATCCCTGTCCATCCTCAAAAGTTGAGTGAGGTAGGAGATGATAAGATTGAGATTAGGGCAAATTATTTCCCCATCTTTTCCTTTCTCCAATGCACAGTCTCCTCAACCCGCACACTTGGAGTCTCAGGGTCAGCTCTCCAATACTGGTCGACACAGAGGAAAACCAACTGAACCAAAACGAATCCACCGAATTATCTCTGCTGTGCTTATTTATACCTTCCCGGGTTTTCTTTCCTTTACTGTTAAGTGCCTATAATCAACTTCAATCATTTTAGCAGAGTACTAAAGAGTGACTGCTCCCAACCCCTTCAGATAGGTGATGCTTATGTTTACATCTGCTTATCAGCTCTGTCAAAGTGCTGTTTCGTGGAGGTGCTGTAATTTGATGAACATATGAGACATGCTATTTGCTAGCAAGAAATTCTCAGCTCAAACAAGCTAAGGTGTATGGAGATTCAGTATAACACAGTAATTGGTTAACTCAGTTTACTTGGGACTCCATTTCTTAGGTCTTGGGCTGTTTACATAACCAAAAGGAGTTAGTGTGTGTGTGTGTGTGTGTGTGTGTGTGTGTGTACCACACTTGACCTAGCACCTACCTGCACAAGTACCCCCCTGCCAAGTGATGTGTTTAAAGGCCAACAAAAAGGAAAACACAGAACACATTTATAATCCTGAAAATCTAGGGCTACTTAACCTTTCTGCTGCTTAATTTTAAAGGCAAAAAATGTACTATGAGCAGCATAAATAAGAACTGATTTGAGCATAGTTTTATAATAGATAAAATGTACCTGATGGGTCTAATTCAAATTTCTAAAATCTAACTGTGCCGCATTAGTCTGAGATACAAGATCTAAAGCTGCATGATCTAATCTGAGAATTTACGGACCTGTTTGAAATACCTTCATTTGATTAATTTGAAATGGAGGCCAGGGTATGACCTCTAACAGTCTGATCTTTAATAACCGCTCAAGAGATGAGGCAGGAAGTCAGTCGCGCTTAGAATTCTATGCACTTTCCTCTAGTGAGCACACCCTGCGGTTCCACGCGTGCAAGCACACCCCTCGCTCACTGCGGGATCTACAGAGCAGCTGTACATGCCCTTCAAAACTCAAATGCGTGTTATGTGGGTGTGCGGTATAGGGGTAGGACATGAAAAAACTCCCACCTGTCCAGTCCGAGAGAAATTTAACTCCTGAGAAGGACACCTTAGTTGAACATCAGATGCAACACTAATTTGCAGAGGTTCCCACAACATAGGAACAAAAGGGCTGACGTTATGTGTTGATAGCAGATCGTGTGTGAAAACTAAAGTTTTATACGGGGCTGTACGAAGACTAACTGAGGTCTGGAAAATGAGGAATTTTAAATGCTGGACAGTCTCTATACTCAGATTCCGCTGAAGACAATGCAAATACTTATAAGAGCCTGATAATAAAAACAGATTAAAAAAACTTAATCATCAAGGTGAAGCATTTAGTAATGAGGTTTGTACAGCTTTTCGGAAAACACTGACTGGAAGTCCCAACCGGCTAGAGGTAGGCCAGTGTCAGGAGGCATCCCGGACATGGGCATTAGCTTCCAGCACTGATGGTGCAGCCAGTGTCGATGATAAGAATTAAAACACAACTGCAACCCCCAGTCCTGGACAGGCTCAGGAAGCGGCTATCTGGAAAGAGTGGGAGGGGTCCAGGAGGCCAGCCCCCAGGTGATACATACGTTTGCACAACAGTGACGGCGAGCCACTGGAAGTCTTTTCCAGCTGTACTGCGCTGTAATTGTGGTCGCTTGCTCAGGACAGCATGCTGCTTTCACAAGTTGTCTCCTTCCTGAGGGATTTGCTCCTAGAAAAAGCCACCACCGCCTTCTTCACTGTGCCTTCTTCTTCTTCTTTTTCTTTTTTTTCCTGGAGCTTGTCTCTTCTGCAGAGAAGAGCTTTTAACACCTCCCTGGATAGTCAGTAAAACCCCAAGCATTAAGAAGGCCAGAAAATACACGTCCACTTCATTTCACTGAAAAAGAAAGGTCATGATCCTATCCCTTCTTTGGGTCATCCACCCTGAGTCTGCACACCACATTTGCTCAGCAGCAGTCTGGCTACCCTTGCACATCCAGCAAACCCTTAGCACTCCTTCCTCTTATTCAGGATTCCAACTTTTTGAGCGACAAGAAGATCCCTGACACAGAGGGATCCTTGCTGAGGTATGAGAGCAGTGACACAGGATGCAAGAAGAGCACAAATGATGTTTCTTTATCCTCTGCCAAGCCCAGGGCACGCTTGGTGCTGCCATTCTCCTCCTGGGTGCAGCAGCAAACGCTTCTTCGTCAGTTCTATGATCCAACACTGCCGCCCTTAAAAATTAAGTCACCTCAAAAGTTACATAAGTATTTGAAAATACTCAAGAAAACTCTCCAAACACTGCTAGTTACACTTTGCTTGTCATAAATGGAACATCAATCTGAGCCCCAGGACAGGCCAGAGACAAGAACCTGTGATTTCCAGCCAGGCCTGAATTCTCCCCAAATTCCACAGAGTACCAAAACAGGACAATCTTGGCAGGAGCCAAGGGCAGCCTCCTCTACCCTGAAGCAGGCCATGCCTGGAGTCCTTGGCATGAACCGAGGGCAGCATCTCCTGCCTGGAAGCAGTCATGAAGCACACCGAAACACCACTTCCACGTGGGTGGGCCACTGTTGCTTTGCCTCCCACAGATCTGTCCCCCCTTTTCCCCTGGGTGATGGAGCTGCCAAAGATTCCTCAAAGCCCATCTCTTTTGAGCAGTGAGAAGCCCCGGGCTTCTCTTCCTGCATTTATTCTCCAGACCAAGAAGTTACAGGAAGAGACATAGGTGGGGTTTTGAACATAGGTTCAGTTTTACAAGTTTTGCAATAGAAGCTGGTAACATTCAGTCAAAACAAGTCAGATGACACTCTGTTAGGCAATTAAGTGATCCACTATAACAAAGCCTTGATTTACCCGAAATTCCTTTTCCCTCTAGCAGCTTTTTAGTAACGTTGCCTATCAATTAGTCACTTGTCTGTCTTAGAATCAGCAGCCTTGCTGTGTTATGATTCTTTTCCTGCAACAGAGACTCGATGCCCGGGGGTTAAAATTCCTGTCCTTTGCAAGGTCAATATTTGAAACTGCAAGGCTTTTGGTGACTAAAGTCACCTATTACCCAAGAGCAGTAATAGGAAATTAATGTAATACATTAAAAAAGGTAATTGCCTTCCTTAACCACGAAGATGGCATTTTATAAAATTAGCTGCTTCTCTTAAAAGGCAACCTTCATTATCCTTTACCTACTCTTTAAAGACTATACAAACAGGAATAAGTAAATTATGGATAAAATGTTCTATAACTGGGAGAACTCAACGGCCAGTTGCCCACAGCTTACCTGCTGGTGTCCTGTGACACATATTGAAGCCTCCGTTGTACTTTGAGGAAAAATGTTCAAAACATGCCCAAAGTTCTACCCAGCAGCCGCCCCGGGAACCTGCATGCACTTCTGTCCCACTGCGAGTGGCAACCACATCGGCGGTGCTGGACTCGGGTCAGCCCTGCTGGAATGGCAGTGAAAGAGAAACTCATGTTTCAGCACAGCTAAGACGTAAACGTGCAAGTGCAATTTTTAGTGAACAGTGTCGCGTATACATTTACAGGCGGCCAAGGGATAACTCTGTGACCAAAGGAAAACAAAACCTATTCTAGAAAAACAGCAGCTCTGCCTTTCAGGGATGAGACAACCCTGCAAGCTGCTGAGCTCTCTGCTGGTCACCGGTGATGTCATCCCGGTAGCACTGACCCTGTCACCGCCAGAGGTGCCTCACCCAGTCCCCTCCCATCTGTCCGCTGGACTGGAGGGGCGCCATTCTGTCCACACAGCTTCCTTGAGCACCTGCACCCTTGGGGCCTGCTTGTTGGGAGGAAAGCTGTCACCCGCGGCAGCTGGCTTAAACCTTAGCAGCAGGAGGAACAGCTGCCCGTGGCCAGGCCACTGCCCCAGATGAAACTGTTGCTGCCGGGCCTGGCCATCTCTTCCCAACGGAAATAAGTTGTTTGGGGTTCAGCAGACTCTAGAATGAAGCGGGCCCCTTGGGCACAGGGAGCAACAGCACATCCTAGTGGGCTAATTTCCCCAAAGCTTGAAACTAGGTGTCTTGTCTCACTCCAAGGATGGCTGTGGCACTACAGCATCGCTGGACGCTGGGTGGCAGTAGAGGGCCTCACAGAAACCAGGCACAGACAATCTGGCCTCCAGCAAAGGAATGATGCTAATGCGCTCCTCTGGGTAGAATTTGCACAATAACCCACATGGAAGTCGCAGCAGGACAGGGATGAAAACTATGGGGCAAGAGGTCAAGTCTGCACAATCCCAACCAACCCCACCGATGCCCATGTCCAGTAACCGCACACACTGGATGGCTCCCCACAGGCAAAGGAACAGGTGAGACACACCCCTTCTCTGTACCTGGTGACGGATTCAGGGAAGTCAGGCTCCAGGCCCTCTCTCACTCCCACCGTGTCCTGAATCCTCACCATCAGCTACAGCTGCAAGGACTGTTTCTCTTCTGTGAACCTGCAAGCTAAGGGTCTGAAGCGACACAGTGGAGAAAGCATGCGAGGAAATTCTGCTCCACTTTTCCACCTCAGTGAGGCACGTGCACAATGTAGTTTCCCATCTCAACTGTTGCTTCGCTGTCAAGATTTCTTTTGGTGTGAGAGACCAAGGTGTCAGTAGCAAAAGAAAATGTTTTGCTTTTGCTCCCCTCAGTATGCTTCAACATTTCCAAGTGAATTTCACGTCACAAGGGGAGATGGGGATTGCCCTCAACTGGAATGTGGGTCACCTCCCAGCTGTGTGGTGATGTGTCTGGGGCCAAGGCCAGAGCTGCTGCTTTTCCAGATTTTCCAAGCCAGAAACAAGCACTGTTCACTTTAATAAGGTTAAGTTTAAACCGACATCCTTTTTTGGTGCCTAAACTGTTGACTACATACCCCAGCAAGACAGAAGCGTGTGAAAGCCGTCCATTCACACTCCCCTTCTCCCAGACGGCCACATGCGCATATCCCCAGAGCTGAAGGCACTGTGCAAAGCACGGTGCAGTATATGCGGCCAGTAACCGTGTGTTCTTCTCACTGAACACTTCCAGGGTTGCATCAAGTAAAAGTTGCCTCAACTTTCACTGAAGTAGATAAAAGCTGCAAAAACCCTTACTGATTTCCTAAGTTTACTTCTCTAAGTCCCAAAAGCTAAGACTATAACTACGTTAGCGTTCATGTATGACAAACAAATATTAAATAGTTTACACCTTTATACCAATTTATCTGTAGCTCGTGCAGGTCCAATTGGACCTGGCAGACATCTACAGAACATTTCATGCAACAACTAGAGAATACACATTTTTTCTCATCGGCACATGGAACATTCTCCAGGATAGACCACATGTTAGGTCACAAAACAGGTTTCAGCAAATTTTTCAAAGCTGACATCATTCCTAGTATCTTTTCTGACCACAATTGACTAGCACTGGAAATCAATTACAAGCGAATTTCTGGAAACTACTCCAGTGCATGAAAACTGAACAACAGGCTCCCGAATGACCTATGGGTCCAAGAAGAAATTAAAAAGGAAATCAAAAACGTTCTTGAAACTAATGAAAAAAGATGCATCCTACCAAAACCTGTGGGATACTGTAAAAGCAACAGCGACGAGGCAATATATTGCAATACATGCTCACATCAAAAGGATGGAGAAACTTCACGTAAATGACCGAACCGTACACCTCAAAGAACCACCACCACCACAACAATGCAATCATAAAAGTACTAGAGAGAAAGAAATAATTAACATCAGGGCAGAGTTCAATGAAATGGAGACCCCCAAAACGATACAAAGGATCAGCGAAACACAAAGTTGTTTTTTGAGAAGATAAATAAAATAGACAAACCATTAGCTTTGCCCACTCTCACCACACTCATTCAACATAGTATTGAAAGCCCTAACCAGAGCAATCCAGCAAGACAAAGAAATAAAGGGCATTCAGATTGGGAAGGACAAAGTCAAGTTGTCCCTGTTTGCAGATGACGCGATCTTATAGATAGAAAACCTAAAGGCTACCAGAACGCCCTTACGGCTGACTAACAATTTTAATAATTTTGCGGGGTACAAAATCAACACCCACAGATCAGGAGCATTTTTATACTCCGATAATGAACTGGCAGAAAAAGAAATCAAGAAAGCAAGCCCATTTACAATAGTCACCCCCAAGATAAAATACCTAGGAACCAATTGAACCAAGGAGGTTAATGCAGATCTCTACAATGAGAACTACCAAACACCAGTGAGAGAAATTAAAGAACACCCAAAAATAGTGGAATGACATACCAGGCTCTGGTACGGGAAGAATTAACATCGTGAAAATGTCCTTTCTACCCATAGCAGTCTACAAATTCAACGCAATCTCCGTCAAAATAGCAACAACTTTCTTCACAGAAATAGAAAAAGCAGTGCTAACATTCATATGGAATACGAAAAGATCCTGAATAGCCAAAGCAATTTTGAGCTTAAAAGCACCCCAAAAACAGAAAGGCTGGAGGCATAACACCACCCAATTTCAAATTCTATGACAAGGCTCAAAACAGCATGGTGATGGCATAGAAACAGACACTCAGATCAATGGAACAGGATAGAAAACCCAGGAATAATCAATTTGCCTACTTACAGCCAACCGATTTTTGACAAAGCCAACCAGAACATACGCTGTGGAAAAGACAGCCTCTTCAGGAAATAAACGGTGCCCGCAAAATTGGACAATCCACATGCAGAAGAATGAAACTGGACCAGCATCTCACCATATGCCAAAATCGACTCGAAATGGATTAAAGACCAGAATATAAGACCCCAAACCATTACATGACTGAAGGAAAACAGAGGGGAAACACTCCAGGAAGTAGGTGGGGGCAAAGGCTTTATGAATAAGACCCGAAAACCCACAAGCAACAACATAAAAACTAAACAAATGAGCTAATGTCAAACTAAGAAGCTTCCACACAGCAAAGGAAACAATCAACAGAGCAGAAAGGCACCCTAAAAAAAGGGAGAAAATATGTGTAAACTATACGTCTGCCAAGGGCTTAATATCCAGAACATACCAAGAACTCAAACAGCTGTACAGTATGAAAACAAGTAATCCGATTTAAAACTGGGCAAACGAGATGAATAGACATTTTTCAAAGACATACAAATGGCCAACGGTACACGAAAAAATGCTCAGCATCACTAGTCATCAGAGAAATGCAAATCAAAACCACATTGAGATATCATGTCAACCCAGATAGACTGGCCATTGTTAAAAAGACCATTAATAAGAAATGCTACTGAGGATATGAGGAAAGGAGAACTCTTCTCCAATGTTGGTGGGACTGTAAATTAGCACAGTCACTATGGAAAACAGTAAAGAAGTTTCCTCCAATACAGATAGTACTACCATATGATCCAGCAGTTCCACTACTGGGTATATATCCAAAGAAATGGAAGTCATATGGAAGGGACACCTGCACTCCCATGTTCACTGCAGCTTTACTTACAATAGCCAAAATATAGAACCAACCTCAGTGCCCTTCGACAGATGACTGGATAAAAAAAATGTGATACACGTACACCATGGAATAATACTCAGTGATAAAGGAAAAGAATGAAATTCTGCCATCGGTAACAACCTGGATGAGTCTGGAGAAAATTATGTTGTGTGAAATAAGCCAGACAAGGGAAGATAAATATCACATGCTCTCACTTATAACTAGGTAGAAAGGAAGGAAGGAAGGAAGGAAGGAAGGAAGGAAGGAAGGAAGGAAGGAAGGAAGGAAGGAAGGAAGGAAGGAAGGAAGCAAAGGACTACAACAGTTCCTTGAACTTTCAGAAGGACAGAAGAAACCAATGGTTACTAGAGATGAGGGGATGGACGGAGGGAGGGAGTTGGGGGCGTGATGGGTCAGGCAAAGGGCATAAAGAAAAATCATGATTTGTAATAATGAATATGCTAATAAAAATAATTTAAAAAGTAAGACACTTTAAAACACAAAAAGAATGCCATTATTGACATTCCAGAAAATTCCAGCTATGTGGATAACATTAAAAACCAGCTGTCAAGCTAAATCCTTTATCAGTACAAATTTTGATATTTCTTCAAATTGGGAGGAGAATGTTGGTTTCGATGTACAATGTCTGGTCACTCCCAGCCTCATCTATTTGTCACTGACGACCCTGGGACAGACGGAAAAAAAAAAAAAAACGGTTTCTGCAACTTTTAAAATACAGACACGCCCTCCACCACCAACTTTCAATGTCTACAAAACGTCCTTGGGTTCTAGTATTCTTGCACATGTTTGTTCTCTTACAGGAAATTTGCTCCTTAGGATTTCACTGCAATGTGCTTCTGGATCCCATGCCATGATTTATCTCTGAGGACCCCTGTTCCCCTGGATCCATTTCACCCCGTGCCTGGCCACCTGTGTGGCACACACACATAGGAGCAGGAGGACAAGGCTTTGAGATGGGGAACCCGCACAAGCAATTATCTGGGTTTAGGTCTGCAGGTTATTAAGGTTTTCCGTTTCAACTTCCACAGCTAGAACGAAAGTGTAGAAATCCGTTTTCTAGTTAAAATCTGTTCACATCCCAAGTGTTTTTTAAGTTACTTAACAAGCCTTTGGTAGTCCGAAATACCGGGAAGTGTGCCTGTAACTAGAAACACCAGAAACTTCCATTTCAAAATTGTCATAAACCAGGGATACTTTAGAAAAACCTTTTCAGCCCACTTCGTGCCTTGAGTAATGGTTGGTAAACAGTGGAAACCAAGAGAGGCAACATGGAAGCAAACGGATATAAAAGCACAAGGGAGACATCATGCTCTTGGGGAGAACTAAAATGCAAATTGTGTCTGTAAACGAAAGAAATTATACAGAAATCCCAGAAAAACAATTGACTGAAAATCACACGAACGATCCCATGTTCAACTCATCACCTTGAGAACACGAAGGATACTTTTGTACAGGCAGCACACCTCCTTAAAGCAGCAGCAGAGTGCTTCGTGCACAGCAAGGCCTAGTTCACTGAGCAGCTGGACCTGTGCCCACACCCAGAGGGCAGCACCAGCCACGTGGGTGCAGAGGAGGTTGTCCCGGTGAACTCCACAAGCGGCAGCAACGCTCGGCTCTACGCCACAGGACTTCTGACAACGGACACAGTCGCACAGACTGCAAGTGGACCCCACATCAGCCTCAAGACCTCCCCCACCCGAAAACATCTCCACAGCCAGCCAGGGAGGCAAAGGAAGGGTCTTCATGGCGTGCAGAGTTACAATGAATCTGTGTTCACGCTGCCCCCTCCCACTGTACCCGTCGAGACCCAGACGATGTGCCCTGCTACTACAAAGTCGAAGAGATGTTTGATGGGGGCAGAGCGGAAGAGGCACATTGAATTTGGATCATTTTACCCATGACCCTTCTCTCCTCCCAACCCTCTTTGCGAAAGATGACATTTCTGGGGAAACAGAAGGTGATCAGAAGCAAGTAGCTCAAATGTATGTCCCTTGTAAATTTCGGATATCCATCAATTTCAATTTTGAGATATAGAGAAGTGCTGGGAAGGTTAATTGGCCCTATCAGTGTCAGTGAAGAGCTGATGGAAGAAGTGCGAAAGGCCAAAGGAGAAAACCCATGAGTAGAGAAATTAGCCTTCGGCTAATCTTATCTTCTCTGCTTCCATATATCCCTGTCCGTCCTCAAAAGTTGAGTGAGGTAGGAGATGATAAGATTGAGATTAGGGCAAATTATTTCCCCATCTTTTCCTTTCTCCAGTGCACAGTCTCCTCAACCCGCACACTTGGAGTCTCAGGGTCAGCTCTCCAATACTGGTCGACACAGAGGAAAACCAACTGAACCAAAACGAATCCACCGAATTATCTCTGCTGTGCTTATTTATACCTTCCCGGGTTTTCTTTCCTTTACTGTTAAGTGCCTATAATCAACTTCAATCATTTTAGCAGAGTACTAAAGAGTGACTGCTCCCAACCCCTTCAGATAGGTGATGCTTATGTTTACATCTGCTTATCAGCTCTGTCAAAGTGCTGTTTCGTGGAGGTGCTGTAATTTGATGAACACATGAGACATGCTATTTGCTAGCAAGAAATTCTCAGCTCAAACAAGCTAAGGTGTAAGGAGATTCAGTATAACACAGTAATTGGTTAACTCAGTTTACTTGGGACTCCATTTCTTAGGTCTTGGGCTGTTTACATAACCAAAAGGAGTGTGTGTGTGTGTGTGTGTGTGTGTGTGTGTGTACCACACTTGACCTAGCGTGTGTGTGTCTGTGTGTGTGTGTACCACACTTGACCTAGCACCTACCTGCACAAGTACCCCCCTGCCAAGTGATGTGTTTAAAGGCCAACAAAAAGGAAAACACAGAACACATTTATAATCCTGAAAATCTAGGGCTACTTAACCTTTCTGCTGCTTAATTTTAAAGGCAAAAAATGTACTATGAGCAGCATAAATAAGAACTGATTTGAGCATAGTTTTATAATAGATAAAATGTACCTGATGGGTCTAATTCAAATTTCTAAAATCTAACTGTGCCGCATTAGTCTGAGATACAAGATCTAAAGCTGCATGATCTAATCTGAGAATTTACGGACCTGTTTGAAATACCTTCATTTGATTAATTTGAAATGGAGGCCAGGGTATGACCTCTAACAGTCTGATCTTTAATAACCGCTCAAGAGATGAGGCAGGAAGTCAGTCGCGCTTAGAATTCTATGCACTTTCCTCTAGTGAGCACACCCTGCGGTTCCACGCGTGCAAGCACACCCCTCGCTCACTGCGGGATCTACAGAGCAGCTGTACATGCCCTTCAAAACTCAAATGCGTGTTATGTGGGTGTGCGGTATAGGGGTAGGACATGAAAAAACTCCCACCTGTCCAGTCCGAGAGAAATTTAACTCCTGAGAAGCACACCTTAGTTGAACATCAGATGCAACACTAATTTGCAGAGGTTCCCACAACATAGGAACAAAAGGGCTGACGTTATGTGTTGATAGCAGATCGTGTGTGAAAACTAAAGTTTTATACGGGGCTGTACGAAGACTAACTGAGGTCTGGAAAATGAGGAATTTTAAATGCTGGACAGTCTCTATACTCAGATTCCGCTGAAGACAATGCAAATACTTATAAGAGCCTGATAATAAAAACAGATTAAAAAAACTTAATCATCAAGGTGAAGCATTTAGTAATGAGGTTTGTACAGCTTTTCGGAAAACACTGACTGGAAGTCCCAACCGGCTAGAGGTAGGCCAGTGTCAGGAGGCATCCCGGACATGGGCATTAGCTTCCAGCACTGATGGTGCAGCCAGTGTCGATGATAAGAATTAAAACACAACTGCAACCCCCAGTCCTGGACAGGCTCAGGAAGCGGCTATCTGGAAAGAGTGGGAGGGGTCCAGGAGGCCAGCCCCCAGGTGATACATACGTTTGCACAACAGTGACGGCGAGCCACTGGAAGTCTTTTCCAGCTGTACTGCGCTGTAATTGTGGTCGCTTGCTCAGGACAGCATGCTGCTTTCACAAGTTGTCTCCTTCCTGAGGGATTTGCTCCTAGAAAAAGCCACCACCGCCTTCTTCACTGTGCCTTCTTCTTCTTCTTTTTCTTTTTTTTCCTGGAGCTTGTCTCTTCTGCAGAGAAGAGCTTTTAACACCTCCCTGGATAGTCAGTAAAACCCCAAGCATTAAGAAGGCCAGAAAATACACGTCCACTTCATTTCACTGAAAAAGAAAGGTCATGATCCTATCCCTTCTTTGGGTCATCCACCCTGAGTCTGCACACCACATTTGCTCAGCAGCAGTCTGGCTACCCTTGCACATCCAGCAAACCCTTAGCACTCCTTCCTCTTATTCAGGATTCCAACTTTTTGAGCGACAAGAAGATCCCTGACACAGAGGGATCCTTGCTGAGGTATGAGAGCAGTGACACAGGATGCAAGAAGAGCACAAATGATGTTTCTTTATCCTCTGCCAAGCCCAGGGCACGCTTGGTGCTGCCATTCTCCTCCTGGGTGCAGCAGCAAACGCTTCTTCGTCAGTTCTATGATCCAACACTGCCGCCCTTAAAAATTAAGTCACCTCAAAAGTTACATAAGTATTTGAAAATACTCAAGAAAACTCTCCAAACACTGCTAGTTACACTTTGCTTGTCATAAATGGAACATCAATCTGAGCCCCAGGACAGGCCAGAGACAAGAACCTGTGATTTCCAGCCAGGCCTGAATTCTCCCCAAATTCCACAGAGTACCAAAACAGGACAATCTTGGCAGGAGCCAAGGGCAGCCTCCTCTACCCTGAAGCAGGCCATGCCTGGAGTCCTTGGCATGAACCGAGGGCAGCATCTCCTGCCTGGAAGCAGTCATGAAGCACACCGAAACACCACTTCCACGTGGGTGGGCCACTGTTGCTTTGCCTCCCACAGATCTGTCCCCCCTTTTCCCCTGGGTGATGGAGCTGCCAAAGATTCCTCAAAGCCCATCTCTTTTGAGCAGTGAGAAGCCCCGGGCTTCTCTTCCTGCATTTATTCTCCAGACCAAGAAGTTACAGGAAGAGACATAGGTGGGGTTTTGAACATAGGTTCAGTTTTACAAGTTTTGCAATAGAAGCTGGTAACATTCAGTCAAAACAAGTCAGATGACACTCTGTTAGGCAATTAAGTGATCCACTATAACAAAGCCTTGATTTACCCGAAATTCCTTTTCCCTCTAGCAGCTTTTTAGTAACGTTGCCTATCAATTAGTCACTTGTCTGTCTTAGAATCAGCAGCCTTGCTGTGTTATGATTCTTTTCCTGCAACAGAGACTCGATGCCCGGGGGTTAAAATTCCTGTCCTTTGCAAGGTCAATATTTGAAACTGCAAGGCTTTTGGTGACTAAAGTCACCTATTACCCAAGAGCAGTAATAGGAAATTAATGTAATACATTAAAAAAGGTAATTGCCTTCCTTAACCACGAAGATGGCATTTTATAAAATTAGCTGCTTCTCTTAAAAGGCAACCTTCATTATCCTTTACCTACTCTTTAAAGACTATACAAACAGGAATAAGTAAATTATGGATAAAATGTTCTATAACTGGGAGAACTCAACGGCCAGTTGCCCACAGCTTACCTGCTGGTGTCCTGTGACACATATTGAAGCCTCCGTTGTACTTTGAGGAAAAATGTTCAAAACATGCCCAAAGTTCTACCCAGCAGCCGCCCCGGGAACCTGCATGCACTTCTGTCCCACTGCGAGTGGCAACCACATCGGCGGTGCTGGACTCGGGTCAGCCCTGCTGGAATGGCAGTGAAAGAGAAACTCATGTTTCAGCACAGCTAAGACGTAAACGTGCAAGTGCAATTTTTAGTGAACAGTGTCGCGTATACATTTACAGGCGGCCAAGGGATAACTCTGTGACCAAAGGAAAACAAAACCTATTCTAGAAAAACAGCAGCTCTGCCTTTCAGGGATGAGACAACCCTGCAAGCTGCTGAGCTCTCTGCTGGTCACCGGTGATGTCATCCCGGTAGCACTGACCCTGTCACCGCCAGAGGTGCCTCACCCAGTCCCCTCCCATCTGTCCGCTGGACTGGAGGGGCGCCATTCTGTCCACACAGCTTCCTTGAGCACCTGCACCCTTGGGGCCTGCTTGTTGGGAGGAAAGCTGTCACCCGCGGCAGCTGGCTTAAACCTTAGCAGCAGGAGGAACAGCTGCCCGTGGCCAGGCCACTGCCCCAGATGAAACTGTTGCTGCCGGGCCTGGCCATCTCTTCCCAACGGAAATAAGTTGTTTGGGGTTCAGCAGACTCTAGAATGAAGCGGGCCCCTTGGGCACAGGGAGCAACAGCACATCCTAGTGGGCTAATTTCCCCAAAGCTTGAAACTAGGTGTCTTGTCTCACTCCAAGGATGGCTGTGGCACTACAGCATCGCTGGACGCTGGGTGGCAGTAGAGGGCCTCACAGAAACCAGGCACAGACAATCTGGCCTCCAGCAAAGGAATGATGCTAATGCGCTCCTCTGGGTAGAATTTGCACAATAACCCACATGGAAGTCGCAGCAGGACAGGGATGAAAACTATGGGGCAAGAGGTCAAGTCTGCACAATCCCAACCAACCCCACCGATGCCCATGTCCAGTAACCGCACACACTGGATGGCTCCCCACAGGCAAAGGAACAGGTGAGACACACCCCTTCTCTGTACCTGGTGACGGATTCAGGGAAGTCAGGCTCCAGGCCCTCTCTCACTCCCACCGTGTCCTGAATCCTCACCATCAGCTACAGCTGCAAGGACTGTTTCTCTTCTGTGAACCTGCAAGCGAAGGGTCTGAAGCGACACAGTGGAGAAAGCATGCGAGGAAATTCTGCTCCACTTTTCCACCTCAGTGAGGCACGTGCACAATGTAGTTTCCCATCTCAACTGTTGCTTCGCTGTCAAGATTTCTTTTGGTGTGAGAGACCAAGGTGTCGGTAGCAAAAGAAAATGTTTTGCTTTTGCTCCCCTCAGTATGCTTCAACATTTCCAAGTGAATTTCACGTCACAAGGGGAGATGGGGATTGCCCTCAACTGGAATGTGGGTCACCTCCCAGCTGTGTGGTGATGTGTCTGGGGCCAAGGCCAGAGCTGCTGCTTTTCCAGATTTTCCAAGCCAGAAACAAGCACTGTTCACTTTAATAAGGTTAAGTTTAAACCGACATCCTTTTTTGGTGCCTAAACTGTTGACTACATACCCCAGCAAGACAGAAGCGTGTGAAAGCCGTCCATTCACACTCCCCTTCTCCCAGACGGCCACATGCGCATATCCCCAGAGCTGAAGGCACTGTGCAAAGCACGGTGCAGTATATGCGGCCAGTAACCGTCTGTTCTTCTCACTGAACACTTCCAGGGTTGCATCAAGTAAAAGTTGCCTCAACTTTCACTGAAGTAGATAAAAGCTGCAAAAACCCTTACTGATTTCCTAAGTTTACTTCTCTAAGTCCCAAAAGCTAAGACTATAACTACGTTAGTGTTCATGTATGACAAACAAATATTAAATAGTTTACACCTTTATACCAATTTATCTGTAGCTCGTGCAGGTCCAATTGGACCTGGCAGACATCTACAGAACATTTCATGCAACAACTAGAGAATACACATTTTTTCTCATCGGCACATGGAACATTCTCCAGGATAGACCACATGTTAGGTCACAAAACAGGTTTCAGCAAATTTTTCAAAGCTGACATCATTCCTAGTATCTTTTCTGACCACAATTGACTAGCACTGGAAATCAATTACAAGCGAATTTCTGGAAACTACTCCAGTGCATGAAAACTGAACAACAGGCTCCCGAATGACCTATGGGTCCAAGAAGAAATTAAAAAGGAAATCAAAAACGTTCTTGAAACTAATGAAAAAAGATGCATCCTACCAAAACCTGTGGGATACTGTAAAAGCAACAGCGACGAGGCAATATATTGCAATACATGCTCACATCAAAAGGATGGAGAAACTTCACGTAAATGACCGAACCGTACACCTCAAAGAACCACCACCACCACAACAATGCAATCATAAAAGTACTAGAGAGAAAGAAATAATTAACATCAGGGCAGAGTTCAATGAAATGGAGACCCCCAAAACGATACAAAGGATCAGCGAAACACAAAGTTGTTTTTTGAGAAGATAAATAAAATAGACAAACCATTAGCTTTGCCCACTCTCACCACACTCATTCAACATAGTATTGAAAGCCCTAACCAGAGCAATCCAGCAAGACAAAGAAATAAAGGGCATTCAGATTGGGAAGGACAAAGTCAAGTTGTCCCTGTTTGCAGATGACGCGATCTTATAGATAGAAAACCTAAAGGCTACCAGAACGCCCTTACGGCTGACTAACAATTTTAATAATTTTGCGGGGTACAAAATCAACACCCACAGGTCAGGAGCATTTTTATACTCCGATAATGAACTGGCAGAAAAAGAAATCAAGAAAGCAAGCCCATTTACAATAGTCACCCCCAAGATAAAATACCTAGGAACCAATTGAACCAAGGAGGTTAATGCAGATCTCTACAATGAGAACTACCAAACACCAGTGAGAGAAATTAAAGAGCACCCAAAAATAGTGGAATGACATACCAGGCTCTGGTACGGGAAGAATTAACATCGTGAAAATGTCCTTTCTACCCATAGCAGTCTACAAATTCAACGCAATCTCCGTCAAAATAGCAACAACTTTCTTCACAGAAATAGAAAAAGCAGTGCTAACATTCATATGGAATACGAAAAGATCCTGAATAGCCAAAGCAATTTTGAGCTTAAAAGCACCCCAAAAACAGAAAGGCTGGAGGCATAACACCACCCAATTTCAAATTCTATGACAAGGCTCAAAACAGCATGGTGATGGCATAGAAACAGACACTCAGATCAATGGAACAGGATAGAAAACCCAGGAATAATCAATTTGCCTACTTACAGCCAACCGATTTTTGACAAAGCCAACCAGAACATACGCTGTGGAAAAGACAGCCTCTTCAGGAAATAAACGGTGCCCGCAAAATTGGACAATCCACATGCAGAAGAATGAAACTGGACCAGCATCTCACCATATGCCAAAATCGACTCGAAATGGATTAAAGACCAGAATATAAGACCCCAAACCATTACATGACTGAAGGAAAACAGAGGGGAAACACTCCAGGAAGTAGGTGGGGGCAAAGGCTTTATGAATAAGACCCGAAACCCACAAGCAACAATATAAAAACTAAACAAATGAGCTAATGTCAAACTAAGAAGCTTCCACACAGCAAAGGAAACAATCAACAGAGCAGAAAGGCACCCTAAAAAAAGGGAGAAAATATGTGTAAACTATACGTCTGCCAAGGGCTTAATATCCAGAACATACCAAGAACTCAAACAGCTGTACAGTATGAAAACAAGTAATCCGATTTAAAACTGGGCAAACGAGATGAATAGACATTTTTCAAAGACATACAAATGGCCAACGGTACACGAAAAAATGCTCAGCATCACTAGTCATCAGAGAAATGCAAATCAAAACCACATTGAGATATCATGTCAACCCAGATAGACTGGCCATTGTTAAAAAGACCATTAATAAGAAATGCTACTGAGGATATGAGGAAAGGAGAACTCTTCTCCAATGTTGGTGGGACTGTAAATTAGCACAGTCACTATGGAAAACAGTAAAGAAGTTTCCTCCAATACAGATAGTACTACCATATGATCCAGCAGTTCCACTACTGGGTATATATCCAAAGAAATGGAAGTCATATGGAAGGGACACCTGCACTCCCATGTTCACTGCAGCTTTACTTACAATAGCCAAAATATAGAACCAACCTCAGTGCCCTTCGACAGATGACTGGATAAAAAAATATGATACACGTACACCATGGAATAATACTCAGTGATAAAGGAAAAGAATGAAATTCTGCCATCGGTAACAACCTGGATGAGTCTGGAGAAAATTATGTTGTGTGAAATAAGCCAGACAAGGGAAGATAAATATCACATGTTCTCACTTATAACTAGGTAGAAAGGAAGGAAGGAAGGAAGGAAGGAAGGAAGGAAGGAAGGAAGGAAGGAAGGAAGCAAAGGACTACAACAGTTCCTTGAACTTTCAGAAGGACAGAAGAAACCAATGGTTACTAGAGATGAGGGGATGGACGGAGGGAGGGAGTTGGGGGCGTGATGGGTCAGGCAAAGGGCATAAAGAAAAATCATGATTTGTAATAATGAATATGCTAATAAAAATAATTTAAAAAGTAAGACACTTTAAAACACAAAAAGAATGCCATTATTGACATTCCAGAAAATTCCAGCTATGTGGATAACATTAAAAACCAGCTGTCAAGCTAAATCCTTTATCAGTACAAATTTTGATATTTCTTCAAATTGGGAGGAGAATGTTGGTTTCGATGTACAATGTCTGGTCACTCCCAGCCTCATCTATTTGTCACTGACGACCCTGGGACAGACGGAAAAAAAAAAAAACGGTTTCTGCAACTTTTAAAATACAGACACGCCCTCCACCACCAACTTTCAATGTCTACAAAACGTCCTTGGGTTCTAGTATTCTTGCACATGTTTGTTCTCTTACAGGAAATTTGCTCCTTAGGATTTCACTGCAATGTGCTTCTGGATCCCATGCCATGATTTATCTCTGAGGACCCCTGTTCCCCTGGATCCATTTCACCCCGTGCCTGGCCACCTGTGTGGCACACACACATAGGAGCAGGAGGACAAGGCTTTGAGATGGGGAACCCGCACAAGCAATTATCTGGGTTTAGGTCTGCAGGTTATTAAGGTTTTCCGTTTCAACTTCCACAGCTAGAACGAAAGTGTAGAAATCCGTTTTCTAGTTAAAATCTGTTCACATCCCAAGTGTTTTTTAAGTTACTTAACAAGCCTTTGGTAGTCCGAAATACCGGGAAGTGTGCCTGTAACTAGAAACACCAGAAACTTCCATTTCAAAATTGTCATAAACCAGGGATACTTTAGAAAAACCTTTTCAGCCCACTTCGTGCCTTGAGTAATGGTGGGTAAACAGTGGAAACCAAGAGAGGCAACATGGAAGCAAACGGATATAAAAGCACAAGGGAGACATCATGCTCTTGGGGAGAACTAAAATGCAAATTGTGTCTGTAAACGAAAGAAATTATACAGAAATCCCAGAAAAACAATTGACTGAAAATCACACGAACGATCCCATGTTCATCTCATCACCTTGAGAACACGAAGGATACTTTTGTACAGGCAGCACACCTCCTTAAAGCAGCAGCAGAGTGCTTCGTGCACAGCAAGGCCTAGTTCACTGAGCAGCTGGACCTGTGCCCACACCCAGAGGGCAGCACCAGCCACGTGGGTGCAGAGGAGGTTGTCCCGGTGAACTCCACAAGCGGCAGCAACGCTAGGCTCTACGCCACAGGACTTCTGACAACGGACACAGTCGCACAGACTGCAAGTGGACCCCACATCAGCCTCAAGACCTCCCCCACCCGAAAACATCTCCACAGCCAGCCAGGGAGGCAAAGGAAGGGTCTTCATGGCGTGCAGAGTTACAATGAATCTGTGTTCACGCTGCCCCCTCCCACTGTACCCGTCGAGACCCAGACGATGTGCCCTGCTACTACAAAGTCGAAGAGATGTTTGATGGGGGCAGAGCGGAAGAGGCACATTGAATTTGGATCATTTTACCCATGACCCTTCTCTCCTCCCAACCCTCTTTGCGAAAGATGACATTTCTGGGGAAACAGAAGGTGATCAGAAGCAAGTAGCTCAAATGTATGTCCCTTGTAAATTTCGGATATCCATCAATTTCAATTTTGAGATATAGAGAAGTGCTGGGAAGGTTAATTGGCCCTATCAGTGTCAGTGAAGAGCTGATGGAAGAAGTGTGAAAGGCCAAAGGAGAAAACCCATGAGTAGAGAAATTAGCCTTCGGCTAATCTTATCTTCTCGGCTTCCATATATCCCTGTCCGTCCTCAAAAGTTGAGTGAGGTAGGAGATGATAAGATTGAGATTAGGGCAAATTATTTCCCCATCTTTTCCTTTCTCCAGTGCACAGTCTCCTCAACCCGCACACTTGGAGTCTCAGGGTCAGCTCTCCAATACTGGTCGACACAGAGGAAAACCAACTGAACCAAAACGAATCCACCGAATTATCTCTGCTGTGCTTATTTATACCTTCCCGGGTTTTCTTTCCTTTACTGTTAAGTGCCTATAATCAACTTCCATCATTTTAGCAGAGTACTAAAGAGTGACTGCTCCCAACCCCTTCAGATAGGTGATGCTTATGTTTACATCTGCTTATCAGCTCTGTCAAAGTGCTGTTTCGTGGAGGTGCTGTAATTTGATGAACACATGAGACATGCTATTTGCTAGCAAGAAATTCTCAGCTCAAACAAGCTAAGGTGTATGGAGATTCAGTATAACACAGTAATTGGTTAACTCAGTTTACTTGGGACTCCATTTCTTAGGTCTTGGGCTGTTTACATAACCAAAAGGAGTGTGTGTGTGTGTGTGTGTGTGTGTGTGTGTGTGTGTGTGTGTGTGTGTACCACACTTGACCTAGCACCTACCTGCACAAGTACCCCCCTGCCAAGTGATGTGTTTAAAGGCCAACAAAAAGGAAAACACAGAACACATTTATAATCCTGAAAATCTAGGGCTACTTAACCTTTCTGCTGCTTAATTTTAAAGGCAAAAAATGTACTATGAGCAGCATAAATAAGAACTGATTTGAGCATAGTTTTATAATAGATAAAATGTACCTGATGGGTCTAATTCAAATTTCTAAAATCTAACTGTGCCGCATTAGTCTGAGATACAAGATCTAAAGCTGCATGATCTAATCTGAGAATTTACGGACCTGTTTGAAATACCTTCATTTGATTAATTTGAAATGGAGGCCAGGGTATGACCTCTAACAGTCTGATCTTTAATAACCGCTCAAGAGATGAGGCAGGAAGTCAGTCGCGCTTAGAATTCTATGCACTTTCCTCTAGTGAGCACACCCTGCGTTTCCACGCGTGCAAGCACACCCCTCGCTCACTGCGGGATCTACAGAGCAGCTGTACATGCCCTTCAAAACTCAAATGCGTGTTATGTGGGTGTGCGGTATAGGGGTAGGACATGAAAAAACTCCCACCTGTCCAGTCCGAGAGAAATTTAACTCCTGAGAAGCACACCTTAGTTGAACATCAGATGCAACACTAATTTGCAGAGGTTCCCACAACATAGGAACAAAAGGGCTGACGTTATGTGTTGATAGCAGATCGTGTGTGAAAACTAAAGTTTTATACGGGGCTGTACGAAGACTAACTGAGGTCTGGAAAATGAGGAATTTTAAATGCTGGACAGTCTCTATACTCAGATTCCGCTGAAGACAATGCAAATACTTATAAGAGCCTGATAATAAAAACAGATTAAAAAAACTTAATCATCAAGGTGAAGCATTTAGTAATGAGGTTTGTACAGCTTTTCGGAAAACACTGACTGGAAGTCCCAACCGGCTAGAGGTAGGCCAGTGTCAGGAGGCATCCCGGACATGGGCATTAGCTTCCAGCACTGATGGTGCAGCCAGTGTCGATGATAAGAATTAAAACACAACTGCAACCCCCAGTCCTGGACAGGCTCAGGAAGCGGCTATCTGGAAAGAGTGGGAGGGGTCCAGGAGGCCAGCCCCCAGGTGATACATACGTTTGCACAACAGTGACGGCGAGCCACTGGAAGTCTTTTCCAGCTGTACTGCGCTGTAATTGTGGTCGCTTGCTCAGGACAGCATGCTGCTTTCACAAGTTGTCTCCTTCCTGAGGGATTTGCTCCTAGAAAAAGCCACCACCGCCTTCTTCACTGTGCCTTCTTCTTCTTCTTTTTCTTTTTTTTCCTGGAGCTTGTCTCTTCTGCAGAGAAGAGCTTTTAACACCTCCCTGGATAGTCAGTAAAACCCCAAGCATTAAGAAGGCCAGAAAATACACGTCCACTTCATTTCACTGAAAAAGAAAGGTCATGATCCTATCCCTTCTTTGGGTCATCCACCCTGAGTCTGCACACCACATTTGCTCAGCAGCAGTCTGGCTACCCTTGCACATCCAGCAAACCCTTAGCACTCCTTCCTCTTATTCAGGATTCCAACTTTTTGAGCGACAAGAAGATCCCTGACACAGAGGGATCCTTGCTGAGGTATGAGAGCAGTGACACAGGATGCAAGAAGAGCACAAATGATGTTTCTTTATCCTCTGCCAAGCCCAGGGCACGCTTGGTGCTGCCATTCTCCTCCTGGGTGCAGCAGCAAACGCTTCTTCGTCAGTTCTATGATCCAACACTGCCGCCCTTAAAAATTAAGTCACCTCAAAAGTTACATAAGTATTTGAAAATACTCAAGAAAACTCTCCAAACACTGCTAGTTACACTTTGCTTGTCATAAATGGAACATCAATCTGAGCCCCAGGACAGGCCAGAGACAAGAACCTGTGATTTCCAGCCAGGCCTGAATTCTCCCCAAATTCCACAGAGTACCAAAACAGGACAATCTTGGCAGGAGCCAAGGGCAGCCTCCTCTACCCTGAAGCAGGCCATGCCTGGAGTCCTTGGCATGAACCGAGGGCAGCATCTCCTGCCTGGAAGCAGTCATGAAGCACACCGAAACACCACTTCCACGTGGGTGGGCCACTGTTGCTTTGCCTCCCACAGATCTGTCCCCCCTTTTCCCCTGGGTGATGGAGCTGCCAAAGATTCCTCAAAGCCCATCTCTTTTGAGCAGTGAGAAGCCCCGGGCTTCTCTTCCTGCATTTATTCTCCAGACCAAGAAGTTACAGGAAGAGACATAGGTGGGGTTTTGAACATAGGTTCAGTTTTACAAGTTTTGCAATAGAAGCTGGTAACATTCAGTCAAAACAAGTCAGATGACACTCTGTTAGGCAATTAAGTGATCCACTATAACAAAGCCTTGATTTACCCGAAATTCCTTTTCCCTCTAGCAGCTTTTTAGTAACGTTGCCTATCAATTAGTCACTTGTCTGTCTTAGAATCAGCAGCCTTGCTGTGTTATGATTCTTTTCCTGCAACAGAGACTCGATGCCCGGGGGTTAAAATTCCTGTCCTTTGCAAGGTCAATATTTGAAACTGCAAGGCTTTTGGTGACTAAAGTCACCTATTACCCAAGAGCAGTAATAGGAAATTAATGTAATACATTAAAAAAGGTAATTGCCTTCCTTAACCACGAAGATGGCATTTTATAAAATTAGCTGCTTCTCTTAAAAGGCAACCTTCATTATCCTTTACCTACTCTTTAAAGACTATACAAACAGGAATAAGTAAATTATGGATAAAATGTTCTATAACTGGGAGAACTCAACGGCCAGTTGCCCACAGCTTACCTGCTGGTGTCCTGTGACACATATTGAAGCCTCCGTTGTACTTTGAGGAAAAATGTTCAAAACATGCCCAAAGTTCTACCCAGCAGCCGCCCCGGGAACCTGCATGCACTTCTGTCCCACTGCGAGTGGCAACCACATCGGCGGTGCTGGACTCGGGTCAGCCCTGCTGGAATGGCAGTGAAAGAGAAACTCATGTTTCAGCACAGCTAAGACGTAAACGTGCAAGTGCAATTTTTAGTGAACAGTGTCGCGTATACATTTACAGGCGGCCAAGGGATAACTCTGTGACCAAAGGAAAACAAAACCTATTCTAGAAAAACAGCAGCTCTGCCTTTCAGGGATGAGACAACCCTGCAAGCTGCTGAGCTCTCTGCTGGTCACCGGTGATGTCATCCCGGTAGCACTGACCCTGTCACCGCCAGAGGTGCCTCACCCAGTCCCCTCCCATCTGTCCGCTGGACTGGAGGGGCGCCATTCTGTCCACACAGCTTCCTTGAGCACCTGCACCCTTGGGGCCTGCTTGTTGGGAGGAAAGCTGTCACCCGCGGCAGCTGGCTTAAACCTTAGCAGCAGGAGGAACAGCTGCCCGTGGCCAGGCCACTGCCCCAGATGAAACTGTTGCTGCCGGGCCTGGCCATCTCTTCCCAACGGAAATAAGTTGTTTGGGGTTCAGCAGACTCTAGAATGAAGCGGGCCCCTTGGGCACAGGGAGCAACAGCACATCCTAGTGGGCTAATTTCCCCAAAGCTTGAAACTAGGTGTCTTGTCTCACTCCAAGGATGGCTGTGGCACTACAGCATCGCTGGACGCTGGGTGGCAGTAGAGGGCCTCACAGAAACCAGGCACAGACAATCTGGCCTCCAGCAAAGGAATGATGCTAATGCGCTCCTCTGGGTAGAATTTGCACAATAACCCACATGGAAGTCGCAGCAGGACAGGGATGAAAACTATGGGGCAAGAGGTCAAGTCTGCACAATCCCAACCAACCCCACCGATGCCCATGTCCAGTAACGGCACACACTGGATGGCTCCCCACAGGCAAAGGAACAGGTGAGACACACCCCTTCTCTGTACCTGGTGACGGATTCAGGGAAGTCAGGCTCCAGGCCCTCTCTCACTCCCACCGTGTCCTGAATCCTCACCATCAGCTACAGCTGCAAGGACTGTTTCTCTTCTGTGAACCTGCAAGCTAAGGGTCTGAAGCGACACAGTGGAGAAAGCATGCGAGGAAATTCTGCTCTACTTTTCCACCTCAGTGAGGCACGTGCACAATGTAGTTTCCCATCTCAACTGTTGCTTCGCTGTCAAGATTTCTTTTGGTGTGAGAGACCAAGGTGTCGGTAGCAAAAGAAAATGTTTTGCTTTTGCTCCCCTCAGTATGCTTCAACATTTCCAAGTGAATTTCACGTCACAAGGGGAGATGGGGATTGCCCTCAACTGGAATGTGGGTCACCTCCCAGCTGTGTGGTGATGTGTCTGGGGCCAAGGCCAGAGCTGCTGCTTTTCCAGATTTTCCAAGCCAGAAACAAGCACTGTTCACTTTAATAAGGTTAAGTTTAAACCGACATCCTTTTTTGGTGCCTAAACTGTTGACTACATACCCCAGCAAGACAGAAGCGTGTGAAAGCCGTCCATTCACACTCCCCTTCTCCCAGACGGTCACATGCGCATATCCCCAGAGCTGAAGGCACTGTGCAAAGCACGGTGCAGTATATGCGGCCAGTAACCGTGTGTTCTTCTCACTGAACACTTCCAGGGTTGCATCAAGTAAAAGTTGCCTCAACTTTCACTGAAGTAGATAAAAGCTGCAAAAACCCTTACTGATTTCCTAAGTTTACTTCTCTAAGTCCCAAAAGCTAAGACTATAACTACGTTAGCGTTCATGTATGACAAACAAATATTAAATAGTTTACACCTTTATACCAATTTATCTGTAGCTCGTGCAGGTCCAATTGGACCTGGCAGACATCTACAGAACATTTCATGCAACAACTAGAGAATACACATTTTTTCTCATCGGCACATGGAACATTCTCCAGGATAGACCACATGTTAGGTCACAAAACAGGTTTCAGCAAATTTTTCAAAGCTGACATCATTCCTAGTATCTTTTCTGACCACAATTGACTAGCACTGGAAATCAATTACAAGCGAATTTCTGGAAACTACTCCAGTGCATGAAAACTGAACAACAGGCTCCCGAATGACCTATGGGTCCAAGAAGAAATTAAAAAGGAAATCAAAAACGTTCTTGAAACTAATGAAAAAAGATGCATCCTACCAAAACCTGTGGGATACTGTAAAAGCAACAGCGACGAGGCAATATATTGCAATACATGCTCACATCAAAAGGATGGAGAAACTTCACGTAAATGACCGAACCGTACACCTCAAAGAACCACCACCACCACAACAATGCAATCATAAAAGTACTAGAGAGAAAGAAATAATTAACATCAGGGCAGAGTTCAATGAAATGGAGACCCCCAAAACGATACAAAGGATCAGCGAAACACAAAGTTGTTTTTTGAGAAGATAAATAAAATAGACAAACCATTAGCTTTGCCCACTCTCACCACACTCATTCAACATAGTATTGAAAGCCCTAACCAGAGCAATCAAGCAAGACAAAGAAATAAAGGGCATTCAGATTGGGAAGGACAAAGTCAAGTTGTCCCTGTTTGCAGATGACGCGATCTTATAGATAGAAAACCTAAAGGCTACCAGAACGCCCTTACGGCTGACTAACAATTTTAATAATTTTGCGGGGTACAAAATCAACACCCACAGGTCAGGAGCATTTTTATACTCCGATAATGAACTGGCAGAAAAAGAAATCAAGAAAGCAAGCCCATTTACATTAGTCACCCCCAAGATAAAATACCTAGGAACCAATTGAACCAAGGAGGTTAATGCAGATCTCTACAATGAGAACTACCAAACACCAGTGAGAGAAATTAAAGAGCACCCAAAAATAGTGGAATGACATACCAGGCTCTGGTACGGGAAGAATTAACATCGTGAAAATGTATTTTCTACCCATAGCAGTCTACAAATTCAATGCAATCTCCGTCAAAATAGCAACAACTTTCTTCACAGAAATAGAAAAAGCAGTGCTAACATTCATATGGAATACGAAAAGATCCTGAATAGCCAAAGCAATTTTGAGCTTAAAAGCACCCCAAAAACAGAAAGGCTGGAGGCATAACGCCACCCAATTTCAAATTCTATGACAAGGCTCAAAACAGCATGGTGATGGCATAGAAACAGACACTCAGATCAATGGAACAGGATAGAAAACCCAGGAATAATCAATTTGCCTACTTACAGCCAACCGATTTTTGACAAAGCAAACCAGAACATACGCTGTGGAAAAGACAGCCTCTTCAGGAAATAAACGGTGCCCGCAAAATTGGACAATCCACATGCAGAAGAATGAAACTGGACCAGCATCTCACCATATGCCAAAATCGACTCGAAATGGATTAAAGACCAGGATATAAGACCCCAAACCATTACATGACTGAAGGAAAACAGAGGGGAAACACTCCAGGAAGTAGGTGGGGGCAAAGGCTTTATGAATAAGACCCGAAACCCACAAGCAACAATATAAAAACTAAACAAATGAGCTAATGTCAAACTAAGAAGCTTCCACACAGCAAAGGAAACAATCAACAGAGCAGAAAGGCACCCTAAAAAAAGGGAGAAAATATGTGTAAACTATACGTCTGCCAAGGGCTTAATATCCAGAACATACCAAGAACTCAAACAGCTGTACAGTATGAAAACAAGTAATCCGATTTAAAACTGGGCAAACGAGATGAATAGACATTTTTCAAAGACATACAAATGGCCAACGGTACACGAAAAAATGCTCAGCATCACTAGTCATCAGAGAAATGCAAATCAAAACCACATTGAGATATCATGTCAACCCAGATAGACTGGCCATTGTTAAAAAGACCATTAATAAGAAATGCTACTGAGGATATGAGGAAAGGAGAACTCTTCTCCAATGTTGGTGGGACTGTAAATTAGCACAGTCACTATGGAAAACAGTAAAGAAGTTTCCTCCAATACAGATAGTACTACCATATGATCCAGCAGTTCCACTACTGGGTATATATCCAAAGAAATGGAAGTCATATGGAAGGGACACCTGCACTCCCATGTTCACTGCAGCTTTACTTACAATAGCCAAAATATAGAACCAACCTCAGTGCCCTTCGACAGATGACTGGATAAAAAAAATGTGATACACGTACACCATGGAATAATACTCAGTGATAAAGGAAAAGAATGAAATTCTGCCATCGGTAACAACCTGGATGAGTCTGGAGAAAATTATGTTGTGTGAAATAAGCCAGACAAGGGAAGATAAATATCACATGCTCTCACTTATAACTAGGTAGAAAGGAAGGAAGGAAGGAAGGAAGGAAGGAAGGAAGGAAGGAAGGAAGGAAGGAAGGAAGGAAGGAAGGAAGGAAGGAAGGAAGCAAAGGACTACAACAGTTCCTTGAACTTTCAGAAGGACAGAAGAAACCAATGGTTACTAGAGATGAGGGGATGGAAGGAGGGAGGGAGTTGGGGGCGTGATGGGTCAGGCAAAGGGCATAAAGAAAAATCATGATTTGTAATAATGAATATGCTAATAAAAATAATTTAAAAAGTAAGACACTTTAAAACACAAAAAGAATGCCATTATTGACATTCCAGAAAATTCCAGCTATGTGGATAACATTAAAAACCAGCTGTCAAGCTAAATCCTTTATCAGTACAAATTTTGATATTTCTTCAAATTGGGAGGAGAATGTTGGTTTCGATGTACAATGTCTGGTCACTCCCAGCCTCATCTATTTGTCACTGACGACCCTGGGACAGACGGAAAAAAAAAAAAAAACGGTTTCTGCAACTTTTAAAATACAGACACGCCCTCCACCACCAACTTTCAATTTCTACAAAACGTCCTTGGGTTCTAGTATTCTTGCACATGTTTGTTCTCTTACAGGAAATTTGCTCCTTAGGATTTCACTGCAATGTGCTTCTGGATCCCATGCCATGATTTATCTCTGAGGACCCCTGTTCCCCTGGATCCATTTCACCCCGTGCCTGGCCACCTGTGTGGCACACACACATAGGAGCAGGAGGACAAGGCTTTGAGATGGGGAACCCGCACAAGCAATTATCTGGGTTTAGGTCTGCAGGTTATTAAGGTTTTCCGTTTCAACTTCCACAGCTAGAACGAAAGTGTAGAAATCTGTTTTCTAGTTAAAATCTGTTCACTTCCCAAGTGTTTTTTAAGTTACTTAACAAGCCTTTGGTAGTCCGAAATACCGGGAAGTGTGCCTGTAACTAGAAACACCAGAAACTTCCATTTCAAAATTGTCATAAACCAGGGATACTTTAGAAAAACCTTTTCAGCCCACTTCGTGCCTTGAGTAATGGTGGGTAAACAGTGGAAACCAAGAGAGGCAACATGGAAGCAAACGGATATAAAAGCACAAGGGAGACATCATGCTCTTGGGGAGAACTAAAATGCAAATTGTGTCTGTAAACGAAAGAAATTATACAGAAATCCCAGAAAAACAATTGACTGAAAATCACACGAACGATCCCATGTTCATCTCATCACCTTGAGAACACGAAGGATACTTTTGTACAGGCAGCACACCTCCTTAAAGCAGCAGCAGAGTGCTTCGTGCACAGCAAGGCCTAGTTCACTGAGCAGCTGGACCTGTGCCCACACCCAGAGGGCAGCACCAGTCACGTGGGTGCAGAGGAGGTTGTCCCGGTGAACTCCACAAGCGGCAGCAACGCTCGGCTCTACGCCACAGGACTTCTGACAACGGACACAGTCGCACAGACTGCAAGTGGACCCCACATCAGCCTCAAGACCTCCCCCACCCGAAAACATCTCCACAGCCAGCCAGGGAGGCAAAGGAAGGGTCTTCATGGCGTGCAGAGTTACAATGAATCTGTGTTCACGCTGCCCCCTCCCACTGTACCCGTCGAGACCCAGACGATGTGCCCTGCTACTACAAAGTCGAAGAGATGTTTGATGGGGGCAGAGCGGAAGAGGCACATTGAATTTGGATCATTTTACCCATGACCCTTCTCTCCTCCCAACCCTCTTTGCGAAAGATGACATTTCTGGGGAAACAGAAGGTGATCAGAAGCAAGTAGCTCAAATGTATGTCCCTTGTAAATTTCGGATATCCATCAATTTCAATTTTGAGATATAGAGAAGTGCTGGGAAGTTTAATTGGCCGTATCAGTGTCAGTGAAGAGCTGATGGAAGAAGTGCGAAAGGCCAAAGGAGAAAACCCATGAGTAGAGAAATTAGCCTTCGGCTAATCTTATCTTCTCTGCTTCCATATATCCCTGTCCGTCCTCAAAAGTTGAGTGAGGTAGGAGATGATAAGATTGAGATTAGGGCAAATTATTTCCCCATCTTTTCCTTTCTCCAATGCACAGTCTCCTCAACCCGCACACTAGGAGTCTCAGGGTCAGCTCTCCAATACTGGTCGACACAGAGGAAAACCAACTGAACCAAAACGAATCCACCGAATTATCTCTGCTGTGCTTATTTATACCTTCCCGGGTTTTCTTTCCTTTACTGTTAAGTGCCTATAATCAACTTCCATCATTTTAGCAGAGTACTAAAGAGTGACTGCTCCCAACCCCTTCAGATAGGTGATGCTTATGTTTACATCTGCTTATCAGCTCTGTCAAAGTGCTGTTTCGTGGAGGTGCTGTAATTTGATGAACACATGAGACATGCTATTTGCTAGCAAGAAATTCTCAGCTCAAACAAGCTAAGGTGTATGGAGATTCAGTATAACACAGTAATTGGTTAACTCAGTTTACTTGGGACTCCATTTCTTAGGTCTTGGGCTGTTTACATAACCAAAAGGAGTGTGTGTGTGTGTGTGTGTGTGTGTGTGTGTACCACACTTGACCTAGCGTGTGTGTGTCTGTGTGTGTGTGTACCACACTTGACCTAGCACCTACCTGCACAAGTACCCCCCTGCCAAGTGATGTGTTTAAAGGCCAACAAAAAGGAAAACACAGAACACATTTATAATCCTGAAAATCTAGGGCTACTTAACCTTTCTGCTGCTTAATTTTAAAGGCAAAAAATGTACTATGAGCAGCATAAATAAGAACTGATTTGAGCATAGTTTTATAATAGATAAAATGTACCTGATGGGTCTAATTCAAATTTCTAAAATCTAACTGTGCCGCATTAGTCTGAGATACAAGATCTAAAGCTGCATGATCTAATCTGAGAATTTACGGACCTGTTTGAAATACCTTCATTTGATTAATTTGAAATGGAGGCCAGGGTATGACCTCTAACAGTCTGATCTTTAATAACCGCTCAAGAGATGAGGCAGGAAGTCAGTCACGCTTAGAATTCTATGCACTTTCCTCTAGTGAGCACACCCTGCGGTTCCACGCGTGCAAGCACACCCCTCGCTCACTGCGGGATCTACAGAGCAGCTGTACATGCCCTTCAAAACTCAAATGCGTGTTATGTGGGTGTGCGGTATAGGGGTAGGACATGAAAAAACTCCCACCTGTCCAGTCCGAGAGAAATTTAACTCCTGAGAAGGACACCTTAGTTGAACATCAGATGCAACACTAATTTGCAGAGGTTCCCACAACATAGGAACAAAAGGGCTGACGTTATGTGTTGATAGCAGATCGTGTGTGAAAACTAAAGTTTTATACGGGGCTGTACGAAGACTAACTGAGGTCTGGAAAATGAGGAATTTTAAATGCTGGACAGTCTCTATACTCAGATTCCGCTGAAGACAATGCAAATACTTATAAGAGCCTGATAATAAAAACAGATTAAAAAAACTTAATCATCAAGGTGAAGCATTTAGTAATGAGGTTTGTACAGCTTTTCGGAAAACACTGACTGGAAGTCCCAACCGGCTAGAGGTAGGCCAGTGTCAGGAGGCATCCCGGACATGGGCATTAGCTTCCAGCACTGATGGTGCAGCCAGTGTCGATGATAAGAATTAAAACACAACTGCAACCCCCAGTCCTGGACAGGCTCAGGAAGCGGCTATCTGGAAAGAGTGGGAGGGGTCCAGGAGGCCAGCCCCCAGGTGATACATACGTTTGCACAACAGTGACGGCGAGCCACTGGAAGTCTTTTCCAGCTGTACTGCGCTGTAATTGTGGTCGCTTGCTCAGGACAGCATGCTGCTTTCACAAGTTGTCTCCTTCCTGAGGGATTTGCTCCTAGAAAAAGCCACCACCGCCTTCTTCACTGTGCCTTCTTCTTCTTCTTTTTCTTTTTTTTCCTGGAGCTTGTCTCTTCTGCAGAGAAGAGCTTTTAACACCTCCCTGGATAGTCAGTAAAACCCCAAGCATTAAGAAGGCCAGAAAATACACGTCCACTTCATTTCACTGAAAAAGAAAGGTCATGATCCTATCCCTTCTTTGGGTCATCCACCCTGAGTCTGCACACCACATTTGCTCAGCAGCAGTCTGGCTACCCTTGCACATCCAGCAAACCCTTAGCACTCCTTCCTCTTATTCAGGATTCCAACTTTTTGAGCGACAAGAAGATCCCTGACACAGAGGGATCCTTGCTGAGGTATGAGAGCAGTGACACAGGATGCAAGAAGAGCACAAATGATGTTTCTTTATCCTCTGCCAAGCCCAGGGCACGCTTGGTGCTGCCATTCTCCTCCTGGGTGCAGCAGCAAACGCTTCTTCGTCAGTTCTATGATCCAACACTGCCGCCCTTAAAAATTAAGTCACCTCAAAAGTTACATAAGTATTTGAAAATACTCAAGAAAACTCTCCAAACACTGCTAGTTACACTTTGCTTGTCATAAATGGAACATCAATCTGAGCCCCAGGACAGGCCAGAGACAAGAACCTGTGATTTCCAGCCAGGCCTGAATTCTCCCCAAATTCCACAGAGTACCAAAACAGGACAATCTTGGCAGGAGCCAAGGGCAGCCTCCTCTACCCTGAAGCAGGCCATGCCTGGAGTCCTTGGCATGAACCGAGGGCAGCATCTCCTGCCTGGAAGCAGTCATGAAGCACACCGAAACACCACTTCCACGTGGGTGGGCCACTGTTGCTTTGCCTCCCACAGATCTGTCCCCCCTTTTCCCCTGGGTGATGGAGCTGCCAAAGATTCCTCAAAGCCCATCTCTTTTGAGCAGTGAGAAGCCCCGGGCTTCTCTTCCTGCATTTATTCTCCAGACCAAGAAGTTACAGGAAGAGACATAGGTGGGGTTTTGAACATAGGTTCAGTTTTACAAGTTTTGCAATAGAAGCTGGTAACATTCAGTCAAAACAAGTCAGATGACACTCTGTTAGGCAATTAAGTGATCCACTATAACAAAGCCTTGATTTACCCGAAATTCCTTTTCCCTCTAGCAGCTTTTTAGTAACGTTGCCTATCAATTAGTCACTTGTCTGTCTTAGAATCAGCAGCCTTGCTGTGTTATGATTCTTTTCCTGCAACAGAGACTCGATGCCCGGGGGTTAAAATTCCTGTCCTTTGCAAGGTCAATATTTGAAACTGCAAGGCTTTTGGTGACTAAAGTCACCTATTACCCAAGAGCAGTAATAGGAAATTAATGTAATACATTAAAAAAGGTAATTGCCTTCCTTAACCACGAAGATGGCATTTTATAAAATTAGCTGCTTCTCTTAAAAGGCAACCTTCATTATACTTTACCTATTCTTTAAAGACTATACAAACAGGAATAAGTAAATTATGGATAAAATGTTCTATAACTGGGAGAACTCAACGGCCAGTTGCCCACAGCTTACCTGCTGGTGTCCTGTGACACATATTGAAGCCTCCGTTGTACTTTGAGGAAAAATGTTCAAAACATGCCCAAAGTTCTACCCAGCAGCCGCCCCCGGAACCTGCATGCACTTCTGTCCCACTGCGAGTGGCAACCACATCGGCGGTGCTGGACTCGGGTCAGCCCTGCTGGAATGGCAGTGAAAGAGAAACTCATGTTTCAGCACAGCTAAGACGTAAACGTGCAAGTGCAATTTTTAGTGAACAGTGTCGCGTATACATTTACAGGCGGCCAAGGGATAACTCTGTGACCAAAGGAAAACAAAACCTATTCTAGAAAAACAGCAGCTCTGCCTTTCAGGGATGAGACAACCCTGCAAGCTGCTGAGCTCTCTGCTGGTCACCGGTGATGTCATCCCGGTAGCACTGACCCTGTCACCGCCAGAGGTGCCTCACCCAGTCCCCTCCCATCTGTCCGCTGGACTGGAGGGGCGCCATTCTGTCCACACAGCTTCCTTGAGCACCTGCACCCTTGGGGCCTGCTTGTTGGGAGGAAAGCTGTCACCCGCGGCAGCTGGCTTAAACCTTAGCAGCAGGAGGAACAGCTGCCCGTGGCCAGGCCACTGCCCCAGATGAAACTGTTGCTGCCGGGCCTGGCCATCTCTTCCCAACGGAAATAAGTTGTTTGGGGTTCAGCAGACTCTAGAATGAAGCGGGCCCCTTGGGCACAGGGAGCAACAGCACATCCTAGTGGGCTAATTTCCCCAAAGCTTGAAACTAGGTGTCTTGTCTCACTCCAAGGATGGCTGTGGCACTACAGCATCGCTGGACGCTGGGTGGCAGTAGAGGGCCTCACAGAAACCAGGCACAGACAATCTGGCCTCCAGCAAAGGAATGATGCTAATGCGCTCCTCTGGGTAGAATTTGCACAATAACCCACATGGAAGTCGCAGCAGGACAGGGATGAAAACTATGGGGCAAGAGGTCAAGTCTGCACAATCCCAACCAACCCCACCGATGCCCATGTCCAGTAACGGCACACACTGGATGGCTCCCCACAGGCAAAGGAACAGGTGAGACACACCCCTTCTCTGTACCTGGTGACGGATTCAGGGAAGTCAGGCTCCAGGCCCTCTCTCACTCCCACCGTGTCCTGAATCCTCACCATCAGCTACAGCTGCAAGGACTGTTTCTCTTCTGTGAACCTGCAAGCGAAGGGTCTGAAGCGACACAGTGGAGAAAGCATGCGAGGAAATTCTGCTCTACTTTTCCACCTCAGTGAGGCACGTGCACAATGTAGTTTCCCATCTCAACTGTTGCTTCGCTGTCAAGATTTCTTTTGGTGTGAGAGACCAAGGTGTCGGTAGCAAAAGAAAATGTTTTGCTTTTGCTCCCCTCAGTATGCTTCAACATTTCCAAGTGAATTTCACGTCACAAGGGGAGATGGGGATTGCCCTCAACTGGAATGTGGGTCACCTCCCAGCTGTGTGGTGATGTGTCTGGGGCCAAGGCCAGAGCTGCTGCTTTTCCAGATTTTCCAAGCCAGAAACAAGCACTGTTCACTTTAATAAGGTTAAGTTTAAACCGACATCCTTTTTTGGTGCCTAAACTGTTGACTACATACCCCAGCAAGACAGAAGCGTGTGAAAGCCGTCCATTCACACTCCCCTTCTCCCAGACGGTCACATGCGCATATCCCCAGAGCTGAAGGCACTGTGCAAAGCACGGTGCAGTATATGCGGCCAGTAACCGTGTGTTCTTCTCACTGAACACTTCCAGGGTTGCATCAAGTAAAAGTTGCCTCAACTTTCACTGAAGTAGATAAAAGCTGCAAAAACCCTTACTGATTTCCTAAGTTTACTTCTCTAAGTCCCAAAAGCTAAGACTATAACTACGTTAGCGTTCATGTATGACAAACAAATATTAAATAGTTTACACCTTTATACCAATTTATCTGTAGCTCGTGCAGGTCCAATTGGACCTGGCAGACATCTACAGAACATTTCATGCAACAACTAGAGAATACACATTTTTTCTCATCGGCACATGGAACATTCTCCAGGATAGACCACATGTTAGGTCACAAAACAGGTTTCAGCAAATTTTTCAAAGCTGACATCATTCCTAGTATCTTTTCTGACCACAATTGACTAGCACTGGAAATCAATTACAAGCGAATTTCTGGAAACTACTCCAGTGCATGAAAACTGAACAACAGGCTCCCGAATGACCTATGGGTCCAAGAAGCAATTAAAAAGGAAATCAAAAACGTTCTTGAAACTAATGAAAAAAGATGCATCCTACCAAAACCTGTGGGATACTGTAAAAGCAACAGCGACGAGGCAATATATTGCAATACATGCTCACATCAAAAGAATGGAGAAACTTCACGTAAATGACCGAACCGTACACCTCAAAGAACCACCACCACCACAACAATGCAATCATAAAAGTACTAGAGAGAAAGAAATAATTAACATCAGGGCAGAGTTCAATGAAATGGAGACCCCCAAAACGATACAAAGGATCAGCGAAACACAAAGTTGTTTTTTGAGAAGATAAATAAAATAGACAAACCATTAGCTTTGCCCACTCTCACCACACTCATTCAACATAGTATTGAAAGCCCTAACCAGAGCAATCAAGCAAGACAAAGAAATAAAGGGCATTCAGATTGGGAAGGACAAAGTCAAGTTGTCCCTGTTTGCAGATGACGCGATCTTATAGATAGAAAACCTAAAGGCTACCAGAACGCCCTTACGGCTGACTAACAATTTTAATAATTTTGCGGGGTACAAAATCAACACCCACAGGTCAGGAGCATTTTTATACTCCGATAATGAACTGGCAGAAAAAGAAATCAAGAAAGCAAGCCCATTTACAATAGTCACCCCCAAGATAAAATACCTAGGAACCAATTGAACCAAGGAGGTTAATGCAGATCTCTACAATGAGAACTACCAAACACCAGTGAGAGAAATTAAAGAGCACCCAAAAATAGTGGAATGACATACCAGGCTCTGGTACGGGAAGAATTAACATCGTGAAAATGTCCTTTCTACCCATAGCAGTCTACAAATTCAACGCAATCTCCGTCAAAATAGCAACAACTTTCTTCACAGAAATAGAAAAAGCAGTGCTAACATTCATATGGAATACGAAAAGATCCTGAATAGCCAAAGCAATTTTGAGCTTAAAAGCACCCCAAAAACAGAAAGGCTGGAGGCATAACACCACCCAATTTCAAATTCTATGACAAGGCTCAAAACAGCATGGTGATGGCATAGAAACAGACACTCAGATCAATGGAACAGGATAGAAAACCCAGGAATAATCAATTTGCCTACTTACAGCCAACCGATTTTTGACAAAGCCAACCAGAACATACGCTGTGGAAAAGACAGCCTCTTCAGGAAATAAACGGTGCCCGCAAAATTGGACAATCCACATGCAGAAGAATGAAACTGGACCAGCATCTCACCATATGCCAAAATCGACTCGAAATGGATTAAAGACCAGAATATAAGACCCCAAACCATTACATGACTGAAGGAAAACAGAGGGGAAACACTCCAGGAAGTAGGTGGGGGCAAAGGCTTTATGAATAAGACCCGAAACCCACAAGCAACAATATAAAAACTAAACAAATGAGCTAATGTCAAACTAAGAAGCTTCCACACAGCAAAGGAAACAATCAACAGAGCAGAAAGGCACCCTAAAAAAAGGGAGAAAATATGTGTAAACTATACGTCTGCCAAGGGCTTAATATCCAGAACATACCAAGAACTCAAACAGCTGTACAGTATGAAAACAAGTAATCCGATTTAAAACTGGGCAAACGAGATGAATAGACATTTTTCAAAGACATACAAATGGCCAACGGTACACGAAAAAATGCTCAGCATCACTAGTCATCAGAGAAATGCAAATCAAAACCACATTGAGATATCATGTCAACCCAGATAGACTGGCCATTGTTAAAAAGACCATTAATAAGAAATGCTACTGAGGATATGAGGAAAGGAGAACTCTTCTCCAATGTTGGTGGGACTGTAAATTAGCACAGTCACTATGGAAAACAGTAAAGAAGTTTCCTCCAATACAGATAGTACTACCATATGATCCAGCAGTTCCACTACTGGGTATATATCCAAAGAAATGGAAGTCATATGGAAGGGACACCTGCACTCCCATGTTCACTGCAGCTTTACTTACAATAGCCAAAATATAGAACCAACCTCAGGGCCCTTCGACAGATGACTGGATAAAAAAAATGTGATACACGTACACCATGGAATAATACTCAGTGATAAAGGAAAAGAATGAAATTCTGCCATCGGTAACAACCTGGATGAGTCTGGAGAAAATTATGTTGTGTGAAATAAGCCAGACAAGGGAAGATAAATATCACATGCTCTCACTTATAACTAGGTAGAAAGGAAGGAAGGAAGGAAGGAAGGAAGGAAGGAAGGAAGGAAGGAAGGAAGGAAGGAAGGAAGGAAGGAAGGAAGGAAGCAAAGGACTACAACAGTTCCTTGAACTTTCAGAAGGACAGAAGAAACCAATGGTTACTAGAGATGAGGGGATGGAAGGAGGGAGGGAGTTGGGGGCGTGATGGGTCAGGCAAAGGGCATAAAGAAAAATCATGATTTGTAATAATGAATATGCTAATAAAAATAATTTAAAAAGTAAGACACTTTAAAACACAAAAAGAATGCCATTATTGACATTCCAGAAAATTCCAGCTATGTGGATAACATTAAAAACCAGCTGTCAAGCTAAATCCTTTATCAGTACAAATTTTGATATTTCTTCAAATTGGGAGGAGAATGTTGGTTTCGATGTACAATGTCTGGTCACTCCCAGCCTCATCTATTTGTCACTGACGACCCTGGGACAGACGGAAAAAAAAAACAAAAACGGTTTCTGCAACTTTTAAAATACAGACACGCCCTCCACCACCAACTTTCAATGTCTACAAAACGTCCTTGGGTTCTAGTATTCTTGCACATGTTTGTTCTCTTACAGGAAATTTGCTCCTTAGGATTTCACTGCAATGTGCTTCTGGATCCCATGCCATGATTTATCTCTGAGGACCCCTGTTCCCCTGGATCCATTTCACCCCGTGCCTGGCCACCTGTGTGGCACACACACATAGGAGCAGGAGGACAAGGCTTTGAGATGGGGAACCCGCACAAGCAATTATCTGGGTTTAGGTCTGCAGGTTATTAAGGTTTTCCGTTTCAACTTCCACAGCTAGAACGAAAGTGTAGAAATCTGTTTTCTAGTTAAAATCTGTTCACTTCCCAAGTGTTTTTTAAGTTACTTAACAAGCCTTTGGTAGTCCGAAATACCGGGAAGTGTGCCTGTAACTAGAAACACCAGAAACTTCCATTTCAAAATTGTCATAAACCAGGGATACTTTAGAGAAACCTTTTCAGCCCACTTCGTGCCTTGAGTAATGGTGGGTAAACAGTGGAAACCAAGAGAGGCAACATGGAAGCAAACGGATATAAAAGCACAAGGGAGACATCATGCTCTTGGGGAGAACTAAAATGCAAATTGTGTCTGTAAACGAAAGAAATTATACAGAAATCCCAGAAAAACAATTGACTGAAAATCACACGAACGATCCCATGTTCATCTCATCACCTTGAGAACACGAAGGATACTTTTGTACAGGCAGCACACCTCCTTAAAGCAGCAGCAGAGTGCTTCGTGCACAGCAAGGCCTAGTTCACTGAGCAGCTGGACCTGTGCCCACACCCAGAGGGCAGCACCAGTCACGTGGGTGCAGAGGAGGTTGTCCCGGTGAACTCCACAAGCGGCAGCAACGCTCGGCTCTACGCCACAGGACTTCTGACAACGGACACAGTCGCACAGACTGCAAGTGGACCCCACATCAGCCTCAAGACCTCCCCCACCCGAAAACATCTCCACAGCCAGCCAGGGAGGCAAAGGAAGGGTCTTCATGGCGTGCAGAGTTACAATGAATCTGTGTTCACGCTGCCCCCTCCCACTGTACCCGTCGAGACCCAGACGATGTGCCCTGCTACTACAAAGTCGAAGAGATGTTTGATGGGGGCAGAGCGGAAGAGGCACATTGAATTTGGATCATTTTACCCATGACCCTTCTCTCCTCCCAACCCTCTTTGCGAAAGATGACATTTCTGGGGAAACAGAAGGTGATCAGAAGCAAGTAGCTCAAATGTATGTCCCTTGTAAATTTCGGATATCCATCAATTTCAATTTTGAGATATAGAGAAGTGCTGGGAAGGTTAATTGGCCCTATCAGTGTCAGTGAAGAGCTGATGGAAGAAGTGCGAAAGGCCAAAGGAGAAAACCCATGAGTAGAGAAATTAGCCTTCGGCTAATCTTATCTTCTCTGCTTCCATATATCCCTGTCCGTCCTCAAAAGTTGAGTGAGGTAGGAGATGATAAGATTGAGATTAGGGCAAATTATTTCCCCATCTTTTCCTTTCTCCAGTGCACAGTCTCCTCAACCCGCACACTTGGAGTCTCAGGGTCAGCTCTCCAATACTGGTCGACACAGAGGAAAACCAACTGAACCAAAACGAATCCACCGAATTATCTCTGCTGTGCTTATTTATACCTTCCCGGGTTTTCTTTCCTTTACTGTTAAGTGCCTATAATCAACTTCCATCATTTTAGCAGAGTACTAAAGAGTGACTGCTCCCAACCCCTTCAGATAGGTGATGCTTATGTTTACATCTGCTTATCAGCTCTGTCAAAGTGCTGTTTCGTGGAGGTGCTGTAATTTGATGAACACATGAGACATGCTATTTGCTAGCAAGAAATTCTCAGCTCAAACAAGCTAAGGTGTATGGAGATTCAGTATAACACAGTAATTGGTTAACTCAGTTTACTTGGGACTCCATTTCTTAGGTCTTGGGCTGTTTACATAACCAAAAGGAGTGTGTGTGTGTGTGTGTGTGTGTGTGTGTGTGTACCACACTTGACCTAGCGTGTGTGTGTCTGTGTGTGTGTGTACCACACTTGACCTAGCACCTACCTGCACAAGTACCCCCCTGCCAAGTGATGTGTTTAAAGGCCAACAAAAAGGAAAACACAGAACACATTTATAATCCTGAAAATCTAGGGCTACTTAACCTTTCTGCTGCTTAATTTTAAAGGCAAAAAATGTACTATGAGCAGCATAAATAAGAACTGATTTGAGCATAGTTTTATAATAGATAAAATGTACCTGATGGGTCTAATTCAAATTTCTAAAATCTAACTGTGCCGCATTAGTCTGAGATACAAGATCTAAAGCTGCATGATCTAATCTGAGAATTTACGGACCTGTTTGAAATACCTTCATTTGATTAATTTGAAATGGAGGCCAGGGTATGACCTCTAACAGTCTGATCTTTAATAACCGCTCAAGAGATGAGGCAGGAAGTCAGTCACGCTTAGAATTCTATGCACTTTCCTCTAGTGAGCACACCCTGCGGTTCCACGCGTGCAAGCACACCCCTCGCTCACTGCGGGATCTACAGAGCAGCTGTACATGCCCTTCAAAACTCAAATGCGTGTTATGTGGGTGTGCGGTATAGGGGTAGGACATGAAAAAACTCCCACCTGTCCAGTCCGAGAGAAATTTAACTCCTGAGAAGGACACCTTAGTTGAACATCAGATGCAACACTAATTTGCAGAGGTTCCCACAACATAGGAACAAAAGGGCTGACGTTATGTGTTGATAGCAGATCGTGTGTGAAAACTAAAGTTTTATACGGGGCTGTACGAAGACTAACTGAGGTCTGGAAAATGAGGAATTTTAAATGCTGGACAGTCTCTATACTCAGATTCCGCTGAAGACAATGCAAATACTTATAAGAGCCTGATAATAAAAACAGATTAAAAAAACTTAATCATCAAGGTGAAGCATTTAGTAATGAGGTTTGTACAGCTTTTCGGAAAACACTGACTGGAAGTCCCAACCGGCTAGAGGTAGGCCAGTGTCAGGAGGCATCCCGGACATGGGCATTAGCTTCCAGCACTGATGGTGCAGCCAGTGTCGATGATAAGAATTAAAACACAACTGCAACCCCCAGTCCTGGACAGGCTCAGGAAGCGGCTATCTGGAAAGAGTGGGAGGGGTCCAGGAGGCCAGCCCCCAGGTGATACATACGTTTGCACAACAGTGACGGCGAGCCACTGGAAGTCTTTTCCAGCTGTACTGCGCTGTAATTGTGGTCGCTTGCTCAGGACAGCATGCTGCTTTCACAAGTTGTCTCCTTCCTGAGGGATTTGCTCCTAGAAAAAGCCACCACCGCCTTCTTCACTGTGCCTTCTTCTTCTTCTTTTTCTTTTTTTTCCTGGAGCTTGTCTCTTCTGCAGAGAAGAGCTTTTAACACCTCCCTGGATAGTCAGTAAAACCCCAAGCATTAAGAAGGCCAGAAAATACACGTCCACTTCATTTCACTGAAAAAGAAAGGTCATGATCCTATCCCTTCTTTGGGTCATCCACCCTGAGTCTGCACACCACATTTGCTCAGCAGCAGTCTGGCTACCCTTGCACATCCAGCAAACCCTTAGCACTCCTTCCTCTTATTCAGGATTCCAACTTTTTGAGCGACAAGAAGATCCCTGACACAGAGGGATCCTTGCTGAGGTATGAGAGCAGTGACACAGGATGCAAGAAGAGCACAAATGATGTTTCTTTATCCTCTGCCAAGCCCAGGGCACGCTTGGTGCTGCCATTCTCCTCCTGGGTGCAGCAGCAAACGCTTCTTCGTCAGTTCTATGATCCAACACTGCCGCCCTTAAAAATTAAGTCACCTCAAAAGTTACATAAGTATTTGAAAATACTCAAGAAAACTCTCCAAACACTGCTAGTTACACTTTGCTTGTCATAAATGGAACATCAATCTGAGCCCCAGGACAGGCCAGAGACAAGAACCTGTGATTTCCAGCCAGGCCTGAATTCTCCCCAAATTCCACAGAGTACCAAAACAGGACAATCTTGGCAGGAGCCAAGGGCAGCCTCCTCTACCCTGAAGCAGGCCATGCCTGGAGTCCTTGGCATGAACCGAGGGCAGCATCTCCTGCCTGGAAGCAGTCATGAAGCACACCGAAACACCACTTCCACGTGGGTGGGCCACTGTTGCTTTGCCTCCCACAGATCTGTCCCCCCTTTTCCCCTGGGTGATGGAGCTGCCAAAGATTCCTCAAAGCCCATCTCTTTTGAGCAGTGAGAAGCCCCGGGCTTCTCTTCCTGCATTTATTCTCCAGACCAAGAAGTTACAGGAAGAGACATAGGTGGGGTTTTGAACATAGGTTCAGTTTTACAAGTTTTGCAATAGAAGCTGGTAACATTCAGTCAAAACAAGTCAGATGACACTCTGTTAGGCAATTAAGTGATCCACTATAACAAAGCCTTGATTTACCCGAAATTCCTTTTCCCTCTAGCAGCTTTTTAGTAACGTTGCCTATCAATTAGTCACTTGTCTGTCTTAGAATCAGCAGCCTTGCTGTGTTATGATTCTTTTCCTGCAACAGAGACTCGATGCCCGGGGGTTAAAATTCCTGTCCTTTGCAAGGTCAATATTTGAAACTGCAAGGCTTTTGGTGACTAAAGTCACCTATTACCCAAGAGCAGTAATAGGAAATTAATGTAATACATTAAAAAAGGTAATTGCCTTCCTTAACCACGAAGATGGCATTTTATAAAATTAGCTGCTTCTCTTAAAAGGCAACCTTCATTATCCTTTACCTACTCTTTAAAGACTATACAAACAGGAATAAGTAAATTATGGATAAAATGTTCTATAACTGGGAGAACTCAACGGCCAGTTGCCCACAGCTTACCTGCTGGTGTCCTGTGACACATATTGAAGCCTCCGTTGTACTTTGAGGAAAAATGTTCAAAACATGCCCAAAGTTCTACCCAGCAGCCGCCCCGGGAACCTGCATGCACTTCTGTCCCACTGCGAGTGGCAACCACATCGGCGGTGCTGGACTCGGGTCAGCCCTGCTGGAATGGCAGTGAAAGAGAAACTCATGTTTCAGCACAGCTAAGACGTAAACGTGCAAGTGCAATTTTTAGTGAACAGTGTCGCGTATACATTTACAGGCGGCCAAGGGATAACTCTGTGACCAAAGGAAAACAAAACCTATTCTAGAAAAACAGCAGCTCTGCCTTTCAGGGATGAGACAACCCTGCAAGCTGCTGAGCTCTCTGCTGGTCACCGGTAGCACTGACCCTGTCACCACCAGAGGTGCCTCACCCAGTCCCCTCCCATCTGTCCGCTGGACTGGAGGGGCGCCATTCTGTCCACACAGCTTCCTTGAGCACCTGCACCCTTGGGGCCTGCTTGTTGGGAGGAAAGCTGTCACCCGCGGCAGCTGGCTTAAACCTTAGCAGCAGGAGGAACAGCTGCCCGTGGCCAGGCCACTGCCCCAGATGAAACTGTTGCTGCCGGGCCTGGCCATCTCTTCCCAACGGAAATAAGTTGTTTGGGGTTCAGCAGACTCTAGAATGAAGCGGGCCCCTTGGGCACAGGGAGCAACAGCACATCCTAGTGGGCTAATTTCCCCAAAGCTTGAAACTAGGTGTCTTGTCTCACTCCAAGGATGGCTGTGGCACTACAGCATCGCTGGACGCTGGGTGGCAGTAGAGGGCCTCACAGAAACCAGGCACAGACAATCTGGCCTCCAGCAAAGGAATGATGCTAATGCGCTCCTCTGGGTAGAATTTGCACAATAACCCACATGGAAGTCGCAGCAGGACAGGGATGAAAACTATGGGGCAAGAGGTCAAGTCTGCACAATCCCAACCAACCCCACCGATGCCCATGTCCAGTAACCGCACACACTGGATGGCTCCCCACAGGCAAAGGAACAGGTGAGACACACCCCTTCTCTGTACCTGGTGACGGATTCAGGGAAGTCAGGCTCCAGGCCCTCTCTCACTCCCACCGTGTCCTGAATCCTCACCATCAGCTACAGCTGCAAGGACTGTTTCTCTTCTGTGAACCTGCAAGCTAAGGGTCTGAAGCGACACAGTGGAGAAAGCATGCGAGGAAATTCTGCTCCACTTTTCCACCTCAGTGAGGCACGTGCACAATGTAGTTTCCCATCTCAACTGTTGCTTCGCTGTCAAGATTTCTTTTGGTGTGAGAGACCAAGGTGTCAGTAGCAAAAGAAAATGTTTTGCTTTTGCTCCCCTCAGTATGCTTCAACATTTCCAAGTGAATTTCACGTCACAAGGGGAGATGGGGATTGCCCTCAACTGGAATGTGGGTCACCTCCCAGCTGTGTGGTGATGTGTCTGGGGCCAAGGCCAGAGCTGCTGCTTTTCCAGATTTTCCAAGCCAGAAACAAGCACTGTTCACTTTAATAAGGTTAAGTTTAAACCGACATCCTTTTTTGGTGCCTAAACTGTTGACTACATACCCCAGCAAGACAGAAGCGTGTGAAAGCCGTCCATTCACACTCCCCTTCTCCCAGACGGCCACATGCGCATATCCCCAGAGCTGAAGGCACTGTGCAAAGCACGGTGCAGTATATGCGGCCAGTAACCGTGTGTTCTTCTCACTGAACACTTCCAGGGTTGCATCAAGTAAAAGTTGCCTCAACTTTCACTGAAGTAGATAAAAGCTGCAAAAACCCTTACTGATTTCCTAAGTTTACTTCTCTAAGTCCCAAAAGCTAAGACTATAACTACGTTAGCGTTCATGTATGACAAACAAATATTAAATAGTTTACACCTTTATACCAATTTATCTGTAGCTCGTGCAGGTCCAATTGGACCTGGCAGACATCTACAGAACATTTCATGCAACAACTAGAGAATACACATTTTTTCTCATCGGCACATGGAACATTCTCCAGGATAGACCACATGTTAGGTCACAAAACAGGTTTCAGCAAATTTTTCAAAGCTGACATCATTCCTAGTATCTTTTCTGACCACAATTGACTATGCATCCTACAAAAACCTGTGGGATACTGTAAAAGCAACAGCGACGAGGCAATATATTGCAATACATGCTCACATCAAAAGGATGGAGAAACTTCACGTAAATGACCGAACCGTACACCTCAAAGAACCACCACCACCACAACAATGCAATCATAAAAGTACTAGAGAGAAAGAAATAATTAACATCAGGGCAGAGTTCAATGAAATGGAGACCCCCAAAACGATACAAAGGATCAGCGAAACACAAAGTTGTTTTTTGAGAAGATAAATAAAATAGACAAACCATTAGCTTTGCCCACTCTCACCACACTCATTCAACATAGTATTGAAAGCCCTAACCAGAGCAATCAAGCAAGACAAAGAAATAAAGGGCATTCAGATTGGGAAGGACAAAGTCAAGTTGTCCCTGTTTGCAGATGACGCGATCTTATAGATAGAAAACCTAAAGGCTACCAGAACGCCCTTACGGCTGACTAACAATTTTAATAATTTTGCGGGGTACAAAATCAACACCCACAGGTCAGGAGCATTTTTATACTCCGATAATGAACTGGCAGAAAAAGAAATCAAGAAAGCAAGCCCATTTACATTAGTCACCCCCAAGATAAAATACCTAGGAACCAATTGAACCAAGGAGGTTAATGCAGATCTCTACAATGAGAACTACCAAACACCAGTGAGAGAAATTAAAGAGCACCCAAAAATAGTGGAATGACATACCAGGCTCTGGTACGGGAAGAATTAACATCGTGAAAATGTCCTTTCTACCCATAGCAGTCTACAAATTCAACGCAATCTCCGTCAAAATAGCAACAACTTTCTTCACAGAAATAGAAAAAGCAGTGCTAACATTCATATGGAATACGAAAAGATCCTGAATAGCCAAAGCAATTTTGAGCTTAAAAGCACCCCAAAAACAGAAAGGCTGGAGGCATAACGCCACCCAATTTCAAATTCTATGACAAGGCTCAAAACAGCATGGTGATGGCATAGAAACAGACACTCAGATCAATGGAACAGGATAGAAAACCCAGGAATAATCAATTTGCCTACTTACAGCCAACCGATTTTTGACAAAGCCAACCAGAACATACGCTGTGGAAAAGACAGCCTCTTCAGGAAATAAACGGTGCCCGCAAAATTGGACAATCCACATGCAGAAGAATGAAACTGGACCAGCATCTCACCATATGCCAAAATCGACTCGAAATGGATTAAAGACCAGAATATAAGACCCCAAACCATTACATGACTGAAGGAAAACAGAGGGGAAACACTCCAGGAAGTAGGTGGGGGCAAAGGCTTTATGAATAAGACCCGAAACCCACAAGCAACAATATAAAAACTAAACAAATGAGCTAATGTCAAACTAAGAAGCTTCCACACAGCAAAGGAAACAATCAACAGAGCAGAAAGGCACCCTAAAAAAAGGGAGAAAATATGTGTAAACTATACGTCTGCCAAGGGCTTAATATCCAGAACATACCAAGAACTCAAACAGCTGTACAGTATGAAAACAAGTAATCCGATTTAAAACTGGGCAAACGAGATGAATAGACATTTTTCAAAGACATACAAATGGCCAACGGTACACGAAAAAATGCTCAGCATCACTAGTCATCAGAGAAATGCAAATCAAAACCACATTGAGATATCATGTCAACCCAGATAGACTGGCCATTGTTAAAAAGACCATTAATAAGAAATGCTACTGAGGATATGAGGAAAGGAGAACTCTTCTCCAATGTTGGTGGGACTGTAAATTAGCACAGTCACTATGGAAAACAGTAAAGAAGTTTCCTCCAATACAGATAGTACTACCATATGATCCAGCAGTTCCACTACTGGGTATATATCCAAAGAAATGAAAGTCATATGGAAGGGACACCTGCACTCCCATGTTCACTGCAGCTTTACTTACAATAGCCAAAATATAGAACCAACCTCAGTGCCCTTCGACAGATGACTGGATAAAAAAAATGTGATACACGTACACCATGGAATAATACTCAGTGATAAAGGAAAAGAATGAAATTCTGCCATCGGTAACAACCTGGATGAGTCTGGAGAAAATTATGTTGTGTGAAATAAGCCAGACAAGGGAAGATAAATATCACATGCTCTCACTTATAACTAGGTAGAAAGGAAGGAAGGAAGGAAGGAAGGAAGGAAGGAAGGAAGGAAGGAAGGAAGGAAGGAAGGAAGGAAGGAAGGAAGCAAAGGACTACAACAGTTCCTTGAACTTTCAGAAGGACAGAAGAAACCAATGGTTACTAGAGATGAGGGGATGGAAGGAGGGAGGGAGTTGGGGGCGTGATGGGTCAGGCAAAGGGCATAAAGAAAAATCATGATTTGTAATAATGAATATGCTAATAAAAATAATTTAAAAAGTAAGACACTTTAAAACACAAAAAGAATGCCATTATTGACATTCCAGAAAATTCCAGCTATGTGGATAACATTAAAAACCAGCTGTCAAGCTAAATCCTTTATCAGTACAAATTTTGATATTTCTTCAAATTGGGAGGAGAATGTTGGTTTCGATGTACAATGTCTGGTCACTCCCAGCCTCATCTATTTGTCACTGACGACCCTGGGACAGACGGAAAAAAAAAACAAAAACGGTTTCTGCAACTTTTAAAATACAGACACGCCCTCCACCACCAACTTTCAATTTCTACAAAACGTCCTTGGGTTCTAGTATTCTTGCACATGTTTGTTCTCTTACAGGAAATTTGCTCCTTAGGATTTCACTGCAATGTGCTTCTGGATCCCATGCCATGATTTATCTCTGAGGACCCCTGTTCCCCTGGATCCATTTCACCCCGTGCCTGGCCACCTGTGTGGCACACACACATAGGAGCAGGAGGACAAGGCTTTGAGATGGGGAACCCGCACAAGCAATTATCTGGGTTTAGGTCTGCAGGTTATTAAGGTTTTCCGTTTCAACTTCCACAGCTAGAACGAAAGTGTAGAAATCTGTTTTCTAGTTAAAATCTGTTCACATCCCAAGTGTTTTTTAAGTTACTTAACAAGCCTTTGGTAGTCCGAAATACCGGGAAGTGTGCCTGTAACTAGAAACACCAGAAACTTCCATTTCAAAATTGTCATAAACCAGGGATACTTTAGAAAAACCTTTTCAGCCCACTTCGTGCCTTGAGTAATGGTGGGTAAACAGTGGAAACCAAGAGAGGCAACATGGAAGCAAACGGATATAAAAGCACAAGGGAGACATCATGCTCTTGGGGAGAACTAAAATGCAAATTGTGTCTGTAAACGAAAGAAATTATACAGAAATCCCAGAAAAACAATTGACTGAAAATCACACGAACGATCCCATGTTCATCTCATCACCTTGAGAACACGAAGGATACTTTTGTACAGGCAGCACACCTCCTTAAAGCAGCAGCAGAGTGCTTCGTGCACAGCAAGGCCTAGTTCACTGAGCAGCTGGACCTGTGCCCACACCCAGAGGGCAGCACCAGCCACGTGGGTGCAGAGGAGGTTGTCCCGGTGAACTCCACAAGCGGCAGCAACGCTCGGCTCTACGCCACAGGACTTCTGACAACGGACACAGTCGCACAGACTGCAAGTGGACCCCACATCAGCCTCAAGACCTCCCCCACCCGAAAACATCTCCACAGCCAGCCAGGGAGGCAAAGGAAGGGTCTTCATGGCGTGCAGAGTTACAATGAATCTGTGTTCACGCTGCCCCCTCCCACTGTACCCGTCGAGACCCAGACGATGTGCCCTGCTACTACAAAGTCGAAGAGATGTTTGATGGGGGCAGAGCGGAAGAGGCACATTGAATTTGGATCATTTTACCCATGACCCTTCTCTCCTCCCAACCCTCTTTGCGAAAGATGACATTTCTGGGGAAACAGAAGGTGATCAGAAGCAAGTAGCTCAAATGTATGTCCCTTGTAAATTTCGGATATCCATCAATTTCAATTTTGAGATATAGAGAAGTGCTGGGAAGTTTAATTGGCCGTATCAGTGTCAGTGAAGAGCTGATGGAAGAAGTGCGAAAGGCCAAAGGAGAAAACCCATGAGTAGAGAAATTAGCCTTCGGCTAATCTTATCTTCTCTGCTTCCATATATCCCTGTCCGTCCTCAAAAGTTGAGTGAGGTAGGAGATGATAAGATTGAGATTAGGGCAAATTATTTCCCCATCTTTTCCTTTCTCCAATGCACAGTCTCCTCAACCCGCACACTAGGAGTCTCAGGGTCAGCTCTCCAATACTGGTCGACACAGAGGAAAACCAACTGAACCAAAACGAATCCACCGAATTATCTCTGCTGTGCTTATTTATACCTTCCCGGGTTTTCTTTCCTTTACTGTTAAGTGCCTATAATCAACTTCCATCATTTTAGCAGAGTACTAAAGAGTGACTGCTCCCAACCCCTTCAGATAGGTGATGCTTATGTTTACATCTGCTTATCAGCTCTGTCAAAGTGCTGTTTCGTGGAGGTGCTGTAATTTGATGAACACATGAGACATGCTATTTGCTAGCAAGAAATTCTCAGCTCAAACAAGCTAAGGTGTATGGAGATTCAGTATAACACAGTAATTGGTTAACTCAGTTTACTTGGGACTCCATTTCTTAGGTCTTGGGCTGTTTACATAACCAAAAGGAGTGTGTGTGTGTGTGTGTGTGTGTGTGTGTGTGTACCACACTTGACCTAGCGTGTGTGTGTCTGTGTGTGTGTGTACCACACTTGACCTAGCACCTACCTGCACAAGTACCCCCCTGCCAAGTGATGTGTTTAAAGGCCAACAAAAAGGAAAACACAGAACACATTTATAATCCTGAAAATCTAGGGCTACTTAACCTTTCTGCTGCTTAATTTTAAAGGCAAAAAATGTACTATGAGCAGCATAAATAAGAACTGATTTGAGCATAGTTTTATAATAGATAAAATGTACCTGATGGGTCTAATTCAAATTTCTAAAATCTAACTGTGCCGCATTAGTCTGAGATACAAGATCTAAAGCTGCATGATCTAATCTGAGAATTTACGGACCTGTTTGAAATACCTTCATTTGATTAATTTGAAATGGAGGCCAGGGTATGACCTCTAACAGTCTGATCTTTAATAACCGCTCAAGAGATGAGGCAGGAAGTCAGTCGCGCTTAGAATTCTATGCACTTTCCTCTAGTGAGCACACCCTGCGGTTCCACGCGTGCAAGCACACCCCTCGCTCACTGCGGGATCTACAGAGCAGCTGTACATGCCCTTCAAAACTCAAATGCGTGTTATGTGGGTGTGCGGTATAGGGGTAGGACATGAAAAAACTCCCACCTGTCCAGTCCGAGAGAAATTTAACTCCTGAGAAGCACACCTTAGTTGAACATCAGATGCAACACTAATTTGCAGAGGTTCCCACAACATAGGAACAAAAGGGCTGACGTTATGTGTTGATAGCAGATCGTGTGTGAAAACTAAAGTTTTATACGGGGCTGTACGAAGACTAACTGAGGTCTGGAAAATGAGGAATTTTAAATGCTGGACAGTCTCTATACTCAGATTCCGCTGAAGACAATGCAAATACTTATAAGAGCCTGATAATAAAAACAGATTAAAAAAACTTAATCATCAAGGTGAAGCATTTAGTAATGAGGTTTGTACAGCTTTTCGGAAAACACTGACTGGAAGTCCCAACCGGCTAGAGGTAGGCCAGTGTCAGGAGGCATCCCGGACATGGGCATTAGCTTCCAGCACTGATGGTGCAGCCAGTGTCGATGATAAGAATTAAAACACAACTGCAACCCCCAGTCCTGGACAGGCTCAGGAAGCGGCTATCTGGAAAGAGTGGGAGGGGTCCAGGAGGCCAGCCCCCAGGTGATACATACGTTTGCACAACAGTGACGGCGAGCCACTGGAAGTCTTTTCCAGCTGTACTGCGCTGTAATTGTGGTCGCTTGCTCAGGACAGCATGCTGCTTTCACAAGTTGTCTCCTTCCTGAGGGATTTGCTCCTAGAAAAAGCCACCACCGCCTTCTTCACTGTGCCTTCTTCTTCTTCTTTTTCTTTTTTTTCCTGGAGCTTGTCTCTTCTGCAGAGAAGAGCTTTTAACACCTCCCTGGATAGTCAGTAAAACCCCAAGCATTAAGAAGGCCAGAAAATACACGTCCACTTCATTTCACTGAAAAAGAAAGGTCATGATCCTATCCCTTCTTTGGGTCATCCACCCTGAGTCTGCACACCACATTTGCTCAGCAGCAGTCTGGCTACCCTTGCACATCCAGCAAACCCTTAGCACTCCTTCCTCTTATTCAGGATTCCAACTTTTTGAGCGACAAGAAGATCCCTGACACAGAGGGATCCTTGCTGAGGTATGAGAGCAGTGACACAGGATGCAAGAAGAGCACAAATGATGTTTCTTTATCCTCTGCCAAGCCCAGGGCACGCTTGGTGCTGCCATTCTCCTCCTGGGTGCAGCAGCAAACGCTTCTTCGTCAGTTCTATGATCCAACACTGCCGCCCTTAAAAATTAAGTCACCTCAAAAGTTACATAAGTATTTGAAAATACTCAAGAAAACTCTCCAAACACTGCTAGTTACACTTTGCTTGTCATAAATGGAACATCAATCTGAGCCCCAGGACAGGCCAGAGACAAGAACCTGTGATTTCCAGCCAGGCCTGAATTCTCCCCAAATTCCACAGAGTACCAAAACAGGACAATCTTGGCAGGAGCCAAGGGCAGCCTCCTCTACCCTGAAGCAGGCCATGCCTGGAGTCCTTGGCATGAACCGAGGGCAGCATCTCCTGCCTGGAAGCAGTCATGAAGCACACCGAAACACCACTTCCACGTGGGTGGGCCACTGTTGCTTTGCCTCCCACAGATCTGTCCCCCCTTTTCCCCTGGGTGATGGAGCTGCCAAAGATTCCTCAAAGCCCATCTCTTTTGAGCAGTGAGAAGCCCCGGGCTTCTCTTCCTGCATTTATTCTCCAGACCAAGAAGTTACAGGAAGAGACATAGGTGGGGTTTTGAACATAGGTTCAGTTTTACAAGTTTTGCAATAGAAGCTGGTAACATTCAGTCAAAACAAGTCAGATGACACTCTGTTAGGCAATTAAGTGATCCACTATAACAAAGCCTTGATTTACCCGAAATTCCTTTTCCCTCTAGCAGCTTTTTAGTAACGTTGCCTATCAATTAGTCACTTGTCTGTCTTAGAATCAGCAGCCTTGCTGTGTTATGATTCTTTTCCTGCAACAGAGACTCGATGCCCGGGGGTTAAAATTCCTGTCCTTTGCAAGGTCAATATTTGAAACTGCAAGGCTTTTGGTGACTAAAGTCACCTATTACCCAAGAGCAGTAATAGGAAATTAATGTAATACATTAAAAAAGGTAATTGCCTTCCTTAACCACGAAGATGGCATTTTATAAAATTAGCTGCTTCTCTTAAAAGGCAACCTTCATTATCCTTTACCTACTCTTTAAAGACTATACAAACAGGAATAAGTAAATTATGGATAAAATGTTCTATAACTGGGAGAACTCAACGGCCAGTTGCCCACAGCTTACCTGCTGGTGTCCTGTGACACATATTGAAGCCTCCGTTGTACTTTGAGGAAAAATGTTCAAAACATGCCCAAAGTTCTACCCAGCAGCCGCCCCGGGAACCTGCATGCACTTCTGTCCCACTGCGAGTGGCAACCACATCGGCGGTGCTGGACTCGGGTCAGCCCTGCTGGAATGGCAGTGAAAGAGAAACTCATGTTTCAGCACAGCTAAGACGTAAACGTGCAAGTGCAATTTTTAGTGAACAGTGTCGCGTATACATTTACAGGCGGCCAAGGGATAACTCTGTGACCAAAGGAAAACAAAACCTATTCTAGAAAAACAGCAGCTCTGCCTTTCAGGGATGAGACAACCCTGCAAGCTGCTGAGCTCTCTGCTGGTCACCGGTGATGTCATCCCGGTAGCACTGACCCTGTCACCGCCAGAGGTGCCTCACCCAGTCCCCTCCCATCTGTCCGCTGGACTGGAGGGGCGCCATTCTGTCCACACAGCTTCCTTGAGCACCTGCACCCTTGGGGCCTGCTTGTTGGGAGGAAAGCTGTCACCCGCGGCAGCTGGCTTAAACCTTAGCAGCAGGAGGAACAGCTGCCCGTGGCCAGGCCACTGCCCCAGATGAAACTGTTGCTGCCGGGCCTGGCCATCTCTTCCCAACGGAAATAAGTTGTTTGGGGTTCAGCAGACTCTAGAATGAAGCGGGCCCCTTGGGCACAGGGAGCAACAGCACATCCTAGTGGGCTAATTTCCCCAAAGCTTGAAACTAGGTGTCTTGTCTCACTCCAAGGATGGCTGTGGCACTACAGCATCGCTGGACGCTGGGTGGCAGTAGAGGGCCTCACAGAAACCAGGCACAGACAATCTGGCCTCCAGCAAAGGAATGATGCTAATGCGCTCCTCTGGGTAGAATTTGCACAATAACCCACATGGAAGTCGCAGCAGGACAGGGATGAAAACTATGGGGCAAGAGGTCAAGTCTGCACAATCCCAACCAACCCCACCGATGCCCATGTCCAGTAACCGCACACACTGGATGGCTCCCCACAGGCAAAGGAACAGGTGAGACACACCCCTTCTCTGTACCTGGTGACGGATTCAGGGAAGTCAGGCTCCAGGCCCTCTCTCACTCCCACCGTGTCCTGAATCCTCACCATCAGCTACAGCTGCAAGGACTGTTTCTCTTCTGTGAACCTGCAAGCTAAGGGTCTGAAGCGACACAGTGGAGAAAGCATGCGAGGAAATTCTGCTCCACTTTTCCACCTCAGTGAGGCACGTGCACAATGTAGTTTCCCATCTCAACTGTTGCTTCGCTGTCAAGATTTCTTTTGGTGTGAGAGACCAAGGTGTCAGTAGCAAAAGAAAATGTTTTGCTTTTGCTCCCCTCAGTATGCTTCAACATTTCCAAGTGAATTTCACGTCACAAGGGGAGATGGGGATTGCCCTCAACTGGAATGTGGGTCACCTCCCAGCTGTGTGGTGATGTGTCTGGGGCCAAGGCCAGAGCTGCTGCTTTTCCAGATTTTCCAAGCCAGAAACAAGCACTGTTCACTTTAATAAGGTTAAGTTTAAACCGACATCCTTTTTTGGTGCCTAAACTGTTGACTACATACCCCAGCAAGACAGAAGCGTGTGAAAGCCGTCCATTCACACTCCCCTTCTCCCAGACGGCCACATGCGCATATCCCCAGAGCTGAAGGCACTGTGCAAAGCACGGTGCAGTATATGCGGCCAGTAACCGTGTGTTCTTCTCACTGAACACTTCCAGGGTTGCATCAAGTAAAAGTTGCCTCAACTTTCACTGAAGTAGATAAAAGCTGCAAAAACCCTTACTGATTTCCTAAGTTTACTTCTCTAAGTCCCAAAAGCTAAGACTATAACTACGTTAGCGTTCATGTATGACAAACAAATATTAAATAGTTTACACCTTTATACCAATTTATCTGTAGCTCGTGCAGGTCCAATTGGACCTGGCAGACATCTACAGAACATTTCATGCAACAACTAGAGAATACACATTTTTTCTCATCGGCACATGGAACATTCTCCAGGATAGACCACATGTTAGGTCACAAAACAGGTTTCAGCAAATTTTTCAAAGCTGACATCATTCCTAGTATCTTTTCTGACCACAATTGACTAGCACTGGAAATCAATTACAAGCGAATTTCTGGAAACTACTCCAGTGCATGAAAACTGAACAACAGGCTCCCGAATGACCTATGGGTCCAAGAAGAAATTAAAAAGGAAATCAAAAACGTTCTTGAAACTAATGAAAAAAGATGCATCCTACCAAAACCTGTGGGATACTGTAAAAGCAACAGCGACGAGGCAATATATTGCAATACATGCTCACATCAAAAGGATGGAGAAACTTCACGTAAATGACCGAACCGTACACCTCAAAGAACCACCACCACCACAACAATGCAATCATAAAAGTACTAGAGAGAAAGAAATAATTAACATCAGGGCAGAGTTCAATGAAATGGAGACCCCCAAAACGATACAAAGGATCAGCGAAACACAAAGTTGTTTTTTGAGAAGATAAATAAAATAGACAAACCATTAGCTTTGCCCACTCTCACCACACTCATTCAACATAGTACTGAAAGCCCTAACCAGAGCAATCCAGCAAGACAAAGAAATAAAGGGCATTCAGATTGGGAAGGACAAAGTCAAGTTGTCCCTGTTTGCAGATGACGCGATCTTATAGATAGAAAACCTAAAGGCTACCAGAACGCCCTTACGGCTGACTAACAATTTTAATAATTTTGCGGGGTACAAAATCAACACCCACAGATCAGGAGCATTTTTATACTCCGATAATGAACTGGCAGAAAAAGAAATCAAGAAAGCAAGCCCATTTACAATAGTCACCCCCAAGATAAAATACCTAGGAACCAATTGAACCAAGGAGGTTAATGCAGATCTCTACAATGAGAACTACCAAACACCAGTGAGAGAAATTAAAGAGCACCCAAAAATAGTGGAATGACATACCAGGCTCTGGTACGGGAAGAATTAACATCGTGAAAATGTCCTTTCTACCCATAGCAGTCTACAAATTCAACGCAATCTCCGTCAAAATAGCAACAACTTTCTTCACAGAAATAGAAAAAGCAGTGCTAACATTCATATGGAATACGAAAAGATCCTGAATAGCCAAAGCAATTTTGAGCTTAAAAGCACCCCAAAAACAGAAAGGCTGGAGGCATAACACCACCCAATTTCAAATTCTATGACAAGGCTCAAAACAGCATGGTGATGGCATAGAAACAGACACTCAGATCAATGGAACAGGATAGAAAACCCAGGAATAATCAATTTGCCTACTTACAGCCAACCGATTTTTGACAAAGCAAACCAGAACATACGCTGTGGAAAAGACAGCCTCTTCAGGAAATAAACGGTGCCCGCAAAATTGGACAATGCACATGCAGAAGAATGAAACTGGACCAGCATCTCACCATATGCCAAAATCGACTCGAAATGGATTAAAGACCAGAATATAAGACCCCAAACCATTACATGACTGAAGGAAAACAGAGGGGAAACACTCCAGGAAGTAGGTGGGGGCAAAGGCTTTATGAATAAGACCCGAAAACCCACAAGCAACAATATAAAAACTAAACAAATGAGCTAATGTCAAACTAAGAAGCTTCCACACAGCAAAGGAAACAATCAACAGAGCAGAAAGGCACCCTAAAAAAAGGGAGAAAATATGTGTAAACTATACGTCTGCCAAGGGCTTAATATCCAGAACATACCAAGAACTCAAACAGCTGTACAGTATGAAAACAAGTAATCCGATTTAAAACTGGGCAAACGAGATGAATAGACATTTTTCAAAGACATACAAATGGCCAACGGTACACGAAAAAATGCTCAGCATCACTAGTCATCAGAGAAATGCAAATCAAAACCACATTGAGATATCATGTCAACCCAGATAGACTGGCCATTGTTAAAAAGACCATTAATAAGAAATGCTACTGAGGATATGAGGAAAGGAGAACTCTTCTCCAATGTTGGTGGGACTGTAAATTAGCACAGCCACTATGGAAAACAGTAAAGAAGTTTCCTCCAATACAGATAGTACTACCATATGATCCAGCAGTTCCACTACTGGGTATATATCCAAAGAAATGGAAATCATATGGAAGGGACACCTGCACTCCCATGTTCACTGCAGCTTTACTTACAATAGCCAAAATATAGAACCAACCTCAGTGCCCTTCGACAGATGACTGGATAAAAAAAATGTGATACACGTACACCATGGAATAATACTCAGTGATAAAGAAAAAGAATGAAATTCTGCCATCGGTAACAACCTGGATGAGTCTGGAGAAAGTTATGTTGTGTGAAATAAGCCAGACAAGGGAAGATAAATATCACATGCTCTCACTTATAACTAGGTAGAAAGGAAGGAAGGAAGGAAGGAAGGAAGGAAGGAAGGAAGGAAGGAAGGAAGGAAGGAAGGAAGGAAGGAAGGAAGCAAAGGACTACAACAGTTCCTTGAACATTCAGAAGGACAGAAGAAACCAATGGTTACTAGAGATGAGGGGATGGACGGAGGAGGGAGTTGGGGGCGTGATGGGTCAGGCAAAGGGCATAAAGAAAAATCATGATTTGTAATAATGAATATGCTAATAAAAATAATTTAAAAAGTAAGACACTTTAAAACACAAAAAGAATGCCATTATTGACATTCCAGAAAATTCCAGCTATGTGGATAACATTAAAAACCAGCTGTCAAGCTAAATCCTTTATCAGTACAAATTTTGATATTTCTTCAAATTGGGAGGAGAATGTTGGTTTCGATGTACAATGTCTGGTCACTCCCAGCCTCATCTATTTGTCACTGACGACCCTGGGACAGACGGAAAAAAAAAAAAAAAAAAACGGTTTCTACAACTTTTAAAATACAGACACGCCCTCCACCACCAACTTTCAATTTCTACAAAACGTCCTTGGGTTCTAGTATTCTTGCACATGTTTGTTCTCTTACAGGAAATTTGCTCCTTAGGATTTCACTGCAATGTGCTTCTGGATCCCATGCCATGATTTATCTCTGAGGACCCCTGTTCCCCTGGATCCATTTCACCCCGTGCCTGGCCACCTGTGTGGCACACACATATAGGAGCAGGAGGACAAGGCTTTGAGATGGGGAACCCGCACAAGCAATTATCTGGGTTTAGGTCTGCAGGTTATTAAGGTTTTCCGTTTCAACTTCCACAGCTAGAACGAAAGTGTAGAAATCCGTTTTCTAGTTAAAATCTGTTCACATCCCAAGTGTTTTTTAAGTTACTTAACAAGCCTTTGGTAGTCCGAAATACCGGGAAGTGTGCCTGTAACTAGAAACACCAGAAACTTCCATTTCAAAATTGTCATAAACCAGGGATACTTTAGAAAAACCTTTTCAGCCCACTTCGTGCCTTGAGTAATGGTGGGTAAACAGTGGAAACCAAGAGAGGCAACACGGAAGCAAACGGATATAAAAGCACAAGGGAGACATCATGCTCTTGGGGAGAACTAAAATGCAAATTGTGTCTGTAAACGAAAGAAATTATACAGAAATCCCAGAAAAACAATTGACTGAAAATCACACGAACGATCTCACGTTCATCGCATCACCTTGAGAACACGAAGGACACTTTTGTACAGGCAGCACACCTCCTTAAAGCAGCAGCAGAGTGCTTCGTGCACAGCAAGGCCTAGTTCACTGAGCAGCTGGACCTGTGCCCACACCCAGAGGGCAGCACCAGTCACGTGGGTGCAGAGGAGGTTGTCCCGGTGAACTCCACAAGCGGCAGCAACGCTCGGCTCTACGCCACAGGACTTCTGACAACGGACACAGTCGCACAGACTGCAAGTGGACCCCACATCAGCCTCAAGACCTCCCCCACCCGAAAACATCTCCACAGCCAGCCAGGGAGGCAAAGGAAGGGTCTTCATGGCGTGCAGAGTTACAATGAATCTGTGTTCACGCTGCCCCCTCCCACTGTACCCGTCGAGACCCAGACGATGTGCCCTGCTACCACAAAGCTGAAGAGATGTTTGATGGGGGCAGAGCGGAAGAGGCACATTGAATTTGGATCATTTTACCCATGACCCTTCTCTCCTCCCAACCCTCTTTGCGAAAGATGACATTTCTGGGGAAACAGAAGGTGATCAGAAGCAAGTAGCTCAAATGTATGTCCCTTGTAAATTTCGGATATCCATCAATTTCAATTTTGAGATATAGAGAAGTGCTGGGAAGGTTAATTGGCCCTATCAGTGTCAGTGAAGAGCTGATGGAAGAAGTGCGAAAGGCCAAAGGAGAAAACCCATGAGTAGAGAAATTAGCCTTCGGCTAATCTTATCTTCTCGGCTTCCATATATCCCTGTCCATCCTCAAAAGTTGAGTGAGGTAGGAGATGATAAGATTGAGATTAGGGCAAATTATTTCCCCATCTTTTCCTTTCTCCAGTGCACAGTCTCCTCAACCCCCACACTTGGAGTCTCAGGGTCAGCTCTCCAATACTGGTCGACACAGAGGAAAACCAACTGAACCAAAACGAATCCACCGAATTATCTCTGCTGTGCTTATTTATACCTTCCCGGGTTTTCTTTCCTTTAATGTTAAGTGCCTATAATCAACTTCCATCATTTTAGCAGAGTACTAAAGAGTGACTGCTCCCAACCCATTCAGATAGGTGATGCTTATGTTTACATCTGCTTATCAGCTCTGTCAAAGTGCTGTTTCGTGGAGGTGCTGTAATTTGATGAACATATGAGACATGCTATTTGCTAGCAAGAAATTCTCAGCTCAAACAAGCTAAGGTGTATGGAGATTCAGTATAACACAGTAATTGGTTAACTCAGTTTACTTGGGACTCCATTTCTTAGGTCTTGGGCTGTTTACATAACCAAAAGGAGTTAGTGTGTGTGTGTGTGTGTGTGTGTGTGTGTGTGTGTGTGTGTACCACACTTGACCTAGCACCTACCTGCACAAGTACCCCCCTGCCAAGTGATGTGTTTAAAGGCCAACAAAAAGGAAAACACAGAACACATTTATAATCCTGAAAATCTAGGGCTACTTAACCTTTCTGCTGCTTAATTTTAAAGGCAAAAAATGTACTATGAGCAGCATAAATAAGAACTGATTTGAGCATAGTTTTATAATAGATAAAATGTACCTGATGGGTCTAATTCAAATTTCTAAAATCTAACTGTGCCGCATTAGTCTGAGATACAAGATCTAAAGCTGCATGATCTAATCTGAGAATTTACGGACCTGTTTGAAATACCTTCATTTGATTAATTTGAAATGGAGGCCAGGGTATGACCTCTAACAGTCTGATCTTTAATAACCGCTCAAGAGATGAGGCAGGAAGTCAGTCGCGCTTAGAATTCTATGCACTTTCCTCTAGTGAGCACACCCTGCGGTTCCACGCGTGCAAGCACACCCCTCGCTCACTGCGGGATCTACAGAGCAGCTGTACATGCCCTTCAAAACTCAAATGCGTGTTATGTGGGTGTGCGGTATAGGGGTAGGACATGAAAAAACTCCCACCTGTCCAGTCCGAGAGAAATTTAACTCCTGAGAAGCACACCTTAGTTGAACATCAGATGCAACACTAATTTGCAGAGGTTCCCACAACATAGGAACAAAAGGGCTGACGTTATGTGTTGATAGCAGATCGTGTGTGAAAACTAAAGTTTTATACGGGGCTGCAAGAAGACTAACTGAGGTCTGGAAAATGAGGAATTTTAAATGCTGGACAGTCTCTATACTCAGATTCCGCTGAAGACAATGCAAATACTTATAAGAGCCTGATAATAAAAACAGATTAAAAAACTTAATCATCAAGGTGAAGCATTTAGTAATGAGGTTTGTACAGCTTTTCGGAAAACACTGACTGGAAGTCCCAACCGGCTAGAGGTAGGCCAGTGTCAGGAGGCATCCCGGACATGGGCATTAGCTTCCAGCACTGATGGTGCAGCCAGTGTCGATGATAAGAATTAAAACACAACTGCAACCCCCAGTCCTGGACAGGCTCAGGAAGCAGCTATCTGTAAAGAGTGGGAGGGGTCCAGGAGGCCAGCCCCCAGGTGATACATACGTTTGCACAACAGTGACGGCGAGCCACTGGAAGTCTTTTCCAGCTGTACTGCGCTGTAATTGTGGTCGCTTGCTCAGGACAGCATGCTGCTTTCACAAGTTGTCTCCTTCCTGAGGGATTTGCTCCTAGAAAAAGCCACCACCGCCTTCTTCACTGTGCCTTCTTCTTCTTCTTTTTCTTTTTTTCCTGGAGCTTGTCTCTTCTGCAGAGAAGAGCTTTTAACACCTCCCTGGATAGTCAGTAAAACCCCAAGCATTAAGAAGGCCAGAAAATACACGTCCACTTCATTTCACTGAAAAAGAAAGGTCATGATCCTATCCCTTCTTTGGGTCATCCACCCTGAGTCTGCACACCACATTTGCTCAGCAGCAGTCTGGCTACCCTTGCACATCCAGCAAACCCTTAGCACTCCTTCCTCTTATTCAGGATTCCAACTTTTTGAGCGACAAGAAGATCCCTGACACAGAGGGATCCTTGCTGAGGTATGAGAGCAGTGACACAGGATGCAAGAAGAGCACAAATGATGTTTCTTTTTCCTCTGCCAAGCCCAGGGCACGCTTGGTGCTGCCATTCTCCTCCTGGGTGCAGCAGCAAACGCTTCTTCGTCAGTTCTATGATCCAACACTGCCGCCCTTAAAAATTAAGTCACCTCAAAAGTTACATAAGTATTTGAAAATACTCAAGAAAACTCTCCAAACACTGCTAGTTACACTTTGCTTGTCATAAATGGAACATCAATCTGAGCCCCAGGACAGGCCAGAGACAAGAACCTGTGATTTCCAGCCAGGCCTGAATTCTCCCCAAATTCCACAGAGTACCAAAACAGGACAATCTTGGCAGGAGCCAAGGGCAGCCTCCTCTACCCTGAAGCAGGCCATGCCTGGAGTCCTTGGCATGAACCGAGGGCAGCATCTCCTGCCTGGAAGCAGTCATGAAGCACACCGAAACACCACTTCCACGTGGGTGGGCCACTGTTGCTTTGCCTCCCACAGATCTGTCCCCCCTTTTCCCCTGGGTGATGGAGCTGCCAAAGATTCCTCAAAGCCCATCTCTTTTGAGCAGTGAGAAGCCCCGGGCTTCTCTTCCTGCATTTATTCTCCAGACCAAGAAGTTACAGGAAGAGACATAGGTGGGGTTTTGCTAAGTTCAGTTTTACAAGTTTTGCAATTGAAGCTGGTAACTTTCAGTCAAAACAAGTCAGATGACACTCTGTTAGGCAATTAAGTGATCCACTATAACAAAGCCTTGATTTACCCGAAATTCCTTTTCCCTCTAGCAGCTTTCTAGTAACGTTGCCTATCAATTAGTCACTTGTCTGTCTTAGAATCAGCAGCCTTGCTGTGTTATGATTCTTTTCCTGCAGCAGAGACTCAATGCCCTGGGGGAAATTTCCTGTCCTTTGCAAGGTCAATATTTGAAACTGCAAGGTTTTGGGAAATCAGGCCCTGTGAGGTACATTTTTTGTATGAATCCTCTACAGGCCACTACAGCCACCACCACAGCCACGGCTGCTGCAAAAGCAGCTTAAGACCACCAAAGTAGCACAGCTCTCATGCAGGCAGCCCACCAGACACTTGACTGCTTTGACACAAGGAAAGACACCAGTGGAGTCACACACACCTACTGCTTATGTTTCATAGTCAAGGCTATGGAATTCTTATTAAAATATGCATAATTACGTATTCACCTTCATAGAACAACTTACGCCCTAAGTTTGGTTTGACTCATAACCTGCATCTGATATCAACTTTTGGCACAAGGACACCATATCTTTCCTTTTCTTTTTTTTTTTTTTTTTTTTGTGTGTGACTGATAAAGGGATCGCAGCCCTCACCTTGCTGTCACCCTCCCCGCGCACAGCCAGTGAGTGCACCGGCCATCCCTGTATAGGATCCGAACCCGCGGCCTCGACGCTCCCAGGGCCGCAGCGCTCCCAGCGCTGCACTCTCCCGAGTGAGCCACAGGAGCGGCCTGAGGACGCCATTTTCCTCTAACACCAGTCGTCAGCGTCACACGTCGGCTCCCAAGAACGGGGCTGCGGCCTGCTCGGGAGTGGGCAGAAGCAGGCAGGGCCTCAGCTGACAGCACATAGGCACCCCGTAGAGCTGGGAGCAGAAGCCGCTGATGGAGCGGCACCCGCGCTGCAGTACCGGCGCTTTGACCTGCCACTGTAACGCGCTCGGGCGTGGTTCTCTGCACGGGGGCCGTGAACGGGACCCGGTGGAGCCGCGGTACCAGCACCAGCACCTCAGACCGGGCTCTGCGAAACCCGACCCGGGGTGGGAAGTGCTTGAAGCTCACCTGAGAGTTGCGTGACAGTCACGTAACCAGGGCCGTGGGCGGGGCTGACATCCACCTGAACAGCGTGTGAATGGGCTTAAGGGTTACGAGACCAGTGCGCGCATGGGGCGTGACCGGAGCATGGGAGGGGCTTCGGGATCACGTGACCAGATTGCGCGAGTGGCCTGGCCAGAGCATGGGAGGGGCCCTTGTTCCCAGCCATGTGCAGAGCGGTGGCCCAGGATTCGGAGTGCGTTGGCTGTTAGCGTGTTGCAGCTGGAGCACAGGAGAGCCTGAGACAATGCCTTTTATTTAGATTTTTCTCTGCAGGGGGTTTTTGGGTATCATTTTTATTCCATCTGCAAGCTTGAATTAAGAATTTAAAAAGGACAGGGGAAGCCAGTTTTTTTTCCTTCGTTAGCACGTCTCAGGTGATTAGCTCGTGATTCCTCCTTTTGGTATCAGGTTATCTATCAGATTGGGACCATCTTCTCATTGTCCTGAAGTTAACCTGTGACCTCTTCCGGTTGGCAAGCTGTGGTTAATATCTACCCTATTAATGGGGTGGGACTATTGCATTTACAAAGTGATAGTACTATCATATGACCTATGTCTATTGCTAAATGTTAAGTACAAATTTGCTAAAAGGAACAATGCTAACATTTAAATTCTAATGGGGGTGTAATGATCTTATGTTCTAATGGAATGAACCTACTGTTGATATGCAGAAAGGAACAGGGGATATTTGAGCAGCATTATCATGCACATCTTGAGGTTATGCATTGGCTGTGGCCCTATAATCTTGATCTAAATGTTAAAGTGTCCTTGTGCACAGCACCGTCCCTCACAAAACCAGTTACATTTGCCTCTTAGGTCTCATTTTGCTGGTTTAATAATTTTACAGCATCTACTTTTATCCCAATATCTAATTCTTAATGATTTACTTAAAACTGGATACCACCAAGTAAAGGGGGTTCTACAGTTTCGTTCCCATATCCTTAATTTGTCCCAATCATGTAATTTCTCATGAATGCCAACCGTTCTCTTGCCATGAATATAACCTCCAGTAAATGATGTTTGCCAACTTACATTAGGCTGCGGCTCATATTTAGTCATGAGCGGTGCTTTTGGAACATACGTTGCTGTGGTCAATTTACCATAAGGGGATAATTTTGAATTGTCCAACTGACGCGGATCCTCTGTGGGAATGTTTAGTTCAATGACCGTATAATTATTTGTGTTATTTTTATAATCTTTTGGGAATTCAGAGAACTGCCACGCTAACCAAAATATCGACAGAGAAGGCAAAAGCCACCAAGCCGAGGCAGGAACCCTGATGGGTTGTAGCAAGGGCTCGTAGCTGCGGCCTGGTCAGCAGCTCTCCCTCCAGCAGCCTTGCCAACTTGGAGAGGGCAGCCCAAGCTGACTCCTTTAGGATCCTGCCACGGTGTGGACCACGCCAGCTCCCCCTTTTTTACTTCGGAATTTCAAGACGAGGAGTTCTCATCGTGTTGTCTTTATTGCGGATCCGAGGTATCTGATGAGGACTGGAAAAACAAACAACAACAATAATAATTCTGATTATGAACACGCCAGCTGAATGTATCAAAGACCAAAAGGGAGTACTCATCAAAGCAGAATGAAGGGACTGGCATATCCCGTTGGCCACATCTTTGGGGACTATGGACTGTCAATGGGCATGAGAAAGGTCGGATGTTTTTTGATGTAAATTTGTGAAATCTCCTCCTAGGGTAGAATGATTCCAAATTCCTTTTCTATGCATCTGAGTCTGTTGCCATGAAGCATGAGAATCGTTATAAGGAAGGGGGGTAACACAGATCCGTTTATAATTATGGTGACAAGCAGTTGTAAGTTGAACCGTAATGTTTTGTATCTCTTGTCCTAAAAAGAAAACTGCTTCTTCTAATACATGAATCCTATCTGCTAATGGTCTATCTTTTCTTGTTGAAAGAGAACTGTGGAAACATTTTTTTTTTTTTTTTTTTTTTTTTTTTTTTTTTTTTTTTTTTTTTTTTTTTTTTTCGTGACCGGCACTCAGCCAGTGAGTGCACCGGTCAGTCCTATATAGGATCCGAACCCGCGGCGGGAGCGTCGCCGCGCTCCCAGCGCAGCACCCTACCAAGTGCGCCACGGGCTCGGCCCTGTGGAAACATTTAAAGAGAAATTATTAATATGTTCAGCCGTATGAACTTGCTGTGCCAAAGCAGCAGTAGAAGCGGCGACAGGCCCTATGATAGCAACGAAAGCAGAAATTCCTAAAATTAAAGCTGCAATAAAACGTTTAGGACGAGACAGAGCGTATGGTAACTTTTGCAAAGCGGCGAATCCTGGATCAGCATACCAGGATTGTGAAACATTTACAGGAAGGAAAACAGAAGAAGGTCGTCTTAACAGAAAATAATGTTGTTGAGGGGAAAAGGGATCTAAACAATCAGTAATGGAACAATTAAGTTCCATTACTGAATAAGTTGTATTTAATTGGTTTGAATTATTGTAGACCAAAATAGCGTAAGGGGCATGTACACAAGCTTGTATGTAATAAGTTCTATTATTTTGTGGTCTATGAAATTTGGTTCCATTTAGAGCAGCAAACAAACGGTATAATTGCGTTTGTGGAGTTTGCTCCGGTGTTATTATTTATCCAAATAGGTGTAGCCCATCCAGGAGTATACCAATAATGAATAGGATCTGGCTTGGGCAAAATATTATCGTTCCAATTAAATTTTGCAGTATTATTATTTAAATAATTTCTATAATCCTAACCAGGGCTAGAAATAGACAAATCACATACCTTTGAAGTAGAATTGTTCTAATAAAATACAACAGTTTTATTTTTAAAACCACAATTAGACCCATTGGGGAAACCTGCTCGAGAAGAGAGTCCGTCCCATGCATGAGCTTCTTTCTGTAAACACGTTGGAATAGAAGAAGGCAGAGAAATTGATGGCCTAGTGTTAAAATTTGCTAAAGAAACGCAAGATAAAGCCCAAGGATCTCGACTAATGGCTGGCGACCGAGCAGTTGGCTTGCCAGCACTAGATCAAGAGTCTGTAATCCTAGGAGAATCGGTTAACAATGTTTTATAACCCGTAGAAACACAATGTTTAATAGGAGGAACATTAGGAGAAGAGAAACATAAAGGCATTTTCTCAGTGAAAGCTGAAAAATGAAAAGGTTGTGGAAAATGAGGCTTCTCATAAATATTAGGATCTCTACCGAAGAGGCGAGAATGGTTAGTTATTTTAATTTTTTCCTGGTCCCAGGAAGCCAAATGGAACAAAGGAGAGAGAGAGAGAGAGAGAGAGAGAGAGAGAGAGAGAGAGAGAGAGAGAGAGAGAGAGAGAGAGAGAGAGAGAGAGAGAGAGAGAGAGTTAGGGTTTGTTTTCAAATAAGGATATTGCACAAACCTATAACATTTTAAATTAACTGATCAATTAACTTTTGTTGTTCTGACCTTTGTGAACAATTTCACAAGCCCATTAGATTTTTTATTAAAATTTTGGAACTTCAGTTTAAAGCTATAAACTGAAAGTTTGTCAGGAAACTGTACCTATTCAAGTTTGTTCATAAAATATTTAAAAACATAACCTTTTAAAATGATAATTAAACCAAAATTATGACTGGTAACATTTATATTAAAACAGATATTTAAAAACCTTACAAAATGTTGGAACACATATCCATAACACCTTCAGTATTAATAATGCTTTCCCACATAGTCAAACCTCATTAAACAAGCCAATTAGTTTTGATACATCTTTTAGATATCCTTTGAGAAACTCCAGGGCTCTCGGAATTTCCCAAACTTATTTTAAAGTTTCAGAATTTAATGTTGGAAAGCTGTGTTAAATAACAAAAGGCTTAAAACATTTAATTGAATAAAATCATAAATTACTACAAAAAATAAAACCAAACTGACAAAGGGTTTTAAAGGCAAAGAGCACATGATAAAACATGAAATAAGATCCCCAGGCCAGTTATCTAAAAGACAAAGAAAAACCTTTTACAATTTTGTAGTAAGAGCACTCGTGTGTCTCTCTCTCTCTGTCTCTCTCTCTCTCTCTGTCTCTCTCTCTCTCTTTTGCTGTAAAACCCTTTTAACAAACTTACTACCTAAACCATTATCAAGACTTACTCAGACATTCTGTTTTTGTCCTTTACTTTCTGCTTTTTAAATAGCCAGTCATTTTACTGTAGGACAAAATACACTGTACCAGATACTTTTTTACATAAAAATTATTTTTCTTTCTCTTTAGCCTCTTCAAACATATATATATATATATATATATAGAAAGAGAGAGAGAGAGAGAGAGAGATTTAGTTATATTTTTGGTTTTTGTGGGGTTTACAATTTAAAAGCCTCTATCAAAGACAAACGTAGTCCTGTTTGATTAGTAAACCCTGGCAACAATGTCTGTTGATAAGAACATTTTTATACCTTTAGGTTAGTAAATAAGCATCCATCCATTAGAGCAAACTATACAAAGCTCAGTTTGAGTTTTAGCTGAATTTAGGAAATACATATTTACCGTTTCTCAGCCCCAAACTTGGTGCATTAGATTTATACCCTTATCAGTTAATGCTAACTAAGACTTATGCGATATTTGGCGTAAGTTTCTTTTCACTAGCCATTTTGGGTCCCGGGTTTCCAAGTGGCGTTTGGAGCCCCGTGGAATCCAGAGAGGCAGAGGGCAGTATCCACTATGTATGTCTAAAAGATATTGTTTCTCCCAGCATGGCCAGGAGGCAGAGCTGAGATAACAAGGAGACACTTTGACCTAGAGACAATTTTAGGTAAAAGGTTGGAATCAAACTTTGAAAATATATTTATCAAAACATTAGAAAATTTAAGGCACGTGAACTTGAAAAATAGACTTCATTATTTAATGAGCGCGCAGTAATTATAAGCCAATTAGGTACCTTGCACATAAAACAATTACACAAACAGACATGAACATATAGGCATAACATACAGCTGACGCACACACCTATGCAGACATAAACAACAAGAACAAACAAGGATCTTATAAGTTTTGTTTAAGATGTAAATCAAGCTCACTAGGAAAAAGGACAGTCAGGTTTAGATTGCATTTTTCTTCAAAAAGACATACAGGTGAGGCCTCACCCTGCCTTAAAGGAAGCAAGATAACAACAAATTGACATTGTAAAGCAAAGTATGCAAGCCTTTGCAAGAGGATGGAGAGATTTTCTTCCTTTGAAGAAAGTAGCATAAAACTCTACCATAAAAGTTTGTGAAAAAATTACGTAAATGAGACTAAAAGAGAATTTAGAAGTCTGTTTAAAATACCAAGTGGATGCGAGAAAATTTGAGACCATCTAATTAAACAGGTCAATCTTAGTCTATATTTTTGTTTCTCAAATGAGTTACTGAGCTCAAGAGCTGAGCCAACAATTAGAAATGAAACCATTTGACTCTTGAGGTTTTTAGGAGAAAATCTGGTGTTTTTGCTTTGTTTTTACATATAGCATAAATTTTTATCTTGACAAACGAAACACACTAAAGCTACCTTCACTTTGGAAAAACATTTGTTTTTTTCATAAACGTATGTTAAATACCACTTAAATGTCTTCATTAGCACATGGAGAAAAAAAAAAAAAAACCCGCAGCACTAAGTTTGATACTCTGAGAGAAATATCTACTTTACAAATCACACACAAGATAATCACCTGCTGATTATGTTTCATAGTCAAGGCTACGGAATTCTTATTAAAATATGTACAATTACCTATTCACCCTCATAGAACAACTTACGCCCTAAATTACGTTTGACTCATAACCTCCATCTCATATCAACTTTTGGCACAAGGACGCCATTTCTTTCTTTTTTCTTTTCTTTTTTTTTTTTTTGTGACCGGTAAAGGGATCGCAGCCCTCACCTTGCTGCCACCCGCCCCGCGCTCAGCCAGTGAGTGCACCGGCCGTCCCTATATAGGATCCGAACCCGCGGCCTCAGCGCTCCCAGCGCCGCTGCGCTCCCAGCGCTGCACTCTCGCGAGTGAGAGCCACAGGAGCGGCCCGAGGACCCCATTTTCCTCTAACACCAGTCGTCCGCGTCACACGTCGGCTCCCACGAACGGGGCTGTCGCCATTTTTCTTGATGATACTTAGTTGCCTCTTCATCTAACTTTTCCTGCCTTTCAGGGCTTAAAGGATCCTCATCAGAGTCATCACTTCTTTCCCTCTCCAGTGGATTATTAGATGTTAAACTGAGCTTCTGCTTACAAGCTGCAACCGGGAATAAGCTATCTTGGGACCCCTAAGTTGGTCCCTTCTTGTCTGACAGCAAAGGAGCTCTCTCTTGAGGATTATCACCCGGTACAGTAAATTCATTCACACTGAATGCCTTGCCTCAATGCACTCCAAGTAGAAAAGGCAGAGACTGGCATATTCGCTCTGAAACTTACTGCGTCAGATATTCTAGTTCCTTGCTCTTAAATTGTGCCTTCCCTGTGGTATTTTCCAGTGATACCATGGAAGTTTTCCAAGCTCAGTTCCCTGTATGAAGGATAGCGGGGTGGCAAACATTGGGAGTGTCTTGCTTGGCTCTTGCCATGTGAGATTAACAGTGATGTCACTAGTCTCTGGACAGATTTGCTTCTGGTGCAGGTGGCCTCAAACTCACCAAACGCGGCCATGTACTTACTGCTCCATGAAATGGTGAACTGATGCTGTCAACTTCAATAAAACTTAATAAGCATTCATTAAGAACTTAGTACAACTTGTATATCTTTAAGCCATGGCCATCAGATAAATATTGCAGTCTTGAGATATGCTTGTTACATTAAACCTCAATAAAAAATGTTTTTTGGCTGTTTTCAAATCTTTGTATAGGCAACGGACGAGCCTAGGGACACTTGCAAGTTAATAATGTCTTCTAAAGACACAGCATTGTATTCGTTGTCATCATGGAAAAATAAAAAGTCCTTTGCAGTCTTAGTGAAGGTATTCATCTTTGAGATCGGAGGGTTTAATCTTATTTTGGAAATGTCACTGCATTCTGAAGCAGAGACTTTTAGAAGATGTTCAAACCTCGTACTTCTGAATATTGAAATTTTGGACTTGACATTTACTAAGTATCGATAATGTAAAACTGGTATACTTGTAAAACGAAAAACATAAAGAAAATAAATGAACTGTGCCTACCACAAGTTCTAGGACATGGACACAACCCTGCCCCACATCTTTACAACTACATAACAATGACGGTCTTTTTCCCAGTTTCCAAGACCTTGTTCCCCAGTTCTAAGACCTCATCAGAATGGCCCATCCTGTGTACATTTCTGCCAACATTCTGATCACAACCCCTTAAGTAATCTCTAAGAAGTTGCAGACTTAGGGAACTGCATTTGTTCTTCTTCTGAGCCCTCACCAGAATTTCCCTTAATTCTTTGTTGATGGCAATCTAAGCTTTTCCCAGCCTGCTTCTCTCAATTCTTCCAGCCTCTACCTTGAGGGGTGAATGGGTTGTCTTCATGTGGGGAGGGGAGGGATTAGAGTGGGAACTTTGGCTCCCAGGTTCTTTAGTAGTGGAGTTTGCAGGTCCTACTGTTGATACTGTAAGTTTTTCTAAGGCCATGGGGTTCCAGTTCCCTGGCGGTCACTTCTGTGCAGGTCAAGGCCGTGGTTCTCTTTAGTATTTACTTGTGAACTGTACCTGATTGTTTTATGCTTCTGTTAACAAGACACGTCTTACCTTTTCTATACCCCTGTTCCGTGATAGGAAGTGACTTACGTTTGACTGTTGAGGAGCCAAGATTGAATGTGTTTTTAACAGGCCGGCTTCCTATCGTCCTTGGGTCCCTGCAGTGTGGCACATGTCTGAGAGGCTCTTATGTCTGATGGACTCAGAAGTCCATTAGGACAGTTTTCCTTACAAGGGGTCTCCCTTTTTCATTCCTTTCTTAAACGGTGGGTCCCTTACGATGGATGTCTAATATTGGCCTCTGTGTGGTTAGTATCAAATGATGTATATTAATTCCATTACAGAGGTTGTATGAGCATCAGTTAGTGGAAACGTCCTAATCAGGAAAGAGGAGGTCAAAGAGCACGGTCTGAATCTAGCTCACCTCTTCTCAGTGCACACACTTGCCTGTGAGACAGTCTTCATTGCCTAGGCCTCATTTTATTTTTACGAGTAATTTAGGGGGTGAGTTGTTCTATGAAGTTGAATAGGTAATTGTACATATTTTAATAAGAATTCCGTAGCCTTGACTAGGAAACATGATCAGTAGGTGATTATCTTGTGTGTGGTTTGTAAAGCAGATATTTCTCTCTGAGTATCAAACTGAGAGCTGGGGTTCAAATACACACTCACTTCAACAACATCAACGACATGACTCCAAATCATAAGCTTCAAAATGAGACGTCCATGAAAGACTAAAACTTCCCCGACTGGACTAGTAGATGTTATGTTCTCCCGCATTCAGGGAGAAAGAGATTATTGCTGGGACAATTCCAAGACACGTGACTAAAGTCACCTATTACCCAAGAGCAGTAATAGGAAATTAATGTGATACATTAAAAAAGATAATTGCCTTACTTAACCACGAAGATGGCATTTTAAAAAATTAGCTGCTTCTCTTACAAGCCAACCTTCATTATCCTTTACCTACTCTTTAAAGACTATACAAACAGGAATAAGTACAACATCACATTTACAATATGTACACCGGTACAACATGTACAATATGTACAGCATGTACACCGTTACCACATGTACACATGTACAACATGTACACTTGTACAGCATGAACAATATGTACACATGTACAACATGTACAACAGTACAACATGTACAAAATGAACACATGTATACTTGTAAAACATGTACACCTGTACAACATGTACACATGTACACCTGTACAACATGTACAACATGTACACCTGTACAACATGTACAACATGTACAGATGTACAACATGTACTCATGTACAACATGCAAAACATGTACAACATGTACATCATGTACACATGTACACCTGTACAACATTTACACCTGTACAACATGTACAATTGTACACTTATACAACATGTACAACATGTACAATATGTACAACATGTACAACATGTACAACATGTACACATGTAAAACATGTACACCTGTACACCTGTACAACATGTACACCTGTACGACATGTACAACATGTACCTTATGTTTAAACCGGATAAAACGAGATTGATCCGGTTTAAACTGGATAAAACCGGATTGAACCGGTTTAAACCGGTTTAAACCGGATAAAACTGAATTGAACCGGCTTAAACCGGTTTAAAGCGGATAAAACCGGACAGAACCGGTTTAAACTGGATAAAACCGGATTGAACCTGTTTAAACCGGTTTAAACCGGATAAAATCAGATTGAACCGGTTTAAACCGGATAAAACCGGATTGAACCGGCTTAAACCGTTTTAAACCGGATAAAACCGGATTGAACCAGTTTAAACCGGATAAAACCGGAATGAACTGGTTTAAAACGGATAAAACCGGATTGAACCGGTTGAAACTGGTTGAAACCGGATATAAACGGATTGAAGCATTTTAAACCGGTTTAAAACTGATAAAACCAGAATGAACCGGCCTAAACCGGTTTAAACCGGATACGACCGGTTTAAACTGGATAAAACCGGATTGAACTGGCTTAAACGGGTTTAAACCGGATAGAACCGGTTTAAACTGGATAAAACCGATTGAACCGGTTTAAACAGGTTGAAACCGGAGAAAACCGGATTGAACCGGTTTTAACCGGATAAAACCGGATTGAACTGTTTTAAACCGGTTTCAACTGGATAGAACCGGATAGAACCGGTTTAAACTGGATAAAACCGTAATGAACCAGCTTAAACAGGTTTAAACCGGATAAAACCAGATTGAACCGGTTCAAACCGGTTTAAACCGGATAAAACCAGAGTGAACTGGTTTAAACCGGATAAAACCGGATTGAACCGGTTTAAAGCGGATAAAACCGGAATGAACTGGTTTAAACCGGATAAAACCGGACTGAACCAGTTTAAACCGGAAAAAACAGGATTGCACCATTTCAAACCGGTTTTAACCGGATAGAACCGGAATGAACCGGTTTAAACCGGATAAAACCGGATTGAACCGGTTTAAACCGGATAAAACCGGATTGAACCGGTTTAAACCGGATAAAACCGGATTGAACCGGTTTAAACTGGTTTCAACCGGATAGAACCGGATAGAACCGGTTTAAATTGGATAAAACCGGATTGAACCAGCTTAAACCGGTTTAAACAGGATTAAACCGGTTTAAACCGGATAAAACCGGATTGAACCGGCTTAAAACGGTTTAAACCGGATAATACCGGATTGAACCGGTTCAAACCGGTTTAAACCGGATAAAACCGGAATGAACTGGTTTAAACCGGTTTAAAAAGGATAGAAGTGGAGAGAAACGGTTTTAACCGGATAAAACCGGATTGAACCAGTGTAAACCGGTTGAAACCGGATAAAAACGGATTGAAAGGGTTTAAACCGGTTTAAACTGGATAAAACTGGAATGAATCGGCTTAAACAGGACTAAACCGGATAAAACCCAATTGAACAGGCTTCAACTGGTATAAACAGCATAGAAGCGTTTTAAACTGGATAAAACCGGATTGAACCGGTTTGAACCGGTTGAAACCGGATAAAACCAGACTGAACTGGTTTAAACCGGATAAAACCGGATTGAACCGGTTTAATACGGTTTCAACCGGATAGAACTGGTTTAAACCGGATAAAACCAGATTGAACCGGTTTAAACCGGTTTCAACTGTATAGAACCGGATAGAACCTGTTTAAACCGGATAAAACAGGATTGAACTGGTTTAAACCGGATAAAACCGGATTGAACCGGTTTAAACTGGTTTCAACTGGATAGAACCGGATAGAACCGGTTTAAACTGGATAAAACCGGATTGAACCGGTTTGAACTGGTCTAAACCAGATAAAACCGGATTGAACTGGTTTCAACCGGTTTAAACCGGATAAAACAAGATTGAAACGGTTTAAACCGGATAAAACCGGATTGAACCAGCTTAAACCGGTTTAAACTGGATAAAACTGGATTGAACCGGTTTAAACTGGTTTCAACCGGATAGAACCGGATAGAACCGGTTTAAACTGGATAAAACCGGATTGAACCGGCTTAAACCGGTTTAAACCGGATAAAACCAGATTGAACCGGTTTAAACTGGATAAAACGAGATTGAGCCGGCTTAAACCGGTTTAAACCGGATAAAACCGGATTGAACCAGTTCAAACAGGTTTAAAGTGGATAAAACCGGATTGAACCGGTTTAAACTGGTTTCAACCGGGTAGAACCGGATAGAACCGGTTTAAACTGGATAAAACCGGAATGAACCAGCTTAAACAGGTCTAAACCGGATAAAACCCGATTGAACAGGCTTAAACTGGTATAAACAGCATAGAACCGGTTTAAACCGGATAAAACCGGATTGAACCGTTTTAAACCGGATAAAACCAGACTGAACCGGTTTAAACAGGATAAAACCGGATTGAACCGGTTTAAACCGGTTTCAACTGTATAGAAACGGATAGAACCGGTTTAAAGCGGATAAAACAGGATTGAACTGGTTTAAACCGGATAAAACCGGATTGAACTGGTTTAAACTGGTTTCAACCGGATAGAACCGGATAGAACCGGTTTAAACTGGATAAAACTGGATTGAACTGGCTTAAACCGGTTTAAACCGGATTAAACCGGATTGAACCGGTTCAAACTGGTTTAAACCGCATAAAATCAGATTGAACCGGTTTAAACCAGATAAAACCGGATTGAACCGGCTTAAACTGGTTTAAACCGGATTGAACCGGTTCAAACCGGTTCAAACCGGTATAAACCTGATAAAACCGGAATGAACTGGTTTAAACCGGTTTAAAACGGATAGAACCGGATAGAAACGGTTTAAACCGGATAAAACCGGATTGAACTGGATTAAACCGGTTTAAAACGGATAAAACCGGTTTAAACCGGATAAAACCGGATTGATCCGGTTTAAACCGGATAAAACCGGATTGAACCGGTTTAAACCGGATTAAACCAGATAGAACTGGATAGAACCGGTTTAAACTGGATAGAACCGGATAGAACCGGTTTAAAGCGGATAAAACCGGATTGAACTGGTATAAACCGGTTTAAACTGGAGAAAACCGGATTGAAGAGGTTGAAACCGGATAAAACCGGATTGAACCAGTTTAAACCCTTTTACACCAGATGGAAACGAATAGAACCGGTTTAAACCGGATAAAACCGGATTGAACTGGTTTAACCGGTTAAAACAGGATAGAACAGGATAGAACCGGTTTAAACTGATTTAAACAGGATAGAACCGGATAGAACCGGTTTAAACGAGATAAAACCGGATTGAACCGGTTTAAACCGGTTTCAACCGGATAGAACTGGATAGAACCGGTTTAAACCGGATAAAAACGGATTGAAGCGGTTTAAACCGGTTTAAACCAGATTGAACCGGATAGAACCGGTTTAAACCGGAAAAAACGGATTGAACCGGTTTAAACTGGATAAAACCGATTGAACCGGTTTAAACCGGTTTAAACCGGATAAAACCAGATTGTACCGGTTTAAACCGGATAAAAACGGATAGAACCAGTTTAAACCGGTTTAAACCAGATTGAATCGGATAGAACCGGTTTAAACCGTTTAAAACCGGACTGAACTGGTTTAAACCGGTTTAAACCGGTTCAAACCGGATGAAACCGGAATGAACCGGTTTAAACCGTATAAAACCGGATTGAACCGGTTTAAACCGGTTTCAACCGGATAGAACCAGATAGAACCGGTTTAAACTGGATAAAAGCGGATTGAACCGGTTAAAGCCGGTTAAAACCGGATAAAACCGGGTGGAACCGGCTTAAACCGGTTTAAACCGGAGAAAACCGTATTGAACCGGTTGTAACCGGTTTGAACCGGATATAAACGGATTGAAGCAGTTTAAACCGGTTTAGAACTGATAAAACCGGAATGAACCGGCCTAAACCTGTTTAAACCCGATAGGACCGGTTTAAACCGGATAAAACCGGATTGAACTGGATTAAACTGGTTTAAACCGGATAGAACTGGTTTAAACTGGATAAAACCGATTGAACCGGTTTAAACCGGTTTAAACCGGATAAAACAAGATTGAACCGGTTTTAACCTGAGAAAACCGAATTGAACTGGTTTAAACCGGTTTCAACCAGATAGAACCGGATAGAACCGGTTTAAACTGGATAAAATCGGATTGAACCAGCTTAAACCGGTTTAAACCGGATAAAACCGGATTGAACCGGTACAAACCGGCTTAAACCGGATAAAACCGGAGTGAACTGGTTTAAACCGGATAAAACCGGATTGAACCGGTTCAAACTGGTTTAAACCGGATAAAACCGGATAAAACTGTTTTAAAGCGGTTTAAACTGGATAAAACCAGATTGAACCGGTTTAAGCTGAATAAAACCGGATTGAACTGGTTTAAACTGGTCTAAACCGGATAAAACCGGAATGAACTGGTTGAAACCGGTTTAAACCGGAAAAAACGGACTGAACCGGTTTAAAATGGATAAAACCGGATAGAACCGGTTTAATCTGGTTTAAACCAGATAAAAACCGATTGAACCGGTTTAAACCGGTTTAAAGCAGATAAAACCGGATTGAACCGGATTAAACCAGTTTATACTGGATAAACCGGATTGAATCGGTTAAAACCGGTTTAAACTGGATAAAACCGGATTGAACCGGTTTAAACCGGTTTCAACCGGATAGAACCGGATAGAACCGGTTTAAACCGGATAAAAACGGATTGAAGCGGTTTAAACCGGTTCAAACCGGATAAAACCAGATTGAAACGGTTTAAACCGGTCCGGTTTAAACCGGATAAAACCGGAATGAACTGGTTTAAACCGGTTTAAACCGGAAAAAAACGGATTGAACCGGTTTAAACTGGATAAAACCGATTGAACCGGTTTAAACCGGTTTAAACCGGATAAAACCAGATTGTACCGGTTTAAACCGGATAAAAACGGATAGAACCATTTTAAACCGGTTTAAACCAGATTGAAACGGATAGAACCGGTTTAAACCGTTTAAAAGCGGATTGAACTGGTTTAAACCGGTTTAAACCGGTTCAAACCGGATGAAACCGGAATGAACCGGTTTAAACCGTATAAAACCGGATTGAACCGGTTTAAACCGGTTTCAACCGGATAGAACCAGATAGAACCGGTTTAAACTGGATAAAAGCGGATTGAACTGGTTAAAGCCGGTTAAAACCGGAGAAAACCGGGTGGTACCGGCTTAAACCGGTTTAAACCGGAGAAAACCGGATTGAACCGGTTGTAACCGGTTTGAACCGGATATAAACGGATTGAAGCAGTTTAAACCGGTTTAAAACTGATAAAACCGGAATGAACCGGCCTAAACCTGTTTAAACCCGATAGGACCGGTTTAAACCGGATAAAACCGGATTGAACTGGATTAACTGGTTTAAACCGGATAGAACTGGTTTAAACTGGATAAAACCGATTGAACCGGTTTAAACCGGTTTAAACCGGATAAAACCAGATTGAACCGGTTTTAACCTGAGAAAACCGAATTGAACTGGTTTAAACCGGTTTCAACCAGATAGAACCGGATAGAACCGGTTTAAACTGGATAAAACCGGATTGAACCAGCTTAAACCGGTTTAAACCGGATAAAACCGGATTGAGCCGGTACAAACCAGTTTAAACCGGATAAAACCGGAGTGAACTGGTTTAAACCGGATAAAACCGGACTGAACTGGTTCAAACCAGTTTAAACCGGATAAAACCGGAATGAACTGGTTTAAACCGGATAAAATCGGACTGAACCAGTTTAAACCGGATAAAACCGGATCGAACCGTTTCAAACCCGTTTTAACCGGATAAAACCGGAATGAACCGGTTTAAACTGGATAAAACCGGATTGAACCGGTTTAAACCGGATAAAACCGGATTGAACCGGTTTAAACTGGTTTCAACCAGATAGAACCGGATAGAACCGGTTTAAACTGGATAAAAGCAGATTGAACCGGTTCAAACTGGTTTAAACTGGATAAAACCGGATAAAACCGTTTTAAAGCGGTTTAAACTGGATAAAACCAGATTGAACCGGTTTAAGCTGATTAAAACCGGATTGAACTGGTTTAAACTGGTCTAAACCGGATAAAACCGGTTTAAACCGGATAAAACCGGATTGAACCGGTTTAAACTGGTTTCAACCAGATAGAACCGGATAGAACCGGTTTAAACTGGATAAAACCGGATTGAACCGGCTTAAACCGGATAAAACCGGATAAAACCAGATTGAACCGGTTTAAACTGTATAAAACCAGATTGAGCCGGCTTAAACCGGTTTAAACCGGATAAAACCGGATTGAACCGGTTCAAACAGGTTTAAACTGGATAAAACCGGATTGAACCGGTTTAAACTGGTTTCAACCGGGTAGAACCGGATGGAACCGGTTTAAACTGGATAAAACCGGAATGAACCGGCTTAAACAGGTCTAAACCGGATAAAACCCGATTGAACAGGCTTAAACTGGTATAAACAGCATAGAACCGGTTTAAACCGGATAAAACCGGATTGAACCGTTTTAAACCGGTTTAAACCGGATAAAACCAGACTGAACCGGTTTAAACCGGATAAAACCGGATTGAACAGGTTTAAACCAGTTTCAACTGTACAGGACCGGATAGAACCGGTTTAAACCGGATAAAACAGGATTGAACTGGTTTAAACCGGATAAAACCGGATTGAACCGGTTTAAACTGGTTTCAACCGGATAGAACCGGATAGAACCGGTTTAAACTGGATAAAACTGGATTGAACTGGCTTAAACCGGTTTAAACCGGATTAAACCGGATTGAACCGGTTCAAACTGGTTTAAACCGCATAAAATCAGATTGAACCGGTTTAAACCGGATAAAACCGGATTGAACCGGTTTAAACCGGTTTCAACCGGATAGAACTGGATAGAACCGGTTTAAACCAGATAAAACCGGATTGAAGCGGTTTAAACCGGTTTAAACCGGATAAAATCAGATTGAAACGGTTTAAACCGGATTGATCCGGCTTAAAACGGATAAAACCGGAATGAACTGGTTGAAACCGGTTTAAACCGGAAAAAACGGATTGATCCGGTTTAAAATGGATAAAACCGGATAGAACCGGTTTAATCCGGTTTAAACCAGATAAAAACCGATTGAACCGGTTTAAACCGGTTTAAAGCGGATAAAACCGGATTGAACCGGATTAAACCAGTTTATACTGGATAAACCGGATTGAATCGGTTAAAACCGGTTTAAACTGGATAAAACCAGATTGAACCGGTTTAAACCGGTTTCAACCGGATAGAACCGGATAGAACCGGTTTAAACCGGATAAAAACGGACTGAAGCGGTTTTAAACCGGTTTAAACCAGATTGAACCGGATAGAACCGGTTTAAACCGGAAAAAACGGATTGAACCGGTTTAAACTGGATAAAACCGATTGAACCGGTTTAAACCGGTTTAAACCGGATAAAACCAGATTGTACCGGTTTAAACCGGATAAAAACGGATAGAACCAGTTTAAACCAGTTTAAACCAGATTGAACCGGATAGAACCGGTTTAAACCGTTTAAAACCGGACTGAACTGGTTTAAACCGGTTTAAACCAGTTCAAACCGGATGAAACCGGAATGAACCGGTTTAAACCGTATAAAACCGGATTGAACCGGTTTAAACCGGTTTCAACCGGATAGAATCAGATAGAACCGGTTTAAACTGGATAAAAGCGGATTGAACCGGTTAAAGCCGGTTAAAACCGGATAAAACCGGGTGGAACCGGCTTAAACCGGTTTAAACCGGAGAAAACCGTATTGAACCGGTTGTAACCGGTTTGAACCGGATATAAACGGATTGAAGCAGTTTAAACCGGTTTAGAACTGATAAAACCGGAATGAACCGGCCTAAACCTGTTTAAACCCGATAGGACCGGTTTAAACCGGATAAAACCGGATTGAACTGGATTAAACTGGTTTAAACCGGATAGAACTGGTTTAAACTGGATAAAACCGATTGAACCGGTTTAAACCGGTTTAAACCGGATAAAACCAGATTGAACCGGTTTTAACCTGAGAAAACCGAATTGAACTGGTTTAAACCGGTTTCAACCAGATAGAACCGGATAGAACCGGTTTAAACTGGATAAAATCGGATTGAACCAGCTTAAACCGGTTTAAACCGGATAAAACCGGATTGAACCGGTACAAACCGGCTTAAACCGGATAAAACCGGAGTGAACTGGTTTAAACCGGATAAAACCGGATTGAACCGGTTCAAACTGGTTTAAACCGGATAAAACCGGATAAAACCGTTTTAAAGCGGTTTAAACTGGATAAAACCAGATTGAACCGGTTTAAGCTGAATAAAACCGGATTGAACTGGTTTAAACTGGTCTAAACCGGATAAAACCGGTTTAAACTGGATAAAACCGGATTGAAGCGGTTTAAAAAGGTTAAAACCGGATAAAATCAGATTGAAACGGTTTAAACCGGATTGATCCGGCTTAAACCGGATAAAACCGGAATGAACTGGTTGAAACCGTTTTAAACCGGAAAAAACGGACTGAACCGGTTTAAAATGGATAAAACCGGATAGAACCGGTTTAATCTGGTTTAAACCAGATAAAAACCGATTGAACCGGTTTAAACCGGTTTAAAGCAGATAAAACCGGATTGAACCGGATTAAACCAGTTTATACTGGATAAACCGGATTGAATCGGTTAAAACCGGTTTAAACTGGATAAAACCAGATTGAACCGGTTTAAACCGGTTTCAACCGGATAGAACCGGATAGAACCGGTTTAAACCGGATAAAAACGGATTGAAGCGGTTTAAACCGGTTCAAACCGGATAAAACCGGATTGAAACGGTTTAAACCGGATTGAACCGGTTTAAACCGGATAAAACCGGAATGAACTGGTTTAAACCGGTTTAAACCGGAAAAAACGGATTGAACCGGTTTAAACTGGATAAAACCGATTGAACCGGTTTAAACCGGTTTAAACCGGATTGAATCGGATAGAACCGGTTTAAACCGTTTAAAACCGGATTGAACTGGTTTAAACCAGTTTAAACCGGTTCAAACCGGATGAAACCGGAATGAACCGGTTTAAACCGTATAAAACCGGATTGAACCGGTTTAAACCGGTTTCAACCGGATAGAACCAGATAGAACCGGTTTAAACTGGATAAAAGCGGATTGAACCGGTTAAAGCCGGTTAAAACCGGAGAAAACCGGGTGGTACCGGCTTAAACCGGTTTAAACCGGAGAAAACCGGATTGAACCGGTTGTAACCGGTTTGAACCGGATATAAACGGATTGAAGCAGTTTAAACCGGTTTAAAACTGATAAAACCGGAATGAACCGGCCTAAACCTGTTTAAACCCGATAGGACCGGTTTAAACCGGATAAAACCGGATTGAACTGGATTAAACTGGTTTAAACCGGATAGAACTGGTTTAAACTGGATAAAACCGATTGAACCGGTTTAAACCGGTTTAAACCGGATAAAACCAGATTGAACCGTTTTTAACCTGAGAAAACCGAATTGAACTGGTTTAAACCGGTTTCAACCAGATAGAACCGGATAGAACCGGTTTAAACTGGATAAAACCGGATTGAACCAGCTTAAACCGGTTTAAACCGGATAAAACCGGATTGAGCCGGTACAAACCAGTTTAAACCGGATAAAACCGGAGTGAACTGGTTTAAACCGGATAAAACCGGATTGAACTGGTTCAAACCAGTTTAAACCGGATAAAACCGGAATGAACTGGTTTAAACCGGATAAAATCGGACTGAACCAGTTTAAACCGGATAAAACCGGATCGAACCGTTTCAAACCCGTTTTAACCGGATAAAACCGGAATGAACCGGTTTAAACTGGATAAAACCGGATTGAACCGGTTTAAACAGGATAAAACCGGATTGAACCGGTTTAAACTGGTTTCAACCAGATAGAACCGGATAGAACCGGTTTAAACTGGATAAAACCGGATTGAACCGGCTTAAACCGGATAAAACCGGAATAAACTGGTTTAAACCGGTTTAAACCGGAAAAAACGGATTGAACCGGTTTAAAATGGATAAAACCGGATTGAACCGGTTTAAACCGGTTTCAACCGGATAGAACCAGATAGTACCGGTTTAAACTGGATAAAAGCAAATTGAACCGGTTAAAGCCGGTTAAAACTGGAGAAAACCGGATGGATCCGGCTTAAACCGGTTTAAACCGGAGAAAACCGGATTGAACCGTTTGTAACCGGTTTAAACCGGATATAAACGGATTGAAGCAGTTTAAACCGGTTTAAAACTGATAAAACCGGAATGAACCGGCCTAAACCTGTTTAAACCCGATAGGACTGGTTTAAACAGGATAAAACCGGATTGAACTGGTTTATACCGGTTTAAACCGGATAAAACCGGTTTAAATGGGATAAAACCAAATTGAACCAGTTTAAACCGGATAATACAATATTGAACCGGTTTAAGCCGGATAAAACTGGAATGAACTGGTTTAAACCGGTTTAAACCAGAAAAAACGGATTGAACCGGTTTAAACTGGATAAAACCGGATTGAACCGGCTTAAACCTGTTTAAACTGGATAGAGCCGGTTTAAACCGGTATCCGGTTTAAACCGGATAAAACCGGCATGAACCGGCTCAAACCGGTTTAAACCGGATAGAACCGGAATGAACTGGTCTAAACCGGATAAAACCGGTTTAAACCAGATAAAACCGGATTGAACCGGTTCAAACCAGTTTCAACCGGATAGAACCGGAATGAACTGGTCTAAACCGGATAAAACCGGTTTAAACCAGATAAAACCGGATTGAACCGGTTCAAACCGGTTTCAACCGGATAGAACCGGAATGAACTGGTCTAAACCGGATAAAACCGGTTTAAATCAGATAAAACCGGATTGAACCGGTTTAAACCGGTTTAAAGCAGATAAAACCGGATTGAACCGGATTAAACCAGTTTATACTGGATAAACCGGATTGAATCGGTTAAAACCGGTTTAAACTGGATAAAACCAGATTGAACCGGTTTAAACTGGTTTCAACCGGATAGAACCGGATAGAACCGGTTTAAACCGGATAAAAACGGATTGAAGCGGTTTAAACCAGTTCAAACCGGATAAAACCAGATTGAAACGGTTTAAACCGGATTGAACCGGTTTAAACCGGATAAAACCGGAATGAACTGGTTTAAACCGGTTTAAACCGGAAAAAACGGATTGAACCGGTTTAAACTGGATAAAACCGATTGAACCGGTTTAAACCGGTTTAAACCGGATAAAACCAGATTGTACCGGTTTAAACCGGATAAAAACGGATAGAAGCAGTTTAAACCGGTTTAAACCAGATTGAATCGGATAGAACCGGTTTAAACCGTTTAAAACCGGATTGAACTGGTTTAAACCGGTTTAAACCGGTTCAAACCGGATGAAACCGGAATGAACCGGTTTAAACCGTATAAAACCGGATTGAACCGGTTTAAACCGGTTTCAACCGGATAGAACCAGATAGAACCGGTTTAAACTGGATAAAAGAGGATTGAACCGGTTAAAGCCGGTTAAAACCGGAGAAAACCGGGTGGTACCGGCTTAAACCGGTTTAAACCGGAGAAAACCGGATTGAACCGGTTGTAACCGGTTTGAACCGGATATAAACGGATTGAAGCAGTTTAAACCGGTTTAAAACTGATAAAACCGGAATGAACCGGCCTAAACCTGTTTAAACCCGATAGGACCGGTTTAAACCGGATAAAACCGGATTGAACTGGATTAAACTGGTTTAAACCGGATAGAACTGGTTTAAACTGGATAAAACCGATGGAACCGGTTTAAACCGGTTTAAACCGGATAAAACCAGATTGAACCGGTTTTAACCTGAGAAAACCGAATTGAACTGGTTTAAACCGGTTTCAACCAGATAGAACCGGATAGAACCGGTTTAAACTGGATAAAACCGGATTGAACCAGCTTAAACCGGTTTAAACCGGATAAAACCGGATTGAGCCGGTACAAACCAGTTTAAACCGGATAAAACCGGAGTGAACTGGTTTAAACCGGATAAAACTGGATTGAACTGGTTCAAACCAGTTTAAACCGGATAAAACCGGAATGAACTGGTTTAAACCGGATAAAATCGGACTGAACCAGTTTAAACCGGATAAAACCGGATCGAACCGTTTCAAACCCGTTTTAACCGGATAAAACCGGAATGAACCGGTTTAAACTGGATAAAACCGGATTGAACCGGTTTAAACCGGATAAAACCGGATTGAACCGGTTTAAACTGGTTTCAACCAGATAGAACCGGATAGAACCGGTTTAAACTGGATAAAACCGGATTGAACCGGCTTAAACCGGTTTAAACCGGATTGAACCGGTTTAAACCGGATAAAACCGGATTGAACCGGTTCAAACTGGTTTAAACTGGATAAAACCGGATAAAACCGTTTTAAAGCGGTTTAAACTGGATAAAACCAGATTGAACCGGTTTAAGCTGATTAAAACCGGATTGAACTGGTTTAAACTGGTCTAAACCGGATAAAACCGGTTTAAACCGGATAAAACCGGATTGAACAGGTTTAAACTGGTTTCAACCAGATAGAACCGGATAGAACCGGTTTAAACTGGATAAAACCGGATTGAACCGGCTGAAACCGGATAAAACTGGAATAAACTGGTTTAAACCGGTTTAAACCGGAAAAAACGGATTGAACCGGTTTAAAATGGATAAAACCGGATTGAACTGGTTTAAACCGGTTTCAACCGGATAGAACCAGATAGTACCGGTTTAAACTGGATAAAAGCAAATTGAACCGGTTAAAGCCGGTTAAAACCGGAGAAAACCGGATGGATCCGGCTTAAACCGGTTTAAACCGGAGAAAACCGGATTGAACCGTTTGTAACCGGTTTAAACCGGATATAAACGGATTGAAGCAGTTTAAACCGGTTTAAAACTGATAAAACCGGAATGAACCGGCCTAAACCTGTTTAAACCCGATAGGACTGGTTTAAACAGGATAAAACCGGATTGAACTGGTTTATACCGGTTTAAACCGGATAAAACCGGTTTAAATGGGATAAAACCAAATTGAACCAGTTTAAACCGGATAATACAATATTGAACCGGTTTAAGCCGGATAAAACTGGAATGAACTGGTTTAAACCGGTTTAAACCAGAAAAAACGGATTGAACCGGTTTAAACTGGATAAAACCGGATTGAACCGGCTTAAACCTGTTTAAACTGGATAGAGCCGGTTTAAACCGGTATCCGGTTTAAACCGGATAAAACCGGCATGAACCGGCTCAAACCGGTTTAAACCGGATAGAACCGGAATGAACTGGTCTAAACCGGATAAAACCGGTTTAAACCAGATAAAACCGGATTGAACCGGTTCAAACCAGTTTCAACCGGATAGAACCGGAATGAACTGGTCTAAACCGGATAAAACCGGTTTAAACCAGATAAAACCGGATTGAACCGGTTCAAACCGGTTTCAACCGGATAGAACCGGAATGAACTGGTCTAAACCGGATAAAACCGGTTTAAACCAGATAAAACCGGATTGAACCGGTTTAAACCGGTTTAAAGCAGATAAAACCGGATTGAACCGGATTAAACCAGTTTATACTGGATAAACCGGATTGAATCGGTTAAAACCGGTTTAAACTGGATAAAACCAGATTGAACCGGTTTAAACTGGTTTCAACCGGATAGAACCGGATAGAACCGGTTTAAACCGGATAAAAACGGATTGAAGCGGTTTAAACCAGTTCAAACCGGATAAAACCAGATTGAAACGGTTTAAACCGGATTGAACCGGTTTAAACCGGATAAAACCGGAATGAACTGGTTTAAACCGGTTTAAACCGGAAAAAACGGATTGAACCGGTTTAAACTGGATAAAACCGATTGAACCGGTTTAAACCGGTTTAAACCGGATAAAACCAGATTGTACCGGTTTAAACCGGATAAAAACGGATAGAAGCAGTTTAAACCGGTTTAAACCAGATTGAATCGGATAGAACCGGTTGAAACCGTTTAAAACCGGATTGAACTGGTTTAAACCGGTTTAAACCGGTTCAAACCGGATGAAACCGGAATGAACCGGTTTAAACCGTATAAAACCGGATTGAACCGGTTTAAACCGGTTTCAACCGGATAGAACCAGATAGAACCGGTTTAAACTGGATAAAAGCGGATTGAACCGGTTAAAGCCGGTTAAAACCGGAGAAAACCGGGTGGTACCGGCTTAAACCGGTTTAAACCGGAGAAAACCGGATTGAACCGGTTGTAACCGGTTTGAACCGGATATAAACGGATTGAAGCAGTTTAAACCGGTTTAAAACTGATAAAACCGGAATGAACCGGCCTAAACCTGTTTAAACCCGATAGGACCGGTTTAAACAGGATAAAACCGGATTGAACTGGATTAAACTGGTTTAAACCGGATAGAACTGGTTTAAACTGGATAAAACCGATTGAACCGGTTTAAACCGGTTTAAACCGGATAAAACCAGATTGAACCGGTTTTAACCTGAGAAAACCGAATTGAACTGGTTTAAACCGGTTTCAACCAGATAGAACCGGATAGAACCGGTTTAAACTGGATAAAACCGGATTGAACCAGCTTAAACCGGTTTAAACCGGATAAAACCGGATTGAGCTGGTACAAACCAGTTTAAACCGGATAAAACCGGAATGAACTGGTTTAAACCGGATAAAACCGGATTGAACTGGTTCAAACCAGTTTAAACCGGATAAAACCGGAATGAACTGGTTTAAACCGGATAAAATCGGACTGAACCAGTTTAAACCGGATAAAACCGGATCGAACCGTTTCAAACCCGTTTTAACCGGATAAAACCGGAATGAACCGGTTTAAACTGGATAAAACCGGATTGAACCGGTTTAAACCGGATAAAACCGGATTGAACCGGTTTAAACTGGTTTCAACCAGATAGAACCGGATAGAACCGGTTTAAACTGGATAAAACCGGATTGAACCGGCTTAAACCGGTTTAAAACGGATTGAACCGGTTTAAACCGGATAAAACCGGATTGAACCGGTTCAAACTGGTTTAAACTGGATAAAACCGGATAAAACCGTTTTAAAGCGGTTTAAACTGGATAAAACCAGATTGAACCGGTTTAAGCTGATTAAAACTGGATTGAACTGGTTTAAACTGGTCTAAACCGGATAAAACCGCTTTAAACCGGATAAAACCGGATTGAACCGGTTTAAACTGGTTTCAACCAGATAGAACCGGATAGAACCGGTTTAAACTGGATAAAACCGGATTGAACCGGCTTAAACCGGATAAAACCGGAATAAACTGGTTTAAACCGGTTTAAACCGGAAAAACGGATTGAATCGGTTTAAAATGGATAAAACCGGATTGAACCGGTTTAAACCGGTTTCAACCGGATAGAACCAGATAGAACCGGTTTAAACTGGATAAAAGCAGATTGAACCGGTTAAAGCCGGTTAAAACCGGAGAAAACCGGATGGAACCGGCTTAAACCGGTTTAAACCGGAGAAAACCGGATTGAACCGGTTGTAACCGGTTTAAACCGGATATAAACGGATTGAAGCAGTTTAAACCGGTTTAAAACTGATAAAACCGGAATGAACCGGCCTAAACCTGTTTAAACCCGATAGGACTGGTTTAAACAGGATAAAACGGGATTGAACTGGTTTATACCGGTTTAAACCGGATAAAACCGGTTTAAATGGGATAAAACCAAATTGAACCAGTTTAAACCGGATAATACCATATTGAACCGGTTTAAGCCGGATAAAACTGGAATGAACTGGTTTAAACCGGTTCAAACCAGAAAAAACGGATAGAACCGGTTTAAACTGGATAAAACAGGATTGAACCGGCTTAAACCTGTTTAAACTGGATAGAGCCGGTTTAAACCGGTATCCGGTTTAAACCGGATAAAACCGGCATGAACCGGCTCAAACCGGTTTAAACCGGATAGAACCGGAATGAACTGGTCTAAACCGGATAAAACCGGTTTAAACCAGATAAAACCGGATTGAACCGGTTCAAAACGGTTTCAACCGGATAGAACCGGAATGAACTGGTCTAAACCGGATAAAACCGGTTTAAACCAGATAAAACCGGATTGAACCGGTTCAAACCGGTTTAAACCGGATAAAACCGGAATGAACTGGTTTAAACCGGATAAAACCGGATTGAACCGGTTGAAACCGGTTGAAACCGGATATAAACGGATTGAAGCATTTTAAACCGGTTTAAAACTGATAAAACCGGAATGAACCGGCCTAAACTGGTTTAAACCGGATACGACCGGTTTAACCTGGATAAAACAGGATTGAACTGGCTTAAACGGGTTTAAACCGGATAGAACCGGTTTAAACTGGATAAAACCGATTGAACCGGAATGAACAGGTTTAAACCGGATAAAACCGGATTGAACCGGTTTTAACTGGATAAAACCGGATTGAACTGGTTTAAACCGGTTTCAACTGGATAGAACCGGATAGAACCGGTTTAAACTGGATAAAACCGGATTGAACCAGCTTAAACAGGTTTAAACCGGATAAAACCGGATTGAACCGGTTCAAACCGGTGTAAACCGGATAAAACCGGATTGAACCGGTATAAACTGGTTTCAACCGGATAGAACCGGATAGAACCGGTTTAAACTGGATAAAACCGGATTGAACCAGCTTAAACCGGTTTAAACAGGATTAAACCGGTTTAAACCGGATAAAACCGGATTGAACCGGCTTAAACCGGTTTAAACCGGATAAAACCGGATTGAACCGGTTCAAACCGGTTTAAACCGGATAAAACAAGATTGAACCGGTTTAAACTGGATAAAACCGGATTGAACCGGCTTAAACCGGATAAAACCGGAATAAACTGGTTTAAACCGGTTTAAACCAGAAAAAACGGATTGAACCGGTTTCAAATGGATAAAACCGGATTGAACCGGTTTAAAACGGTTTCAACCGGATAGAACCAGATAGAACCGGTTTAAACTGGATAAAAGCAGATTGAACCGGTTAAAGCCGGTTAAAACTGGAGAAAACCGGATGGAACCGGCTTAAACCGGTTTAAACCAGAGAATACCGGATTGAACCGGTTGTAACCGGTTTAAACCGGATATAAACGGATTGAAGCAGTTTAAACTGGTTTAAAACTGATAAAACCGGAATGAACCGGCCTAAACCTGTTTAAACCCGATAGGAGTGGTTTAAACAGGATAAAACCGGATTGAACTGGTTTATACCGGTTTAAACCGCATAAAACCGGTTTAAACGGTATAAAACCAAATTGAACCAGTTTAAACCAGATAATACCATATTGAACTGGTTTAAACCGGATAAAACCGGTTTAAACGGGATAAAACCAAATTGAACCATTTTAAACCGGATAATACCATATTGAACCGGTTTAAGCCAGATAAAACCGGAATGAACTGGTTTAAACCGGTTTAAACCAGAAAAAACGGATTGAACCGGTTTAAACTGGATAAAACCGGATTGAACCGGCTTAAACCTGTTTAAACTGGATAGAGCCGGTTTAAACCGGTATCCGGTTTAAACCGGATAAAACCGGCATGAACCGGCTCAAACCGGTTTAAACCGGATAGAACCGGAATGAACTGGTCTAAACCGGATAAAACCGGTTTAAACCAGATAAAACCGGATTGAACCGGTTCAAACCAGTTTCAACCGGATAGAACCGGAATGAACTGGTCTAAACCGGATAAAACCGGTTTAAACCAGATAAAACCGGATTGAACCGGTTCAAACCGGTTTCAACCGGATAGAACCGGAATGAACTGGTCTAAACCGGATAAAACCGGTTTAAACCAGATAAAACCGGATTGAACCGGTTCAAACCGGTTTAAACCGGATAAAACCGGAATGAACTGGTTTAAACCGGATAAAACCGGATTGAACCGGTTGAAACCGGTTGAAACCGGATATAAACGGATTGAAGCATTTTAAACCGGTTTAAAACTGATAAAACCGGAATGAACCGGCCTAAACTGGTTTAAACCGGATACGACCGGTTTAACCTGGATAAAACAGGATTGAACTGGCTTAAACGGGTTTAAACCGGATAGAACCGGTTTAAACTGGATAAAACCGATTGAACCGGTTTAAACAGGTTTAAACCAGATAAAACTGGACTGAACCGGTTTTAACTGGATAAATCCGGATTGAACTGGTTTAAACCGGTTTCAACTGGATAGAACCGGATAGAACCGGTTTAAACTGGATAAAACCGGATTGAACCAGCTTAAACAGGTTTAAACCGGATAAAACCGGATTGAACCGGTTCAAACCGGTTTAAACCGGATAAAACCAGAGTGAACTGGTTTAAACCGGATAAAACCGGATTGAACCGGTTTAAACCGGATAAAACCGGAATGAACTGGTTTAAACAGGATAAAACCGGACTGAACCAGTTTAAACCGGAAAAAACAGGATTGAAGCATTTCAAACCGGTTTTAACCGGATAAAACCGGAATGAACCGGTTTAAACCGGATAAAACCGGATTGAAACGGTTTAAACTGGATAAAACCGGATTGAACCGGTTTAAACCGGATAAAACCGGATTGAACCGGTATAAACTGGTTTCAACCGGATAGAACCGGATAGAACCGGTTTAAACTGGATAAAACCGGATTGAACCAGCTTAAACCGGTTTAAACAGGATTAAACCGGTTTAAACCGGATAAAACCGGATAGAACCGGCTTAAACCGGTTTAAACCGGATAAAACCGGATTGAACCGGTTCAAACCGGTTTAAACCGGATAAAACCGGAATGAACTGGTTTAAACCGGTTTAAAACGGATAGAAGTGGAGAGAAACGGTTTTAACCGGATAAAACCGGATTGAACCGGTGTAAACAGGTTGAAACCGGATAAAAACGGATTGAAAGGGTTTAAACCGGTTTAAACTGGATAAAACTGGAATGAACCGGCTTAAACAGGTCTAAACCGGATAAAACCCGATTGAACAGGCTAAAACTGGTATAAACAGCATAGAACCGGTTTCAACCGGATAAAACCGGATTGAACCGGTTTAAACCGGTTGAAACCGGATAAAACCAGACTGAACCGGTTTAAACTGGATAAAACCGGATTGAACCGGTTTGAACTGGTCTAAACCAGATAAAACCGGATTGAACTGGTTTCAACCGGTTTAAACCGGATAAAACAAGATTGAACCGGTTTAAACCGGATAAAACCGGATTGAACCAGCTTAAACCGGTTTAAACCGGATAAAACTGGATTGAACCGGTTTAAACTGGTTTCAACCGGATAGAACCGGATAGAACCGGTTTAAACTGGATAAAACCGGATTGAACCGGCTTAAACCGGTTTAAACCGGATAAAACCAGATTGAACCGGTTTAAACTGTATAAAACCAGATTGAGCCGGGTTAAACCGGTTTAAACCGGATAAAACCGGATTGAACCGGTTCAAACAGGTTTAAACTGGATAAAACCGGATTGAACCGGTTTAAACTGGTTTCAACCGGGTAGAACCGGATGGAACCGGTTTAAACTGGATAAAACCGGAATGAACCGGCTTAAACAGGTCTAAACCGGATAAAATCCGATTGAACAGGCTTAAACTGGTATAAACAGCATAGAACCGGTTTAAACCGGATAAAACCGGATTGAACCGTTTTAAACCGGTTTAAACCGGATAAAACCAGACTGAACCGGTTTAAACCGGAAAAAACCGGATTGAACAGGTTTAAACCAGTTTCAACTGTACAGGACCGGATAGAACCGGTTTAAACCGGATAAAACCGGATAGAACCGGTTTAAACTGGATAAAACTGGATTGAACTGGCTTAAACCGGTTTAAACCGGATTAAACCAGATTGAACCGGTTCAAACTGGTTTAAACCGCATAAAATCAGATTGAACCGGTTTAAACCGGATAAAACCGGATTGAACCGGTTTAAACCGGTTTCAACCGGATAGAACTTGATAGAACCGGTTTAAACCAGATAAAACCGGATTGAAGCGGTTTAAACCGGTTTAAACCGGATAAAATCAGATTGAAACGGTTTAAACCGGATTGATCCGGCTTAAACCGGATAAAACCGGAATGAACTGGTTGAAACCGGTTTAAACCGGAAAAAACGGATTGAACCGGTTTAAAATGGATAAAACCGGATAGAACCAGTTTAATCCGGTTTAAACCAGATAAAAACCGATTGAACCGGTTTAAACCGGTTTAAAGCGGATAAAACCGGATTGAACCGGATTAAACCAGTTTATACTGGATAAACCGGATTGAATCGGTTAAAACCGGTTTAAACTGGATAAAACCAGATTGAACCGGTTTAAACCGGTTTCAACCGGATAGAACCGGATAGAACCGGTTTAAACCGGAAAAAACGGATTGAACCGGTTTAAACTGGATAAAACCGATTGAACCGGTTTAAACCGGTTTAAACCGGATAAAACCAGATTGTACCGGTTTAAACCGGATAAAAACGGATAGAACCAGTTTAAACCGGTTTAAACCAGATTGAACCGGATAGAACCGGTTTAAACCGTTTAAAACCGGACTGAACTGGTTTAAACCGGTATAAACCGGTTCAAACCGGATGAAACCGGAATGAACCGGTTTAAACCGTATAAAACCGGATTGAACCGGTTTAAACCGGTTTCAACCGGATAGAACCAGATAGAACCGGTTTAAACTGGATAAAAGCGGATTGAACCGGTTAAAGCCGGTTTAAACTGGATAAAACCGGGTGGAACCGGATTAAACCGGTTTAAGCCGGAGAAAACCGTATTGAACCGGTTGTAACCGGTTTGAACCGGATATAAACGGATTGAAGCAGTTTAAACCGGTTTAGAACTGATAAAACCGGAATGAACCGGCCTAAACCTGTTTAAACCCGATAGGACCGGTTTAAACCGGATAAAACCGGATTGAACTGGATTAAACTGGTTTAAACCGGATAGAACTGGTTTAAACTGGATAAAACCGATTGAACCGGTTTAAACCGGTTTAAACCGGATAAAACCAGATTGAACCGGTTTTAACCTGAGAAAACCGAATTGAACTGGTTTAAACCGGTTTCAACCAGATAGAACCGGATAGAACCGGTTTAAACTGGATAAAATCGGATGGAACCGGCTTAAAGCGGTTTAAACCGGAGAAAACCGGATTGAACCGGTTGTAACCGGTTTAAACCGGATATAAACGGATTGAAGCAGTTTAAACTGGTTTAAAACTGATAAAACCGGAATGAACCGGCCTAAACCTGTTTAAACCCGATAGGACTGGTTTAAACAGGATAAAACCGGATTGAACTGGTTTATACCGGTTTAAACCGGATAAAACCGGTTTAAACGGGATAAAACCAAATTGAACCAGTTTAAACCGGATAATACCATATTGAACCGGTTTAAACCGGATAAAACCGGTTTAAACGGGATAAAACCAAATTGAACCAGTTTAAACCGGATAATAACATATTGAACCGGTTTAAGCCAGATAAAACCGGAATGAACTGGTTTAAACCGGTTTAAACCAGAAAAAACGGATTGAACCGGTTTAAACTGGATAAAACCGGATTGAACCGGCTTAAACCTGTTTAAACTGGATAGAGCCGGTTTAAACCGGTATCCGGTTTAAACCGGATAAAACCGGCATGAACCGGCTCAAACCGGTTTAAACCGGATAGAACCGGAATGAACTGGTCTAAACCAGATAAAACCGGTTTAAACCAGATAAAACCGGATTGAACCGGTTCAAACCAGTTTCAACCGGATAGAACCGGAATGAACTGGTCTAAACCGGATAAAACCGGTTTAAACCAGATAAAACCGGATTGAACCGGTTCAAACCGGTTTCAACCGGATAGAACCGGAATGAACTGGTCTAAACCGGATAAAACCGGTTTAAACCAGATAAAACCGGATTGAACCGGTTCAAACCGGTTTAAACCGGATAAAACCGGAATGAACTGGTTTAAACCGGATAAAACCGGATTGAACCGGTTGAAACCGGTTGAAACCGGATATAAACGGATTGAAGCATTTTAAACCGGTTTAAAACTGATAAAACCGGAATGAACCGGCCTAAACTGGTTTAAACCGGATACGACCGGTTTAACCTGGATAAAACAGGATTGAACTGGCTTAAACGGGTTTAAACCGGATAGAACCGGTTTAAACTGGATAAAACCGATTGAACCGGTTTAAACAGGTTTAAACCGGATAAAACCGGACTGAACCGGTTTTAACTGGATAAAACCGGATTGAACTGGTTTAAACCGGTTTCAACTGGATAGAACCGGATAGAACCGGTTTAAACTGGATAAAACCGGATTGAACCAGCTTAAACAGGTTTAAACCGGATAAAACCGGATTGAACCGGTTCAAACCGGTTTAAACCGGATAAAACCAGAGTGAACTGGTTTAAACCGGATAAAACCGGATTGAACCGGTTTAAACCGGATAAAACCGGAATGAACTGGTTTAAACAGGATAAAACCGGACTGAACCAGTTTAAACCGGAAAAAACAGGATTGAAGCATTTCAAACCGGTTTTAACCGGATAAATCCGGAATGAACCGGTTTAAACCGGATAAAACCGGATTGAAACGGTTTAAACTGGATAAAACCGGATTGAACCGGTTTAAACCGGATAAAACCGGATTGAACCGGTATAAACTGGTTTCAACCGGATAGAACCGGATAGAACCGGTTTAAACTGGATAAAACCGGATTGAACCAGCTTAAACCGGTTTAAACAGGATTAAACCGGTTTAAACCGGATAAAATCGGATTGAACCGGCTTAAACCGGTTTAAACCGGATAAAACCGGATTGAACCGGTTCAAACCGGTTTAAACCGGATAAAACCGGAATGAACTGGTTTAAACCGGTTTAAAACGGATAGAAGTGGAGAAAAACTGTTTTAACCGGATAAAACCGGATTGAACCGGTGTAAACCGGTTGAAACCGGATAAAAACGGATTGAAAGGGTTTAAACCGGTTTAAACTGGATAAAACTGGAATGAACCGGCTTAAACAGGTCTAAACCGGATAAAACCCGATTGAACAGGCTAAAACTGGTATAAACAGCATAGAACCGGTTTCAACCGGATAAAACCGGATTGAACTGGTTTAAACCGGTTGAAACCGGATAAAACCAGACTGAACCGGTTTAAACTGGATAAAACCGGATTGAACCGGTTTGAACTGGTCTAAACCAGATAAAACCGGATTGAACTGGTATCAACCGGTTTAAACCGGATAAAACAAGATTGAACCGGTTTAAACCAGATAAAACCGGATTGAACCAGCTTAAACCGGTTTAAACCGGATAAAACTGGATTGAACTGGTTTAAACTGGTTTCAACCGGATAGAACCGGATAGAACCGGTTTAAACTGGATAAAACCGGATTGAACCGGCTTAAACCGGTTTAAACCGGATAAAACCAGATTGAACCGGTTTAAACTGTATAAAACCAGATTGAGCCGGCTTAAACCGGTTTAAACCGGATAAAACCGGATTGAACCGGTTCAAACAGGTTTAAACTGGATAAAACCGGATTGAACCGGTTTAAACTGGTTTCAAACGGGTAGAACCGGATGGAACCGGTTTAAACTGGATAAAACCAGAATGAACCGGCTTAAACAGGTCTAAACCGGATAAAATCCGATTGAACAGGCTTAAACTGGTATAAACAGCATACAACCGGTTTAAACCGGATAAAACCGGATTGAACCGTTTTAAACCGGTTTAAAACGGATAAAACCAGACTGAACCGGTTTAAACCGGAAAAAACCGGATTGAACAGGTTTAAACCAGTTTCAACTGTACAGGACCGGATAGAACCGGTTTAAACCGGATAAAACAGGATTGAACTGGTTTAAACCGGATAAAACCGGATAGAACCGGTTTAAACTGGATAAAACTGGATTGAACTGGCTTAAACCGGTTTAAACCGGATTAAACCGGATTGAACCGGTTCAAACTGGTTTAAACCGCATAAAATCAGATTGAACCGGTTTAAACCGGATAAAACCGGATTGAACCGGTTTAAACCGGTTTCAACCGGATAGAACTGGATAGAACCGGTTTAAACCAGATAAAACCGGATTGAAGCGGTTATAACCGGTTTAAACCGGATAAAATCTGATTGAAACGGTTTAAACCGGATTGATCCGGCTTAAACCGGATAAAACCGGAATGAACTGGTTGAAACCGGTTTAAACCGGAAAAAACGGATTGAACCGGTTTAAAATGGATAAAACCGGATAGAACCAGTTTAATCCAGTTTAAACCAGATAAAAACCGATTGAACCGGTTTAAACCGGTTTAAAGCGGATAAAACCGGATTGAACCGGATTAAACCAGTTTATACTGGATAAACCGGATTGAATCGGTTAAAACCGGTTTAAACTGGATAAAACCAGATTGAACCGGTTTAAACCGGTTTCAACCGGATAGAACCGGATAGAACCGGTTTAAACCGGATAAAAACGGATTGAAGCGGTTTAAACCGGTTTAAACCAGATTGAACCGGATAGAACCGGTTTAAACCGGAAAAAACGGATTGAACCGGTTTAAACTGGATAAAACCGATTGAACCGGTTTAAACCGGTTTAAACCGGATAAAACCAGATTGTACCGGTTTAAACCGGATAAAAACGGATAGAACCAGTTTAAACCGGTTTAAACCAGATTGAACCGGATAGAACCGGTTTAAACCGTTTAAAACCGGACTGAACTGGTTTAAACCGGTTTAAACCGGTTCAAACCGGATGAAACCGGAATGAACCGGTTTAAACCGTATAAAACCGGATTGAACCGGTTTAAACCGGTTTCAACCGGATAGAACCAGATAGAACCGGTTTAAACTGGATAAAAGCGGATTGAACCGGTTAAAGCCGGTTAAAACCGGATAAAACCGGGTGGAACCGGATTAAACCGGTTTAAACCGGGAAAACCGTATTGAACCGGTTGTAACCGGTTTGAACCGGATATAAACGGATTGAAGCAGTTTAAACCGGTTTAGAACTGATAAAACCGGAATGAACCGGCCTAAACCTGTTTAAACCCGATAGGACCGGTTTAAACCGGATAAAACCGGATTGAACTGGATTAAACTGGTTTAAACCGGATAGAACTGGTTTAAACTGGATAAAACCGATTGAACCGGTTTAAACCGGTTTAAACCGGATAAAACCAGATTGAACCGGTTTTAACCTGAGAAAACCGAATTGAACTGGTTTAAACCGGTTTCAACCAGATAGAACCGGATAGAACCGGTTTAAACTGGATAAAATCGGATTGAACCAGCTTAAACCGGTTTAAACCGGATAAAACCGGATTGAACCGGTACAAACCGGCTTATACCGGATAAAACCGGAGTGAACTGGTTTAAACCGGATAAAACCGGATTGAACCGGTTCAAACTGGTTTAAACCGGATAAAACCGGATAAAACCGTTTTAAAGCGGTTTAAACTGGATAAAACCAGATTGAACCGGTTTAAGCTGAATAAAACCGGATTGAACTGGTTTAAACTGGTCTAAACCGGATAAAAACTGGTTTAAACTGGATAAAACCGGATTGAAGCGGTTTAAACCGGTCAAAACCGGATAAAATCAGATTGAAACGGTTTAAACCGGATTGATCCGGCTTAAACCGGATAAAACCGGAATGAACTGGTTGAAACCGGTTTAAACCGGAAAAAACGGACTGAACCGGTTTAAAATGGATAAAACCGGATAGAACCGGTTTAATCTGGTTTAAACCAGATAAAAACCGATTGAACCGGTTTAAACCGGTTTAAAGCAGATAAAACCGGATTGAACCGGATTAAACCAGTTTATACTGGATAAACCGGATTGAATCGGTTAAAACCGGTTTAAACTGGATAAAACCAGATTGAACCGGTTTAAACCGGTTTCAACCAGATAGAACCGGATAGAACCGGTTTAAACCGGATAAAAACGGATTGAAGCAGTTTAAACCGGTTCAAACCGGATAAAACCAGATTGAAACGGTTTAAACCGGATAGAACCGGTTTAAACCGGATAAAACCGGAATGAACTGGTTTAAACCGGTTAAAACCGGAAAAAACGGATTGAACCGGTTTAAACTGGATAAAACCGATTGAACCGGGTTAAACCGGTTTAAACCGGATAAAACCAGATTGTACCGGTTTAAACCGGATAAAAACGGATAGAACCAGTTTAAAACGGTTTAAACCAGATTGAATCGGATAGAACCGGTTTAAACCGTTTAAAACCGGATTGAACTGGTTTAAACCGGTTTAAACCGGTTCAAACCGGATGAAACCGGAATGAACCGGTTTAAACCGTATAAAACCGGATTGAACCGGTTTAAACCGGTTTCAACCGGATAGAACCAGATAGAACCGGTTTAAACTGGATAAAAGCGGATTGAACCGGTTAAAGCCGGTTAAAACCGGAGAAAACCGGGTGGTACCGGCTTAAACCGGTTTAAACCGGAGAAAACCGGATTGAACCGGTTGTAACCGGTTTGAACCGGATATAAACGGATTGAAGCAGTTTAAACCGGTTTAAAACTGATAAAACCGGAATGAACCGGCCTAAACCTGTTTAAACCCGATAGGACTGGTTTAAACCGGATAGAACTGGTTTAAACTGGATAAAACCGATTGAACCGGTTTAAACCGGTTTAAACCGGATAAAACCAGATTGAACCGGTTTTAAACTGAGAAAACCGAATTGAACTGGTTTAAACCGGTTTCAACCAGATAGAACCGGATAGAACCGGTTTAAACTGGATAAAACCGGATTGAACCAGCTTAAACCGGTTTAAACCGGATAAAACCGGATTGAGCCGGTACAAACCAGTTTAAACCGGATAAAACCGGAGTGAACTGGTTTAAACCGGATAAAACCGGATTGAACTGGTTCAAACCAGTTTAAACCGGATAAAACCGGAATGAACTGGTTTAAACCGGATAAAATCGGACTGAACCAGTTTAAACCGGATAAAACCGGATCGAACCGTTTCAAACCCGTTTTAACCGGATAAAACCGGAATGAACCGGTTTAAACTGGATAAAACCGGATTGAACCGGTTTAAACCGGATAAAACCGGATTGAACCGGTTTAAACTGGTTTCAACCAGATAGAACCGGATAGAACCGGTTTAAACAGGATAAAACCGGATTGAACCGGCTTAAACCGGTTTAAACCGGATTGAACCGGTTTAAACTGGATAAAACCGGATTGAACCGGTTCAAACTGGTTTAAACTGGATAAAACCGGATAAAACCGTTTTAAAGCGGTTTAAACTGGATAAAACCAGATTGAACCGGTTTAAGCTGATTAAAACCGGATTGAACTGGTTTAAACTGGTCTAAACCGGATAAAACCGGTTTAAACCGGATAAAACCGGATTGAACCGGTTTAAACTGGTTTCAACCAGATAGAACCGGATAGAACCGGTTTAAACTGGATAAAACCGGATTGAACCGGCTTAAACCGGATAAAACCGGAATAAACTGGTTTGAACCGGTTTAAACCGGAAAAAACGGATTGAACCGGTTTAAAATGGAAAAAACCGGATTGAACCGGTTTAAACCGGTTTCAACCGGATAGAACCAGATAGAACCGGTTTAAACTGGATAAAAGCAGATTGAACCGGTTAAAGCCGGTTAAAACCGGAGAAAACCGGATGGTACCGGCTTAAACCGGTTTAAACCGGAGAAAACCGGATTGAACCGGTTGTAACCGGTTTAAACCGGATATAAACGGATTGAAGCAGTTTAAACCGGTTTAAAACTGATAAAACCGGAATGAACCGGCCTAAACCTGTTTAAACCCGATAGGACTGGTTTAAACAGGATAAAACCGGATTGAACTGGTTTATACCGGTTTAAACCGGATAAAACCGGTTTAAATGGGATAAAACCAAATTGAACCAGTTTAAACCGGATAATACCATATTGAACCGGTTTAAGCCAGATAAAACTGGAATGAACTGGTTTAAACCGGATTAAAATGGAAAAAACGGATTGAACCGGTTTAAACTGGATAAAACCGGATTGAACCGGCTTAAACCTGTTTAAACTGGATAGAGCCGGTTTAAACCGGTATCCGGTTTAAACCGGATAAAACCGGCATGAACCGGCTCAAACCGGTTTAAACCGGATAGAACCGGAATGAACTGGTCTAAACCGGATAAAACCGGTTTAAACCAGATAAAACCGGATTGAACCGGTTCAAACCAGTTTCAACCGGATAGAACCGGAATGAACTGGTCTAAACCGGATAAAACCGGTTTAAACCAGATAAAACCGGATTGAACCGGTTCAAACCGGTTTCAACCGGATAGAACCGGAATGAACTCGTCTAAACCGGATAAAACCGGTTTAAACCAGATAAAACCGGATTGAACCGGTTCAAACCGGTTTAAACCGGATAAAACCGGAATGAACTGGTTTAAACTGGATAAAACCGGATTGAACCGGTTGAAACCGGTTGAAACCGGATATAAATGGACTGAAGCATTTTCAACCGGTTTAAAACTGATAAAACCGGAATGAACCGGCCTAAACTGGTTTAAACCGGATACGACCGGTTTAACCTGGATAAAACAGGATTGAACTGGCTTAAACGGGTTTAAACCGGATAGAACCGGTTTAAACTGGATAAAACCGATTGAACCGGTTTAAACAGGTTTAAACCGGATAAAACCGGATTGAACCGGTTTTAACTGGATAAAACCGGATTGAACTGGTTTAAACCGGTTTCAACTGGATAGAACCGGATAGAACCGGTTTAAACTGGATAAAACCGGATTGAACCAGCTTAAACAGGTTTAAACCGGATAAAACCGGATTGAACCGGTTCATACCGGTTTAAACCGGATAAAACCGGATTGAACCGGTATAAACTGGTTTCAACCGGATAGAACCGGATAGAACCGGTTTAAACTGGATAAAACCGGATTGAACAAGCTTAAACCGGTTTAAACAGGATTAAACCGGTTTAAACCGGATAAAACCGGATTGAACCGGCTTAAACCGGTTTAAACCGGATAAAACCGGATTGAACTGGTTCAAACCGGTTTAAACCGGATAAAACAAGATTGAACCGGTTAAAACTGGATAAAACTGGATTGAACCGGCTTAAACCGGATAAAACCGGAATAAACTGGTTTAAACCGGTTTAAACCAGAAAAAACGGATTGAACCGGTTTCAAATGGATAAAACCGGATTGAACCGGTTTAAACCGGTTTCAACCGGATAGAACCAGATAGAACCGGTTTAAACTGGATAAAAGCGGATTGAACCGGTTAAAGCCGGTTAAAACTGGAGAAAACCGAATGGAACCGGCTTAAACCGGTTTAAACCGGAGAAAACCGGATTGAACCGGTTGTAACCGGTTTAAACCGGATATAAACGGATTGAAGCAGTTTAAACTGGTTTAAAACTGATAAAACCGGAATGAACCGGCCTAAACCTGTTTAAACCCGATAGGACTGGTTTAAACAGGATAAAACCGGATTGAACTGGTTTATACCGGTTTAAACCGGATAAAACCGGTTTAAACGGGAAAAAACCAAATTGAACCAGTTTAAACCGGATAATACCATATTGAACCGGTTTAAACCGGATAAAACCGGTTTAAACGGGATAAAACCAAATTGAACCAGTTTAAACCGGATAATACCATAATGAACCGGTTTAAGCCGGATAAAACCGGAATGAACTGGTTTAAACCGGTTTCAACTGGATAGAACCGGATAGAACCGGTTTAAACTGGATAAAACCGGATTGAACCAGCTTAAACCTGTTTAAACCGGATAAAACCGGATTGAACCGGTTCAAACCGGTTTAAATGGGATAAAACCAGAGTGAACTGGTTTAAACCGGATAAAACCGGATTGAACCGGTTTAAACCGGATAAAACCGGAATGAACTGGTTTAAACAGGATAAAACCGGACTGAACCAGTTTAAACCGGAAAAAACAGGATTGAAGCATTTCAAACCGGTTTTAACCGGATAAAACCGGAATGAACCGGTTTAAACCGGATAAAACCGGATTGAAACGGTTTAAACTTGATAAAACCGGATTGAACCAGCTTAAACCGGTTTAAACAGGATTAAACCGGTTGAAACCGGATAAAACCGGATTGAACCGGTTCAAACCGGTTTAAACCGGATAAAACCGGAATGAACTGGTTTAAACCGGTTTAAAACGGATAGAAGTGGAGAGAAACGGTTTTAACCGGATAAAACCGGATTGAACCGGTGTAAACCGGTTGAAACCGGATAAAAACGGATTGAAAGGGTTTAAACCGGTTTAAACTGGATAAAACTGGAATGAACCGGCTTAAACAGGTCTAAACCGGATAAAACCCGATTGAACAGGCTAAAACTGGTATAAACAGCATAGAACCGGTTTCAACCGGATAAAACCGGATTGAACCGGTTTAAACCGGTTGAAAGCGGATAAAACCAGACTGAACCGGTTTAAACTGGATAAAACCGGATTGAACCGGTTTGAACTGGTCTAAACCAGATAAAACCGGATTGAACTGGTTTCAACCGGTTTAAACCGGATAAAACAAGATTGAACCGGTTTAAACCGGATAAAACCGGATTGAACCAGCTTAAACCGGTTTAAACCGGATAAAACTGGATTGAACCGGTTTAAACTGGTTTCAACCGGATAGAACCGGATAGAACCGGTTTAAACTGGATAAAACCGGATTGAACCGGCTTAAACCGGTTTAAACCGGATAAAACCAGATTGAACCGGTTTAAACTGTATAAAACCAGATTGAGCCGGCTTTAACCGGTTTAAACCGGATAAAACCGGATTGAACCGGTTCAAACAGGTTTAAACTGGATAAAACCGGATTGAACCGGTTTAAACTGGTTTCAACCGGGTAGAACCGGATGGAACCGGTTTAAACTGGATAAAACCGGAATGAACCGGCTTAAACAGGTCTAAACCGGATAAATCCCGATTGAACAGGCTTAAACTGGTATAAACAGCATAGAACCGGTTTAAACCGGATAAAACCGGATTGAACCGTTTTAAACCGGTTTAAACCGGATAAAACCAGACTGAACCGGTTTAAACCGGATAAAACCGGATTGAACAGGTTTAAACCAGTTTCAACTGTACAGGACCGGATAGAACCGGTTTAAACTGGATAAAACTGGATTGAACTGGCTTAAACCTGTTTAAACCGGATTAAACCGGATTGAACCGGTTCAAACTGGTTTAAACCGCATAAAATCAGATTGAACCGGTTTAAACCGGATAAAACCGGATTGAACCGGTTTAAACCGGTTTCAACCGGATAGAACTGGATAGAACCGGTTTAAACCAGATAAAACCGGATTGAAGCGGTTTAAACCGGTTTAAACCGGATAAAATCAGATTGAAACGGTATAAACCGGATTGATCCGGCTTAAACCGGATAAAACCGGAATGAACTGGTTGAAACCGGTTTAAACCGGAAAAAACGGATTGAACCGGTTTAAAATGGATAAAACCGGATAGAACCGGTTTAATCCGGTTTAAACCAGATAAAAACCGATTGAACCGGTTTAAACCGGTTTAAAGCGGATAAAACCGGATTGAACCGGATTAAACCAGTTTATACTGGATAAACCGGATTGAATCGGTTAAAACCGGTTTAAACTGGATAAAACCAGATTGAACCGGTTTAAACCGGTTTCAACCGGATAGAACCGGATAGAACCGGTTTAAACCGGATAAAAACGGATTGAAGCGGTTTAAACCGGTTTAAACGAGATTGAACCGGATAGAACTGGTTTAAACCGGAAAAAACGGATTGAACCGGTTTAAACTGGATAAAACCGATTGAACCGGTTTAAACCGGTTTAAACCGGATAAAACCAGATTGTACCGGTTTAAACCGGATAAAAACGGATAGAACCAGTTTAAACCGGTTTAAACCAGATTGAACCGGATAGAACCGGTTTAAACTGTTTAAAACCGGACTGAACTGGTTTAAACCGGTTTAAACCGGTTCAAACCGGATGAAACAGGAATGAACCGGTTTAAACCGTATAAAACCGGATTGAACCGGTTTAAACCGGTTTCAACCGGATAGAACCAGATAGAACCGGTTTAAACTGGATAAAAGCGGATTGAACCGGTTAAAGCCGGTTAAAACCGGATAAAACCGGGTGGAACCGGCTTAAACCAGTTTATACCGGAGAAAACCGTATTGAACCGGTTGTAACCGGTTTGAACCGGATATAAACGGATTGAAGCAGTTTAAACCGGTTTAGAACTGATAAAACCGGAATGAACCTGCCTAAACCTGTTTAAACCCGATAGGACCGGTTTAAACCGGATAAAACCGGATTGAACTGGATTAAACTGGTTTAAACCGGATACAACTGGTTTAAACTGGATAAAACCGATTGAACCGGTTTAAACCGGTTTAAACCGGATAAAACCAGATTGAACCGGTTTTAACCTGAGAAAACCGAATTGAACTGGTTTAAACCGGTTTCAACCAGATAGAACCGGATAGAACCGGTTTAAACTGGATAAAATCGGATTGAACCAGCTTAAACCGGTTTAAACCGGATAAAACCGGATTGAACCGGTACAAACCGGCTTAAACCGGATAAAACCGGAGTGAACTGGTTTAAACCGGATAAAACCGGATTGAACCGGTTCAAACTGGTTTAAACCGGTTAAAACCGGATAAAACCGTTTTAAAGCGGTTTAAACTGGATAAAACCAGATTGAACCGGTTTAAGCTGAATAAAACCGGATTGAACTGGTTTAAACTGGTCTAAACCGGATAAAACCGGTTTAAACTGGATAAAACCGGATTGAAGCGGTTTAAACCGGTTAAAACCGCATAAAATCAGATTGAAACGGTTTAAACCGGATTGATCCGGCTTAAACCGGATAAAACCGGAATGAACTGGTTGAAACCGGTTTAAACCGGAAAAAAGGGACTGAACCAGTTTAAAATGGATAAAACCGGATAGAACCGGTTTAATCTGGTTTAAACCAGATAAAAACCGATTGAACCGGTTTAAACCGGTTTAAAGCAGATAAAACCGGATTGAACCGGATTAAACCAGTTTATACTGGATAAACCGGATTGAATCGGTTAAAACCGGTTTAAACTGGATAAAACCAGATTGAACCGGTTTAAACCGGTTTCAACCGGATAGAACCGGATAGAACCGGTTTAAACCGGATAAAAACGGATTGAAGCGGTTTAAACCGGTTCAAACCGGATAAAACCAGATTGAAACGGTTTAAACCGGATTGAACCGGTTTAAACCGGATAAAACCGGAATGAACTGGTTTAAACCGGTTTAAACCAGAAAAAACGGATTGAACCGGTTTAAACTGGATAAAACCGATTGAACCGGTTTAAACCGGTTTAAACCGGATAAAACCAGATTGTACCGGTTTAAACTGGATAAAAACGGATAGAACCAGTTTAAACCGGTTTAAACCAGATTGAATCGGATAGAACCGGTTTAAACCGTTTAAAACCGGATTGAACCGGTTTAAACCGGTTTAAACCGGTTCAAACCGGATGAAACCGGAATGAACCGGTTTAAACCGTATAAAACCGGATTGAACCGGTTTAAACCGGTTTCAACCGGATAGAACCAGATAGAACCGGTTTAAACTGGATAAAAGCGGATTGAACCGGTTAAAGCCGGTTAAAACCGGAGAAAACCGGGTGGTACCGGCTTAAACCGGTTTAAACCGGAGAAAACCGGATTGAACCGGTTGTAACCGTTTTGAACCGGATATAAACGGATTGAAGCAGTTTAAACCGGTTTAAAACTGATAAAACCGGAATGAACCGGCCTAAACCTGTTTAAACCCGATAGGACCGGTTTAAACCGGATAAAACCGGATTGAACTGGATTAAACTGGTTTAAACCGGATAGAACTGGTTTAAACTGGATAAAACCGATTGAACCGGTTTAAACCGGTTTAAACCGGATAAAACCAGATTGAACCGGTTTTAACCTGAGAAAACCGAATTGAACTGGTTTAAACCGGTTTCAACCAGATAGAACCGGATAGAACCGGTTTAAACTGGATAAAACCGGATTGAACCGGCTTAAACCGGTTTAAACCGGATTGAACTGGTTTAAACCGGATAAAACCGGATTGAACCGGTTCAAACTGGTTTAAACTGGATAAAACCGGATAAAACCGTTTTAAAGCGGATAAAACCGGATTGAACCGGTTTAAACTGGTTTCAACCAGATAGAACCGGATAGAACCGGTTTAAACTGGATAAAACCGGATTGAACCGGCTTAAACCGGATAAAACCGGAATAAACTGGTTTAAACCGGTTTAAACCGGAAAAAACGGATTGAACCGGTTTAAAATGGATAAAACCGGATTGAACCGGTTTAAACCGGTTTCAACCGGATAGAACCAGATAGAACCGGTTTAAACTGGATAAAAGCAGATTGAACCGGTTAAAGTCGGTTAAAACCGGAGAAAACCGGATGGAACCGGCTTAAACCGGTTTAAACCGGAGAAAACCGGATTGAACCGGTTGTAACCGGTTTAAACCGGATATAAACGGATTGAAGCAGTTTAAACCTGTTTAAAACTGATAAAACCGGAATGAACCGGCCTAAACCTGTTTAAACCCGATAGGACTGGTTTAAACAGGATAAAACCGGATTGAACTGGTTTATACCGGTTTAAACCGGATAAAACCGGTTTAAATGGGATAAAACCAAATTGAACCAGTTTAAACCGGATAATACCATATTGAACCGGTTTAAGCCGGATAAAACTGGAATGAACTGGTTTAAACCGGTTTAAACCAGAAAAAACGGATTGAACCGGTTTAAACTGGATAAAACCGGCATGAACCGGTTTAAACCGGATAGAACCGGAATGAACTGGTCTAAACCGGATAAAACCGGTTTAAACCAGATAAAACCGGATTGAACCGGTTCAAACCAGTTTCAACCGCATAGAACCGGAATGAACTGGTCTAAACCGGATAAAACCGGTTTAAACCAGATAAAACCGGATTGAACCGGTTCAAAGCGGTTTCAACCGGATAGAACCGGAATGAACTGGTCTAAACCGGATAAAACCGGTTTAAACCAGATAAAACCGGATTGAACCGGTTCAAACCGGTTTAAACCGGATAAAACCGGAATGAACTGGTTTAAACCGGATAAAACCGGATTGAACCGGTTGAAACCGGTTGAAACCGGATATAAACGGATTGAAGCATTTTAAACCGGTTTAAAACTGATAAAACCGGAATGAACCGGCCTAAACTGGTTTAAACCGGATACGACCGGTTTAACCTGGATAAAACAGGATTGAACTGGCTTAAACGGGTTTAAACCGGATAGAACCGGTTTAAACTGGATAAAACCGATTGAACCGGTTTAAACAGGTTTAAACCGGATAAAACCGGATTGAACCGGTTTTAACTGGATAAAACCGGATTGAACTGGTTTAAACCGGTTTCAACTGGATAGAACCGGATAGAACCGGTTTAAACTGGATAAAACCGGATTGAACCAGCTTAAACAGGTTTAAACCGGATAAAACCGGATTGAACCGGTTTAAACTGGTTTCAACCGGATAGAACCGGATAGAACCGGTTTAAACTGGATAAAACTGGATTGAACTGGCTTAAACCTGTTTAAACCGGTTCAAACCGGATGAAACAGGAATGAACCGGTTTAAACCGTATAAAACCGGATTGAACCGGTTTAAACCGGTTTCAACCGGATAGAACCAGATAGAACCGGTTTAAACTGGATAAAAGCGGATTGAACCGGTTAAAGCCGGTTAAAACCGGATAAAACCGGGTGGAACCGGCTTAAACCAGTTTATACCGGAGAAAACCGTATTGAACCGGTTGTAACCGGTTTGAACCGGATATAAACGGATTGAAGCAGTTTAAACCGGTTTAGAACTGATAAAACCGGAATGAACCTGCCTAAACCTGTTTAAACCCGATAGGACCGGTTTAAACCGGATAAAACCGGATTGAACTGGATTAAACTGGTTTAAACCGGATACAACTGGTTTAAACTGGATAAAACCGATTGAACCGGTTTAAACCGGTTTAAACCGGATAAAACCAGATTGAACCGGTTTTAACCTGAGAAAACCGAATTGAACTGGTTTAAACCGGTTTCAACCAGATAGAACCGGATAGAACCGGTTTAAACTGGATAAAATCGGATTGAACCAGCTTAAACCGGTTTAAACCGGATAAAACCGGATTGAACCGGTACAAACCGGCTTAAACCGGATAAAACCGGAGTGAACTGGTTTAAACCGGATAAAACCGGATTGAACCGGTTCAAACTGGTTTAAACCGGATAAAACCGGATAAAACCGTTTTAAAGCGGTTTAAACTGGATAAAACCAGATTGAACCGGTTTAAGCTGAATAAAACCGGATTGAACTGGTTTAAACTGGTCTAAACCGGATAAAACCGGTTTAAACTGGATAAAACCGGATTGAAGCGGTTTAAACCGGTTAAAACCGCATAAAATCAGATTGAAACGGTTTAAACCGGATTGATCCGGCTTAAACCGGATAAAACCGGAATGAACTGGTTGAAACCGGTTTAAACCGGAAAAAAGGGACTGAACCAGTTTAAAATGGATAAAACCGGATAGAACCGGTTTAATCTGGTTTAAACCAGATAAAAACCGATTGAACCGGTTTAAACCGGTTTAAAGCAGATAAAACCGGATTGAACCGGATTAAACCAGTTTATACTGGATAAACCGGATTGAATCGGTTAAAACCGGTTTAAACTGGATAAAACCAGATTGAACCGGTTTAAACCGGTTTCAACCGGATAGAACCGGATAGAACCGGTTTAAACCGGATAAAAACGGATTGAAGCGGTTTAAACCGGTTCAAACCGGATAAAACCAGATTGAAACGGTTTAAACCGGATTGAACCGGTTTAAACCGGATAAAACCGGAATGAACTGGTTTAAACCGGTTTAAACCAGAAAAAACGGATTGAACCGGTTTAAACTGGATAAAACCGATTGAACCGGTTTAAACCGGTTTAAACCGGATAAAACCAGATTGTACCGGTTTAAACTGGATAAAAACGGATAGAACCAGTTTAAACCGGTTTAAACCAGATTGAATCGGATAGAACCGGTTTAAACCGTTTAAAACCGGATTGAACCGGTTTAAACCGGTTTAAACCGGTTCAAACCGGATGAAACCGGAATGAACCGGTTTAAACCGTATAAAACCGGATTGAACCGGTTTAAACCGGTTTCAACCGGATAGAACCAGATAGAACCGGTTTAAACTGGATAAAAGCGGATTGAACCGGTTAAAGCCGGTTAAAACCGGAGAAAACCGGGTGGTACCGGCTTAAACCGGTTTAAACCGGAGAAAACCGGATTGAACCGGTTGTAACCGTTTTGAACCGGATATAAACGGATTGAAGCAGTTTAAACCGGTTTAAAACTGATAAAACCGGAATGAACCGGCCTAAACCTGTTTAAACCCGATAGGACCGGTTTAAACCGGATAAAACCGGATTGAACTGGATTAAACTGGTTTAAACCGGATAGAACTGGTTTAAACTGGATAAAACCGATTGAACCGGTTTAAACCGGTTTAAACCGGATAAAACCAGATTGAACCGGTTTTAACCTGAGAAAACCGAATTGAACTGGTTTAAACCGGTTTCAACCAGATAGAACCGGATAGAACCGGTTTAAACTGGATAAAACCGGATTGAACCGGCTTAAACCGGTTTAAACCGGATTGAACTGGTTTAAACCGGATAAAACCGGATTGAACCGGTTCAAACTGGTTTAAACTGGATAAAACCGGATAAAACCGTTTTAAAGCGGATAAAACCGGATTGAACCGGTTTAAACTGGTTTCAACCAGATAGAACCGGATAGAACCGGTTTAAACTGGATAAAACCGGATTGAACCGGCTTAAACCGGATAAAACCGGAATAAACTGGTTTAAACCGGTTTAAACCGGAAAAAACGGATTGAACCGGTTTAAAATGGATAAAACCGGATTGAACCGGTTTAAACCGGTTTCAACCGGATAGAACCAGATAGAACCGGTTTAAACTGGATAAAAGCAGATTGAACCGGTTAAAGTCGGTTAAAACCGGAGAAAACCGGATGGAACCGGCTTAAACCGGTTTAAACCGGAGAAAACCGGATTGAACCGGTTGTAACCGGTTTAAACCGGATATAAACGGATTGAAGCAGTTTAAACCTGTTTAAAACTGATAAAACCGGAATGAACCGGCCTAAACCTGTTTAAACCCGATAGGACTGGTTTAAACAGGATAAAACCGGATTGAACTGGTTTATACCGGTTTAAACCGGATAAAACCGGTTTAAATGGGATAAAACCAAATTGAACCAGTTTAAACCGGATAATACCATATTGAACCGGTTTAAGCCGGATAAAACTGGAATGAACTGGTTTAAACCGGTTTAAACCAGAAAAAACGGATTGAACCGGTTTAAACTGGATAAAACCGGCATGAACCGGCTCAAACCGGTTTAAACCGGATAGAACCGGAATGAACTGGTCTAAACCGGATAAAACCGGTTTAAACCAGATAAAACCGGATTGAACCGGTTCAAACCAGTTTCAACCGCATAGAACCGGAATGAACTGGTCTAAACCGGATAAAACCGGTTTAAACCAGATAAAACCGGATTGAACCGGTTCAAAGCGGTTTCAACCGGATAGAACCGGAATGAACTGGTCTAAACCGGATAAAACCGGTTTAAACCAGATAAAACCGGATTGAACCGGTTCAAACCGGTTTAAACCGGATAAAACCGGAATGAACTGGTTTAAACCGGATAAAACCGGATTGAACCGGTTGAAACCGGTTGAAACCGGATATAAACGGATTGAAGCATTTTAAACCGGTTTAAAACTGATAAAACCGGAATGAACCGGCCTAAACTGGTTTAAACCGGATACGACCGGTTTAACCTGGATAAAACAGGATTGAACTGGCTTAAACGGGTTTAAACCGGATAGAACCGGTTTAAACTGGATAAAACCGATTGAACCGGTTTAAACAGGTTTAAACCGGATAAAACCGGATTGAACCGGTTTTAACTGGATAAAACCGGATTGAACTGGTTTAAACCGGTTTCAACTGGATAGAACCGGATAGAACCGGTTTAAACTGGATAAAACCGGATTGAACCAGCTTAAACAGGTTTAAACCGGATAAAACCGGATTGAACCGGTTTAAACTGGTTTCAACCGGATAGAACCGGATAGAACCGGTTTAAACTGGATAAAACTGGATTGAACTGGCTTAAACCTGTTTAAACCGGATTAAACCGGATTGAACCGGTTCAAACTGGTTTAAACCGCATAAAATCAGATTGAACCGGTTTAAACCGGATAAAACCGGATTGAACCGGTTTAAACCGGTTTCAACCGGATAGAACTGGATAGAACCGGTTTAAACCAGATAAAACCGGATTGAAGCGGTTTAAACCGGATAAAATCAGATTGAAACGGTTTAAACCGGATTGATCCGGCTTAAACCGGATAAAACCGGAATGAACTGGTTTAAACCGGTTAAAACCGGAAAAAACGGATTGAACCGGTTTAAACTGGATAAAACCGATTGAACCGGTTTAAACCGGATAAAACCAGATTGTACCGGTTTAAACCGGATAAAAACGGATAGAACCAGTTTAAACCGGTTTAAACCAGATTGAACCGGATAGAACCGGTTTAAACCGTTTAAAACCGGACTGAACTGGTTTAAACCGGTTTAAACCGGTTCAAACCGGATGAAACCGGAATGAACCGGTTTAAACCGTATAAAACCGGATTGAACCGGTTTAAACCGGTTTCAACCGGATAGAACCAGATAGAACCGGTTTAAACTGGATAAAAGCGGATTGAACCGGTTAAAGCCGGTTAAAACCGGATAAAACCGGGTGGAACCGGCTTAAACCGGTTTAAACCGGAGAAAACCGTATTGAACCGGTTGTAACCGGTTTGAACCGGATATAAACGGATTGAAGCAGTTTAAACCGGTTTAGAACTGATAAAACCGGAATGAACCGGCCTAAACCTGTTTAAACCCGATAGGACCGGTTTAAACCGGATAAAACCGGATTGAACTGGATTAAACTGGTTTAAACCGGATAGAACTGGTTTAAACTGGATAAAACCGATTGAACCGGTTTAAACCGGTTTAAACCGGATAAAACCAGATTGAACCGGTTTTAACCTGAGAAAACCGAATTGAACTGGTTTAAACCGGTTTCAACCAGATAGAACCGGATAGAACCGGTTTAAACTGGATAAAATCGGATTGAACCAGCTTAAACCGGTTTAAACCGGATAAAACCGGATTGAACCGGTACAAACCGGCTTAAACCGGATAAAACCGGAGTGAACTGGTTTAAACCGGATAAAACCGGATTGAACCGGTTCAAACTGGTTTAAACCGGATAAAACAGGATAAAACCGTTTTAAAGCGGTTTAAACTGGATAAAACCAGATTGAACCGGTTTAAGCTGAATAAAACCGGATTGAACTGGTTTAAACTGGTCTAAACCGGATAAAAACTGGTTTAAACTGGATAAAACCGGATTGAAGCGGTTTAAACCGGTTAAAACCGGATAAAATCAGATTGAAACGGTTTAAGCCGGATTGATCCGGCTTAAACCGGATAAAACCGGAATGAACTGGTTGAAACCGGTTTAAACCGGAAAAAACGGACTGAACCGGTTTAAAATGGATAAAACCGGATAGAACCGGTTTAATCTGGTTTAAACCAGATAAAAACCGATTGAACCGGTTTAAACCGGTTTAAAGCAGATAAAACCGGATTGAACCGGATTAAACCAGTTTATACTGGATAAACCGGATTGAATCGGTTAAAACCGGTTTAAACTGGATAAAACCAGATTGAACCGGTTTAAACCGGTTTCAACCAGATAGAACCGGATAGAACCGGTTTAAACCGGTAAAAACGGATTGAAGCGGTTTAAACCGGTTCAAACCGGATAAAACCAGATTGAAACGGTTTAAACCGGATTGAACCGGTTTAAACCGGATAAAACCGGAATGAACTGGTTTAAACCGGTTAAAACCGGAAAAAACGGATTGAACCGGTTTAAACTGGATAAAACCGATTGAACCGGGTTAAACCGGTTTAAACCGGATAAAACCAGATTGTACCGGTTTAAACCGGATAAAAACGGATAGAACCAGTTTAAACCGGTTTAAACCAGATTGAATCGGATAGAACCGGTTTAAACCGTTTAAAACCGGATTGAACTGGTTTAAACCGGTTTAAACCGGTTCAAACCGGATGAAACCGGAATGAACCGGTTTAAACCGTATAAAAACGGATTGAACCGGTTTAAACCGGTTTCAACCGGATAGAACCAGATAGAACCGGTTTAAACTGGATAAAAGCGGATTGAACCGGTTAAAGCCGGTTAAAACCGGAGAAAACCGGGTGGTACCGGCTTAAACCGGTTTAAACCGGAGAAAACCGGATTGAACCGGTTGTAACCGGTTTGAACCGGATATAAACGGATTGAAGCAGTTTAAACCGGTTTAAAACTGATAAAACCGGAATGAACCGGCCTAAACCTGTTTAAACCCGATAGGACTGGTTTAAACCGGATAAAACCGGATTGAACTGGATTAAACTGGTTTAAACCGGATAGAACTGGTTTAAACTGGATAAAACCGATTGAACCGGTTTAAACCGGTTTAAACCGGATAAAACCAGATTGAACCGGTTTTAACCTGAGAAAACCGAATTGAACTGGTTTAAACCGGTTTCAACCAGATAGAACCGGATAGAACCGGTTTAAACTGGATAAAACCGGATTGAACCAGCTTAAACCGGTTTAAACCGGATAAAACCGGATTGAGCCGGTACAAACCAGTTTAAACCGGATAAAACCGGAGTGAACTGGTTTAAACCGGATAAAACCGGATTGAACTGGTTCAAACCAGTTTAAACCGGATAAAACCGGAATGAACTGGTTTAAACCGGATAAAATCGGACTGAACCAGTTTAAACCGGATAAAACCGGATCGAACCGTTTCAAACCCGTTTTAACCGGATAAAACCGGAATGAACCGGTTTAAACTGGATAAAACCGGATTGAACCGGTTTAAACCGGATAAAACCGGATTGAACCGGTTTAAACTGGTTTCAACCAGATAGAACCGGATAGAACCGGTTTAAACAGGATAAAACCGGATTGAACCGGCTTAAACCGGTTTAAACCGGATTGAACCGGTTTAAACCGGATAAAACCGGATTGAACCGGTTCAAACTGGTTTAAACTGGATAAAACCGGATAAAACCGTTTTAAAGCGGTTTAAACTGGATAAAACCAGATTGAACCGGTTTAAGCTGATTAAAACCGGACTGAACTGGTTTAAACTGGTCTAAACCGGATAAAACCGGTTTAAACCGGATAAAACCGGATTGAACCGGTTTAAACTGGTTTCAACCAGATAGAACCGGATAGAACCGGTTTAAACTGGATAAAACCGGATTGAACCGGCTTAAACCGGATAAAACCGGAATAAACTGGTTTGAACCGGTTTAAACCGGAAAAAACGGATTGAACCGGTTTAAAATGGAAAAAACCGGATTGAACCGGTTTAAACCGGTTTCAACCGGATAGAACCAGATATAACCGGTTTAAACTGGATAAAAGCAGATTGAAACGGTTAAAGCCGGTTAAAACCGGAGAAAACCGGATGGAACCGGCTTAAACCGGTTTAAACCGGAGAAAACCGGATTGAACCGGTTGTAACTGGTTTAAACCGGATATAAACGGATTGAAGCAGTTTAAACCGGTTTAAAACTGATAAAACCGGAATGAACCGGCCTAAACCTGTTTAAACCCGATAGGACTGGTTTAAACAGGATAAAACCGGATTGAACTGGTTTATACCGGTTTAAACCGGATAAAACCGGTTTAAATGGGATAAAACCAAATTGAACCAGTTTAAACCGGATAATACCATATTGAACCGGTTTAAGCCAGATAAAACTGGAATGAACTGGTTTAAACCGGATTAAAAAGGAAAAAACGGATTGAACCGGTTTAAACTGGATAAAACCGGATTGAACCGGCTTAAACCTGTTTAAACTGGATAGAGCCGGTTTAAACCGGTATCCGGTTTAAACCGGATAAAACCGGCATGAACCGGCTCAAACCGGTTTAAACCGGATAGAACCGGAATGAACTGGTCTAAACCGGATAAAACCGGTTTAAACCAGATAAAACCGGATTGAACCGGTTCAAACCAGTTTCAACCGGATAGAACCGGAATGAACTGGTCTAAACCGGATAAAACCGGTTTAAACCAGATAAAACCGGATTGAACCGGTTCAAACCGGTTTCAACCGGATAGAACCGGAATGAACTCGTCTAAACCGGATAAAACCGGTTTAAACCAGATAAAACCGGATTGAACCGGTTCAAACCGGTTTAAACCGGATAAAACCGGAATGAACTGGTTTAAACTGGATAAAACCGGATTGAACCGGTTGAAACCGGTTGAAAGCGGATATAAATGGACTGAAGCATTTTCAACCGGTTTAAAACTGATAAAACCGGAATGAACCGGCCTAAACTGGTTTAAACCGGATACGACCGGTTTAACCTGGATAAAACAGGATTGAACTGGCTTAAACGGGTTTAAACCGGATAGAACCGGTTTAAACTGGATAAAACCGATTGAACCGGTTTAAACAGGTTTAAACCGGATAAAACCGGATTGAACCGGTTTTAACTGGATAAAACCGGATTGAACTGGTTTAAACCGGTTTCAACTGGATAGAACCGGATAGAACCGGTTTAAACTGGATAAAACCGGATTGAACCAGCTTAAACAGGTTTAAACCGGATAAAACCGGATTGAACCGGTTCAAACCGGTTTAAACCGGATAAAACCGGATTGAACCGGTATAAACTGGTTTCAACCGGATAGAACCGGATAGAACCGGTTTAAACTGGATAAAACCGGATTGAACCAGCTTAAACCGGTTTAAACTGGATTAAACCGGTTTAAACCGGATAAAACCGGATTGAACCGGCTTAAACCGGTTTAAACCGGATAAAACCGGATTGAACTGGTTCAAACCGGTTTAAACCGGATAAAACAAGATTGAACCGGTTAAAACTGGATAAAACCGGATTGAACCGGCTTAAACCGGATAAAACCGGAATAAACTGGTTTAAACCGGTTTAAACCAGAAAAAACGGATTGAACCGGTTTCAAATGGATAAAACCGGATTGAACCGGTTTAAACCGGTTTCAACCGGATAGAACCAGATAGAACCGGTTTAAACTGGATAAAAGCAGATTGAACCGGTTAAAGCCGGTTAAAACTGGAGAAAACCGGATGGAACCGGCTTAAACCGGTTTAAACCGGAGAAAACCGGATTGAACCGGTTGTAACCGGTTTAAACCGGATATAAACGGATTGAAGCAGTTTAAACTGGTTTAAAACTGATAAAACCGGAATGAACCGGCCTAAACCTGTTTAAACCCGATAGGACTGGTTTAAACAGGATAAAACCGGATTGAACTGGTTTATACCGGTTTAAACCGGATAAAACCGGTTTAAACGGGATAAAACCAAATTGAACCAGTTTAAACCGGATAATACCATATTGAACCGGTTTAAACCGGATAAAACCGGTTTAAACGGGATAAAACCAAATTGAACCAGTTTAAACCGGATAATACCATAATGAACCGGTTTAAGCCGGATAAAACCGGAATGAACTGGTTTAAACCGGTTTCCACTGGATACAACCGGATAGAACCGGTTTAAACTGGATAAAACCGGATTGAACCAGCTTAAACCTGTTTAAACCGGATAAAACCGGATTGAACCGGTTCAAACCGGTTTAAATGGGATAAAACCAGAGTGAACTGGTTTAAACCGGATAAAACCGGATTGAACCGGTTTAAACCGGATAAAACCGGAATGAACTGGTTTAAACAGGATAAAACCGGACTGAACCAGTTTAAACCGGAAAAAACAGGATTGAAGCATTTCAAACCGGTTTTAACCGGATAAAACCGGAATGAACCGGTTTAAACCGGATAAAACCGGATTGAAACGGTTTAAACTTGATAAAACCGGATTGAACCAGCTTAAACCGGTTTAAACAGGATTAAACCGGTTGAAACCGGATAAAACCGGATTGAACCGGTTCAAACCGGTTTAAACCGGATAAAACCGGAATGAACTGGTTTAAACCGGTTTAAAACGGATAGAAGTGGAGAGAAACGGTTTTAACCGGATAAAACCGGATTGAACCGGTGTAAACCGGTTGAAACCGGATAAAAACGGATTGAAAGGGTTTAAACCGGTTTAAACTGGATAAAACTGGAATGAACCGGCTTAAACAGGTCTAAACCGGATAAAACCCGATTGAACAGGCTAAAACTGGTATAAAAAGCATAGAACCGGTTTCAACCGGATAAAACCGGATTGAACCGGTTTAAACCGGTTGAAAGCGGATAAAACCAGACTGAACCGGTTTAAACTGGATAAAACCGGATTGAACCGGTTTGAACTGGTCTAAACCAGATAAAACCGGATTGAACTGGTTTCAACCGGTTTAAACCGGATAAAACAAGATTGAACCGGTTTAAACCGGATAAAACCGGATTGAACCAGCTTAAACCAGTTTAAACCGGATAAAACTGGATTGAACCGGTTTAAACTGGTTTCAACCGGATAGAACCGGATAGAACCGGTTTAAACTGGATAAAACCGGATTGAACCGGCTTAAACCGGTTTAAACCGGATAAAACCAGATTGAACCGGTTTAAACTGTATAAAACCAGATTGAGCCGGCTTAAACCGGTTTAAACCGGATAAAACCGGATTGAACCGGTTCAAACAGGTTTAAACTGGATAAAACCGGATTGAACCGGTTTAAACTGGTTTCAACCGGGTAGAACCGGATGGAACCGGTTTAAACTGGATAAAACCGGAATGAACCGGCTTAAACAGGTCTAAACCGGATAAAACCCGATTGAACAGGCTTAAACTGGTATAAACAGCATAGAACCGGTTTAAACCGGATAAAACCGGATTGAACCGTTTTAAACCGGTTTAAACCGGATAAAACCAGACTGAACCGGTTTAAACCGGATAAAACCGGATTGAACAGGTTTAAACCAGTTTCAACTGTACAGGACCGGATAGAACCGGTTTAAACCGGATAAAACAGGATTGAACTGGATTAAACCGGATAAAACCGGATTGAACCGGTTTAAACTGGTTTCAACCGGATAGAACCGGATAGAACCGGTTTAAACTGGATAAAACTGGATTGAACTGGCTTAAACCTGTTTAAACCGGATTAAACCGGATTGAACCGGTTCAAACTGGTTTAAACCGCATAAAATCAGATTGAACCGGTTTAAACCGGATAAAACCGGATTGAACCGGTTTAAACCGGTTTCAACCGGATAGAACTGGATAGAACCGGTTTAAACCAGATAAAACCGGATTGAAGCGGTTTAAACCGGATTAAACCGGATAAAATCAGATTGAAACGGTTTAAACCGGATTGATCCGGCTTAAACCGGATAAAACCGGAATGAACTGGTTGAAACCGGTTTAAACCGGAAAAAACGGATTGAACCGGTTTAAAATGGATAAAACCGGATAGAACCGGTTTAATCCGGTTTAAACCAGATAAAAACCGATTGAACCGGTTTAAACCGGTTTAAAGCGGATAAAACCGGATTGAACCGGATTAAACCAGTTTATACTGGATAAACCGGATTGAATCGGTTAAAACCGGTTTAAACTGGATAAAACCAGATTGAACCGGTTTAAACCGGTTTCAACCGGATAGAACCGGATAGAACCGGTTTAAACCGGATAAAAACGGATTGAAGCGGTTTAAACCGGTTTAAACCAGATTGAACCGGATAGAACTGGTTTAAACCGGAAAAAACGGATTGAAAGGGTTTAAACCGGTTTAAACTGGATAAAACTGGAATGAACCGGCTTAAACAGGTCTAAACCGGATAAAACCCGATTGAACAGGCTAAAACTGGTATAAACAGCATAGAACCGGTTTCAACCGGATAAAACCGGATTGAACCGGTTTAAACCGGTTGAAACCGGATAATACCAGACTGAACCGGTTTAAGCCGGATAAAACTGGAATGAACTGGTTTAAACCGGTTTAAACCAGAAAAAATGGATTGAACCGGTTTAAACTGGATAAAACCGGATTGAACCGGCTTAAACCTGTTTAAACTGGATAGAGCCGGTTTAAACCGGTATCCGGTTTAAACCGGATAAAACCGGCATGAACCGGCTCAAACCGGTTTAAACCGGATAGAACCGGAATGAAATGGTCTAAACCGGATAAAACCGGTTTAAACCAGATAAAACCGGATTGAACCGGTTCAAACCAGTTTCAACCGCATAGAACCGGAATGAACTGGTCTAAACCGGATAAAACCGGTTTAAACCAGATAAAACCGGATTGAACCGGTTCAAAGCGGTTTCAACCGGATAGAACCGGAATGAACTGGTCTAAACCGGATAAAACCGGTTTAAACCAGATAAAACCGGATTGAACCGGTTCAAACCGGTTTAAACCGGATAAAACCGGAATGAACTGGTTTAAACCGGATAAAACCGGATTGAACCGGTTGAAACCGGTTGAAACCGGATATAAACGGATTGAAGCATTTTAAACCGGTTTAAAACTGATAAAACCGGAATGAACCGGCCTAAACTGGTTTAAACCGGATACGACCGGTTTAACCTGGATAAAACAGGATTGAACTGGCTTAAACGGGTTTAAACCGGATAGAACCGGTTTAAACTGGATAAAACCGATTGAACCGGTTTAAACAGGTTTAAACCGGATAAAACCGGATTGAACCGGTTTTAACTGGATAAAACCGGATTGAACTGGTTTAAACCGGTTTCAACTGGATAGAACCGGATAGAACCGGTTTAAACAGGATAAAACCGGATTGAACCAGCTTAAACAGGTTGAAACCGGATAAAACCGGATTGAACCGGTTCAAACCGGTTTAAACCGGATAAAACCATAGTGAACTGGTTTAAACCGGATAAAACCGGATTGAACCGGTTTAAACCGGATAAAACCGGAATGAACTGGTTTAAACAGGATAAAACCGGACTGAACCAGTTTAAACCGGAAAAAACAGGATTGAAGCATTTCAAACCGGTTTTAACTGGATAAAACCGGAATGAACCGGTTTAAACCGGATAAAACCGGATTGAAACGGTTTAAACAGGATAAAACCGGATTGAACCGGTTTAAACTGGATAAAACCGGATTGAACCAGCTTAAACCGGTTTAAACAGGATTAAACCGGTTTAAACCAGATAAAACCGGATTGAACCGGCTTAAACCGGTTTAAACCGGATAAAACCGGATTGAACCGGTTCAAACCGGTTTAAACCGGATAAAACCGGAATGAACTGGTTTAAACCGGTTTAAAACGGATAGAAGTGGAGAGAAACGGTTTTAACCGGATAAAACCGGATTGAACCGGTGTAAACCGGTTGAAACCGGATAAAAACGGATTGAAAGGGTTTAAACCGGTTTAAACTGGATAAAACTGGAATGAACCGGCTTAAACAGGTCTAAACCGGATAAAACCCGATTGAACAGGCTAAAACTGGTATAAACAGCATAGAACCGGTTTCAACCGGATAAAACCGGATTGAACCGGTTTAAACCGGTTGAAACCGGATAAAACCAGACTGAACCGGTTTAAACTGGATAAAACCGGATTGAACCGGTTTGAACTGGTCTAAACCAGATAAAACCGGATTGAACTGGTTTCAACCGGTTTAAACCGGATAAAACAAGATTGAACCGGTTTAAACTGGTTTCAACCGGATAGAACCGGATAGAACCGGTTTAAACTGGATAAAACCGGATTGAACCGGCTTAAACCGGATTAAACCGGATAAAACCAGATTGAACCGGTTTAAACTGTATAAAACCAGATTGAGCCGGCTTAAACCGGTTTAAACCGGATAAAACCGGATTGAACCAGTTCAAACAGGTTTAAACTGGATAAAACCGGATTGAACCGGTTTAAACTGGTTTCAACCGGGTAGAACCGGATGGAACCGGTTTAAACTGGATAAAACCGGAATGAACCGGCTTAAACAGGTCTAAACCGGATAAAACCCGATTGAACAGGCTTAAACTGGTATAAACAGCATAGAACCGGTTTAAACCGGATAAAACCGGATTGAACCGTTTTAAACCGGTTTAAACCGGATAAAACCAGACTGAACCGGTTTAAACCGGATAAAACCGGATTGAACAGGTTTAAACCAGTTTCAACTATACAGGACCGGATAGAACCGGTTTAAACCGGATAAAACAGGATTGAACTGGTTTAAACCGGATAAAACCGGATTGAACCGGTTTAAACTGGTTTCAACCGGATAGAACCGGATAGAACCGGTTTAAACTGGATAAAACTGGATTGAACTGGCTTAAACTGGTTTAAACCGGATTAAACCGGATTGAACCGGTTCAAACTGGTTTAAACCGCATAAAATCAGATTGAACCGGTTTAAACCGGATAAAACCGGATTGAACCGGTTTAAACCGGTTTCAACTGGATAGAACTGGATAGAACCGGTTTAAACCAGATAAAACCGGATTGAAGCGGTTTAAACCGGTTTAAACCGGATAAAATCAGATTGAAACGGTTTAAACCGGATTGATCCGGCTTAAACCGGATAAAACCGGAATGAACTGGTTGAAACCGGTTTAAACCGGAAAAAACGGATTGAACCGGTTTAAAATGGATAAAACCGGATAGAACCGGTTTAATCAGGTTTAAACCAGATAAAAACCGATTGAACCGGTTTAAACCGGTTTAAAGCGGATAAAACCGGATTGAACCGGATTAAAACAGTTTATACTGGATAAACCGGATTGAATCGGTTAAAACCGGTTTAAACTGGATAAAACCAGATTGAACCGGTTTAAACCGGTTTCAACCGGATAGAACCGGATAGAACCGGTTTAAACCGGATAAAAACGGATTGAAGCGGTTTAAACCGGTTTAAACCAGATTGAACCGGATAGAACCGGTTTAAACCGGAAAAAACGGATTGAACCGGTTTAAACTGGATAAAACCGATTGAACCGGTTTAAACCGGTTTAAACCGGATAAAACCAGATTGTACCGGTTTAAACCGGATAAAAACGGATAGAACCAGTTTAAACCGGTTTAAACCAGATTGAACCGGATAGAACCGGTTTAAACCGTTTAAAACCGGACTGAACTGGTTTAAACCGTATAAAACCGGATTGAACCGGTTTAAACCGGTTTCAACCGGATAGAACCAGATAGAACCGGTTTAAACTGGATAAAAGCGGATTGAACCGGTTAAAGCCGGTTAAAACCGGATAAAACCGGGTGGAACCGGCTTAAACCGGTTTAAACCGGAGAAAACCGTATTGAACCGGTTGTAACCGGTTTGAACCGGATATAAACGGATTGAAGCAGTTTAAACCGGTTTAGAACTGATAAAACTGGAATGAACCGGCCTAAACCTGTTTAAACCCGATAGGACCGGTTTAAACCGGATAAAACCGGATTGAACTGGATTAAACTGGTTTAAACCGGATAGAACTGGTTTAAACTGGATAAAACCGATTGAACCGGTTTAAACCGGTTTAAACCGGATAAAATCAGATTGAACCGGTTTTAACCTGAGAAAACCGAATTGAACTGGTTTAAACCGGTTTCAACCAGATAGAACCGGATAGAACCGGTTTAAACTGGATAAAATCGGATTGAACCAGCTTAAACCGGTTTAAACCGGATAAAACCGGATTGAACCGGTACAAACCGGCTTAAACCGGATAAAACCGGAATGAACTGGTTGAAACCGGTTTAAACCGGAGAAAACGGACTGAACCGGTTTAAAATGGATAAAACCGGATAGAACCGGTTTAATCTGGTTTAAACCAGATAAAAACCGATTGAACCGGTTTAAACCGGATAAAAACGGATGGAAGCGGTTTAAACCGGTTCAAAACGGATAAAACCAGATTGAAACGGTTTAAACCGGATTGAACCGGTTTAAACCGGATAAAACCGGAATGAACTGGTTTAAACCGGTTTAAACCGGAAAATACGGATTGAACCGGTTTAAACTGGATAAAACCGATTGAACCGGTTTAAACCGGTTTAAACCGGATAAAACCAGATTGTACCGGTTTAAACCGGATAAAAACGGATAGAACCAGTTTAAACCGGTTTAAACCAGATTGAATCGGATAGAACCGGTTTAAAACGTTTAAAACCGGATTGAACTGGTTTAAACCGGTTTAAACCGGTTCAAACCGGATGAAACCGGAATGAACCGGTTTAAACCGTATAAAACCGGATTGAACCGGTTTAAACCGGTTTCAACCGGATAGAACCAGATAGAACCGGTTTAAACTGGATAAAAGCGGATTGAACCGGTTAAAGCCGGTTAAAACCGGAGAAAACCGGGTGGTACCGGCTTAAACCGGTTTAAACCGGAGAAAACCCGATTGAACCGGTTGTAACCGGTTTGAACCGGATATAAACGGATTGAAGCAGTTTAAACCGGTTTAAAACTGATAAAACCGGAATGAACCGGCCTAAACCTGTTTAAACCCGATAGGACCGGTTTAAACCGGATAAAACCGGATTGAACTGGATTAAACTGGTTTAAACCGGATAGAACTGGTTTAAACTGGATAAAACCGATTGAACCGGTTTAAACCGGTTTAAACCGGATAAAACCAGATTGAACCGGTTTTAACCTGAGAAAACCGAATTGAACTGGTTTAAACCGGTTTCAACCAGATAGAACCGGATAGAACCGGTTTAAACTGGATAAAACCGGATTGAACCAGCTTAAACCGGTTTAAACCGGATAAAACCGGATTGAGCCGGTACAAACCAGTTTAAACCGGATAAAACCGGAGTGAACTGGTTTAAACCGGATAAAACCGGATTGAACTGGTTCAAACCAGTTTAAACCGGATAAAACCGGAATGAACTGGTTTAAACCAGATAAAATCGGACTGAACCAGTTTAAACCGGATAAAACCGGATCGAACCGTTTCAAACCCGTTTTAACCGGATAAAACCGGAATGAACCGGTTTAAACTGGATAAAACCGGATTGAACCGGTTTAAACCGGATAAAACCGGATTGAACCGGTTTAAACTGGTTTCAACCAGATAGAACCGGATAGAACCGGTTTAAACTGGATAAAACCGGATTGAACCGGCTTAAACCGGTTTAAACCGGATTGAACCGGTTTAAACCGGATAAAACCGGATTGAACCGGTTCAAACTGGTTTAAACTGGATAAAACCGGATAAAAACGTTTTAAAGCGGTTTAAACTGGATAAAACCAGATTGAACCGGTTTAAGCTGATTAAAACCGGATTGAACTGGTTTAAACTGGTCTAAACCGGATAAAACCGGTTTAAACCGGATAAAACCGGATTGAACCGGTTTAAACTTGTTTCAACCAGATAGAACCGGATAGAACCGGTTTAAACTGGATAAAACCGGATTGAACCGGCTTAAACCGGATAAAACCGGAATAAACTGGTTTAAACCGGTTTAAACCGGAAAAAACGGATTGAACCGGTTTAAAATGGATAAAACCGGATTGAACCGGTTTAAACCGGTTTCAACCGGATAGAACCAGATAGAACCGGTTTAAACTGGATAAAAGCAGATTGAACCGGTTAAAGCCGGTTAAAACCGGAGAAAACCGGATGGAACCGGCTTAAACCGGTTTAAACCGGAGAAAACCGGATTGAACCGGTTGTAACCGGTTTAAACAGGATATAAACGGATTGAAGCAGTTTAAACCGGTTTAAAACTGATAAAACCGGAATGAACCGGCCTAAACCTGTTTAAACCCGATAGGACTGGTTTAAACAGGATAAAACCGGATTGAACTGGTTTATACCGGTTTAAACCGGATAAAACCGGTTTAAATGGGATAAAACCAAATTGAACCAGTTTAAACCGGATAATACCATATTGAACCGGTTTAAGCCGGATAAAACTGGAATGAACTGGTTTAAACCGGTTTAAACCAGAAAAAACGGATTGAACCGGTTTATACTGGATAAAACCGGATTGAACCGGCTTAAACCTGTTTAAACTGGATAGAGCCGGTTTAAACCGGTATCCGGTTTAAACCGGATAAAACCGGCATGAACCGGCTCAAACCGGTTTAAACCGGATAGAACCGGAATGAACTGGTCTAAACCGGATAAAACCGGTTTAAACCAGATAAAACCGGATTGAACCGGTTCAAACCAGTTTCAACCGGATAGAACCGGAATGAACTGGTCTAAACCGGATAAAACCGGTTTAAACCAGATAAAACCGGATTGAACCGGTTCAAAGCGGTTTCAACCGGATAGAACCGGAATGAACTGGTCTAAACCGGATAAAACCGGTTTAAACCAGATAAAACCGGATTGAACCGGTTCAAACCGGTTTAAACCGGATAAAACCGGAATGAACTGGTTTAAACCGGATAAAACCGGATTGAACCGGTTGAAACCGGTTGAAACCGGATATAAACGGATTGAAGCATTTTAAACCGGTTTAAAACTGATAAAACCGGAATGAACCGGCCTAAACTGGTTTAAACCGGATACGACCGGTTTAACCTGGATAAAACAGGATTGAACTGGCTTAAACGGGTTTAAACCGGATAGAACCGGTTTAAACTGGATAAAACCGATTGAACCGGTTTAAACAGGTTTAAACCGGATAAAACCGGATTGAACCGGTTTTAACTGGATAAAACCGGATTGAACTGGTTTAAACCGGTTTCAACTGGATAGAACCGGATAGAACCGGTTTAAACTGGATAAAACCGGATTGAACCAGCTTAAACAGGTTGAAACCGGATAAAACCGGATTGAACCGGTTCAAACCGGTTTAAACCGGATAAAACCGGATTGAACCGGTATAAACTGCTTTCAACCGGATAGAACCGGATAGAACCGGTTTAAACTGGATAAAACCGGATTGAACCAGCTTAAACCGGTTTAAACAGGATTAAACCGGTTTAAACCGGATAAAACCGGATTGAACCGGCTTAAACCGGTTTAAACCGGATAAAACCGGATTGAACCGGTTCAAACCGGTTTAAACCGGATAAAACCGGATTGAACCGGTTCAAACCGGTTTAAACCGGATAAAACAAGATTGAACCGGTTTAAACTGGATAAAACCGGATTGAACCGGCTTAAACCGGATAAAACCGGAATAAACTGGTTTAAACCGGTTTAAACCAGAAAAAACGGATTGAACCGGTTTCAAATGGATAAAACCGGATTGAACCGGTTTAAACCGGTTTCAACCGGATAGAACCAGATAGAACCGGTTTAAACTGGATAAAAGCAGATTGAACCGGTTAAAGCCGGTTAAAACTGGAGAAAACTGGATGGAACCGGCTTAAACCGGTTTAAACCGGAGAAAACAGAATTGAACCGGTTGTAACCGGTTTAAACCGGATATAAACGGATTGAAGCAGTTTAAACTGGTTTAAAACTGATAAAACCGGAATGAACCGGCCTAAACCTGTTTAAACCCGATAGGACTGGTTTAAACAGGATAAAACCGGATTGAACTGGTTTATACCGGTTTAAACCGGATAAAACCGGTTTAAACGGGATAAAACCAAATTGAACCAGTTTAAACCGGATAATACCATATTGAACCGGTTTAAACCGGATAAAACCGGTTTAAACGGGATAAAACCAAATCGAACCAGTTTAAACCGGATAATACCATATTGAACCGGTTTAAGCCGGATAAAACCGGAATGAACTGGTTTAAACCGGTTTAAACCAGAAAAAACGGATTGAACCGGTTTAAACTGGATAAAACCGGATTGAACCGGCTTAAACCTGTTTAAACTGGATAGAGCCGGTTTAAACCGGTATCCGGTTTAAACCGGATAAAACCGGCATGAACCGGCTCAAACCGGTTTAAACCGGATAGAACCGGAATGAACTGGTCTAAACCGGATAAAACCGGTTTAAACCAGATAAAACCGGATTGAACCGGTTTAAACCGGTTTAAACCGGATAAAATCAGATTGAAACGGTTTAAACCGGATTGATCCGGCTTAAACCGGATAAAACCGGAATGAACTGGTTGAAACCGGTTTAAACCGGAAAAAACGGATTGAACCGGTTTAAAATGGATAAAACCGGATAGAACCGGTTTAATCAGGTTTAAACCAGATAAAAACCGATTGAACCGGTTTAAACCGGTTTAAAGCGGATAAAACCGGATTGAACCGGATTAAACCAGTTTATACTGGATAAACCGGATTGAATCGGTTAAAACCGGTTTAAACTGGATAAAAGCGGATTGAACCGGTTAAAGCCGGTTAAAACCGGAGAAAACCGGGTGGTACCGGCTTAAACCGGTTTAAACCGGAGAAAACCCGATTGAACCGGTTGTAACCGGTTTGAACCGGATATAAACGGATTGAAGCAGTTTAAACCGGTTTAAAACTGATAAAACCGGAATGAACCGGCCTAAACCTGTTTAAACCCGATAGGACCGGTTTAAACCGGATAAAACCGGATTGAACTGGATTAAACTGGTTTAAACCGGATAGAACTGGTTTAAACTGGATAAAACCGATTGAACCGGTTTAAACCGGTTTAAACCGGATAAAACCAGATTGAACCGGTTTTAACCTGAGAAAACCGAATTGAACTGGTTTAAACCGGTTTCAACCAGATAGAACCGGATAGAACCGGTTTAAACTGGATAAAACCGGATTGAACCAGCTTAAACCGGTTTAAACCGGATAAAACCGGATTGAGCCGGTACAAACCAGTTTAAACCGGATAAAACCGGAGTGAACTGGTTTAAACCGGATAAAACCGGATTGAACTGGTTCAAACCAGTTTAAACCGGATAAAACCGGAATGAACTGGTTTAAACCAGATAAAATCGGACTGAACCAGTTTAAACCGGATAAAACCGGATCGAACCGTTTCAAACCCGTTTTAACCGGATAAAACCGGAATGAACCGGTTTAAACTGGATAAAACCGGATTGAACCGGTTTAAACCGGATAAAACCGGATTGAACCGGTTTAAACTGGTTTCAACCAGATAGAACCGGATAGAACCGGTTTAAACTGGATAAAACCGGATTGAACCGGCTTAAACCGGTTTAAACCGGATTGAACCGGTTTACACCGGATAAAACCGGATTGAACCGGTTCAAACTGGTTTAAACTGGATAAAACCGGATAAAAACGTTTTAAAGCGGTTTAAACTGGATAAAACCAGATTGAACCGGTTTAAGCTGATTAAAACCGGATTGAACTGGTTTAAACTGGTCTAAACCGGATAAAACCGGTTTAAACCGGATAAAACCGGATTGAACCGGTTTAAACTTGTTTCAACCAGATAGAACCGGATAGAACCGGTTTAAACTGGATAAAACCGGATTGAACCGGCTTAAACTGGATAAAACCGGAATAAACTGGTTTAAACCGGTTTAAACCGGAAAAAATGGATTGAACCGGTTTAAAATGGATAAAACCGGATTGAACCGGTTTAAACCGGTTTCTACCGGATAGAACCAGATAGAACCGGTTTAAACTGGATAAAAGCAGATTGAACCGGTTAAAGCCGGTTAAAACCGGAGAAAACCGGATGGAACCGGCTTAAACCGGTTTAAACCGGAGAAAACCGGATTGAACCGGTTGTAACCGGTTTAAACAGGATATAAACGGATTGAAGCAGTTTAAACCGGTTTAAAACTGATAAAACCGGAATGAACCGGCCTAAACCTGTTTAAACCCGATAGGACTGGTTTAAACAGGATAAAACCGGATTGAACTGGTTTATACCGGTTTAAACCGGATAAAACCGGTTTAAATGGGATAAAACCAAATTGAACCAGTTTAAACCGGATAATACCATATTGAACCGGTTTAAGCCGGATAAAACTGGAATGAACTGGTTTAAACCGGTTTAAACCAGAAAAAACGGATTGAACCGGTTTAAACTGGATAAAACCGGATTGAACCGGCTTAAACCTGTTTAAACTGGATAGAGCCGGTTTAAACCGGTATCCGGTTTAAACCGGATAAAACCGGCATGAACCGGCTCAAACCGGTTTAAACCGGATAGAACCGGAATGAACTGGTCTAAACCGGATAAAACCGGTTTAAACCAGATAAAACCGGATTGAACCGGTTCAAACCAGTTTCAACCGGATAGAACCGGAATGAACTGGTCTAAACCGGATAAAACCGGTTTAAACCAGATAAAACCGGATTGAACCGGTTCAAAGCGGTTTCAACCGGATAGAACCGGAATGAACTGGTCTAAACCGGATAAAACCGGTTTAAACCAGATAAAACCGGATTGAACCGGTTCAAACCGGTTTAAACCGGATAAAACCGGAATGAACTGGTTTAAACCGGATAAAACCGGATTGAACCGGTTGAAACCGGTTGAAACCGGATATAAACGGATTGAAGCATTTTAAACCGGTTTAAAACTGATAAAACCGGAATGAACCGGCCTAAACTGGTTTAAACCGGATACGACCGGTTTAAACCGGATAAAACCGGATTGAACCGGTATAAACTGCTTTCAACCGGATAGAACCGGATAGAACCGGTTTAAACTGGATAAAACCGGATTGAACCAGCTTAAACCGGTTTAAACAGGATTAAACCGGTTTAAACCGGATAAAACCGGATTGAACCGGCTTAAACCGGTTTAAACCGGATAAAACCGGATTGAACCGGTTCAAACCGGTTTAAACCGGATAAAACCGGATTGAACCGGTTCAAACCGGTTTAAACCGGATAAAACAAGATTGAACCGGTTTAAACTGGATAAAACCGGATTGAACCGGCTTAAACCGGATAAAACCGGAATAAACTGGTTTAAACCGGTTTAAACCAGAAAAAACGGATTGAACCGGTTTCAAATGGATAAAACCGGATTGAACCGGTTTAAACCGGTTTCAACCGGATAGAACCAGATAGAACCGGTTTAAACTGGATAAAAGCAGATTGAACCGGTTAAAGCCGGTTAAAACTGGAGAAAACCGGATGGAACCGGCTTAAACCGGTTTAAACCGGAGAAAACAGAATTGAACCGGTTGTAACCGGTTTAAACCGGATATAAACGGATTGAAGCAGTTTAAACTGGTTTAAAACTGATAAAACCGGAATGAACCGGCCTAAACCTGTTTAAACCCGATAGGACTGGTTTAAACAGGATAAAACCGGATTGAACTGGTTTATACCGGTTTAAACCGGATAAAACCGGTTTAAACGGGATAAAACCAAATTGAACCAGTTTAAACCGGATAATACCATATTGAACCGGTTTAAACCGGATAAAACCGGTTTAAACGGGATAAAACCAAATCGAACCAGTTTAAACCGGATAATACCATATTGAACCGGTTTAAGCCGGATAAAACCGGAATGAACTGGTTTAAACCGGTTTAAACCAGAAAAAACGGATTGAACCGGTTTAAACTGGATAAAACCGGATTGAACCGGCTTAAACCTGTTTAAACTGGATAGAGCCGGTTTAAACCGGTATCCGGTTTAAACCGGATAAAACCGGCATGAACCGGCTCAAACCGGTTTAAACCGGATAGAACCGGAATGAACTGGTCTAAACCGGATAAAACCGGTTTAAACCAGATAAAACCGGATTGAACCGGTTTAAACCGGTTTAAACCGGATAAAATCAGATTGAAACGGTTTAAACCGGATTGATCCGGCTTAAACCGGATAAAACCGGAATGAACTGGTTGAAACCGGTTTAAACCGGAAAAAACGGATTGAACCGGTTTAAAATGGATAAAACCGGATAGAACCGGTTTAATCAGGTTTAAACCAGATAAAAACCGATTGAACCGGTTTAAACCGGTTTAAAGCGGATAAAACCGGATTGAACCGGATTAAACCAGTTTATACTGGATAAACCGGATTGAATCGGTTAAAACCGGTTTAAACTGGATAAAACCAGATTGAACCGGTTTAAACCGGTTTCAACCGGATAGAACCGGATAGAACCGGTTTAAACCGGATAAAAACGGATTGAAGCGGTTTAAACCGGTTTAAACCAGATTGAACCGGATAGAACCTGTTTAAACCGGAAAAAACGGATTGAACCGGTTTAAACTGGATAAAACCGATTGAACCGGTTTAAACCGGTTTAAACCGGATAAAACCAGATTGTACCGGTTTAAACCGGATAAAAACGGATAGAACCAGTTTAAACCGGTTTAAACCAGATTGAACCGGATAGAACCGGTTTAAACCGTTTAAAACCGGACTGAACTGGTTTAAACCGGTTTAAACCGGTTCAAACCGGATGAAACCGGAATGAACCGGTTTAAACCGTATAAAACCGGATTGAACCGGTTTAAACCGGTTTCAACCGGATAGAACCAGATAGAACCGGTTTAAACTGGATAAAAGCGGATTGAACCGGTTAAAGCCGGTTAAAACCGGATAAAACCGGGTGGAACCGGCTTAAACCGGTTTAAACCGGAGAAAACCGGAATGAACCGGTTTAAACTGGATAAAACCGGATTGAACCGGTTTAAACCGGATAAAACCGGATTGAACCGGTTTAAACTGGTTTCAACCAGATAGAACCGGATAGAACCGGTTTAAACTGGATAAAACCGGATTGAACCGGCTTAAACCGGTTTAAACCGGATTGAACCGGTTTAAACCGGATAAAACCGGATTGAACCGGTTCAAACTGGTTTAAACTGGATAAAACCGGATAAAAACGTTTTAAAGCGGTTTAAACTGGATAAAACCAGATTGAACCGGTTTAAGCTGATTAAAATCGGATTGAACTGGTTTAAACTGGTCTAAACCGGATAAAACCGGTTTAAACCGGATAAAACCGGATTGAACCGGTTTAAACTTGTTTCAACCAGATAGAACCGGATAGAACTGGTTTAAACTGGATAAAACCGGATTGAACCGGCTTAAACCGGATAAAACCGGAATAAACTGGTTTAAACCGGTTTAAACCGGAAAAAACGGATTGAACCGGTTTAAAATGGATAAAACCGGATTGAACCGGTTTAAACCGGTTTCAACCGGATAGAACCAGATAGAACCGGTTTAAACTGGATAAAAGCAGATTGAACCGGTTAAAGCCGGTTAAAACCGGAGAAAACCGGATGGAACCGGCTTAAACCGGTTTAAACCGGAGAAAACCGGATTGAACCGGTTGTAACCGGTTTAAACAGGATATAAACGGATTGAAGCAGTTTAAACCGGTTTAAAACTGATAAAACCGGAATGAACCGGCCTAAACCTGTTTAAACCCGATAGGACTGGTTTAAACAGGATAAAACCGGATTGAACTGGTTTATACCGGTTTAAACCGGATAAAACCGGTTTAAATGGGATAAAACCAAATTGAACCAGTTTAAACCGGATAATACCATATTGAACCGGTTTAAGCCGGATAAAACTGGAATGAACTGGTTTAAACCGGTTTAAACCAGAAAAAACGGATTGAACCGGTTTAAACTGGATAAAACCAGATTGAACCGGCTTAAACCTGTTTAAACTGGATAGAGCCGGTTTAAACCGGTATCCGGTTTAAACCGGATAAAACCGGCATGAACCGGCTCAAACCGGTTTAAACCGGATAGAACCGGAATGAACTGGTCTAAACCGGATAAAACCGGTTTAAACCAGATAAAACCGGATTGAACCGGTTCAAACCAGTTTCAACCGGATAGAACCGGAATGAACTGGTCTAAACCGGATAAAACCGGTTTAAACCAGATAAAACCGGATTGAACCGGTTCAAAGCGGTTTCAACCGGATAGAACCGGAATGAACTGGTCTAAACCGGATAAAACCGGTTTAAACCAGATAAAACCGGATTGAACCGGTTCAAACCGGTTTAAACCGGATAAAACCGGAATGAACTGGTTTAAACCGGATAAAACCGGATTGAACCGGTTGAAACCGGTTGAAACCGGATATAAACGGATTGAAGCATTTTAAACCGGTTTAAAACTGATAAAACCGGAATGAACCGGCCTAAACTGGTTTAAACCGGATACGACCGGTTTAACCTGGATAAAACAGGATTGAACTGGCTTAAACGGGTTTAAACCGGATAGAACCGGTTTAAACTGGATAAAACCGATTGAACCGGTTTAAACAGGTTTAAACCGGATAAAACCGGATTGAACCGGTTTTAACTGGATAAAACCGGATTGAACTGGTTTAAACCGGTTTCAACTGGATAGAACCGGATAGAACCGGTTTAAACTGGATAAAACCGGATTGAACCAGCTTAAACAGGTTGAAACCGGATAAAACCGGATTGAACCGGTTCAAACCGGTTTAAACCGGATAAAACCGGATTGAACCGGTATAAACTGCTTTCAACCGGATAGAACCGGATAGAACCGGTTTAAACTGGATAAAACCGGATTGAACCAGCTTAAACCGGTTTAAACAGGATTAAACCGGTTTAAACCGGATAAAACCGGATTGAACCGGCTTAAACCGGTTTAAACCGGATAAAACCGGATTGAACCGGTTCAAACCGGTTTAAACCGGATAAAACCGGATTGAACCGGTTCAAACCGGTTTAAACCGGATAAAACCAGATTGAACCGGTTTAAACTGGATAAAACCGGATTGAACCGGCTTAAACCGGATAAAACCGGAATAAACTGGTTTAAACCGGTTTAAACCAGAAAAAATGGATTGAACCGGTTTCAAATGGATAAAACCGGATTGAACCGGTTTAAACCGGTTTCAACCGGATAGAACCAGATAGAACCGGTTTAAACTGGATAAAAGCAGATTGAACCGGTTAAAGCCGGTTAAAACTGGAGAAAACCGGATGGAACCGGCTTAAACCGGTTTAAACCGGAGAAAACCGAATTGAACCGGTTGTAACCGGTTTAAACCGGATATAAACGGATTGAAGCAGTTTAAACTGGTTTAAAACTGATAAAACCGGAATGAACCGGCCTAAACCTGTTTAAACCCGATAGGACTGGTTTAAACAGGATAAAACCGGATTGAACTGGTTTATACCGGTTTAAACCGGATAAAACCGGTTTAAACGGGATAAAACCAAATTGAACCAGTTTAAACCGGATAATACCATATTGAACCGGTTTAAACCGGATAAAACCGGTTTAAACGGGATAAAACCAAATCGAACCAGTTTAAACCGGATAATACCATATTGAACCGGTTTAAGCCGGATAAAACCGGAATGAACTGGTTTAAACCGGTTTAAACCAGAAAAAACGGATTGAACCGGTTTAAACTGGATAAAACCGGATTGAACCGGCTTAAACCTGTTTAAACTGGATAGAGCCGGTTTAAACCGGTATCCGGTTTAAACCGGATAAAACCGGCATGAACCGGCTCAAACCGGTTTAAACCGGATAGAACCGGAATGAACTGGTCTAAACCGGATAAAACCGGTTTAAACCAGATAAAACCGGATTGAACCGGTTCAAACCAGTTTCAACCGGATAGAACCGGAATGAACTGGTCTAAACCGGATAAAACCGGATTGAACCGGTTCAAACCGGTTTCAACCGGATAGAACCGGAATGAACTGGTCTAAACCGGATAAAACCGGTTTAAACCAGATAAAACCGGATTGAACCGGTTCAAACCGGTTTAAACCGGATAAAACCGGAATGAACTGGTTTAAACCGGATAAAACCGGATTGAACCGGTTGAAACAGGTTGAAACCGGATATAAACGGATTGAAGCATTTTAAACCGGTTTAAAACTGATAAAACCGGAATGAACCGGCCTATACTGGTTTAAACCGGATACGACCGGTTTAACCTGGATAAAACAGGATTGAACTGGCTTAAACGGGTTTAAACCGGATAGAACCGGTTTAAACTGGATAAAACCGATTGAACCGGTTTAAACAGGTTTAAACCGGATAAAACCGGCTTGAACCGGTTTTAACTGGATAAAACCGGATTGAACTGGTTTAAACCGGTTTCAACTGGATAGAACCGGATAGAACCGGTTTAAACTGGATAAAACCGGATTGAACCAGCTTAAACAGGTTTAAACCGGATAAAACCGGATTGAACCGGTTCAAACCGGTTTAAACCGGATAAAACCAGAGTGAACTGGTTTAAACCGGATAAAACCGGATTGAACCGGTTTAAACCGGATAAAACCGGAATGAACTGGTTTAAACAGGATAAAACCGGACTGAACCAGTTTAAACCGGAAAAAACAGGATTGAAGCATTTCAAACCGGTTTTAACTGGATAAAACCGGAATGAACCGGTTTAAACTGGATAAAACCGGATTGAAACGGTTTAAACAGGATAAAACCGGATTGAACCGGTTTAAACCGGATAAAACCGGATTGAACCGGTATAAACTGGTTTCAAGCGGATAGAACCGGATAGAACCGGTTTAAACTGGATAAAACCGGATTGAACCAGCTTAAACCGGTTTAAACAGGATTAAACCGGTTTAAACCAGATAAAACCGGATTGAACCGGCTTAAACCGGTTTAAACCGGATAAAACCGGATTGAACCGGTTCAAACCGGTTTAAACCGGATAAAACCGGAATGAACTGGTTTAAACCGGTTTAAAATGGATAGAAGTGGAGAGAAACGGTTTTAACCGGATAAAACCGGATTGAACCGGTGTAAACCGGTTGAAACCGGATAAAAACGGATTGAAAGGGTTTAAACCGGTTTAAACTGGATAAAACTGGAATGAACCGGCTTAAACAGGTCTAAACCGGATAAAACCCGATTGAACAGGCTAAAACTGGTATAAACAGCATAGAACCGGTTTCAACCGGATAAAACCGGATTGAACCGGTTTAAACCGGTTGAAACCGGATAATACCAGACTGAACCGGTTTAAGCCGGATAAAACTGGAATGAACTGGTTTAAACCGGTTTAAACCAGAAAAAACGGATTGAACCGGTTTAAACTGGATAAAACCGGATTGAACCGGCTTAAACCTGTTTAAACTGGATAGAGCCGGTTTAAACCGGTATCCGGTTTAAACCGGATAAAACCGGCATGAACCGGCTCAAACCGGTTTAAACCGGATAGAACCGGAATGAACTGGTCTAAACCGGATAAAACCGGTTTAAACCAGATAAAACCGGATTGAACCGGTTCAAACCAGTTTCAACCGCATAGAACCGGAATGAACTGGTCTAAACCGGATAAAACCGGTTTAAACCAGATAAAACCGGATTGAACCGGTTCAAAGCGGTTTCAACCGGATAGAACCGGAATGAACTGGTCTAAACCGGATAAAACCGGTTTAAACCAGATAAAACCGGATTGAACCGGTTCAAACCGGTTTAAACCGGATAAAACCGGAATGAACTGGTTTAAACCGGATAAAACCGGATTGAACCGGTTGAAACCGGTTGAAACCGGATATAAACGGATTGAAGCATTTTAAACCGGTTTAAAACTGATAAAACCGGAATGAACCGGCCTAAACTGGTTTAAACCGGATACGACCGGTTTAACCTGGATAAAACAGGATTGAACTGGCTTAAACGGGTTTAAACCGGATAGAACCGGTTTAAACTGGATAAAACCGATTGAACCGGTTTAAACAGGTTTAAACCGGATAAAACCGGATTGAACCGGTTTTAACTGGATAAAACCGGATTGAACTGGTTTAAACCGGTTTCAAATGGATAGAACCGGATAGAACCGGTTTAAACTGGATAAAACCGGATTGAACCAGCTTAAACAGGTTTAAACAGGATAAAACCGGATTGAACCGGTTCAAACCGGTTTAAACCGGATAAAACCAGAGTGAACTGGTTTAAACCGGATAAAACCGGATTGAACCGGTTTAAACCGGATAAAACCGGAATGAACTGGTTTAAACAGGATAAAACCGGACTGAACCAGTTTAAACCGGAAAAAACAGGATTGAAGCATTTCAAACCGGTTTTAACTGGATAAAACCGGAATGAACCGGTTTAAACTGGATAAAACCGGATTGAAACGGTTTAAACAGGATAAAACCGGATTGAACCGGTTTAAACCGGATAAAACCGGATTGAACCGGTATAAACTGGTTTCAAGCGGATAGAACCGGATAGAACCGGTTTAAACTGGATAAAACCGGATTGAACCAGCTTAAACCGGTTTAAACAGGATTAAACCGGTTTAAACCAGATAAAACCGGATTGAACCGGCTTAAACCGGTTTAAACCGGATAAAACCGGATTGAACCGGTTCAAACCGGTTTAAACCGGATAAAACCGGAATGAACTGGTTTAAACCGGTTTAAAATGGATAGAAGTGGAGAGAAACGGTTTTAACCGGATAAAACCGGATTGAACCGGTGTAAACCGGTTGAAACCGGATAAAAACGGATTGAAAGGGTTTAAACCGGTTTAAACTGGATAAAACTGGAATGAACCGGCTTAAACAGGTCTAAACCGGATAAAACCCGATTGAACAGGCTAAAACTGGTATAAACAGCATAGAACCGGTTTCAACCGGATAAAACCGGATTTAACCGGTTTAAACCGGTTGAAACCGGATAATACCAGACTGAACCGGTTTAAGCCGGATAAAACTGGAATGAACTGGTTTAAACCGGTTTAAACCAGAAAAAACGGATTGAACCGGTTTAAACTGGATAAAACCGGATTGAACCGGCTTAAACCTGTTTAAACTGGATAGAGCCGGTTTAAACCGGTATCCGGTTTAAACCGGATAAAACCGGCATGAACCGGCTCAAACCGGTTTAAACCGGATAGAACCGGAATGAACTGGTCTAAACCGGATAAAACCGGTTTAAACCAGATAAAACCGGATTGAACCGGTTCAAACCAGTTTCAACCGCATAGAACCGGAATGAACTGGTCTAAACCGGATAAAACCGGTTTAAACCAGATAAAACCGGATTGAACCGGTTCAAAGCGGTTTCAACCGGATAGAACCGGAATGAACTGGTCTAAACCGGATAAAACCGGTTTAAACCAGATAAAACCGGATTGAACCGGTTCAAACCGGTTTAAACCGGATAAAACCGGAATGAACTGGTTTAAACCGGATAAAACCGGATTGAACCGGTTGAAACCGGTTGAAACCGGATATAAACGGATTGAAGCATTTTAAACCGGTTTAAAACTGATAAAACCGGAATGAACCGGCCTAAACTGGTTTAAACCGGATACGACCGGTTTAACCTGGATAAAACAGGATTGAACTGGCTTAAATGGGTTTAAACCGGATAGAACCGGTTTAAACTGGATAAAACCGATTGAACCGGTTTAAACAGGTTTAAACCGGATAAAACCGGATTGAACCGGTTTTAACTGGATAAAACCGGATTGAACTGGTTTAAACCGGTTTCAACTGGATAGAACCGGATAGAACCGGTTTAAACTGGATAAAACCGGATTGAACCAGCTTAAACAGGTTTAAACAGGATAAAACCGGATTGAACCGGTTCAAACCGGTTTAAACCGGATAAAACCAGAGTGAACTGGTTTAAACCGGATAAAACCGGATTGAACCGGTTTAAACCGGATAAAACCGGAATGAACTGGTTTAAACAGGATAAAACCGGACTGAACCAGTTTAAACCGGAAAAAACAGGATTGAAGCATTTCAAACCGGTTTTAACTGGATAAAACCGGAATGAACCGGTTTAAACTGGATAAAACCGGATTGAAACGGTTTAAACAGGATAAAACCGGATTGAACCGGTTTAAACCGGATAAAACCGGATTGAACCGGTATAAACTGGTTTCAAGCGGATAGAACCGGATAGAACCGGTTTAAACTGGATAAAACCGGATTGAACCAGCTTAAACCGGTTGAAACCGGATAAAACCGGATTGAACCGGTTCAAACCGGTTTAAACCGGATAAAACCGGATTGAACCGGTATAAACTGCTTTCAACCGGATAGAACCGGATAGAACCGGTTTAAACTGGATAAAACCGGATTGAACCAGCTTAAACCGGTTTAAACAGGATTAAACCGGTTTAAACCGGATAAAACCGGATTGAACCGGCTTAAACCGGTTTAAACCGGATAAAACCGGATTGAACCGGTTCAAACCGGTTTAAACCGGATAAAACCGGATTGAACCGGTTCAAACCGGTTTAAACCGGATAAAACAAGATTGAACCGGTTTAAACTGGATAAAACCGGATTGAACCGGCTTAAACCGGATAAAACCAGAATAAACTGGTTTAAACCGGTTTAAACCAGAAAAAACGGATTGAACCGGTTTCAAATGGATAAAACCGGATTGAACCGGTTTAAACCGGTTTCAACCGGATAGAACCAGATAGAACCGGTTTAAACTGGATAAAAGCAGATTGAACCGGTTAAAGCCGGTTAAAACTGGAGAAAACCGGATGGAACCGGCTTAAACCGGTTTAAACCGGAGAAAACAGAATTGAACCGGTTGTAACCGGTTTAAACCGGATATAAACGGATTGAAGCAGTTTAAACTGGTTTAAAACTGATAAAACCGGAATGAACCGGCCTAAACCTGTTTAAACCCGATAGGACTGGTTTAAACAGGATAAAACCGGATTGAACTGGTTTATACCGGTTTAAACCGGATAAAACCGGTTTAAACGGGATAAAACCAAATTGAACCAGTTTAAACCGGATAATACCATATTGAACCGGTTTAAACCGGATAAAACCGGTTTAAACGGGATAAAACCAAATCGAACCAGTTTAAACCGGATAATACCATATTGAACCGGTTTAAGCCGGATAAAACCGGAATGAACTGGTTTAAACCGGTTTAAACCAGAAAAAACGGATTGAACCGGTTTAAACTGGATAAAACCGGATTGAACCGGCTTAAACCTGTTTAAACTGGATAGAGCCGGTTTAAACCGGTATCCGGTTTAAACCGGATAAAACCGGCATGAACCGGCTCAAACCGGTTTAAACCGGATAGAACCGGAATGAACTGGTCTAAACCGGATAAAACCGGTTTAAACCAGATAAAACCGGATTGAACCGGTTTAAACCGGTTTAAACCGGATAAAATCAGATTGAAACGGTTTAAACCGGATTGATCCGGCTTAAACCGGATAAAACCGGAATGAACTGGTTGAAACCGGTTTAAACCGGAAAAAACGGATTGAACCGGTTTAAAATGGATAAAACCGGATAGAACCGGTTTAATCAGGTTTAAACCAGATAAAAACCGATTGAACCGGTTTAAACCGGTTTAAAGCGGATAAAACCGGATTGAACCGGATTAAACCAGTTTATACTGGATAAACCGGATTGAATCGGTTAAAACCGGTTTAAACTGGATAAAACCAGATTGAACCGGTTTAAACCGGTTTCAACCGGATAGAACCGGATAGAACCGGTTTAAACCGGATAAAAACGGATTGAAGCGGTTTAAACCGGTTTAAACCAGATTGAACCGGATAGAACCGGTTTAAACCGGAAAAAACGGATTGAACCGGTTTAAACTGGATAAAACCGATTGAACCGGTTTAAACCGGTTTAAACCGGATAAAACCAGATTGTACCGGTTTAAACCGGATAAAAACGGATAGAACCAGTTTAAACCGGTTTAAACCAGATTGAACCGGATAGAACTGGTTTAAACCGTTTAGAACCGGACTGAACTGGTTTAAACCGGTTTAAACCGGTTCAAACCGGATGAAACCGGAATGAACCGGTTTAAACCGTATAAAACCGGATTGAACCGGTTTAAACCGGTTTCAACCGGATAGAACCAGATAGAACCGGTTTAAACTGGATAAAAGCGGATTGAACCGGTTAAAGCCGGTTAAAACCGGATAAAACCGGGTGGAACCGGCTTAAACCGGTTTAAACCGGAGAAAACCGTATTGAACCGGTTGTAACCGGTTTGAACCGGATATAAACGGATTGAAGCAGTTTAAACCGGTTTAGAACTGATAAAACCGGAATGAACCGGCCTAAACCTGTTTAAACCCGATAGGACCGGTTTAAACCGGATAAAACCGGATTGAACTGGATTAAACTGGTTTAAACCGGATAGAACTGGTTTAAACTGGATAAAACCGATTGAACCGGTTTAAACCGGTTTAAACCGGATAAAATCAGATTGAACCGGTTTTAACCTGAGAAAACCGAATTGAACTGGTTTAAACCGGTTTCAACCAGATAGAACCGGATAGAACCGGTTTAAACTGGATAAAATCGGATTGAAGCAGCTTAAACCGGTTTAAACCAGATAAAACCGGATTGAACCGGTACAAACCGGCTTAAACCGGATAAAACCGGAATGAACTGGTTGAAACCGGTTTAAACCGGAAAAAACGGACTGAACCGGTTTAAAATGGATAAAACCGGATAGAACCGGTTTAATCTGGTTTAAACCAGATAAAAACCGATTGAACCGGTTTAAACCGGATAAAAACGGATGGAAGCGGTTTAAAACGGTTCAAAACGGATAAAACCAGATTGAAACGGTTTAAACCGGATTGAACCGGTTTAAACCGGATAAAACCGGAATGAACTGGTTTAAACCAGTTTAAACCGGAAAATACGGATTGAACCGGTTTAAACTGGATAAAACCGATTGAACCGGTTTAAACCGGTTTAAACCGGATAAAACCAGATTGTACCGGTTTAAACCGGATAAAAACGGATAGAACCAGTTTAAACCGGTTTAAACCAGATTGAATCGGATAGAACCGGTTTAAAACGTTTAAAACCGGATTGAACTGGTTTAAACCGGTTTAAACCGGTTCAAACCGGATGAAACCGGAATGAACCGGTTTAAACCGTATAAAACCGGATTGAACCGGTTTAAACCGGTTTCAACCGGATAGAACCAGATAGAACCGGTTTAAACTGGATAAAAGCGGATTGAACCGGTTAAAGCCGGTTAAAACCGGAGAAAACCGGGTGGTACCGGCTTAAACCGGTTTAAACCGGAGAAAACCCGATTGAACCGGTTGTAACCGGTTTGAACCGGATATAAACGGATTGAAGCAGTTTAAACCGGTTTAAAACTGATAAAACCGGAATGAACCGGCCTAAACCTGTTTAAACCCGATAGGACCGGTTTAAACCGGATAAAACCGGATTGAACTGGATTAAACTGGTTTAAACCGGATAGAACTGGTTTAAACTGGATAAAACCGATTGAACCAGTTTAAACCGGTTTAAACCGGATAAAACCAGATTGAACCGGTTTTAACCTGAGAAAACCGAATTGAACTGGTTTAAACCGGTTTCAACCAGATAGAACCGGATAGAACCGGTTTAAACTGGATAAAACCGGATTGAACCAGCTTAAACCGGTTTAAACCGGATAAAACCGGATTGAGCCGGTACAAACCAGTTTAAACCGGATAAAACCGGAGTGAACTGGTTTAAACCGGATAAAACCGGATTGAACTGGTTCAAACCAGTTTAAACCGGATAAAACCGGAATGAACTGGTTTAAACCAGGTAAAAGCGGACTGAACCAGTTTAAACCGGATAAAACCGGATCGAACCGTTTCAAACCCGTTTTAACCGGATAAAACCGGAATGAACCGGTTTAAACTGGATAAAACCGGATTGAACCGGTTTAAACCGGATAAAACCGGATTGAACCGGTTTAAACTGGTTTCAACCAGATAGAACCGGATAGAACCGGTTTAAACTGGATAAAACCGGATTGAACCGGCTTAAACCGGTTTAAACCGGATTGAACCGGTTTAAACCGGATAAAACCGGATTGAACCGGTTCAAACTGGTTTAAACTGGATAAAACCGGATAAAAACGTTTTAAAGCGGTTTAAACTGGATAAAACCAGATTGAACCGGTTTAAGCTGATTAAAACCGGATTGAACTGGTTTAAACTGGTCTAAACCGGATAAAACCGGTTTAAACCGGATAAAACCGGATTGAACCGGTTTAAACTTGTTTCAACCAGATAGAACCGGATAGAACCGGTTTAAACTGGATAAAACCGGATTGAACCGGCTTAAACCGGATAAAACCGGAATAAACTGGTTTAAACCGGTTTAAACCGGAAAAAACGGATTGAACCGGTTTAAAATGGATAAAACCGGATTGAACCGGTTTAAACCGGTTTCAACCGGATAGAACCAGATAGAACCGGTTTAAACTGGATAAAAGCAGATTGAACCGGTTAAAGCCGGTTAAAACCGGAGAAAACCGGATGGAACCGGCTTAAACCGGTTTAAACCGGAGAAAACCGGATTGAACCGGTTGTAACCGGTTTAAACAGGATATAAACGGATTGAAGCAGTTTAAACCGGTTTAAAACTGATAAAACCGGAATGAACCGGCCTAAACCTGTTTAAACCCGATAGGACTGGTTTAAACAGGATAAAACCGGATTGAACTGGTTTATACCGGTTTAAACTGGATAAAACCGGTTTAAATGGGATAAAACCAAATTGAACCAGTTTAAACCGGATAATACCATATTGAACCGGTTTAAGCCGGATAAAACTGGAATGAACTGGTTTAAACCGGTTTAAACCAGAAAAAACGGATTGAACCGGTTTAAACTGGATAAAACCAGATTGAACCGGCTTAAACCTGTTTAAACTGGATAGAGCCGGTTTAAACCGGTATCCGGTTTAAACCGGATAAAACCGGCATGAACCGGCTCAAACCGGTTTAAACCGGATAGAACCGGAATGAACTGGTCTAAACCGGATAAAACCGGTTTAAACCAGATAAAACCGGATTGAACCGGTTCAAACCAGTTTCAACCGGATAGAACCGGAATGAACTGGTCTAAACCGGATAAAACCGGTTTAAACCAGATAAAACCGGATTGAACCGGTTCAAAGCGGTTTCAACCGGATAGAACCGGAATGAACTGGTCTAAACCGGATAAAACCGGTTTAAACCAGATAAAACCGGATTGAACCGGTTCAAACCGGTTTAAACCGGATAAAACCGGAATGAACTGGTTTAAACCGGATAAAACCGGATTGAACCGGTTGAAACCGGTTGAAACCGGATATAAACGGATTGAAGCATTTTAAACCGGTTTAAAACTGATAAAACCGGAATGAACCGGCCTAAACTGGTTTAAACCGGATACGACCGGTTTAACCTGGATAAAACAGGATTGAACTGGCTTAAACGGGTTTAAACCGGATAGAACCGGTTTAAACTGGATAAAACCGATTGAACCGGTTTAAACAGGTTTAAACCGGATAAAACCGGATTGAACCGGTTTTAACTGGATAAAACCGGATTGAACTGGTTTAAACCGGTTTCAACTGGATAGAACCGGATAGAACCGGTTTAAACTGGATAAAACCGGATTGAACCAGCTTAAACAGGTTGAAACCGGATAAAACCGGATTGAACCGGTTCAAACCGGTTTAAACCGGATAAAACCGGATTGAACCGGTATAAACTGCTTTCAACCGGATAGAACCGGATAGAACCGGTTTAAACTGGATAAAAACGGATTGAACCAGCTTAAACCGGTTTAAACAGGATTAAACCGGTTTAAACCGGATAAAACCGGATTGAACCGGCTTAAACCGGTTTAAACCGGATAAAACCGGATTGAACCAGTTCAAACCGGTTTAAACCGGATAAAACCGGATTGAACCGGTTCAAACCGGTTTAAACCGGATAAAACCAGATTGAACCGGTTTAAACTGGATAAAACCGGATTGAACCGGCTTAAACCGGATAAAACCGGAATAAACTGGTTTAAACCGGTTTAAACCAGAAAAAACGGATTGAACCGGTTTCAAATGGATAAAACCGGATTGAACCGGTTTAAACCGGTTTCAACCGGATAGAACCAGATAGAACCGGTTTAAACTGGATAAAAGCAGATTGAACCGGTTAAAGCCGGTTAAAACTGGAGAAAACCGGATGGAACCGGCTTAAACCGGTTTAAACCGGAGAAAACCGAATTGAACCGGTTGTAACCGGTTTAAACCGGATATAAACGGATTGAAGCAGTTTAAACTGGTTTAAAACTGATAAAACCGGAATGAACCGGCCTAAACCTGTTTAAACCCGATAGGACTGGTTTAAACAGGATAAAACCGGATTGAACTGGTTTATACCGGTTTAAACAGGATTAAACCGGTTTAAACCAGATAAAACCGGATTGAACCGGCTTAAACCGGTTTAAACCGTATAAAACCGGATTGAACCGGTTCAAACCGGTTTAAACCGGATAAAACCGGAATGAACTGGTTTAAACCGGTTTAAAATGGATAGAAGTGGAGAGAAACGGTTTTAACCGGATAAAACCGGATTGAACCGGTGTAAACCGGTTGAAACCGGATAAAAACGGATTGAAAGGGTTTAAACTGGTTTAAACTGGATAAAACTGGAATGAACCGGCTTAAACAGGTCTAAACCGGATAAAACCCGATTGAACAGGCTAAAACTGGTATAAACAGCATAGAACCGGTTTCAACCGGATAAAACCGGATTGAACCGGTTTAAACCGGTTGAAACCGGATAATACCAGACTGAACCGGTTTAAGCCGGATAAAACTGGAATGAACTGGTTTAAACCGGTTTAAACCAGAAAAAACGGATTGAACCGGTTTAAACTGGATAAAACCGGATTGAACCGGCTTAAACCTGTTTAAACTGGATAGAGCCGGTTTAAACCGGTATCCGGTTTAAACCGGATAAAACCGGCATGAACCGGCTCAAACCGGTTTAAACCGGATAGAACCGGAATGAACTGGTCTAAACCGGATAAAACCGGTTTAAACCAGATAAAACCGGATTGAACCGGTTCAAACCAGTTTCAACCGCATAGAACCGGAATGAACTGGTCTAAACCGGATAAAACCGGTTTAAACCAGATAAAACCGGATTGAACCGGTTCAAAGCGGTTTCAACCAGATAGAACCGGAATGAACTGGTCTAAACCGGATAAAACCGGTTTAAACCAGATAAAACCGGATTGAACCGGTTCAAACCGGTTTAAAACCGGATAAAACCGGAATGAACTGGTTTAAACCGGATAAAACCGGATTGAACCGGTTGAAACCGGTTGAAACCGGATATAAACGGATTGAAGCATTTTAAACCGGTTTAAAACTGATAAAACCGGAATGAACCGGCCTAAACTGGTTTAAACCGGATACGACCGGTTTAACCTGGATAAAACAGGATTGAACTGGCTTAAACGGGTTTAAACCGGATAGAACCGGTTTAAACTGGATAAAACCGATTGAACCGGTTTAAACAGGTTTAAACCGGATAAAACCGGATTGAACCGGTTTTAACTGGATAAAACCGGATTGAACTGGTTTAAACCGGTTTCAAATGGATAGAACCGGATAGAACCGGTTTAAACTGGATAAAACCGGATTGAACCAGCTTAAACAGGTTTAAACAGGATAAAACCGGATTGAACCGGTTCAAACCGGTTTAAACCGGATAAAACCAGAGTGAACTGGTTTAAACCGGATAAAACCGGATTGAACCGGTTTAAACCGGATAAAACCGGAATGAACTGGTTTAAACAGGATAAAACCGGACTGAACCAGTTTAAACCGGAAAAAACAGGATTGAAGCATTTCAAACCGGTTTTAACTGGATAAAACCGGAATGAACCGGTTTAAACTGGATAAAACCGGATTGAAACGGTTTAAACAGGATAAAACCGGATTGAACCGGTTTAAACCGGATAAAACCGGATTGAACCGGTATAAACTGGTTTCAAGCGGATAGAACCGGATAGAACCGGTTTAAACTGGATAAAACCGGATTGAACCAGCTTAAACCGGTTTAAACAGGATTAAACCGGTTTAAACCAGATAAAACCGGATTGAACCGGCTTAAACCGGTTTAAACCGGATAAAACCGGATTGAACCGGTTCAAACCGGTTTAAACCGGATAAAACCGGAATGAACTGGTTTAAACCGGTTTAAAATGGATAGAAGTGGAGAGAAACGGTTTTAACCGGATAAAACCGGATTGAACCGGTGTAAACCGGTTGAAACCGGATAAAAACGGATTGAAAGGGTTTAAACCGGTTTAAACTGGATAAAACTGGAATGAACCGGCTTAAACAGGTCTAAACCGGATAAAACCCGATTGAACAGGCTAAAACTGGTATAAACAGCATAGAACCGGTTTCAACCGGATAAAACCGGATTTAACCGGTTTAAACCGGTTGAAACCGGATAATACCAGACTGAACCGGTTTAAGCCGGATAAAACTGGAATGAACTGGTTTAAAACCGTTTAAACCAGAAAAAACGGATTGAACCGGTTTAAAACTGGATAAAACCGGATTGAACCGGCTTAAACCTGTTTAAACTGGATAGAGCCGGTTTAAACCGGTATCCGGTTTAAACCGGATAAAACCGGCATGAACCGGCTCAAACCGGTTTAAACCGGATAGAACCGGAATGAACTGGTCTAAACCGGATAAAACCGGTTTAAACCAGATAAAACCGGATTGAACGGTTTCAAACCAGTTTCAACCGCATAGAACCGGAATGAACTGGTCTAAACCGGATAAAACCGGTTTAAACCAGATAAAACCGGATTGAACCGGTTCAAAGCGGTTTCAACCGGATAGAACCGGAATGAACTGGTCTAAACCGGATAAAACCGGTTTAAACCAGATAAAACCGGATTGAACCGGTTCAAACGGTTTAAACCGGATAAAACCGGAATGAACTGGTTTAAACCGGATTAAAACCGGATTGAACGGTTTGAAACCGGTTGAAACCGGATATATAAACGGATTGAAGCATTTTAAACCGGTTTAAAACTGATAAAACCGGAATGAACCGGCCTAAACTGGTTTAAACCGGATACGACCGGTTTAACCTGGATAAAACAGGATTGAACTGGCTTAAATGGGTTTAAACCGGATAGAACCGGTTTAAACTGGATAAAACCGATTGAACCGGTTTAAACAGGTTTAACCGGATAAAACCGGATTGAACCGGTTTTAACTGGATAAAACCGGATTGAACTGGTTTAAACCGGTTTCAACTGATAGAACGGATAGAACCGGTTTAAACTGGATAAAACCGGATTGAACCAGCTTAAACAGGTTTAAACAGGATAAAACCGGATTGAACCGGTTCAAACCGGTTTAAACCGAAACCGATAAAACCAGAGTGAACTGGTTTAAACCGATAAAACCGGATTGAACCGGTTTAAACCGGATAAAACCGGAATGAACTGGTTTAAACAGGATAAAAACCGGACTGAACCAGTTTAAACCGGAAAAAACAGGATTGAAGCATTTCAAACCGGTTTTAACTGGATAAAACCGGAATGAACCGGTTTAAACTGGATAAAACCGGATTGAAACGGTTTAAACAGGATAAAACCGGATTGAACCGGTTTAAACCGGATAAAACCGGATTGAACCGGTATAAACTGGTTTCAAGCGGATAGAACCGGATAGAACCGGTTTAAAACTGGATAAAACCGGATTGAACCAGCTTAAACCGGTTGAAACCGGATAAAACCGGATTGAACCGGTTCAAACCGGTTTAAACCGGATAAAACCGGATTGAACCGGTATAAACTGCTTTCAACCGGATAGAACCGGATAGAACCGGTTTAAACTGGATAAAACCGGATTGAACCAGCTTAAACCGTTTAAACAGGATTAAACCGGTTTAAAACCGGATAAAACCGGATTGAACCGGCTTAAACCGGTTTAAACCGGATAAAACCGGATTGAACCGGTTCAAACCGGTTTTAAACCGGATAAAACCGGATTGAACCGGTTCAAACCGGTTTAAACCGGATAAAACAAGATTGAACCGGTTTAAACTGGATAAAACCGGATTGAACCGGCTTAAAACCGGATAAAACCGGAATAAACTGGTTTAAACCGGTTTAAACCAGAAAAAACGGATTGAACCGGTTTCAAATGGATAAAAACCGGATTGAACCGGTTTAAACCGGTTTCAACCGGATAGAACCAGATAGAACCGGTTTAAACTGGATAAAAGCAGATTGAACCGGTAAAGCCGTTAAAACTGGAGAAAACCGGATGGAACCGGCTTAAACCGTTTTAAACCGGAGAAAACAGAATTGAACCGTTTGTAACCGGTTTAAACCGGATATAAACGGATTGAAGCAGTTTAAACTGGTTTAAAACTGATAAAACCGGAATGAACCGGCCTAAACCTGTTTAAACCCGATAGGACTGGTTTAAACAGGATAAAACCGGATTGAACTGGTTTATACCGGTTAAACCGGATAAAACCGGTTTAAACGGGATAAAAACCAAATTGAACCAGTTTAAACCGGATAATACCATATTGAACCGGTTTAAACCGGATAAAAACCGGTTTAAACGGGATAAAACCAAATCGAACCAGTTTAAACCGGATAATACCATATTGAACCGGTTTAAGCCGGATAAAACCGGAATGAACTGGTTTAAAACCGGTTTAAACCAGAAAAAACGGATTGAACCGGTTTAAACTGGATAAAACCGGATTGAACCGGCTTAAACCTGTTTAAACTGGATAGAGCCGGTTTAAACCGGTATCCGGTTTAAACCGGATAAAACCGGCATGAA